>NC_052627.1:0-736573 GCF_016161935.1 Mauremys reevesii | reverse complement strand
CGCTGCCGAACCACCTGCCACTGCTCCCGCTGGCGCCGGCAGCGCGAGTGATGGGGTGACCTCCGCTCCGGTCACGTCCCTCGCCCCCTCTGATTCTGTGGGAGCCCCCCCAGCCAGCAGAAAGGGCCAGGGCAAAAAGAAAGGAAAGATCCCTGTAGGCCCTCTATGGCAGGGACTGCCACCACTGCCGTGGCTCCTCCACTGGCCGTAGTGCCCCTCCCCGCTGTTCCCTCCATCAGCTCTGTGGGTGCCCCTCCCCCGGCCCTCAGGGCGTCCACCAGGTGGCGGCAGCCCCGCCTGCCACTATGTCATCTCCCCCAACCACCGTGGAGGGTGCGGCATGTCCCACCTTTACCTCCTCAAGTCCTCGAGGTGTCATCCCTGCCCCCGAGCCAACCCCTGTAAACTGGCCCGCATGATGCCATGGAGGGCTGGACCCTAGTACAGGGAAAGCGGGGGAAGGCTTGAGCTCCGCTCCTACCATCCGATGTGGAAGCCCCCTGGAAGACCAGGAAGGGGGCCACGGACACTGAGCCTTCCGCCTTGCTCATGGGTGTGTTCCATCAGCCAGTGCTGGCTGGGGAAGACGTGGAAGCAACAGAGGGTACTAACATCCCTCCTCCGCAGTCCCTCCTCACGGAGGCCCCCGATGAAGCCCCTCCCACCCCCTTGCCACCTACATTCCTGCATTGTCCGAGGCAAGCGCCGCCTCGGGTGCTAGTGGGAGGACCCCGGGTGGTGGGAGGTGAGCTCCCTTCCATCTATGAGGAGATCGAGGCCCTGGGTCTGACCCCGGTCACCCAAGGGGAGGATGACCCTCTGCCAGCGGGCCTCGACCTAGCCGACCTCACCCCAGCTCCCCCTTCCCCGTTTTTCCTCCTCATAACCACTGCTTCTGCTCCTGCTTCCGAGGGTCTCCTGGACTCTTTGACCTGCCCAGCCACGGGTGGCACCCTGTTGATGGCCGCCAAGCCTGTTGAGGCGACGGCCGGTGCCTCGCGGCTGGGACCAGAGTTAACAGAGGTATCCCTCGGTGGCATGGGGCAACTGAGTTCCTTCCTGCTGAAGGTTATCCATCTCCTGATGCCATGGCTGTCACACCTGACATTAAGCCTGAGCCCAGCATCACTGGAGACCCTCCCTATCCTCAGACCCTGAGCCTGACCAAGAGGAGCCATCGCCCGGCAGTCCAGCTCCTGGGGCCCAGGATCTCATCTCTGTCCCTCCCCCCGACCCTACTCCTGACCCCGGCCCTGCCCTTCCTTGTGATCCTGTCCCTATCCCCTCCATCTCCCACGATTCCATTGCTACCCCTGGGGCCATCTCTTTCCCTTTCCCAGAGGATGACCCCCAGGGAGTGGCCTTTGTGTTTCCCTGTCCTGAACTACTAGGGGCTGCTATCTTCCCTCTGCTACCCTCCATTGAGCCAGGGTCTGAGGCGGGCCATGTGGCGCTGGCCCATTGGGCGCCAAGTAGAGGGTCCACCCCTTGCCTGCCCGTCTCAGTGGGACACAGGGATGTGCCAGAGGCCCCACCAGTGGATTAGTGGAGCCCAATGACCCCCCCATACACTGCGAGAAGAGCTGCGGGAGTTTTAGAAGACATCTGTGGTTTACAAAATAAGGTATCGCTCGCTCTCCAGCGATGGAGGGATTTTCATCAAATCCTCCAGGCCACGAGGGCTTTCATGGGGGAGGGAAAAAGGACCGAGAAGCAGGGCACGATGGCTTACCAGCGGGTCCGCAGCTTCTGTGACTCCTTGCTCACCTTCGGAGTGGGTCACAGTTTGCTGCGCGGCCCAATGAGGGCCATGAGCATCCCCAGCCCTCCTCATGGCACTGATCACCTTTGCAACGTTGAACACCCGGGGCTGTAGGGTGGGTCTCCACAGGAGCCAGGTGCTCTCCTTCCTCCGGCAGGGGGAGGTACTCTGTGGTTTTCCTGCAGGAGACCCATACGGATCCGGCCGCTGAAGACAGCTGGTGGCTGAAGTGGGGGGCAGGGTCTACTTTAGCCATCTCACAGCTTGTACGGCTGGAGTGGCGACCCTGTTCTCCCCCGACCTACGGCCCGAGGTGCTGGGGGTCGCCAAGGCTGTGCCTGGCTGCCTGCTGCACCTCCGGGTCCACATGGAGGGGCTTGTGGTCAACCTCGTGAACGTCTATGCCCCAACATCAGGACCGGAGCAGCTGCGATTCTATCAGCAGGTGGCTGCCTTCCTTGGCTCTTCGGATCCTCGTGAATGCCTGGTCCTGGGCGGGGACTTTAACATCACCTTTGAGGAGTGGGACCACTCGGGGACCGAGCAGAGCCCGGCTGCCGCGGATGTCCTTCGGGAGATTGTCGACCATCAGTCCCTGGTGGACGTCTGGCGCAACCACCACCCGGACGATATCTCCACATTTACCTATGTCCAGGTGGAATCCCATCGGTCATGCCACTCCCGGTTGGACCACATCTATTTGTCATGGGCCCAGTCCTCCAGCGCCGGGCCGGCCCCTTTTCAGATCACCATCTCGCCACTGTGACGGCCTCTGTCTGTGTGGAGAGGCCGGGCCGGCCTATTGGCATTTTAACAACAGATTACTGGAGGATGTGGGCTTCGTGGCATCCTTCCAGGAGTTCTGGCTGGCTTGGCGAGGGCAGCGGCATGGCGGTGGAAGGATGTGGGAAAGGTGTGCGCTCTGCTCTTCTGCCGTGACTACACCCGGGTGCCAGCCGACGGAGGGATGCAGCAATAGAGCAGTTGAAATGGGAGGTCTTAGAACTGGAGAGGCATCTGGCCACCAGCCCTGAGGATCCATCCCTTTGCGGAGTATGCCAGGAGAAGTGAGAGGAGCCCAGGCCCTCCAAGATCATCGGGCCTAGAGTGCTTTTGCTCGATCTCGCACCCGCCTCCTTCGGAGATGGATCATGCTCCCGCTTCTTCTACGCCGTGGAGAAAAAGAGGGTTAAGAAGCACATCACCTGCCTTCTGGTGATGTGCCTTTTATCAAATTTATGCTACAAGTTTTAAATAAGGTAATAACTTGTTTATTCAAATGTTTAACCCTTTTTACTTTTTATTTTTGGTTGTGTTATTTTGTATAGTTATGAATAGAATTTTGGTGCCATTTGTTTTTAATTGTAAATTTGATAAAAAATATATTTATATTTGCCAAATGTATTGTATTAATTTGGTAACAAGTAATTTTGCATTACTTTACATTTAACATTATTTTAAAACTCTGCTATATGGAAATAAGAAAAGCCAATCTTTCAAATATTAGTTAGTGCTTCTACCATTGCTCTACATATGCCAGTCCATGTTTCCCCACTATCTTTTTTAAATTCATATGGACCCCCCTTACTGGCAATCCAGCGGGTCCAAGAGTTATCAATCTCTGTGGGGATCATAAGGGAGGGGATCAAGGGGTTCCCTAGCACGAGGTTTGCTGCCATATTGGATTGCGATTCTTACCACGGCAGGTTCGCTTACTCACCAGATCTGCAGTCGGGGTCACCAGTGTTGTCAAAGTAGTACCGGTGTGGTGCTCTGCTTTCTCCAATGTTGATATTGCTCGGCTGCATGCGTGAGTTCCCTCTGTGTGCTGCCCCAGCTCTTCGAAGATAGCTGACACAGCAGACCCGACGAGAACCCCCAATAACCACAGAGTCCAGTAAGATGAAAAGCCACGTCGGCTAGTGTCCTGGTCTGCACCCTCACTTGAAACTGGGCGGTTTCAAAGTGAGGACCAGCATGTCTTCCCCCACCCCAAAATCCTAGGGTAGGTCTCCCCTTTTGCTGCCACCGCCCGGTCAATTTCGTGGGCCTGACACCCTGTTTCCCCCCTGTCTCCCTTCAAAGACACTCCCTGGGAACACAGATCAATTCACAGAGGAGGAACCTTTCCCCTCCCCCCTCTTCCCTCTCTCCAGCCTGCTCCGGAGACAGAGATACCTTGATTCAAAGTCCTTGAATCTCACACACACAGGGAAGCAGCCCACTTCCCCACCCCTCCCTCTCTCTCCCAGCCACTCTGGAGAGATATACACTGATTCAACTCTGTGAATCACTGAAAGAGAGTGTCTCGGCCCCTTCCCTGATCCACAGTAGAAGGGATTTAATCAAATCTTTATAGAAAGAATTTATTAAAAGAAAAACAAGAAAATACAGAATCTCTATGAGTCCAAGCTGGACACTCATAGGGTATAACCTTGCTACGTTCTGGAGAGAATCCTCTCTCTTTCTCAGTACAACCAGTACAAGCAGAATTAAGAATAATCAATTACAAACACACAGAATTGCAAACATAGGATTATTAGATAAGGACACAAAGTATCTTCCTAATACTCGCTATCTTGACTAGAAGAAATTAGTTCAGAAAGGTGGAAGCTGGTAGACTTGATTAAAACATCTGGACTCTTGTAACTCCAAACGGCCAAAGACCAAGACCCCCCCAAACAGAGGGAAAAGTTCCCTCCTAGGAGTTTCAAATTCTCTTCCCTGATTGGTCCTCAGGTCAGGTGCCCACCAGGTACTATGCTTTAACCCTTTACTAACTATTCATGACACGCCCCCCAAATCGTCACAGTGGGATCCACTGGCGGCAATTTCCTCCTAGAACTGTAAAACAACCAGAATAATACAACACATGCACTATTACATCGACTACTAAGCATGAAAACATATTAAGAACAGTTTTTAGCCACTTGATTCTGGGAAACTTTCACGAGAGCGTGCATCAGCAACTTTGTTGGAAGCTCCTGAAATGTGTTGAATGTCAAAGTCAAAGTCTTGGAGAGCTAAGCTCCAGCGGAGAAGTTTCTTGTTGTTTCCCTTGTTGGTGTGAAGCCACTTTAGCGCAGCATGGTCAGTTTGTAGCTGGAACTGCCGGCCCCAAACGTATGGGCGTAGCTTTTCCAGGGCATATACAATGGCGTAACATTCTTTTTCACTGATGGACCAGTGGCTTTCCCTCTCAGACAGTTTCTTGCTGAGAAATACGACAGGATGGAAGTTGTGATCCGGTCCTTCCTGCATTAGTACCGCTCCTACCCCACGTTCAGATGCATCGGTGGTAACTAGGAAAAGTTTGTCAAAGTCTGGGGCCCGTAATACAGGGTCTGACATGAGCATCGCCTTAAGCTGGGTAAAGGCTTTCTGACACTTATCAGTCCACTTAACTGCATTTGGCTGGATTTTCCTGGTCAGATCAGTTAGTGGGGCAGCGATTTGGCTGTAGTGTGGTACAAATCGCCTGTAATATCCGGCCAAACCTAAGAAGGATTGGACCTGCTTCTTCGACCTTGGAACAGGCCACTGTTGGATAGCCTGCACCTTGGCCTGTAGGGGGTTGATGGTTCCTTGACCCACCTGGTGTTCTAGGTAAGTTACTCTGTTTTGGCCTATTTGACACTTTTTGGCCTTAACAGTTAGTCCTGCCTGCCTGATGCGCTGAAAAAACAGTTTCAAATGTTCTAGGTGTTGGGGCCATGAATCAGAAAAAATGGCCACATCATCGAGGTATGCAACTGCACAGTCTGCCAATCCCGCTAGTAGACCATACACCAGCCTTTGGAAGGTGGCAGGTGCATTCCGCAGTCCGAATGGAAGCACATTAAATTCATACACCCCTGCATGGGTGATGAAGGCAGATTTTTCCCTGGCGGGTTCATGCAGTGGTACTTGCCAGTACCCCTTGGTTAAGTCAATGGTAGAGATGAACTGGGCACGTCCCAACTTTTCCAATAGCTCATCAGTGCGTGGCATTGGATAGTTGTCTGGACGAGTTACAGCATTTAGCTTACGGTAGTCCACACAGAAGCGTATTTCCCCATCTGGTTTGGGAACCAGAACCACTGGAGATGCCCATGCACTGGTAGAAGGGCGGATGATACCCATCTCCAACATGTTGTCAATCTCCTGTTTAATAGCAACTTTGGCATGAGGTGACACCCGGTAGGGTGGTGTTCTAATCGGGTGAGCATTACCTGTGTCAATGTAGTGGCAGGTTTGCTCAGTCCGTCCTGGGTTGGCTGAGAACAAGGGCGCGAAGTGAGTGCACAGCTCCTTGATCTGTTGCCGCTGCAGACGTTGCAGGGTTGTGGAGAGGGTCACCTCTTCCACACCACCATTTCTTGTACCTTCGTAGTAGACACCTTCAGGCCACTCGGCGTCATCTCCTTCCTGGACTGTAAACTGACAGACCTGTAATTCTCTGGGATAAAAGGGCTTTAGAGAGTTAACATGAAACACTTTAGGCTTTAAAGAGGAATCAGGGAATGCTATGAGGTAGTTAACAGCTCCCAGGCGCTCCTGGACCACGTATGGTCCTTCCCAGGACGCTTCCATCTTATGGGCCTGTTGTGCCTTCAAGACCATGACCTGGTCTCCAACCTTGAAGGAACGCTCTCTGGTGCGTCTATCATACCAGACCTTTTGCTCCGCTTGAGCATCCTTTAAGCTCTCTCGAGCAAGGGCCCAAGAGTCTCGGAGGGTGTTTTGAAGGTTGTTTACAAAGTCCAGAATGTTAGTCCCTGAGGAGGTGTAAACCCTCCCATTGCTGCTTTACCAGCTGTAATGGCCCCTTAACCTCATGGCCATACACCAGCTCGAATGGTGAGAATCCTAAACTGGGATGTGGAACAGCCCTGTAGGCAAACAGCAACTGCTGTAACACTAGATCCCAATTATTGGAGTGTTCATTGACGAATTTGCGGATCATGGCCCCCAAAGTTCCATTGAACCTTTCCACTAGGCCATTAGTTTGGTGATGGTACGGGTGGCAACCAAGTGATGCACCCCATGAGTTTCCCACAGGTCTTTCATGGTCCCTGATAGGAAATTTGTTCCTGAATCTGTAAGAATTTCAGAGGGCCAACCCACCCTGGTAAAAATGTCAGTTAAGGCCTGGCACACAGTGTTAGCCCTGGTGTTGCCTAGAGCTACTGCTTCCGGCCATCTGGTAGCAAAGTCCACAAAAGTCAGTATGTACTGCTTTCCTCTGGGGTCTTCTTTGGGAAAGGACCCATAATATCCACAGCTACTCGCTGAAATGGGACCTCCATTATGGGAAGTGGTTGGAGAGGGGCCTTGACCTGGTCTTGGGGTTTTCCTACCGTTTGGCATACCTTACAAGACCGGACGTAAGTGGCTACCGCCTTGCCCATCCCCTCCCAGTCAAAGGACCTTCCCAACCTGTCTTTGCTTCGTTTCACCCCAGAATGGCCACTAGGTGATCATGGGCTAAGCTTAAGAGCTTTTCCCGGTACTTGGTCGGAACGAGCAACCGTTTTTGAGGATGCCAGCCCTCCTGGTGTCCACCAGAAAGAAATTCCTTGTATAACAGTCCTTTCTCCACAACGAACCGGGATCGGGTAGTAGAGCTGAGAGGCGGTGGGTTGCTGCGTGCCGCCGCCCATGCTTTCTTGAGGCTGTCATCAGCTTCCTGCTCTCTCTGGAACTGTTCCCTTGAGGCGGGAGACACCAGTTCCTCTGGAAGCGATGTAGGTGATGAGGTTGTTTCCGTTGACTGTGGACCGCTCCCCGCTGGTGCACAAAGTGTCATTTCAGGCTCCGGCTGAGCCTCTGGGTAGGGTTGTCTGCTGGTTTTTCCAGTTCAGGCCCGTTGTCGCCTCTGGCGGTGGAGTTGTAATAGCTGGCGCCGGTGCTGGCGCTGGTTGCTCTTCCAGTTCCGGTTCTGGGACTGGATGTACTATGGCTGCTGTAGGTGTTGGCCTGGGATCCGGTTCCACCACCTCTGTCTGGGTCTTTGGTAACACAGACGGGTCCCGTGGATGGCTCAGGAACAGGGATGGGTCCGGCAGCTCGTCTGGCTTGGCTGCGTAACCACTCCTCTGTTTTTTGCTGTTCAATGTGTCGGGCCAAGTCATTCCCCAGTAGCATGGGAATCGCATGGTTGTCATAGACAGCAAAAGTCCACTTCCCTGACCAGTCCTTGTACTGGACAGGTAAATGCACTGTAGGTAATGTTACCGGTTTTGACATGAAGGGTCGAATTGTCACTTTGGCTTTCTGGTTGATTAATTTGGGGTCCACAAAGGTTCGGTGGATAGCTGACACATGTGCTGCAGTGTCTCTCCATGTGATGATCTCCTTTTCGTCCACTCTCAAAGTTTCCCTATGTTCTAAGGGTATTTGAGATACATCTATGTCCGGCTTTCCTTGGTGTGAAGGTGCAAGGAGTTGCACTCGGTTTAGGTTCTTTGGGCATTTGGCTTTGATATGCCCCAATTCATTGCATTGAAAACATCGCCCAGTTGATGGGTCACCGGTTTGTGTTGGTCTACTGGAGACTGGTGAGGTAGAAGAAGAGGTAGAGTGTGACTGTCCGTGGGTTGTAGGTGTGGGTTTGATTGGTCCGCGACGGTAGGGTTTAGTGTCGGTGTGTACCCTGTTGGATTCGCTCCCCTTGGCAGTAGCTTTCGTGTTGTCTACCGATGCCATCCATCTGGCTCCAATCTCTCCTGCCTCAGTGAGAGTTTTTGGTTTACCATCTTGGATGTAGCGTCTAATGTTCTCAGGAACACCATCTAGGAACTGTTCCATCAATATCAGGAGGTGTAGGTCATCTAGCTCCTTAACCTTGGATCCTGATATCCAGGAGAAATAGTGTTTTTCCTGGTAAGCAGCGTGCTCTGGAAATGACATCTCTGGTTTCCATTTCTGGGCTCTGAAACGCTGACGGGCGTGATCAGGGGTGATGCCCATTCTGAGTCTGGCCTTGGTTAGGAACAGTGGAAAGTCGTCCATCAGGTCTCTAAGCATTTCAGCTGCCACCAGGGATAATTGTCCGCTGAGCTGTGACCTCAGCTCCAGCATGTATTGTTCTTTAGGAAGATGGTATCCAATACAGGCCCTCTCAAAGTTTTCTAAAAAGGCCTCAACATCATCCCCTGCCCTGTAGGCGGGAAATTTTCTCCGAGAAGGTTGATCAGTAGGTTGAAAAGGGGTTGGATTGGTTGGCTCCTGCTGCTTAGTCTTTGCTAATTCCAGAGCCTGCTGGTGGGTCTCCCTCAGGATTTCCATTTGTCTCTTGTGCTCAGCCTCTTGTTTCTCCAGCTCCCTCTTGTGGTTAGCTTCTTCCCTGGCCCTTTCTGCAATAATTAGTTCCATCTGTCTTTGATGTTCTTTTTGTTTTTCTTCAGCCTGCAGCCTGGCCAGGTCAAGTTTGCTAATTGTTTCACCAGTACTCATGATTGTGTGCCTTCTGGTGCTGGCCACACCCCTATGCAGTCAGTGAACTGTCTGTGGTGTTTGACAGTCCCTAACCCTGGCTATGATAACTTGAGTAAAGAAAGAGAAACAATCCTTTCTATAGCAAATTGTGGTTTGTGTAATGTTACTGTTTTGTACTGAGAAAGAGGGAAAGAAAGAAAAGAAATGTCTCTGTCTCCCTCTGCCCTGAGTTGATGACTCAATACCTGTGAGAAAAGCCTGGTCTATTTCCTCAGGGATCTGTGTTCTCCTGCCTTTGAGCATTTCAAAAGACCCAGGAGAAAAAAACCTGGCTGGAGGGTTATCTCCCCAAAACCTGTTTTTCCTGCTGGATGGGAATGTACTTTGGCGAGCACTTCCCCACCTTAGGAATCCTGAGTGGTATCTCGTCTCACAATGGACGATAGCCCGCTCCACAGGAGGGCTTTGTAACAGAAAGCCCTGGAAGAAACTGAAAATCTTCTAACCCTGAAAACTGCTTCAAAACTGCCTTTTCTCAAGCTGCCTGACCAAGCAACAAGAAAGAAAAAGAGAATAGCTCCCTTCAGCGTAGCCCAGCTGAAAAAAACTCCTTGTAACAATGGGTTCGAAACTCCGCTGCCACCATGTCCTGGTCTGCACCCTCACTTGAAACTGGGCGGTTTCAAAGTGAGGACCAGCATGTCGTCCCCCACCCCAAAATCCTAGGGTAGGTCTCCTTTGCTGCCACCGCCCGGTCAATTTCGTGGGCCGGGACACCCTGTTTCCCCTGTCTCCTTCAAAGACACTCCCTGGGAACACAGATCAATTCACAGAGGAGGAACCTTCCCCCTCCCCCCTCTTCCCTCTCTCCAGCCTGCTCCGGAGACAGAGATACCTTGATTCAAAGTCCTTGAATCTCACACACACAGGGAAGCAGCCCACTTCCCCACCCCTCCCTCTCTCCCCGCCACTCTGGAGCGATATACACTGATTCAACTCTGTGAATCACTGAGAGAGTGTCTCGGCCCCTTCCCTGATCCACAGTAGAAGGGATTTAATCAAATCTTTATAGAAAGAATTTATTAAAAGAAAAACAAGAAAATACAGAATCTCTATGAGTCCAAGCTGGACACTCATAGGGTATAACCTTGCTACGTTCTGGAGAGAATCCCCTCTCCTTCTCAGTACAACCAGTACAAGCAGAATTAAGAATAATCAATAACAAACACACAGAATTGCAAACATAGGATTATTAGATAAGGACACAAAGTATCTTCCTAATACTCACTATCTTGACTAGAAGAAATTAGTTCAGAAAGGTGGAAGCTGGTAGACTTGATTAAAACATCTGGACTCTTGTAACTCCAAACGGCCAAAGACCAAGACCCCCAAACAGAGGGAAAAGTTCCTCCTAGGAGTTTCAAATTCTCTTCCTGATTGGTCCTCAGGTCAGGTGCCCACCAGGTACTATGCTTTAACCCTTTACTAACTATTCATGACAGCTAGGTTTATTGCGAGCTCGGACACCCGTGTAGGGTCCCGTAGATTACTTAGTCTACCGGGCGTACTGCAGAGAGTGCCTCTTGGCAATGGACCCGGCTCAGTCAGTGGCGGGACTTTCCACTGCCCCCTCGGCTGGACAAAGACACCGCCCCAGGGATGCATTCTTATACACAGATACAAACAAGTTACACATCACACCTGACGTATTGAGGGGCCACTCTCTACGTAGCAAGGTTCAACCTTTCTACGTATTTAGGTGCCGCTTTACCTTGTACATGTTGGTTCGATCAAAACAACTCTATTCATCATTTTACCCTTTTGCCCCTGTCATTGGGATGGGCCAGCCTGTTCTTTGTTATCTGTGTGGAATGTACACGTATGTGAATGTTCTGATATCTAGTGTTCAGTACCTTTTAGGTATGTATCTTCTTGCAGCATCAGCCCTTTCCTTGCCAGCTTCTGTGAGCAGGGCCTGCCTCTGGCTTACAGCTTAACTTTGCTTTATGTTAGCAAAGTCTTGACCATTACTTTAGTTTAGGCCTCAGGCCTCATACCAGGCCTCTGATACCAAGGTTTATATCTTAGGGCCTCCTCTTATTACAGACGGCACCCCCCTCTCGGATCCAGCGGAGATGTGCGAGAGGGCCCGGACCTTCTACGCACGCCTTTTCTCCCCGGATCCAACTGATCCTGCCACTTGCAGAGTGCTCTGGGACGGGCTCCCGACGGTCAGCGCGGGTGCCTGGGACCGGCTGGAGCTGCCTCTCTCTCTGGCCGAGTTCTTGGAAGCCCTCTGCTGCATGCCCACTAATAAATCTCCAGGCAGGGACAGGCTCACGGTGGAGTTCTACCACGTGTTCTGGGATGTCCTCGGCCCGGACCTCGTCACTGTCTGGGCCAAGTCCTTGCAGAGCGGGGTCCTCCCTCTCTTGTGCAGGTGAGTTGTGCTCGCCTTACTGCCGAAGAAGGGGGACCGAAGTGGCGTCCCGTCTCACTCCTCAGCGTGGACTACAAGGTAGTAGCAAAGGCCATCTCGCTGCGGCTGGGGGCCATGCTGGAGGACGTGATCCACCCAGACCAGACCTACACCGTCCCGGGCCGTAGCAGCTTCGATAACCTGTAACTGGTCCGGGATCTCTTGGAGCTGGGGTGTAGGGATGGTCATTCACCCTCCTGTCCCTGGATCAGGAGAAGGCATTCGACAGGGTGGACCATGGGTATCTCCTGGGCACTCTGCGAGCGTTAGGCTTCGGATCCCAGTTTGTGGGTTTTCTCCAGGTGCTGTACGCTTCCGCGGAGTGTCTGGTCAGGTTTCAACTGGACCCTGACCGAGCCAGTCAGCTTCGGGCAGGGAGTGCAGCAGGGTGTCCTCTCGGGTCAGCTGTACACTCTGGCGATTGAGCCCTTCCTCTGTCTCCTCCACAGGAGGTTGACGGGGTTGGTGCTCCGGGAGCCAGAGCTGCGGCTGGTCCTGTCGGCGTACACTGACGATGTGCTCCTTGTGGTCCAGGGCCCAGGTGACATGGCGCGGGTGGAGGCTTGCCAGACCATGTACTTGGCGGCCTCCTCCGCCCGGGTCAACTGGGTCAAGAGTTCTGGCCTGGTGGTCAGGGATGGGTGGCGTGCGAGGCCATCTGGTGGAGCCACACATCTGTTTCCGATGGAGAACTGGCATAGTTTACAGGGCAGGGTGACAGAGCGGCTCTGGAAATGGACAGGACTACTCGAGTGCCTCTCCCTTCGAGGGAGGGCACTGGTACTCAATCAACCAGTCCTGTCCATGCTCTAGTACTGGCTTAACACCCTGGTCCCGGCCCTGGGCTTCCTGGCCGACAGTGATTCTGGAGTTCTTTTGGCCAGGACTGCACCGGGTCTCTGCAGGGGTCCTTCTGCCTGCCCACTTCCCGGAACCCAGTAGGTAAGGTTTAGGTTGGATATTTGGAAAAACTATTTCACTAGGAGGGTGGTGAAGCACTGGAATGGGTTCCCTAGGGAGTTGGTGGAATGACCTTCCTTGGAGGTTTTTAAGGTCAGGCTTGAGAAAGCCCTGGCTGGGATGATTTAGTTGGGGATTGGTCCGGCTTTGAGCAGGGGGTTGGACTAGATGACCTCCCTTCCAACCCTGATATTCTATAATTCTATGATTCTATGATCATGGGGTTCACAGCATCCAGGAAGGCTTATCCTAAACTCAAAATGACAGGCATGTCCTACACCAGCTAAATTTAGAGTTTTAGGCCAGAAGTGACCATGAGATCATCCAGTCAGACCTCCTCTGTATCACAGGCCACCAACACATCCAGCACCTGCACACCAAGGCCAACAACTAAAATTAGACCAAACTATTGCAGCCCACAGGAGACTAGACTCTTACATGCCACAGCCACGGAGACCCACTCAGCCTGAGTGGAACAAAGCATGGGGGAAAAAACTAGATCAGACTCATCATGCTTCCCCTGAGGGGGTGCTAGCCTCTGCCATCACGAAACACTTCTGTGGTCTGGCGTCTAAAAATGATCTCTTTAAATCACAACAGCCATGTTCTCCCATTTCCTGCTGCTGGATTAATGGAAAGCAATTCTTTCCTGTGTTAGCCACAGGATCTAGAATGTATTGGAGACAATTTTTTATTTCAGAAGGTGGAGAAAGCTACTGCAGGGAGGCTGTTCTAGATCTGATTTTGACAAATAGGGAGAAACTGGTTGAGAATTTGAAAGTGGAAGGCAGCTTGGGTGAAAGTGATCATGAAATGAGAGAGTTCATGATTCTAAGGAATGGTAGGAGGGAAAACAGTAAAATAAAGACAATGGATTTCAAGAAGACAGACTCTAGCAAACTCAGGGAGTTGGTAGGTAAGATCTCATGGGAAGCAAGTCTAAGGGGGGAACAACTGAAGACAGTTAGATGCTTTTCAAAGAGACATTATTAAGGGCACAAGAACAAACTATCCCACTGCATAGGAAGTATAGGAAGTCTGGCAACAGACCACTCTGGCTTAACCAGGAGATCTTCAATTATCTAAAAAGAGTCCTACAAAAAGTGGAAACTAGGTCAAATGACAAAGGATGAATATAAACAAACAACACAAGTATGTAGGGGCAAAATTAGAAAGGCAAAGGCACAAAATGAGATCAAACTAAGTAGAGACATGAAGGGTAACAAGAAAACATTCTACAAATATATTAGAAGCAAGAGGAAGACCAAGGACAGGGTAGGTCTGTTACTCAATGGGTGGGGTGGGAGAAATAATAACCAAAAATGTTGAAAAGGCAGAGGTGCTTAATGACTTCTTTGTTTCAGTTTTCACCAAGAAGGTAAATACCAGTGAAAATGAGGTAGGATCAGAAGAGGCTAAAATGAGAGGGGAGAGTTAAAAGTTATTTAAACAAATTAGATGTCTTCAAGTCACCAGGGCTTATGAAATGCATCCTAGAATACTCAAGGAGCTGACTGAGGAGATTTCTGAGCCATTAGCGATTATCTTTGAAAAGTCATGGAAGACAGAGGAGATTCCAGAAGACTGGAAAAAGGGAAATAAGGACATCCCAGGGAATTACAAACCAGTCAGCTTAACTTCTGTACCCAGAAATATAATGGAGCAAATAATGAGACAATCAATTTGCAAACATCTAGAAGATAATAAGGTGATAAGTAACCACCAGCATGGATTTGTCAAGAACAAATTGTGCCAAACCAACCAGATAGCTTTCTTTGACAGGGTAAGAAGCCTGGTGGATAGGAGTGAAGCAGTAGATGTGGTTTTGATGCAGTCTCGCATGACCTTCTCATAAACAAGCTAGGAAAATGCAATCTAGATGGAGCAACTATAAAGTAGGTGCAAAACTAGTAGGAAAACCGTTCCCAGAGAATAATTATCAGTGGGTCACACTGAGGCTGGAAGGACATAACAAGTGGGGTCCTGCAGGATCATTTTGGGTCAGGTTCTGTTCAATATCTTCATCAGTGATTTGGATCATGGCATAGAGAGTGCACTTATCAAGTTTGCGGCTGATACTAAGCTAGGAGGGGTTGCAAGTGCTTTGGAGGATAGGATGAAAATTTAAAATGATTTGAACAAACTGGAGAAATGTTCTTAAGTAAATAGGATGATATTCAATAAGGACAAATTCAAAGTACTCCACTTAGGAAGGAACAATCAGTTGTATCATGCATACAAAATAAGAAATGACTGTCTAGGAAGGAGAACTGCAGAAAAAGATCTGGGAGCCATAGTGGACCACAAGCTAAATATGAATCAACAGTGTAATGATGTTGCCAAAAAAAGCAACAATCATTCTGAGATATATTAGCAGAAGTGTTGCAAACAAGACACAAGAAGTAATTCTTCCCCTCTACACTGCGCTGATTAGACCTCAACTGGGGTATTGTGTCCAGTTCTGGGCACCACATTTCAAGAAAGATGTGGACAAATTGGAGAGAGTCCAGAGAAGAGCGACAACAATGATTAAAGGCCTAGAAAATATGACCTATGAGAGAAGATGAAAAGAACTGGGTTTATTTAATTTGGAAAAGAGAGGACTTGGGAAGGAGGGAACATGATAATTTTCAAGTACATAAAAGATTGTTACAAAGAGGAGGGATTAAAAATTATCTTAACCTCTGAAGCTAGCACATGAAGTAATGGGCTTAAATTGCAGAGAGCAAGGTCTATGTTCAACATTAGGAAAAACTTCCTAACTGTGAGGGTGGTTAGGCACTGAAATAAATTGCCTAGGGAGGTTGTGGAATTTTTGGTTAGACAAACACCTGTCAGGGATGGTCTAGATGGTGTTTGGTCCTGCCATGAGTGCAGGGGACTGAATTAGATGACCTCTCGAGGTCCCTTACAATCCTATGAGTCTATGATCTCCTGTTTTAATTGGATGATTTAATGAGTCGATGACCAAAACCAACATCGTTTGTTAATCCACTGACCTACAGAATCAGTCTCAGGTGTGACACGGATTTGATCATTGTTTTCACAGATTCACAGATTCCAAGGCCAGAAGGGCCCACTGTGATTATCTAGTCCAGTGGTTCCCAAACTGGGGTTCATGAACCCCTGGGGGTTTGCGAAATGTTACAGGGGGTTCTCAGGAGAAAATTCCATAATGGCGGATGGAGCTGTCCCTAGGGATCCCAGGCAGCACTGGGCCAGCAGGCTGGAGCCCCTGGACTTCCAAGAGCTAAGCAGATCAAAGCAAGCATCTCTATCACACTGAGGAGATTTAAACTTCAAGACTCCTTATATGAAATGGAAAGGGAGGTGCATATTTTTTGCTGTTTTTAAAATTAAATAGGCAGCTAGTACTGTTTTTTAAATTATCAAGAAAAGTTTAAACTTTGTTGTAAAGTGCGGTGTTTGCCTGGACTGCTCAAGACCTGAATGCTTGTGTAGGAGGAACTGAGTTGGCTTCTTAAACATCTTCCTGCTGGTTCACATCTGATATTTCTTGATGAAACATAGGAGCCTTGTCTTATAATAGGCTTATTCAAAGTGATACAAGCTACAAAAGTGAGATCTCGGAAGTGTGTTGCCATTTCATAATGTAATACAAATACTGTAATGATAAATAATACTAATAAATAGTGTGTAATAAGCATGTCATAAAAACAAATTTTATATTTCCAAGATCACTACTTTTATTATTTATACTCCAGTGAAGGAGAAAATCCCTGGATATATTCATTTTTAGGAGGGGGTTCGCGAGACTTGACATTTTAGTGAAAGGGGTTCACAGGTTAAGTTTGGGAACCACTGATCTACTCTGATCTCCTGTGTAACACAGGCCAGAGACCTGCCCCACAATAATTCCTGTTTGAACTAGAGCAGATTTTTTTTAAATCATCTACTCTTGATTTAAAAATTGTCAGTGATGGAAAATCCACCATGACCCTGGGTATATGGTTCCCAATAGTTAATTACCTTCACTGTTAAGCATGTATGCCTTATTTGTATTGCTTTTGTCTTAATTAGTTTAAGGAAGTTAAAGTAATTTTAGACTAAGAACTAAAAATGTATGCCTAAGAACTGCTTGATAATTCCTTTTAATAAAACCCATAAAACTTGCACAGAACTGGTTTGTTCTTTCAAATTGCAACATGGATCCAGAATCAGGAGGAATCCAGCAAACTAGCTGAGTTACCTGAGCGCCACTTGGCCCTCTCCTTAACTTAGAGCCTTTTTCCCTTCACAGTGTTTATATAAAATCTTGTCTCTCTTGTTCGTCTTTGTTCCTACTGTTTAACAATACTTTTCAGAAGAGTCTGTGTGGTTGCTCTGTATTCACTGCTGGTCACAGCTGCAAAATGGAAGAACAGCAGGTGCTAAACCCAGTCAGATGTGCAGTAAGCACAGTGCATACACAGGCTGCTGTAATCCAAGGCCTGGGTGGAGACTGGGACACTTGCAGGAGTCTGTCCGGGTAAAGGGAGGGTTACCCTACGTCCACGTTTTCCAGACGTTGCCTCTTTTTGCTCCTCCACCCTCTGTCCCAGACAGTGCAGCTCAGAAAGATCCCCAATTGGTCCTCTTCCCCTCCCCCCCCCACCCTGCATTCGCATCTGATTGGTTCCTCAGAGCTGCTGGATCCCCACCCCCACCCAGGCTACAGCTCTCAGCCCTGGGGAGGAGGGAGGCCCGCCGGGAGGCACTGACAGCTGATGCTGTGTGCTGGGTCTGTGCCAGCTGCCATGCCACTGTGACAAGGAGTGACACTGCCCCCTCCTCAGGAATTAGGCCCTAGGTATCCCCTTCAGCACCCCTAAATTCCCCCTCCAGTACACACACACAGACACTCCAGCACCTCCAAGTACTCACACACCCCTTCTACAACTCCAAACTGTACCCCCTCCTCCAGCAGTGTCTTCTTCCGGGGAGTCTGACACATGGTAACCCACACAAGGCCTTTCATGTACCCCTTGGAGATGGCAGGTTCCAGGGCTGGTACCAGCAGGTCGGGTTCCAGTACTAGAGCTGGTCTGGCTACAGAGCCTCCGGCTCAGAGAGACACCACAGATGTGGCTGCCACAAGATCCTTTAAGGCTCTGCCCAGCATGGCGGAGGTTAGCTTATATAAGGTCTGTTACACACAGCACCACCTAGTGGCTGGACAGTGTAATACAGTTAACCATGCCATTTCAAGCCCTGACACTGGAAGGGTTCATTCAGAGAGCCCAGAGAGGGGCCAGAGGTGCAGGTAACCCCATAACCATGACAGGTTCCCCTCAGATCTGCCCCTTTATCATGGCCATGTGCTCTACCACCGCCTGGCCCCAAGCAGCTGTTACCACCAGGCCTGGTGCAGCCTCCCCTGGGCACCAGTGCAGCCACTCCAACCTATCTCAAGTACAGCTGGACAAACTCTGGAGGGGTGTGTGTGTGTGTGTGTGTAATTCTGATTCTTATATCTCTCCCCATGCTGAATGTTGTGCAAAGGGTCTGTGTAAAGGTTGGACACCTTTGGTCAAGCCCTTGTATATTATCGTAGCCCTTCTGCCCCTCTGAGTTGGCAGCAACAAGGGCCGGGTTCAGTATCCAGGGGTTCTGTTTCAATAACACAATGCAAAACCGGCTCGAGCCCCCATCCAGTGACCTGGGACAATTACATATCAACCCCCAGGCGCCTCTAGGAGGCAATACTTCCCCACTCGCAAACACAGAGTCCGAGTGTAGCAAAATCCTTTTAATAAAGGAGGGAACCAATGCGGCATCACGTTGGAGAGACACCACAAACCAGATTATAACACAAACCATAAGCAAAAAAACCAATCCACCTCCAAGTACCTCTGGCAATGTCTTTCCCCCTTAGGGTCTTAGGTCCAATTACCTCAAAGTCCAACAACCCAAAAGTCTCTGTCTCTGGTCAGTGCCACCCCAGAGTTCAAAAGTTTATCTGCAGAGTTTTACCCCCCCCCCATCCTGGGTGGAAATGGAGGGGCACACACAGGGTGTTAAGGGACACCTTACATGGGCCGGGTCCAACATGCTCTGCCTGTCCATGGAGTTCTGCTTCAGCCTTCACCATGACTGGCTCCACTCCACCAGCTGTGCCGCTCCTCCAGCCGACCCGTGAACCGCTTCAGCCATCCCCACAAACCGCTCCGCTCTGCTCACTGTTCCGTGGGCTGCTCCAACATGCTGCAAACTGCGCCGCTCTGTCAGCCGCTTAGCAATAGATCTTCAGGCTCCCCCACTAGTTAACAGCACCCAGTGATCTCAGCTCAGTAAGCTTAGCTCTTTTAGTGACTTCAGCTCTTAGTGATTGCAGCTTGTAGTAGGGGAAGCCCTAGTGCTGGTGCACCATTGGTCAGCAGCCTCTAGATGGGCTCCTAAAGGATTCAAAATTACCTCTGCTCTTCAACAGTGGAGAGAAAAGAATGTGCAGTTGGTGTCCCAGGCCCTCAAAAGGGGCCCATACCATCAGGTACACACACCAGTCCCCAACCTCTCTCCATTCACTGGGTTTTGGCACCCATGTCCCTTGCCTAGCAAGTGCTACTTAATGGATAGTGAGACATCTCTGTCATACAGCAGTCTCATAGTTCCTCATTCACATAATCAGGGTGACAACACTTTATTCCTCCTGCCCCAATAACAAAGAAATTGGGGATCCCAGAGCTGTCAAAATAACCATCCCAGGCTGCCGTGGGCTATACTAGGTGGGGTGGGTGTGCCAATGCAAATACCTGAAATTCCTTTCCACACTCCCCATACTTCACCACCAGATGTCAGGGGCCTGGGCAATTTCAAAGGGCCCCGTGGGGCCCTGCCGCACAGGAGTGATGCACATGCCTCCTAGCTGCAGAGGCGGAAGGTGCCCCTCCCCTCAATATTGCCCCATCCTGCTGCTCCTGGCTGGGACTCTCCTGCTAGGTGTGTAGAGCACAGGGTGGTGAGAGGTGCTGATGTCAGGATGACCCCCTGCCCCTGTACCCATCTCCGCAGAGCAGGGGAGGGGAGACAGGGCTCAGGAACAGAGGAGGAGAGCTTTCAGTCAGTGTCTTAAAGAGACAGCTCAGGCATCTCTCAAATTTCCCCAGAAGCCAGCACACACACTGTCCTCTCTCTCTCTCTCTCTCTCTCTCTCTCTCTCTCTCTCACACACACACACACACACACACACAATCCTGTTTCTGTCACATACACTCTCTTTCTCACACACACACTGTCCTGGCTGTCTGTGTCACACTGTCACTCACACTCATGGTCCTGTCTCTGTGTCTCTCTCTCACACACACACACTGTCCTGCCTCTGTGTCACATTCACCTCCCAACACATACTGGTATTATTTTTGTTGTTACTACTTGGTACTTCCTGCAATGCACATCTATTCTCTGCAATTTTATTCTTTCAAAGTGTGTTTTGACTGGTCTATGCATTTCATAATTTTATTTCTCTTATACTTAAATGTACTTCAAGTAGTGAGTTCTAAAACATCCAACCTATCCTGGCTGGAATAATTGCCCCTATGGTAACTTGTTAAACATAGATCTGATATTGGGAGTTTTGTTTATACTGGGGTGCCTGTCTGCACATGCCTTGGTGCACAGAACACAATGTATTGCTCACATGGATGAAAAAAGTATGAGGGAATATACCAGCCATGCAGTCACAGCACGGCCCAAATGTCAGGTGGACCCGCTTCATAGGGGGCCCATTGTCTATTCTGCCCCAGGGCCCAGAATTGCTGTCAGCAGGCCTGCCCCCAGTATTTGCGACTTCAACTGCATCATTCTGAGGGCCACCAGGAAAAGGTCAGTGGATCAAATTTCAGATTAGCTAGTTAAGGGTAGTGCTAGTGGACTACAACTAAGAGATACGGGGTGAAACTGAGCAAAGAAAAAAATGGGGTAAATGGAGAAATAGTGTTCAAAAGGCAATGAAAAGATAAACATGATAACTCGACATGTCTATTCCACATCTAACTTCTAATTTTAAATAGAGTTGAGTAAATAGAGTAAATGAAGCCACCTTATTCAGCAAGTGGAGTCACATTTTTTTTAGGTTTGTGATATATAGACAGAAAGATCATAATTTCCTCAAATTTATTCAACAGATATCTTGTCATAATGTTTGCATTCTGGATGGCCCAATATTCAAAAATCAGGATGTGTTATTTAATAATGAATGGTCATATATCATACCGCATTGTCTCTATTCTGTTCTGTGCCTGGGTGAATGTGCAGCTATTTCACAAAGTAAACACACTTGTATGTCTAACTTTTGTATTCTCGGTCCACACACTTTTATTAAACCCTATGCCCCCACCTATGGGGCTAGCCCCATGTGATGGGCCTTAGGGAGGGAGCACCCCCCTGACTCACCTAACGGGCCTCTCCAGCCTGTCTGGGTTGCAGGGAGCACAACCAAAAAATCTGGGGGGCATATGACCCTGTGCGCTCCCCCTCCATGTGTTGCCTCTGGTAGGGGTGAAGATATGCTTGCTCGCCCCAGGTGCCAAAATGCCTGGTTATGGCTCTGTTCTGGGGGAAGATTGGAAGGATAGGGAGATTTTGATTTTTAATATGTGAGGAGTAGAAAATATGCTGCTGTGTTGTTTTGTGAGGATTTCACCATTGCATCATCTAATGGATGGCGAGAATGGCGGTTCTGTTACACTCTTATATAAATCCAGATACATGAATACAACATGTGCCCGAGAAATAGTTAAACATCACAGCCTGTCAGTTAGGCTACAGGTGTTCTAGTGCCGTGTCAGATCACTGTTTACCAGGAAGCCTGTGGGGTTTGATCTTTGAGGTCAGACCAGTTTCAGTTTTTGCTGGAGGTAGGATCATTTGCCCAGTTCAGAGTTTTGAATGAGTAGGCACTCAATATGGTTTTATTGTTAGACATTGTACTTTGGATAGTAATAAAACTGTATGGGAGCCCTAAGAGCATGCTCTGATAGCCAGGGCTGTAGCTGTTCCTCATAGCCCCAAAAGGCAGGGTTAGATATAGCTTTATGGAGGAAAGGGAATACCACTAGGGGCTTGTAACCCCTCTACCAACATATGTAATGAGAAAATACTCACTTCCCACAGCCTAACCACCTCTTCCTGCAGCTCCCATTGGCCAAGAATGGTGAACCATGGCCAGTGGGAGCTGTGGGCAGCTGTGCCTGCTGATGCTCAACGTCACCAGACTCCCACCGCCCACCAATGACTTACCCTGATGAGCTGTGTGCGCACCTCTGTTTGAATACCTCTGCCTTAGACTCTCCAGAACATCTTGCCATCCAGACAAATTGGACTTAGTGATAGATGGTCGCTTACACCAAAAACACACAATACTCAGGTTGTTTCCAGTACCAAGAGATCAGTCATTTACTCCAATCAGGTAGTAGAGTAGATCTTACACCAAAGATACTGCCTGTAGCCAGTCCTGTAATAAACTATCTAAAGGTTTATTAACTAGAAAAAAGAAATGAGAGTTATTTAAAAGTTAAAGCAAGCAACCATATACACACAAATGAGTTACCAATTCAAAGTGTCTTTCAGGGCAGACCCAGTATGTAGGAGATTTCTGGCTTCAGTTTGCTATCTGTAGCCCTGTCAGAATTCAAACAGCCAAGAAGATGAGAGGTTTGCCTGGGAAGAAGAACAAAGGACCGGGGAGGGGCAAATGGGATTGTATAGTCTGGGCTGCTGGAAGAAGAGACACTTCTAGACTGGAGGCTGGGAGAGAGTTCTGGGCTCTGGATGAGCCCAGATGAACTTTGCTGTAACTTTTCCATTCTCTGTAATAACCAAGGACTTTCTACACTGTGTTCCAGACATCTAACAAACCCTTCTGTTTGTACAGCCCTGGCTGACAGTCATTGCAGATTAAGGAAGTCGAGGTGAGGGGGCATTGCTCCCTTTGGGCGTGCAAGTCTTCCCCAGGTATCCAATTCAGGTGGACTCACTGCAGGGAGGAGGGAAGCAGGGGAGCTGAAGGCCCCAGAGTTCAGTCCCAGGAGGTAGTGAAGCCAAGGGGCTTACCTCAGAGAGTGAGTGTAACCCTAAGGGGGTTGGCACACTAAAGGTGTCCTCCAGGGACTATTTCTAAAAGTTCCCAATTGGAAAAAAGTGAGATAAAGTTAAAAAGAGAGAAAGAGAGAGAAAAGTGGGCACAGGGAAATTGAAAGTTGCATGGCCTAGCAGACTGAACACTGGACGGGAACTCAGAAAAGTTTTGTTCTTGTCCCGTATCTTCAACTTACGTTGGACAACTCAGTTCCCCTCTTTGTGCTTCAGTTTTCCCATCTGTAAAGCTGGGATAACTTGGTATCACCTGTGAGGAGCAGCAAACACTAGTGAGAACAGAAAATAAATAAATTAATAAAGAGGCCAAGAGAGATTACAGACATGGACAAAAAAGTACAACATGAGAGTCAACCTCAGAAAATGCAGCTAATGTAACTGAAGAAAAATAATTCAAAACCCCAGGTGCAATGGGAAGGAGAGGGCTGGGAACCCAGAAAGGCTCAGAGAGATGTAGGGGGAGGGTTGGAGCAAATTAGATGCGAGTTTGCAGTATGACATGGCTGCAGAAAAGGATTCCATTATATGGGCTGAACACAGAGGCACTTAAGAAACAATGAAGGGACAGAACAGGCCCTTTCTTGGGAGACTCCACCTTAAACACTCAGTTCCATAGGCACTGACTCCGTGGGTACTCTGGGGCTCAAGCACCCACGGAAAAAAATAAGGGGTGCTCAACACCCACTGGTTCCGCAGCCCCCAGGCTGGCCATGGACCAGCTGTTTGGCAGCCCCATCCATCAGGTGTTTTGTGGACCCCGGAGTAGAGTGCGGGCCCGGGTTCCCCCCAAACCTCCCAACTCCTGATCAGACACAGGAGAAGTTGACCCAGACTGTGGGGAAGATCACTGAGGTGAGCAAATCTGCCAGTAAGCGCAGGACCCACCAAGGTAGAGGAAGAACTTTGTCATAGTATGTACTTAGCCTAAGTTATAGAAAGGAAAGAAAATAACAAAAGAAATTTTTCCCCCTTCTCCTTTTCCTCCATGTGACTGGAAAGATCTTAACTGGCCACTTCCCCCTTGCAATCTGTCCTAACTACTCATGCTAAATGATCTGTTCCACCTTGTATTTAGCTGTGACACTCTGATTATTACCTTTTCCCGACCTGAAGAAAAGCTCTGTGTAAACTTGAAAGCTTGTCCATCTCACTAATAAAAGCTGGTCTAATAAAAGATATTATCTCACCCACCTTGTCTCTCTAAAGAGATTTTAGAATTTTTCTGTGATTTGGCCAGTCCATATCTGCTAAATCTTATGTTGCTATGTTAATCATTTGTAGGCTATTTTAAACTTCTTTCTTCCCTTCCTTCCTTCCACCCCTACCCCTACCTTCAGTAAATTGAGTTAATGGATAAAGAGTGGGGTTAATGATTAGAATAATTATTGTGTTTAGGTTTGGAGATGTCACTTCTCAGACACAGCCACCTGAATCTGAATGGAAAGGCTTCTCCTCTGGAAGGAAAATTGCCATGGACCCAGAGTTACAGGGACACAAAGATATCACAATGGGTCTGGTGTCTGTGCATAAGGATTTGGGGGTTTATGGAGTTACCAGAATTGATCAGCACCTGGGAGGAACATATCAGTCTCTGTGTAATGGAACCTGAGACCATAGACCATTCAGCTCAGGCCATCTTCATACTGGCCCATGGTGGTCACCATTTGTCCAGGAAAACGTTACTCTTGTCCCTGTGACTGGGTCCTGAAGGGAGTCCCTTCACTCCTGACTCTGGGCATGTCTACACTAACCGGGGATCGACACTGATGTGATCGATGCACTGGGGGTCAATTTAGCAGGTCTAGTGGAGAACCGCCAAATCAATGGCAAAGCGTTCTCCTGTTGACTCTGGTACTCCACCAGAACAAGAAGCGTGAGGTAAGTCAACAGGAGTTGAGTATCTTAGGGCAACTTACCCCATTGTGGTGACAAGGCCTCAGCCTCTTGGTTCTCTCCAGCAGGCAGATGGCCTGTTCCCTGTGACCTGCTGGAATTGGGGTCTTGGCCAGTCTTTTCCTTTATAGACTGTTTTTCATTTTCTCATTCCCAGTTAGCACTTTGAATTTGCATCACTCTGGCCAAACACAAATGTGAAATCCAGGTAATCAGGTCATTTTTTTTTTGGTCCTGCCAAATGTATATTCATCACAGAATTTCTCCCACAGCTAATAAGTGGCCTTTAGCTCCTTCCCTTTCCGCGTTAAGGACATTACATCTTAAATTTCAAAAGTGCCCCTGATTCTGGGTGCCCAACTGAGATTCCAAAGACCTGATTTTTCAGTGCTGTCGAAGAACAACACTTCCCATTTAAGTCAAAAGAGGCCGTGAGTGCTGAGCACCTCATCAAAATGGGGGAGAGGGGGGCTGGGTGTCATTACTCAAAAATAATAATTTTGGAAGGTCCTTTAAAGTAAGTCTTGAGCAGATTTCACTCACTTTCAGTTGCCAATAAAATAGCTCTGCAGGAGACACGAAGAAGTCAAGATAAAAGTGGCTCTGAGGGTGAGTGGTTCTGTGGGGTGGGGAGGTTTGTAGCTGAGGTGCAGGTGATGGAATCTAGTCAGAGAAACTCCTGCTACTTTTCAGCTGGGAAGGGGGACGGGCAACAGGGGCTGGGATGCTTCACAGCAGGGAACATGGTGTAAATAACCCACAATTACCTCACCTGCAGAGAGAGAGAACATCAGAGAGCAAGTGTCTGTGAAACAACAGGAGACGGCAAGTCACGTCATTCATATCTGTGAAGAGGCTCCAGATCCCAAATATGGACTGGACCCTGCATCCCTAGATCCAGGAGCTCACACTATCAGCAACACAAGAGAAGATGATGAGCACAAGGTACAAAATAACAATTTAGTGTAAATGTTTCCACTACTGGAAATATCATTATTTCTACTCCAAGAGCCAACTGTTAGTGCCTGGCTGGGGTGCTTGATTCATTGGGTAAAGCCAGCATTTATCTCTTGGGATTTCAGCCAGCCTAGTACCCAATGGGCAGCCAACTTTTGTCAGTTTGAATTGCACTGAATATGACCTTGTTCTTGTGCTGTGAGACTGTGGGAACAGAAGCTTCCAATCTTCCTTCTCGAGGCTATTCATTATTTTATATATTTCATCATGTTTCCTCTTATTTATCTCCTTTTTAAGATAGAACAGTAGCTTAAATATTTCTCTCCAATGTGTGGAGAATGGATTTTATTTACCATCATGTTGCCCATTGCCCAAGTCTGTTTAGATCTCTCTGAAGTTCCCCATAGTCCTTTCTGGTCCTGAATAGCCTAAAGAACTATGTGACTTCTGCACATTTTGCTCCGTCACAGCTCACCCCATTTTACATTATTTATATTAAATAATTTGGGACCTTATATGGAACCTTGAGTTTATGCTGTTAACCTTTGGCCATGATGAAAACTAACCATTTCATCTACTCTTTGTTTTCTGTCACACACAGTTTTTGATTCATGACAATAGTCTGTCTCTCACCCCATGACCACTTAACTTCTTTTTTCTCTTTAAAATGGAGATAAACCTGTCTCATTGAGCTGTAAGGGACCTTGAAAGGTCAACACATCCAGCCCCCTACCTTCACTAGCAGGACCAAGTACCATCACTGATGGATTTTTGCCCCAGAGCCCTAAATGGCCCTCAATGATTGAGCCCACAACCCTGGGTTTAGCAAGCCAATGCTCAAATCACTGAGCTATCCCTTGTGTGGGATGTTTTTGTCAAAGGTCTTTTGGAAGGCTCAATAAATTATGTTAACTCATTCATCTTTATCATGCACCTTATTGACACATTGAAACAATTCTGAGAGATCAGAGAGACACAATTTTTCTTTGCAGAATCTGTGCTGATTAGTCCCTATCACATCATGGTCTTCTGGATGTTTTGTTTTTCTGCTTTTAATTGTTATTTCAACCAATTTGCTGGGCACAGATGTAAGGTGTAATATTTCCCTCCAACCCTTTGGAACAGTGGCTGTGCTTAATGACAGATTACATAGTTTTGTTAGCTGCTCATGTAACACTTTCTGGTGTGGTGTTCTGTCCCATGTAGTGGCACTGAGATGAGAGAGAGAGCAAGAGAGAGAGAGATTAATGAGTTTGCTCTATAGCCTTAGCTAATAGCCAGTTGGCTTTTAGTTCATGTGATAGAGGCTCATGCACTAAGCTCCCGAGATCCCAGGTTCAATCCTGCCCATCAACAACCACAAACTGTTGGTGTTACACTCAGCTTCAGCCATTACATACTTAATCCCCTTCAGAAACCTGCAGGCTCCTGGTGAATTATTTCACTTTTGAGGAATTTCAGTGCCCCGTAAATGCACCACCAGTACCACCACCCCTTCCACCATCTCCTCAAGCCCCTCCCTGGTTGGTCAGCAGTGCTGTGTCGGGGATAGGAAGCCCAGATGGTGGTGTGGGGCTGGAATGCTATGGGAGGCACCAGCTGTCACACAGAAAATGACACCAGAGAGGCCAGTGCAAGAACACCAGCCAGGAGGAATCAGGGCTTGGCTCAAAGCAGGACCAATCCCCAACTAAATCAGATGGATGTGCACAGCGCCTTCCTCATACACTAGGCTTAGATTTGGGGTAGGCACTTGATCTCCATTCTCCCATCCTTTCCTCTGTCCAGCTGGTACGGGCATTGCTCACAGGCCCATCAACTCCCCACCTCTCCAAGGCCCCTCCCAGCTTACTAGAGTCACAGAGTGGTAAGGGGGTAGTGGGAGCTTGTAGCTGCATGGTGAAGAAGTATGCTCAGGAACGTCCTGTGTCTCTCCCCCCAATTATGCCCATCTCACTGTCACCACTGCTTCAAAAAAAAGGGAAATTCCTTGCCAAACGTTTTGTTAACAGAGTTAAAGTTGCCCAGTGCTGCCTTGGGCATTGCAGAATGTCTACTGCCTCCACTCTTAAACCTCTAACACTCAACTGCCTTAAGTTGACTTAAGGCAAGACAAGTAGCAGCCTCCTACTGCAAGACAAACCCAAGAAAGAAACCAACAGGACTCCACTGGCCATCACATACAGTCCCCAGCTCAAACCCCTCCAACGCATCAGCAGGGATCTACAACCCATCCTGGACAATGATCCCACACTTTCACAGGGCTTGGGTGACAGGCCAGTCCTCGGCCACAGACAACCTGCCAACCTGAAGCATATTCTCACCAGTAACTGCACACCGCACCATAGTAACTCTAGCTCAGGAACCAACCCATGCAACAAACCTCGATGCCAACTCTGCCCACATATCTACACCAGCAACACCATCACAGAACCTAACCAGATCAGCCACACCATCACCGGTTCATTCACCTGCACATCCACCAATGTAATATATGCCATCATATGCCAGCAATGCCCTTCTGCTATGTACATCGGCCAAACTGGACAGTCTCTAAGGAAAAGGATAAATGGACACAAATCAGATATTAGGACTGGCAATATACAAAAACCGGTAGGAGAACACTTCAACCTCCCTGGCCACACAATAGCAGATCTTAAGGTGGCCATCCTCCAGCAAAAAAACTTTAGGACCAGACTTCTAAGAGAAACTGCTGAGCTTCAGTTCATTTGCAAATTTGACACCATCAGTTTAGGATTAAACAAAGACTGTGAATGGCTTGCCAACTACAGAACCAGTTTCTCCTCCCTTGGTTTTCACACCTCAACTGCTAGAAGAGGGCCTTATCCTCCCTGATTGATCTAACCTCGTTATCTCTAGCTTGCTTCTTGCTTGCTTATATATACCTGCCCCTGGAAATTTCCACTCTTGCATCTGACGAAGTGGGCATTCACCCACGAAAGCTTATGCTGCAAAACACCTGTTAGTCTATTAGGTGCCACAGGTGTTAGTCTATAAGGTGCTGCTTGACATCAGAGGTATTTGAATCAATCATCATCTTCCTTCTGCAGCTTATTTGCATGCTGTAATTCCATTGGTTGGCATGAGTCAGTAGAGTAAGGGGGAACCATTCGTAAGTGTTGAGAGTGGTCTCTGATAGGTGTTTTGATGGTCAGCACACACACAGGTACTTACTGGAGTGGCTCCATGACTCTAGGCCTGAGGCATTAGCTCCCTGCCGCCATCACAGCCTTTTCTCGGTGGGGTTCCCATTGCAGGCAGTACAGTGGAGAGGCTGCTGTGCTTCCCCCCTGGCATGGTCTGTGCTCCCCTCACCAGCTAGGGCATGTGGTGTGTGATCCTCAGCATCCTGGGAAGGGAGCAGGAATAGGGTTACCCTATGTCCGGATTATCCCAGATATGTCCAGCTTTTGGGGTTTTAAAGAGACGTCCGGGAGGAATTTGTAAAACTCTCAAAGTCTGGGATTTCCCTCCCAATGCAGAGCGCAGTGCAGCTGACAGGGCAGCCCAGCTGGATTGAGCTGCTCAAATTGGAGCCACCAGCAGCCAGAGCACCACCCCTGCTCCCCCCTCCCCTGCAGCCTCAGCGTGCCGCATCAGCAGCGCTCTGGGGGGGCGGGGCTACGTGCTCCACAAGGGAGCATGGAAGCGTGTCTGGCTCTGCGCAGAGCCAGACACGCTGGTCTGAGCAGCACGGTAAGGGGGCCAAAGGTTAGGGGTTGGGGTGAGGGGTTAGGGTTAGGGTTAGGGTTAGGGGTTAGGGTCAGCGTTTAGGGTTTAGAGTTGGGGTAGGGTTAGGGTTTAGGGTTGGGGTTAGAGGTTAGGGGTTAGTGTTACCGAAATATTGGGTCTGCCTAGCTGAGAGCCAATAACAGCCTGACAGGGATAAGGAAAAATGCTTTATTTTGCAGAAGAAAGGAGAGTTTTGTAATAGATACAGAAGGCTTTTCCTGACACAAGTTTTACAGATTTTTTATACACATTTAGACAAAGACATGCCGTGTTAACACTTGATTGGTAGTTGCCAGACCGCGTGAAACCATTATTTGGTTAGTGAAAACTGGCTTGGAGCAAGATTTCTGTGCTTTGAGGCAGAAGAGAAAGGCTAGTTTAAAAGTTTAGGGTACTGTATCCGTGAGGCTTTTGGAGGCTTTTGCCTCCACCTACTGGCCGTTTGTAAAACTATTAAAAGGGGGGGGGGCACCAAATAACTTTCACAGTCCCCCCTTCGGGCCTGATAAGCCCAGATTATCAGGCCCGTAAGTAATTTACAATTAAGCTGAAGAGACAGGTATTGGGTTAGGGTTAGGGGTTAGGGTCAGGGTTTAGGGTTAAGTTTAGGGTTTAGGGTTTAGCATTTAGGGTTGCAGTTGGGGTTGGATTAGGGTTAGGGTTTAGGGTTAGGGTTAAGGGGTGAAGGGGTTAGGGTTTTAGGGTTTTAGAGTCGGGGGTCAGATTAGGGTTTAGTGGATAGGAGTTAGGGGTTCGGGGGTGGGGGTGGGTTAGGGATTATGGTTTCGGGGTTGGGGTTGGGGTTTTAGGGTTAGGGTTAGGCTTAGGGTTAGCATTTAGGGTTTAGGGTTTAAGATTGGAGTTGGGGTTGGGTTTAGGGTTTAGGGTTAGGGTGAAGGCAAGGGCGAGGGCTAGGGCTAGGGCTAGGGCTTGGGTAAGGGTGAGGGTGAGGGTCAGGTTAGGTGAGGGGAGGAAGGGGAGGGTGGGAATGGGTTACGGTTAGGTTAGGGGATAGGGGATAAGGGTTAGGGGGAAGGGGGACAGGGAGGGGGGGGGTTAGGGGTTAAGGGTTAGGGGTAGGGTTGGGGTTGGGTTAGGGTGGGGGGTGAGGGTGAGGGTTAGGGTTAGGGTTAGGGTTAGGGTCAGGGTCAGGGTCAGGGGGTTAGGGTTAGGGTTAGGGGTTAGGGTTAGGGTTTAGGGATAGGGGTTAGGGATAGGGGTTAGGGATAGGGGTTAGGGTTAGGGTTGGGGTGGGTGTGAGGGTTAGGGCGTTAGGGTTAGAGTTAGGGTGAGGGTTAGGGGGTTAGGGGTTAGGGTTAGGGTTGGCATTGGCCTTAGGGTGAGGTTGAGGTTAGGTTAGGATTTAGGTGAGGGTTTAGGTGATGGTGAGGGGTCAGGTTAGGGGTTATGGTCAGGGTTTAGGGTTTAGGGGTTGGGTTTAGGGGGTTGGGGTTGGGGTTAGGGTTCAGGGTTAGGGTGGGGGTAGGGGTAGGGTGTATGGGTAGGGTTAGGGTGAGGGTGAGGGTCCGGTTTAGGGTTAGGGGTAGGGGTAAGGGTAGGGTTAGGGGTAGGGGTTATGGTGAGGGTGGGGGTAGGGGTAAGGGTAGGGGTAGGGGTAGGGTTAGGGGTTATGGTGAGGGTGGGGGTGGGGGTTAGGGTTAGGGTTAGGGTTAGGGCTAGGGCTAAGGTTAGGGGTTAGGGGCTAGGGGTTAGGGTTAGAGGGTTAGGGTGTTAGGGGTTAGGGTTAGGGTTTAGGGTGAGGGAGCTAGAGACAGGGTACCTGATTGGAGCAGGGCCTAGCAGAAGGCCAAGAGGTCCTGGGAGTTGCAGAGGGCAGCCCAGGGGTAGGCCAAGGCAGCAGGTCCAAACCCTCCTTGCCAGTGCTGAATGGCTGATACTGCAGTCTGCCCCAGGGCACGGGGGTGAGACGATGACTGGCAGTAGCCGTATACTGAGGTGAGGTGGGGATAGTGGGTGGGGAGTTCCCTGGGCAGGGTAGACCCTGAGAGAAAGGGGTTACTGCCAGGGGGGAGCACCTCAGCTAAAGGGGCACCAGGTCCAGGGAGGGGAAAGGTTTGGGAAAAGCCAGTTTTGCTGTTTATCCAAGAGTTCAGAGTATGGGCTGTAGGGCTTGTGCTGAAGCCCACGGTCTTTATCAAGTTCAAAACTAGAAATCAGTGCCCCTCTGTCCGTTTCACCGCAGGCAGGCAGGTGGGGGTGGAGGGGTTCAAACACCGCTTGGATCAATGCTCCCCATCCTAGCTCAGGCTTTGGTTGGTTTCCTTCATTTCTCCCCCAATCCTGGTAGTTTCTTCTGGGAAGTTTCCCAGGCAGCAGGAATTCTCCATGGTCTTTCAGGAGAACTGGGTGTGCAAACCTGCTCGGGCCTCCATAATAGCCAGGTCCCTACCAAATTCAGGGCTCACTTTGACTAATTGACAAACCCTCTGGCCTTGAAATTGACCAACGTCACCATTTCAGATGTTTCCACCTGGTATTTCCTGGTATTGTAACCCTGGGGGTCCCGACCAAACTGGGAGAATGGGGGAGTTCAGAGGTTGTTGTGGGGGGTCACAGCATTGTCACCCTCACTTGTGTGCTGCCTTCAGACCTGGGATCCAAGGGCAGCAGCCAGCAACCTTTCTGAAGCTAGAGGAGGTTCCCAGATGTGCAGGTGGGTCCCTGATGTTGGAGCACCTCCACTCCTACCTATTACTTGGGAACACCTCGGCTCTTACCATTGTCGGGGCATCCAGAGAAATGGACCCCTGAGCCCCAGAAGGAACTGCAAGGGAAGCCCAGAGCTCTCACTTCAGATGCCAGGCAGAAGCCCCGAGCCCAGGTACCCAGAGTGCCGTCAGGAGTTGGGAAGGGCATGAAAGTCCTGAGCCCAGTGCCCCAGCCCTGGCTGCAGCCACAGGGGGCCAGAAGCTCTGAGTCCGGGCACCCAGAGACGTGACTGGAGCAGAAGCTGCCAAGGCCAAAGCCCTGAGCCCAACACCAGGCTGATGCAGCACACTCACTTCTGCATTGCCTCTGCAGGTGCGTCTGATATCCCCACGGAGAGGAAGTCCTGTCCCCAGCTGGGCAGAGAAACAGCTAGGAGGCCCCTGCTGGGTTCTCCTGGCTGGGGGGTCCAGCAGGACGGGGAGATTGGATTTCACAGGGCAGGGCAAATTCGATCTAGCCAAAAAAGGCACAACAAGAACCAAGAGCTGCCAGCTGAAGCCAGAGAAATTCCAATGAGACGTAGGCACACATTTTTGACAGTGAGTGAAACTAGCCACTGGAACAAATTACCCAGGGGAGAGGTGGAGTCTCTGTTTTCTGGTGTCCTCACGTCACAACTGCCTGTCATTCTGGAAGGTGCCTTTTAGTGACTTACAAGCAATTGGGCTTCATATGTGTCTGTTACAGCTCCATTTTGTTTCTTAAAGCTGTCCCCTTGTGACGTTATTGATATAAATTGGGACCATATAGAACATGGGTTGCAACCAAGGTCCTGCAGTGGCACCAAATCTTAGATAAAGGGGGTCATCTAAGGTGTCTAAGACCAGATTATGGGTTGCTGGTTATAATTATGCTGTCTATATGTCTGTATCATTTGTAGTTAAAGTTATAAGTATTGGCTCTGTAATGTCTATAGTTTGTATTCTGCTCTGCCTCTGGGAAGTGTCCCAGACAAGCTGATGTTAGCCTGGCATAGCTGGATTGATGGCCCATTAAAGGGCCATCGGCTACACAATTGACCCATGGAGAGAAGGCAGACACGCCTTGTGACTCAGCAAAGTATGCAGGGACTGGCCCATGTGACTCTAGGCTCCATGTTGCTGTAAATTTCCACAGTGAAGACAAAGGGATTCTTACACCTGGAAAAGTCTATATAAGGCCAATGCCTCATCTCCATCTTGTCTTCAATCCTGCTTCTGATCTCTGGAGGGACTTTGCCACAAACTGAAGCTCTACACCAGGGACTGAGGACCCATCCCAGTGGGGGATGTTCCAGAGACTTAATCTAAACCTGCAGTTTGCTCCAGCTCTGCTGCAAGCCTGAACTAAGAACTTTGCCATTACTGTATGTAATTGATTGCATTTAACCAATTCTACCTCTCATCTCTACCTTTTCCCTTTGTAAATAAACCTTTAGATTTTAGATTCTAAAGGATTGGCAACAGCGTGATTTGTGGGTAAGATCTGATGTGTATATTGACCTGGGTCTGGGGCTTGGTCCTTTGGGATCGAGGGAACCTTTTTCTTTTATTGGGGTGTTGGTTTTCATAACCATTCATCCCCAGGACGAGTGCACTGGTGGTGATACTGGGAGACTGGAGTGTCTAAGGAAATTGCTTGTGTGACTTGTGGTTAGCCAGTGGGGTGAGACCAAAGTCCTTTTTGTCTGGCTGGTTTGGTTTGCCTTAGAGGTGGAAAAACCCCAGCCTAGGGCTGTGACTGCCCTGTTTAAGCAATTGGTCCTGATTTGGCACTCTCACTTGGGTCCCGCCAGAACAGCTCCGTCACAGTGGCGTAGTCGGCAGGATCCACAGAACCAGGTCAATTAAGCTTTGGGTCAGAACCCCACGCTATTCAAATTTTGAATTTGGGATTGAGAGTTTGGTTGGTTAAAGATCAGTGACCATGAGACAGAAAGCAAGGAAACTGCAAGCCTTGAGAGACAGCCTGCAGTTTGATTATGAGCAAGAACTGGCAGAAATTCGAATGGAGAAAGAGGCTGATGAGAGAAAGAAAGAAGTTGCTAAGAGAGAAGAAAAAGCTCGTAAGAGGCGTCTGGAGCTGCTGGCTGCTGAGGAGAAAACTCGACAGATGCAACAGGAGACAGCTAGACTCCAACTCCAAGTCAAAAAAGCAATGGAAGAACAGCAGAGACTGTATCCTCTTGAAAGTCCAGTTTGTAACAATGTTGGTATGTTGTATAACTCTGAGCAGTTGTCTGGGGGTAACCAAATGTACCCCAACAATGCCACCTTTTATGTCAATGCTGTTACTGTGTGTTCAGTAGGGGGTGGCCCCATAAATTGTGCCAGTGCTATGTATGAGAGTGTAAAAGTCAATGGTAAAAGCTGTTTAGGGCAAATTATGGCTTCTAACATCACTCTTGTTAGAGCAGATCTGGTCAAAGAGGAAGATTATTTACCAAATCAGAGTGTGAATGTTGTGATCCTCTGTGAGTTTACTGTCCTTGTGCCTTTAGCCAGAATCCACCTTGAGTGGAATGGGGCTCAGCATGAAGTGATAGCTGGCGTCAGGAAGTTATTGCCTAAAGATCTTTTAATTGGGGAAAATGTTAAAGATTTGTTCAGTCCAGGTAGCCAGTCACAGGAGAGGAATGATCTTAAACCTGTGTCTATTGTGGGCAATGATTTGCCTGAGGTGGGTTGCTCCAAAGGTTTGTCTGTGCCAAGAAGCAGTGTGTCTGGGAATGAAGTTTCTGAATGTCTGTCTGATGTCTCAGAAGTGAATCTGGAGTTAGATCAAGAGCAGAAAGATCTCATTGGTGAGGAAAATGTTTCTCAGGAGCAGATTAAAGTAGATGGTCAGGTTAAATCCCTAACTGAGGAAGGAGAGGGTAAATTTGTAATGGGTAATGGATTGGTGGCTAGTGCAGCTTGTAGAAGTAAACCTGAAATGGGTAACTGTGATTTGCTAAAAGTAGCTCAGTGTAGTGAAAAGAGCAGCAGCTTATCTGTTGGGAGAGGTAATGTGCCTGGTAGGGAAAGTTTGCAGGAGCCTAGGCAGCCTTGTGAGCTGATGGCTTTGTCTAATCAGCAGTTTGGGAAGGGAGGGATAGTGGAAGATAAGTGTCCATATCCCTTACCTGTTTCCTGTGTGGAGAAATGTGACAGTGAGGGGAATGTGCCTGTCTCTGTCAGGGGTATTGACTTGCCTATGAAGGGAGCTACCTCAGTCTCCAAGCAGTTGTCTGTGAACAGCCCTGTGTGCTGGGACAAGGGAAATGAGATCCCAAGCTGTGTGTCTGGTGAAGGAGAATGTGTCTCCGGCTCTTCTGTGTCTGTGGAGCAGACAGAAGGTGCCTGTCAGCCTGTGATGATGGAAGGTGATTCAGTTGTCTCAAAGTTGGTTGTAAATACAGCTAAAGCCCAGGAAGGGAATGGTCCTGAGTTTGGGTCTGCTGGGGAGAATGGCACTGTAACTAGGTTGCATCCAGTTAGTGTCTTAGCAAAATCCCAGAGAACAGACAATTCTGGTGCTTGTGGTTTGCCAGTTGCTAATGTGTGGTTGGAAAAGGGTGCAGCAACTCTGTCTGATCAGGGTGATACCCCAGCCAGGGCACAAGGAGAGCATAAAGGTGATTTAATTGTGTTACCGACTGACAGTTTGACAACTTGTAGCAAGAAGGAAAAGATTCCTGAACTTGTTCATGGCCAAGGGAAGGAGACTGCTTCTGACCTGTTATCTAGAAAGTCTGTAGCATCTGTGGTTGCTCAGGGAAGTGTTCCTTTAAAGCAAGCCCTAGGTGAAGAGGGGAAGGGCAAAATTTCTGAGAGGGGTGAATTGCTGCTTAGAGAAGCTCCTAGGGAAAGGAATCCTCATGGTAGCCTGTGCAAGCAGTTTACTGCAACTGAAGGGTGTAAAAGTGATTTAATCAAGGAAGTTTCAGTTCCTAACAGCCAGAAATTTTCTGTTGTGAATGGATCCACTGACTTTCCTTTTGAGAGATCCAGTGTGGGCAGCTTTGAAAAGGTCTCAGGTGGAGTAGAAGCTGTTAAGGAAGTTGAGCAGCCCTATAACCACCTGGCTGTGTGTGGCCAGCTTGTTGGTGGGGAGACAATGCTGTTGGGACAGGAATGTCTCCATGCTGGATCTGTAAGTGAGCAGTCTGTGCTTCAGGATCTGAGGACAGATTCAGTTACTGGTGTTTCAGAGCAGAACAGTTATATGGCTAAATGCTTGAGGAGGCAGGGGAGAGCAAGCCAGCTCTCACCCTCAGACTCTTTGGATTTGTGTGGTATCTCTGTGAGACAAAGTCCAGCCTTGGAATCCATAGCAGCTGAAGAGTTAAAAGCTAGTGTCTGTGTTGATGCGAATTACTTGGCTGGCAGGGAGAAGAAAGAATTGCTAATAGCTGTTAGCACAGAGGGCCCACCCCATCACCCAGTGAATTCGGTTAAGCAAGAGAAATCAGGGTTTAATCCAAAAGGAAAGAGAAGACTGAATTTTGCAAAGGGAAGCCACAGGTTAACCCTAAAATGCCCAAACTCCAATGGTATTGAGCCAAGGGTGTGGCATGACAAACATGATTGTAAATGGACACTTGCAATGAATTTGTTGTTATTGCTAATGCTAATTTTTGTAACTAATGTGTTGCTATGGCCAAGAACTGTAACAATGTACAATGTGCCTAATCTTTTGGAAAATCCCTTAAACATGTTGAAAGGAATACATGAAAACACACTTTATGTTAAAGGGCCTTGCTATACTGATGTTTCACAGTTAATGCATGTAAACAGTGTTGGAACTTCTCACAGGGGAAAATACATTCCAGATCTGATGTGCTGTATGAAAGGGGAAACTGAGGCACACTACCATATTGCTTTCATGGCTAAATGCCAAGATTCCTGTACTATGAACAATCTCAATATCTACATTGGTTTAATGTTATTTGGGTTCAAAACATTGGCCAGAACTGGTATGGATAAAGTAGCTATTTTCTTTAGCTCTTGGCAAGATCACATGAAACATACAGGAACCATGCTGCAAAAGCTAACCAAGTTATACCTTAAGTTTGTAAAGAGATTCATTCATGTTATTGAACATGACTTTGATAAACCATTTTGGTTATACACTGGTGCGGCCTCTAGCCCAACACTAGCTGTAGTGAGACAGACCCAAGGAAAGGGGGCTCTTGGGATGCAGTCAGCGATGTTTTGTCATCCCTTCCTGCATCAATTTTGCGTTGGGGGTGTGACGTTATTGATATAAATTGGGACCATATAGAACATGGGTTGCAACCAAGGTCCTGCAGTGGCACCAAATCTTAGATAAAGGGGGTCATCTAAGGTGTCTAAGACCAGATTATGGGTTGCTGGTTATAATTATGCTGTCTATATGTCTGTATCATTTGTAGTTAAAGTTATAAGTATTGGCTCTGTAATGTCTATAGTTTGTATTCTGCTCTGCCTCTGGGAAGTGTCCCAGACAAGCTGATGTTAGCCTGGCATAGCTGGATTGATGGCCCATTAAAGGGCCATCGGCTACACAATTGACCCATGGAGAGAAGGCAGACACGCCTTGTGACTCAGCAAAGTATGCAGGGACTGGCCCATGTGACTCTAGGCTCCATGTTGCTGTAAATTTCCACAGTGAAGACAAAGGGATTCTTACACCTGGAAAAGTCTATATAAGGCCAATGCCTCATCTCCATCTTGTCTTCAATCCTGCTTCTGATCTCTGGAGGGACTTGGCCACAAACTGAAGCTCTACACCAGGGACTGAGGACCCATCCCAGTGGGGGATGCTCTCCAGAGACTTAATCTAAACCTGCAGTTTGCTCCAGCTCTGCTGCAAGCCTGAACTAAGAACTTTGCCATTACTGTATGTAATTGATTGCATTTAACCAATTCTACCTCTCATCTCTACCTTTTCCCTTTGTAAATAAACCTTTAGATTTTAGATTCTAAAGGATTGGCAACAGCGTGATTTGTGGGTAAGATCTGATGTGTATATTGACCTGGGTCTGGGGCTTGGTCCTTTGGGATCGAGGGAACCTTTTTCTTTTATTGGGGTGTTGGTTTTCATAACCATTCATCCCCAGGACGAGTGCACTGGTGGTGATACTGGGAGACTGGAGTGTCTAAGGAAATTGCTTGTGTGACTTGTGGTTAGCCAGTGGGGTGAGACCAAAGTCCTTTTGTCTGGCTGGTTTGGTTTGCCTTAGAGGTGGAAAAAACCCCAGCCTAGGGCTGTGACTGCCCTGTTTAAGCAATTGGTCCTGATTTGGCACTCTCAGTTGGGTCCCGCCAGAACAGCTCCGTCACACCCCTTACTCCATTTTGTTCTTGTTTTCCTCCTGTGGCCGCCCCTCCCTGGCTGTTAAGTTGTTTACCAGGGCCTCTGCCCTTCTCAAAGGGATGGCCCCTTAAGTTGTCTATCCAGAGCCATTGCCCTTCTCAAAGGGATGGCCACTTGTGCTAAATGGGACCACTGCCCTGTTCAAAGGGTTAGTCCTGTTATCACCTTGTTAAAACCTGGGGTTGGTGTAGGGTGGGCACTGTCCAGAGCTGCGAGACCTATTGTGTTTTTAGGATCCTGGGCATGAGTCATACCTCTGGGCTCAGGGCTCGTCCAGACATGCCTCGGTGGCTGCCTGCAGTTTTCCCCTGCCTGCTCTCCTCCCTGTAAGAGGGGGAGCCAATCAGAGTTACTGGCAGGAAGCTGTCAGGGTTTGCCTTTAAAAACAGACATTTTTTGAACAGACTTCAGAAAGGTTCTTGCATTGCTGCCTGGTCTGATCAACCAGGGGTTCTGGGGGTCCTTTCTCCGCTCTTGTTTTATTTTTGAGCATACCCCCATTTTTGAACCCCCCCCCCACGAAGAACGAATTGCTGCCTGAGAGATCTCCTGATTATCAAGACTGTACCGAGCCTTCTGATGTTCTTGCTGCTTCTGCCTCTGCTGCTGCCTTGGTGGATGGTAAGAATCCCTCTGTGAAACTTTCTATACTTTTATTTTATTATTTTAGCTGCTGGCTCTGTCTCCCCAGCACACAGACTCAAGCTAAACCTTGGTCTGTGTCTTAAAACCTCTCTTACATCCTCCCCCCGTCCTAGCTGCTGGTTCTGTTTCCCCAACAGACAGACCCAAGCTAACTCCTTGGTCTGTATCTGTAATCTGTTTCTAGTTGTGCAGTGCCTTTGCTGTTAGAAATAAGCCTGCTTGCAGCCATCCCACTGCTGCAGTCACCCCCCCCCCCCCCGCCCCTTTGGAGCTGTGTCCTGGACACACACCACTCAGCCCTCTGAAACTATCCTTAGCATAAGGTGCACCCATTAAGTTAGGTTTAACATTATACTTTGTAAGTTAGGCTTAGAGAATTGTTGGATTGTGTTTTAATTTGTGTAGTCTTGGTTAAGTTAGCTCATAGATAAGATTTTGCTGTGTTCTGTATAATTATAATTGTCTGTCTTCCCACTGCAAACACCCCCCACCCCAGCTTCTCTGTGTCTTTCTACCTTGTTACACTCTCTCTGCTGCTTAAGCTTGCAGCCTGTTTGTTCTGTCTCACTAAGTTTAAATCTCTAGCATAAAACCCCATTGGTTACTTTCTTCCTCTCTGATACCCCTCACATTCTACATTTACACCACTGTGACACATTTTTACCTAAAATCGTTTGTTATTTAACACATTTTATCCATAACTGTTAGTTGGTTATATGCTGCTGTGACACACCTTTTTACATAGAAATCGCTAGCTACCTGTTACATTTATACCTCAGTGTTAACTGATTACCCACTGTATTGTATCCTACTGTGTTGTACCCCACTATTAAAATCCCCTTACTGTTCACCAAAAAGAAACCCCTCCCCAATTGTCTACCTTAACAACCCCATACCCCTCACTATTGAATTTTCCCTGTTTTTGTATTTTTTTAATAAAGTTTATTTTGCACCCCACCCGTGTGGTAATTGCTCCCCAAGATCCCATATACCTGCTGGCAGGGACATGGCATCACGAAGAGGATCTTGGGGTAACAATTACTGCCATCCCTGTCCCTGGAAAGAGGCCAAGACCTCTGGGACAGAGGAAGATCAGACCAACCACCTGCAGTACCACTTGCTGCAAAGTAAGCAAGAGCCTGAAACCCTAGAGTGGGTCTTCACGATTGGCAATGGCCAGAGCTCCAGGGTGTATACCACCCACCTGGGGCTCACTGATGTGGGGTGCCTCTTGACCCGCCACCCCACACTCAGGGCCAGCCTTGCTGATTCCAGGCTCCGGCCAGTCTGCACTAAGGCAGGAGAGCCAGCCGCAGATTCAGATCCCACCCGCCTCTGGAGAGAGGTGGGAAGGGTCATGAAAGCCTGCGGGGGGGGGGCCCATCTAAGCTCACCCCTGAACCTCGAATTTTGCAGGGGTCCCCCACCCACCAGATATTAACAGAACTGGTGCAGAAGCTGGATGAAATTTGAAAGCCCAAGAAACTGTGGCATGACATGTATAAGCCCCAAAAGGTAGCCACAGTTACCTATGAGATCCTGGCTCAGGCCCTTGATAAACTAACTGTTTTCCATGGGGCCCTAATGACCTCGGCCAAGGAGGCCACTAGCCAGCCTAGCCAGGAGGGACCACCACTGATCCCTAGCCTGCCCAGTCCCAATAAATCCCCTGAAAAACCACCCCCATATGCCCACCCAGAGGCCTCATCTCCCCTCAAGAAAACCCCACTATACCCAGCCCTACCTTCAGCCCCTCTAGAGGCCCAAGCCCATGAACCTGCACCCACTGTCACCTCTGGTGAAGCCCTGCCGGTATCCATCAGTCGTATAAAGATTGATGACCAGGGCAACACCACACAGGTGACAGAACTCCGGCCCCGCTCCAAAGCGGAGATGAAGGAGTTCATCTCAGACACCGCTAGGGGGGCCAATGAGCCACCACTACTGTGGCTAGGCCGCCTGGCTCTGGAACATGGACAGGAGTTAGTGGATAGGGAAGAGGGCATAGTATTAGCCAGGACCAGTAGCTGGTCCAGGGGTCTCTCAGGGAGCCTGGTGATATCTAACACTGCATGGCCCCTGACTGCCCCAGCCCTGGCCTTCCTCCATTTACAGCACTCCCTTCAAGGGATCCAAGTCCCCAGAGAGAGCATCAAGGACATCCCTTCCCTGAGATGTGCCATCGCAGGGGGGTCCATCATGCTGTGCTCCCCTACTCAACACCCTCTCGGACTTACTCAGGCCCAGATTAACCAGGTCAATGCCTTCAGGCATGTTATTGACCCCACCGAGATACCCATAGCCGAAGCTGCCATTGACTTAGCCATGGATAGCAGTAACAACCCCTGACACTGGGGCTGTTCTGTGGCTAAGGGGGTACGCTAGGCACCCCATTGGGCGACTCTATGAAGCCCTCGAGAAAATAAGATGGCCCTCAGCCCAAGCTCTACCCATCAGTCCACCCCCACCACACGCCAGTCCACCCCCACCACATACCAGTACACAACCCAGGTCCCAGTACTCACAGCATTCATTTACAGAACGCAAAATCTTTGGGTTCTTATTGTACAAGGGCCTCACTAAGGAGGTTGTACGTAAACTCAATAGTGAGCAGCAAAGAGCCTTGGCCATATCTCTGGGATGGGAAGAGCGCCCAGAACCTTCCCAGCCAAAAAACGGATAGCGGCTGGGTGCTTGGCGGCGGCCAGCACCCGGCCAGGGGACCCCCGTCACTATTATCCCCTAGTTTTTGACAAGGGTCTTGTCATCCCCTTTTTGCTGGACATGGGGGCACAGGTGTCCATTGTACCCCCTCACGTCCCTCACACTCCCACAGGACACACCATTTATGTGCAAGGCCTCAATAGCACAGAGCCCCACTCAGAAGTAAAGGTACATACACACATAAACCACACACCAATAACATTTCGGGCCCTAGTGGGACCCATGCCACTCCTTGGGGTTCAGGAGCTACGGCATTTTAAACTGGCCAAAGCCATGCTCGATGCACTACCAGTCACCCTATCAGGTGCCAGTGCCCCCCACCAGCCTGAACTGCTCAACTCCACACCCTGGAAATACAGACCCATACTCACAGCCCCAGAAGGTCAACCACACATTGCCCAGCTCATAGAGACACTGCTTAAAGATAATAAGATTCAGCGTGTGTCAGCGAGCAAATACTTGTCCAGTGCATGGGGAATCCCAAAACCACACAAGACCAATGAGTATAGAATGGTTATAGATTATCGTGCTGCTAACAAACACACACGGTCAGTAGCATTCGCTGCCAGATGGGATATCCCCACTATAGAACGCATCCTACTGGATGACACTAACCAATGGGCCTGTACAATAGACCTAAAAGATATGTTTCATCAAATCCCCCTCTATGACCCCAAGGGACTGTTAAACTTCGCTTACCAGGGAGCCCAGTATCAATGGCAAGCGTGTTCCCAAGGGTACAAAAACTCACCTGCCTGTGCCAGCGAGGCCCTAACCCGCACATTAGAAAAGGTACCATCCCACCACAACGTCCATGTCATCTACTATGTGGATGATATTCTCATAACTGGTCCCACACCGACCGAAGTACAAAAGGTCACTGAACAGGTGCAGGATGCTTTATCCACCGAAGGGTGGAACCTCAGTCTGCCTAAAAGTGTCCTCACTGCTACCTCTACCTTTCAGTTCCTAGGTTTTGCTGTGGAGAAGGGACGGCTGTGCCACTTAACCTATCACCCACTCACCAATTCTTTCCCCCTGGGGGTAGCCCCCCCCAGGCGTGAGGTGCAGCATATGTTGGGCATAGTCAATTACCACAGGCAGTTTCTTCCTGCTGCTTTGCTGCCACGCCTGTCCACTCTGCAACAGTATGCCAGGAATGTTAAAATCCCCTGGACACTGGAGGCCGAACAGGCGGTGTCCTCCCTGGCTGCCTGGTTGGGCTCTGGGCCCACCTTGGCTCGATGGAACCCCACCAACCCCGTCGAAATTACTCTAACCACGGGAACCTTGGAACTCAGCCAGTGTGGGTCTCTATTCCCAATGCCCAGGGAATCTGCACTCCACTAGCAGCCACCATCATCACACCTGGCTGGTTCCCTAAAACCTATCATATTCAAATAGATGGATGTGGGGGCTCTTCAGTTTATTGCACTGACTGTCGCATGTATGATTACCTGCCCTGTGGGCGGGTGGCGTATGTGTGCAGTCGGTGCAAGGAGCTCCTGGCCCTCAGAGACCATGTACGGACTTTGGAGGCCAGGGTGGCGGAACTGGAGGAGCTGAGAGAGGCAGAGAGGTATGTTGATGAGGCTTTCCGGGACACTGTAGAATTGTCCCACCTCCGCTTAGACAGCTCCTGTGCTGTTGAGGAGGAAGAAGGGCCCAGGGAAGTAGAGCAGTCAATGGGAGCAGAGGGAAACCTTCCCGTAGTTGGGACCCTCCTTCCAGATGGTGCTGGGGTTGCCTCTCGCACTGAGGTTGCCTCTCCGGGGGAGGGAACTCCAGTTTCTAGGAAAAGGCAGGTGTTAGTAATGGGAGATTCGATTATTAGAAATGTAGATAGCTGGGTCTGTGATGACCAGGAGAACCGTATGGTGACTTGCCTGCCTGGTGCGAAGGTTGCGGATCTCTCGAGGCATCTAGATAGACTTATGTGTAGTGCTGGGGAGGAGCCGGTGGTCGTGGTACATGTAGGTACCAATGACATAGGGAAGAGTAGGAGAGATGTCCCAGAAGCCAAATTTAGGCTGCTAGGGAAGAGACTGAAATCCAGGACCTCTATGGTGGCATTTTCAGAAATGCTCCCAGTTCCACGCGCAGGGCCAGGTAGGCAGGCAGAGCTTCAGAGTCTCAATGCGTGGATGAGACGATGGTGTAAAGAGGAGGGGTTCACGTTCATTAGGAACTGGGGAAACTTCTGGGATGGGAGGAGCCTATACAGGAGAGATGGGCTCCACCTAAACCAAAGTGGAACCAGACTGCTGGCACTAAACATTAAAAAGGTTGTAGAGCAGTTTTTAAACTAGGAGATGGGGGAAAGCCGACTGCTGCAGAGGAGCGTGTGGATCGGACACAGACTTCTCTTAGGGGAGAGTCTGATGATAGAGAATCTCCAGGTTATAGTCAGGAGCAGAGGAATGAGAAGTATAATGTAAGGGCCGGATCAGATGATAAACTGTCACATAAAAAAGAATCTGGCACATCAGAAAAAGGCGGGCTAATAAACAGGGACAAGTTTTTAAAGTACTTGTACACAAATGCCAGAAGTCTAAATAATAAGATGGGTGAACTAGAGTGCCTTGTGATAAAGGAGGATATAGATATCATAGGCATCACAGAAACCTGGTGGACTGAGACCAATCAATGGGACACAATCATTCCGGGGTACAAAATATATCGGAAGGACAGAACAGGCCGTGCAGGGGGAGGAGTGGCACTATATGTTAAAGAAAGTGTAGATTCAAATGAAGTAAAAATCTTAAGCGAATCCACAGGTTCCATAGAGTCTCTATGGATAGAAATCTCATGCTCTAGTAAAAATATAACAGTAGGGATCTATTATCAACCACCTGACCAGGACAGTAATAGTGATGATGAAATGCTAAGGGAAATTAGAGAGGCTATCAAAATTAAGAACCCAATAATAGTGGGGGATTTCAATTATCCCCATATTGACTGGGAACATTTCACTTCAGGACGAAATGCGGAGATAAAATTTCTCGATACTTTAAATGACTGCTTCATGGAGCAGCTGGTACGGGAACCCACAAGGGGAGAGGCGACTCTAGATTTAATCCTGAGTGGAGCGCAGGAGCTGGTCCAAGAGGTAACTATAGCAGGAGCGCTTGGAAATAGTGACCATAATACAATAGCATTCAACATCCCTGTGGTGGGAAGAACATCTCAACTGCCCAATACTGTGGCCTTTAATTTCAAAAGGGGGAACTATACAAAAATGAGGGGGTTAGTTAGACTATAGTTAAATGGTGCAGTGACTAAAGTGAAATCCCTGCAAGTTGCGTGGGCCCTTTTTAAAGACACCATAATAGAGGCCCAACTTCAATGTATACCCCAAATTAAGAAAAACAGTAAAAGAACTAAAAAAGAGCCACCGTGGCTTAACAACCATGTAAAAGAAGCAGTGAGAGATAAAAAGACTTCCTTTAAAAAGTGGAAGTCAAATCCCAGTGAGGCAAATAGAAAGGAGCACAAACACTGCCAACTTAAGTGCAAGAGTGTAATAAGAAAAGCCAAAGAGGAGTTTGAAGAACGGCTAGCCAAAACTCCAAAGGTAATAACAAAATGTTTTTTAAGTACATCAGAAGCAGGAAGCCTGCTAAACAACCAGTGGGGCCCCTTGACGATGAAAATACAAAAGGAGCGCTTAAAGATGATAAAGTCATTGCGGAGAAACTAAATGGATTCTTTGCTTCAGTCTTCACGGCTGAGGATGTTAGGGAGATTCCCAAACCTGAGCTGACTTTTGTAGGTGACAAATCTGAGGAACTGTCACAGATTGAAGTGTCACTAGAGGAGGTTTTGGAATTAATTGATAAACTCAACATTAACAAGTCACCGGGACCAGATGGCATTCACCCAAGAGTTCTGAAAGAACTCAAATGTGAAGTTGCGGAACTATTAACCAAGGTTTGTAACCTGTCCTTTAAATCGGCTTCGGTACCCAATGACTGGAAGTTAGCTAATGTAACGCCAATATTTAAAAAGGGCCCTAGGGGTGATCCTGGCAATTACAGACCGGTAAGTCTAACGTCGGTACCGGGCAATTAGTTGAAACAATAGTAAAGAATAAAATTGTCGGACACATAGAAAAACATAAACTCTTGAGCAATAGTCAACATGGTTTCTGAAAAGGGAAATCGTGTCTTACTAATCTATTAGAGTTCTTTGAAGGGGTCAACAAACATGTGGACAAGGGGGATCCGGTGGACATAGTGTACTTAGATTTCCAGAAAGCCTTTGACAAGGTCCCTCACCAAAGGCTCTTACGTAAATTAAGCTGTCATGGGATAAAAGGGAAGGTCCTTTCATGGATTGAGAACTGGTTAAAGGACAGGGAACAAAGGGTAGAAATTAATGGTAAATTCTGAGAATGGAGAGGGGTAACTAGTGGTGTTCCCCAAGGGTCAGTCCTAGGACCAATCCTATTCAATTTATTCATAAATGATCTGGAGAAAGGGGTAAACAGTGAGGTGGCAAAGTTTGCAGATGATACTAAACTACTCAAGATAGTTAAGACCAAAGCAGATTGTGAAGAACTTCAAAAAGATCTCACAAAACTAAGTGATTGGGCAACAAAATGGCAAATGAAATTTAATGTGGATAAATGTAAAGTAATGCACATTGGAAAAAATAACCCCAACTATACATACAACATGATGGGGGCTAATTTAGCTACAACGAGTCAGGAAAAAGATCTTGGAGTTATCGTGGATAGTTCTCTGAAGATGTCCACGCAGTGTGCAGAGGCGGTCAAAAAAGCAAACAGGATGTTAGGAATCATTAAAAAGGGGATAGAGAATAAGACTGAGAATATATTATTGCCCTTATATAAATCCATGGTACGCCCACATCTCGAATACAGTGTACAGATGTGGTCTCCTCACCTCAAAAAAGATATTCTAGCACTAGAAAAGGTTCAGAAAAGAGCAACTAAAATGATTAGGGGTTTAGAGAGGGTCCCATATGAGGAAAGATTAAAGAGGCTAGGACTCTTCAGTTTGGAAAAGAGGAGACTAAGGGGGGACATGATAGAGGTATATAAAATCATGAGTGATGTTGAGAAAGTGGATAAGGAAAAGTTATTTACTTAGTCCCATAATACAAGAACTAGGGGTCACCAAATGAAATTAATAGGCAGCAGGTTTAAAACAAATAAAAGGAAGTTCTTCTTCACGCAGCGCATAGTCAACTTGTGGAATTCCTTACCTGAGGAGGTTGTGAAGGCTAGGACTATAACAATGTTTAAAAGGGGACTGGATAAATTCATGGTGGCTAAGTCCATAAATGGCTATTAGCCAGGATGGGTAAGAATGGTGTCCCTAGCCTCTGTTCGTCAGAGGATGGAGATGGATGGCAGGAGAGAGATCACTTGATCATTGCCTGTTAGGTTCACTCCCTCAGGGGCACCTGGCATTGGCCACTGTCGGTAGACAGATACTGGGCTAGATGGACCTTTGGTCTGACCCGGTACGGCCTTTCTTATGTTCTTATGACAATGTTGCCTGCGCCTTCAGCTCAGTGGTCCAGCTGGGGGCTGGGATCCTGGGCCCAGTCCATTGAGCAGTGGCTTATTACTGTTGCTATTATTCTTATAGTCTTTTTGTTGGGGATGGCAGTGGTCAAGCAGCTAATTCGTAAGGTTGTGTCAGCCCTGCCTTTGCAGGTGAGGTATTCCTCCATCCCCTTGGACAGCAGCAAACCACCACCTCCACACTACGAAGACGATGACTTGTAAAACACCTTTTTTTCTTCTTTCCTCCTTTTTTTTTTTTTTTTTTTTTGGTCTTTGCATGGGATATCTCCCTCACAGCCCGTTCAAGTCAGCCAGGAGGGCATGTCTGTTACAGCTCCATTTTGTTTCTTAAAGCTGTCCCCTTACTCCATTTTGTTCTTGTTCTCCTCTGTGGCCGCCCCTCCCTGGCTGTTAAGTTGTTTAACAAGAGCCATTGCCCTTCTCAAAGGGAGGGCCCCTTAAGTTGTCTAACCAGAGCCATTGCCCTTCTCAAAGGGATGGCCACTTGTGCTAAGTGGGACCACTGCCCTGTTCAAAGGGTTAGTCCTGTTATCACCTTGTTAAAACCTGGGCTTGGTGTAGGGTGGGCACTGTCCAGAGCTGCAAGACCTATTGTGTTTTTAAGATCCTGGGCATGAGTCATACCTCTGGGCTCAGGGCTCGTCCAGACATGCCTCTGTGGCTATCTGCAGTTTTCCCCTGCCTGCTCTCCTCCCTGTAAGAGGGGGAGCCAATCAGAGTTACTGGCAGGAAGCTGTCAGGGTTTGCCTTTAAAAACAGACATTTTTTTAAACAGACTTCAGAAAGGTTCTTGCATTGCTGCCTGGTCTGATCAACCAGGGGTTCTGGGGGTCCTTTCTCTGCTCTCGTTTTATTTTTCAGCGTACCCCCATTTTTGAACCCCCCCCCATGAAGAACGAATTGCTGTCTGAGAGATCTCCTGATTATCAAGACTGTGCCGAGCCTTCTGATGTTCTTGCTGCTTCTGCCTCTGCTGCTGCCTTGGGGGATGGTAAGAATCCCTCTGTGAAATTTTCTATACTTTTATTTTATTATTTTAGCTGCTGGCTCTGTCTCCCCAGCACACAGGCTCAAGCTAAACCTTGGTCTGTGTCTTAAAACCTCTCTTACACCACCCACCCACCCCCCGTCCTGCCTGCTGGTTCTGTTTCCCCAACAGACAGACCCAAGCTAACTCCTTGGTCTGTATCTGTAATCTGTTTCTAGTTGTGCAGTGCCTTTGCTGTTAGAAATAAGCCTGCTTGCAGCCACCCCTCTGCTGCAGTCACCCCCCCCCGCCCCGTCTTTGGAGCTGTGTCCTGGACACACACACCACTCAGCCCTCTGAAACTATCCTTAGCATAAGGTGCACCCATTAAGTTAGGTTTAGCATTATACTTTGTAAGTTAGGCTTAGAGAATTGTTGGATTGTGTTTTAATTTGTGTAGTCTTGGTTAAATTAGCTCATAGATAAGATTTTGCTGTGTTCTGTATAATTATAATTGTCTGTCTTCCCACTGCAAACACCCCCCCACCCCAGCTTCTCTGTGTCTTTCTACCTTGTTACACTCTCTCTCCTGCTTAAGCTTGCAGCCTGTTTGTTCTGTCTCACTAAGTTTAAATCTCTAGCATAAAACCCCATTGGTTACTTTCTTCCTCTCTGATACCCCTCACATTCTACATTTACACCACTGACACACATTTTTACCTAAAATTGTTTGTTATTTAACACATTTTATCCATAACTGTTAGTTGGTTATATGCTGCTGTGACACACCTTTTTACATAGAAATCGCTAGCTACCTGTTACATTTATACCTCAGTGTTAACTGATTACCCACTGTATTGTATCCTACTGTGTTGTACCCCACTAATGAAACCCCCTTACTGTTCACCAAAAAGAAACCCCTCCCCAATTGTCTACCTTAACAACCCCATACCCCTTACTATTGAATTTTCTCTGTTTTTGTATTTTCTTAATAAAGTTTATTTTGCACCCCACCCGTGTGGTAATTGCTCCCCAAGGTCCCATATACCTGCAGGCAGGGACAGCTGGCAGAGCAAAAAAAAAAGCCAAGTGCTGCCAGCGGAACGAAAAACGGTGTTGCCTTCACAAATCCCACTCATCTTCTCCTGTACCATCAGACTGGGCTGTTGCATATGAGCATAGTCACAGCTGAAAGATACACAGCAATGTTCCTGGCAGCCCTCAAGAGACCCTCCACTAGATCCAATTCCTCCAGACACTTCCTTTCCCTCCAGACACTTCCTTTCCCTCCAGATCACTGGAAAACATTCTCATTGGGAATCAGCAAACCTCCCTTTCACCTGAGCACCTGCGGTTACCCACTGCATCAGCCACACCCACCAGCTGTTGAATCCCTTGCTTCTCACAGAACTCCCCAGCAAGGGGGCATTTCAGAAAAAAGAAGGGGTGCGGGAGTTATGTCAGCTTTAGACCTTTATATGGGATAGTCTATCCTGCAAAGGCTGGGTGCTGCTGGAAGACATACTGGGACATATATGAAAAGTTGAGGGGGGCAACTGCTCCACTTGCAAATGGTGCCCCTACTCCGCAGACTGCCCGTTTCCCTCACCACCCTCCCCTAATCAGTGCCGTGCATCACCTTTCTTCCTCTTCCCCCCTCACCCATCCCTCCTGTACCCAGTCAGTGGACCCCAGCTCCTCCCTCATGCTCACTGCTGTCCCTTTCCCTCCCTAGTCATTGCCCAGGGTGCTAGGGTGACTAGATTTTCAAAGTGAAAAGACAGACATTTGACTCAGGCTAGGAGGCTGGGAAGTTTCCCACAGGATGATTTAGTGTGGGTCAGAGAGGAGCAAACAGGAAGAATTTGGAAGTTGGGGAGAGGGTTGGAGTGAGAAAAACCAGCCAAAGGCCTCCCTCGTTTAAGGCCAAACTCTCTTCCCCCAGTCTGCTCCTTTTCAGTCGCTCGGGGAGTGCAGAGTGGCCAGAGTCTGGTGCTAACTGCCCTGCTCAGAATTCTCCCCGAGAGGAAGAGCTCTCAGCTGCTGTAAAGCCAGTGCACCTGGTTCCTGGTAACTCTTGGTGCAGGGAGCACATAGGGGATGGAAGGGGACCTGCACTGCCATTTCCCAGGTGGTCTAAGTCCCTAGACCTTCCTCATTCTTCTGTCTTGTACTGAGGAGAGAATCTGGCCCTAATGTTTTTACTTGAGTGCTAATTAGTTCTGGAGTCATTGGCTCTGCTAATAAACAGTTCCAGGCTCACAGTGCTCCAGGGGCAAGATATTTTGAACAATATGCATAATCTGTGAGTGAGAACTAATTATTGAAGTATATAAACTTTCTCCCTGGTACTCATCTACAGGAGACAGACACAACTTTAGTTTAATTTTCTTTCTATGAGAAGACAGTTTTTACTTTTACATCATTGGTGACTGAAAGCAAAAAAAAAATCACTAAAACCTATTGGACCCCAAATTATAATCCTTTAGGGTCAGTTTGTCTCATTTCTACGTGTGAATTAAAGCAGGTACTTACCTATGGTGGAGTGAAAAGAATGGAGAAGCCAAAGCAACTGAATAGAGAGAAGTTCCTTCATTGTCACTCTGACCCGTCTTTCTCCGACACTGCACTGGTTGCATCTAAACACCCTACCAAGGCTTATCTGTGTTTGAGATGTGACCACAAAGAAGTGGAAGGGAAATATATAGATTCAGCTGCTGGCATCAAGTGCAGGAAAAAACAAACCAGAACTTCTGGAAACTCACACCCACAGTGTGGGGGTCATCTGCAGCTACACACACATCACAGAACTAGAGGTTTTTTTGGCAGTTAGGATCAGCTATATCAGAAAAGAGGAATTTCTTTTGTTCCTCTTGTTAGAGCTTCATACATGGACCATAAAGACCAGTAGTGAAAACACAGTTTCTTAAGATTTCCTGTATGGCATGTGGCAAATTGCCGGCACTATTATGATGAGTCTCGTGCTTTCTCTTGTTTGGGGGCAGGGTTTCAGGGAACTATTTCTTGCCCCTGAATTGGAATATTAATTGCCCCACTAGTGTCTTTGAGGAGGGGAGTGGAGAGGGAGGGACCTGGGCCCGCCCTCTACTCCAGGTCCCAGCCCAGGGGCCCTGAGGATAGTGGTGAACCACTTGTACTGGCGGTTCCTTCCCCTGGGCTACTTCCCTCTCCTGCCCTTCAGCTTGTGGGGGGGCTTCCTGCCCTGCCTCTGCACAAGCCAGGTGCCCCTTACCTAGGGTCTTGGACTTCTTAGCCCACTGCAGCACCCCTCCAAACTGTCCTCTGCTTCTCTTCAAAGTGTTCTCTGCTCCAACTCCCACACTGTCTGATTGAAGCAGGGGGTTTTATCATGTGACTGACTGCAGGTGCTCTAATTGGCTCCAGGTGCTCTAATTAATCTATAGCAAACTTTCTTCCCCTTACAGGGAATAAGGCTCCCTTGTAACACTCTCCTGCTGCCCTCTGGCCATGCTGTATCACAGGCACATGTCTATCAATTATAGCAGGTGCCTTCAGAGGTAGAAGAAATTTTTCAATTACCCTTTCTAAGCTGTGAACATTACTGATGGTGAGGACTCTGCTTTGGCTGTTATAATAAAAAATGATACAGTTGATTTGTCTTGGTGCATTTTTTTCCATTCTTTTTACATGGTTAAAAAACACTGTAGACAAATGCTACCCATGCATAACTGATATTATAGCAACTGTCCCATTTGATATTTTTTGAATAGAACATTTCAATTTTTCATTTAGCAATTAAATGTATTTCATATTATTTTTTAAAGTCTAAATTGGAGCAAAATGTTTTGATTTTATCAGAATGAAACATTTTGCTTGACCCAAAATTATTTTCCCCCCAGAATTTTGTTTTGTGGGAAAGGTTGAATTCTTTGGGTTTTAATCCCTTTTGTTCAAAATTGCAAGATGTCTTGCAAAATGGAACAATCCAACTTTCATTCCTAAGTAATTTGCTGTCTATACTGTGTAACATTGTATCCAGTGTTTCTGTCCTCCCAGCCCTTATCTTCAAAACATGCCATCTTGCAGGATGCCAGTTGGCAGGTGCTGAAACCTAATCTGGCTGCCCATGTCATGCTGCAGCTGCCCGGCATTAATTAGCATTTATTTATTTATTTCCTAGAGACTTCCTTTAGTGTTAGCAGCAGCAGCCCAGTGTCCATCTGATTTTTATAGCTAAAAGGCAAAAGTGAATGTATTAGAACTACAAACTTAAATTCATTCACATCATTACATCTAAATCAGAATATAAAACTTAAAAAATAGATCTCTTTGAGGGTGCAATGCTCTTTCTCTGTCCTTAACACCCGTTAGCATAACTGTAGGTATGGTGGGTTTGGGCATCTGTTTTGTTGCAACTGAGCCTTGGAAAAAGACCATGTGTATGTTCTCAAGTGACAAATGTGGAGAGAAATGGGGGAGTGAGCTCCTGAGACCAGCAGGCTGCTCTTTTAGCCTTCTCGTTCCCTCCCTGCATTACTGAATGTGCTGCATTTTCTGCAGAAAGCTACCTGCCTGGCAGCGGCCAGTTGCTGTGCGTGAGCAGAGTCAGGATGAGCTCTGGTGGTGAATTATGGCGAGTGTGGAAAAGAATTTTAGGGGCTTATCATGTTTGCATAGGCACACCCACCCTGCCTAGCATAGCCCACGACAGCCTAAAATGGTCACTTTGACAGCTGTGGGATCCCCAATTTCTTTGTTATTGGGGCAGAAGGAATAAAGTGTTGTCACCCTGATTATGTGAATGAGGGACTATGAAACTGCTTTATGACAGAGAGTCTCACCATCAATTAAGTAGCACTCGCTAGACAAGGGACATGGGTGCCAAAGCCCAGTGAACTGAGAGAGGTTGGGGACAGGTGTGTACATCTGATAGGATGGGTTCCCTTTGAGGGCCTGGCATATCAATTGCATCTCCTTCTCTCTCTCAACTGTTAAATAGCAGAGCTAATTTTAATTCTATTAGGAGTTTAGCTAGAGGCTGCTGAACTGAATTCACTTTGGACCAATGGTGCACCAGCAGTGGGGCTCCCCTACTGCAAGCTGAGGACACTAAGAGCTGAAATCATGAAAAGAGCTAAAATTACTGAGCTAAGGTCACTGAGTGCTGTGTTAATCAGTGGGGGAGCCTGAAGCTATATTGCTAAGCGGCTGGCAGAGCAGTTTGCTGGATGGTTGGAGTGGCCCATGGAACAGTGAGTGGAGCAGAGTGGAGCAGTTGCGGGGACTGCTGGAGGAGCGGAGCAGAGCCATTCGTGGTGAAGGCTGTAGCAGATCTCCATGGAGAGGCAGGGCAGTTGGCCTCGGCCCATGTAAGGTGCCCCTTTACACTCTGTGTGCCCCCCCATTTCCACCCCAGGCTGGAGAGGTAAAACTCTGCAGATGAACTTTGAACTCTGGCATGGCACTGGCCAGGGACAGAGACATTTGGGGTTGTTGGACTTTTGGGTGATTTGGACTTAAGACCCTGAGGGGAAAAGGACATTGCCAAATGTACTTGGAGGTGGATCTTTTGCTCATGGTTTGTGTTATAATCTTGTTTGTGATGTTTCTCCAACGTAATGCTGCATTGTTTCCCTCCTTTATTAAAAGGATTTTGCTACACTCGTACTCTGTGCTTGCGAGAGGGGAAGTATTGCCTCCTAGAGGTGCCTGGGGGGTGGTATGTAATTGTCCCAGGTCACTGGGTGGGGGCTTGATCCGGTTTTTTATTGCGTTATTGAAACGGAATCCCTGGATTCTGAACCCGGCCCTTGTTGCTGCCAACTCGGAGGGGCAGAAGGGTTACATGTGAAAGAAAGATTTATTCAAGTGTGGAAAAAAGAAAAAGAAGCCCAGGAAACCCTGATATGAGTCACTGCCCCTAAAAGGCAAAGGGAACTTGATAAAAAATCAGACTGAAAATGGGAAGTGAATGTGCACTAGTCAGGGCCATTCTCATCAAGATGCCTCCTCTCAGTTAGAAAAGGCAATACAGGATGCAAAGTTTGCTCATTGCTTTGTGCTGACATTACCAACACCAACTGCAGTGCTCTGGGAAATGCCTGAAACTTCACTGAACTAGTTTCCACAAGATTTTAGAGAAAGGAAGATGTTGGAATTCGTATTATTTATGCAAGGTATTACTACAACACTAATTTCACCATACATCCCTTTATTAAATAAAAAGGCTGAACTGTATTTATACAATTGCTTTAAACATGCCTAAAAAGCTTAAATAATAAGCAATTTACTACACAAACAGGAACAAAACATTGATAAGCATTTGATCAAGATAATTACAAAGAGAATAAATCCAAGAGTACTTAGACCAATATTGGTCAGCTCCAGCTTGGTCAGGTAGCTATTAACAATGAACCTGTTAAGGGATTATTATGTTTATACTCTTGAGCAAAGAAGTGGTGTCATTGCCTATTATCAGATGTTAGCTGGGGCCAGTGAAAGCAGTTTCTTCTATAGACAGTTATTTACTGCACCTGGTACCCAATTAACCATGTTTTAGTCTATTACTTCAGTCCAAACCTTAAATAAGTTAACTCTAGTAATTTGAAGGGTCCCTACACGTTTACCTCAATAACTTCTTTCTCAAGATCTCATTCTTTTTGATCACATGCTTTGGACCTGTGGCTCATGCTAATATCCCAATTCAATTAAAACCATAGCTCACCTAAATCTAATGTGGGCCTATATTCCTACAGAAGGGGATCACTCTTAACATCTCATTTTGTACCCCAAATGGAAAAAGATCTAAAACTCGATAGGTCAATATGCTCCGAACTTTTCCGCAGTCTAATACCTCTTTTCGGAGATGGGGTGATGAGAATGGCATGCAGTATTTAAGGTGTGGGAGTACCATGGATTTATATAGTGGGATTTGTGATGTTGCACTCCATATGCTTTATGAAAATATGCATATGAATATGAATATGACATAACTGGACTATGCTTTATGCGAAATACCTCTTGTAACATATCATTCAAAAAGTTATAATCTACTGAATGTGTTCATCCTGTTTGTATTCATGTATCATTCTTATATGTGAAGTTAGAAATATGAGATATGAACTTGTGTTACTGATGAAGTCATACAAGGTGAGGGTCGTCAATGGGGTATTAGGAACTTGATCACTCCCATTTACCAGGACAATTGGCTGCAAATGGCCTTGTTTCCCTGAAAGCCTTCCTGTGTATGTGTGAGCCAGCCCATGGGTAATGGAGACTGAGGTCTCACAGGGACGTGTGACCATGTCATCTGATGCTGGAATCCATCTTAAACCTTGTACCTTTTATTCAGTAGTGGGGGACGGCGTCAAATGGAGACAAAAAACTTCTGCCAAATCTATAAAAGGGGGTAGAGCAGGACAAAGGGGCTGCCAGTTATGAAAAAAACCCCATTTACCACCTAAGATGTCTGCTGGAACTAACAAAAATTGAACCAGGGGAAAGGATTGGGCCCAGACTAGCAAGGAGTCTAGTCTGTGAAAGAAGATCATTGGAACATCTTTGAGGGTTAGCTATTACAGGTAATCATTTTCTTAGTGTATTAGGCTTAGACTTGTGTGTTTTGTTTTATTTTGCTTTGTGACTTACTTTGTTCTGTCTATTAATTAAAACCACTTACATCCTATTTTTTATACTTAATAAAATCACTTTGGTTTATTAATAAACCCAGTGTAAGTAATTGTTACTGGGGAGGAGGGGAAATTGCTATGCAATCTCTCTTTCAATGATAAAGAGGGCAAATACTTATGAGTTTCCCCAGTATAAGCTTTATACAGAGTAAAATTGATTTATTTGGGGTTCAGGCTCCCAAAAAGGTGGTACACAGAGCGCTGGACAAGTTCCTGTTAACTGAGATGCCCCAGGGCTGAGTGACTCTCAATGTCTAAGAAAGTGCAGAGGGGTGCCCATTCTGGCAGGGAGATTTCTCAGTGGTATCCCAGCTCATCAAGTGGCAGTCTTAAGGGGATCTCTGTGACCAAACCCATCACAGTATTATGATATTTTCTGTCTTATTATCTATTCCTTTCCTAATGGTTAAGAACATAAGACTGGCCATACTGGGTCAGACCAAAGGTCCATCTAGCCCAGTATCCTGCCTACCAACACTGGCCACTGCCAGGTGCCTCAGAGGGAATGAACAGGACAGGTAATCATCAAGGGATCCATCCCCCGTCGTTCATTCCCAGCTTCTGACAAACAGACGCTAGGGACACCATCCTTGCTGATCCTAGCTAATAGGCATTGATGGACCTATCCTCCAGGAACTCATCTAGTTCTTTTTTGAACCCACTTATGGTCTTGGCCTTCACAACATCCTCTGGCAAGGAGTTCCATAGGTTGACTGTGTATTGTGTGAAGAAATACTTCCTTTTATTTGTTTTAAACTTGCTGCCTATTAATTTCATTTCGTGACCCTTAGTTCTTGTGTTATAAGAAGTAGTAAACAACACTTCCTTAGCTACTTTCTCTACACCAGTCATGATTTTATAGACCTCGATCATATCTCCCCCTAGCCGTTTCTTTTCCAAGCTGAAAAGTCCCAGTCTTATTAATCTCTCCACTTACGAAAGCTGTTCCATACCACTAATCATTTTTGTTGCCCTTTTCTGAACCTTTTCCAGTTGTAGTATATCTTTTTTGAGATGGGGCGACCACATCTGCACACAGTATTCAAGATGTGGGTGTAAAATGGATTTATATAGAGGCAATATGATATTTTCTGTCCTATTATCTATCCCTTTCTTAATTATTCCCAGCATTCTGTTCACTTTTTTGACTGCTGCTGCACATTGAGTGGATGTTTTCAGAGAACTATCCACAGTGACTCCGAGATCTCTATCTTGAGTGGAAACAGCTAATTTAGACCCCATCATTTTATCTGTATAGTATGAGATTATGTTTTCCATTTATCAACATAAATTTCATCTGCCTGTAGCAGGGTGCGACTCACCACCATGGCACCTCCTGCTGGTCAGTATGGGAATTAGTTCATCCAGCTCAGGAGTGCCTTCCTCTGGCCAGTTTCTCCCCTGCCCTTACCTGCCCCTCTGCAGTCCCTTTATCTCCACAAGTTCAGGCCCCACATCCCTCCCGGACCCCAGTTCCCCTTCCCTTGGGGTACTGCCCTTGCAGTGTCCCCACACTCTGGGTCTCTCCTCCCAGGGAAACCCCAATCCCCTATACCCACCTGGCCTCAGTGGCTACTGCCAGTCATCTTCTAGCCCCTTCTCTCAGGGGCAAACTGCAGTCTGTAATGGCCACTCATCACTAGCAATGGGGTTGGACTGGCTGCTTTTTCCTGCCCTGGCTGCATCCCCGGTACCTCCTCAGACCTTTGCTGTAAGGCCTCAGCCTGGGAAGTCGCCAGGCCAGAATTTCCCAGCTCAGTCTGCCCTTTCCCAGCAGTGCTCTGTCCAAAGTAAATCCTGTCTCTACGAGGCAGCTAGGTCCTTCTTGCTCCACTGCTGGAGCAAGACTGACTTCTTTCTCCACAGGAGCCATTAGAATCATAGACTATCAGGGTTGGAAGGGACATCAGGAGGTCATCTAGTCCAACCCCCTGCTAAAAGCAGGACTAATCCCCAGACGGTTTTTTGCCCCAGATCCCTAAATGGCCCCCTCAAGTATTGAGCTCACAACCCTGGATTTAGCAGGCCAATGCTTAAACCACTGAGCTATCCCATCCCCCTGTTGTCCTTGTTGAACCTCATCAGATTTCTTTCCGCACAATCCTCCAATTTCTCTAGGTCACTCTGAACCCTATCCCTACCCTCCAGCGTATCTACCTCTCCCGCCCCCCCCCCTGCAACTTAGTGTCATCTGTGAACTTGCTGAGGGTGCAATACATCCTATCCTCCAGATCATTCATGAAGATGTTGAACAAAACCAGCCCCAGGACCGACCCCTGGGGCACTCCACTTGATACCGGCTGCCAGCTACACATGGAGCCGTTGATCACTACCTGTTGAGCCTGACGATCTAGCCAGCTTTCTATCCACCTTATAGTCTGTTCATCCAGCCCATACTTCTTTAAATTACTGGCAAGAATATTGTGAGAGACCGTATCAAAAAGCTTTGCTGAAGTCAAGATATATCACACCCACTGCTTTCCCCATATCCACAGAGCCAGTTATCTCATCACTGGCCTGGCCGGGCCCTGATTGGCTGCCTCAAGCCTGCTCGTGATTGGCTCTCTGGGGCAGCCCTTTTCCAGGGCTGTTTTTAACTCCTTCCAAAACGGAGCGGGATGACCGCCTCACTACACTGCCATTTGTTGCCCACTCACCTAGTTTTGACAGCGCCTTTTGTAGCTCTTCGCAGTCTGCCTGGGTCTTAACTATCTTCAGTAATTTTCTATCATCTGCAAATTATGCCACGTCATTGATTACCCCTTTTTCCAGATCATTTATGAATATGTTGAATAGGACTGGTCCCAGAACAGACCCCTGGGGGACACCACTATTTACCTCTCTCCATTCTGAAAACTGACCATTTATATCTACCCTTTGTTTCGTCTCTTTTAACTAGTTACCAACCCATGAGAGCACCTTCCCTCTTATCCCATGGCAGTTTATTTATGAGTACGTCTACACTATGGGATTATTCCGATTTTACAGAAACCGATTTTTGGAATCAGATTGTATAAAGTTGAATGCACGCAGCCACACTAAGCGCATTAATTCGGCAGTGTGCCTCCATGTACTGAGGGTAGCATCGATTTCCTGAGCGTTGCACTGTGGGTAGCTATCCCATAGCTATCCCATAGTTCCCATAGTCTCCCCCGCCCATTGGAATTCTGGGTTGAGATGCCCAAGATGGGGCAAAAACAGTGTCGCGGGTGATTCTGGGTAAATGTTGTCAGTCAATCCTCCCTCCGTGAAAGCAACGGCAGACAATCATTTTGCGCCCTTTTCCCTGGATTGCCTCGGCAGACGCCATAGCACGTCAACCATGGAGCCCATTCAGCCTTTTTTTCACTGTCACTCTATGTCTACTGGATGTTGCTAACAGACGTGGTACTGCAGTGCTACACAGCAGCATCCCCTTGCCTTTTGCAAGTTAGCAAAGACAGTTACCAGCCCTACTGTACCGTCTGCTGCTGTCATGGGTGCTCCTGGCTGGCCTCAGTGAGGTCGGTTGGGGGCACATGGACAAAAATGGGAATGACTCCCCTGGTCATTCTCTTCTTTAAGTTTTGTCTAATGGAGAGTCAGTCCTGCCTAGAATATCAGGCGAGCCTACTAAAGAACCAGAGAGGCAAACGGCTGCCCTGGGTCAGAGCCCCAGACATCCCGCAGAAATGATGAGCTGCATGCCATTCTAGGGGGTGACCCTGCAACAACCCCACCCGTTGCTTCCCTCATCCCCCACCCCTCCTGGGCTACCGTGGCAGTTATCTCCCCATTGGTGTGATGAAGTAATAAAGAATGCAGGAATAAGAAACAACACTGACTTTATTGCCTCTGCAAGCAGAGATCAAAGGGGGTAGAGGAGGGCAGCCTCCAGCTGCTATGATATTCTAGGCAGGACTGAATCTCCATTAGACAAAACTTAAAGGAGATAATGACCGGGAATCATTCCCATTTTTGCCCAGGCACCTCCGGCCGACCTCACCGAGGCCAGCCAGGAGCACTCACGGGATGACGATGACGGATATCAATCATACTGCACCATCAGCTGTCCGGAAGGGAAGGGAAGGGGATGCTGCTTTGTAGCGTTGCAGCACAGCATCTGCCAGCAGCAATCAGTAGACATATGGTGACATTGAAAAAAGGCAAGAAACGATTTTTTCCCCTTTGGTGTTACAGGGGGAGAGGGTGAGGGGGCTGATGACATATACCCTGAACCACCCGCAACAAAGTTTTTGACCCTTCAGGCTTTGGGAGCTCAGCCAAGATTTCAAATGGTTTTCAGAGAGTGCGGGAACTGTGGGATAGCTACTGTCGTCAGTCGCCCCTCCCTCCGTGAGCATCCATTTCATTCTTTGGCTTTCTAGTATACTTGTCTCAGCTCCTTAAGTTTCACGCAGCACTGTGTCGAATCCCTGTTGTGGCCTCTGTCCATCATAGCTTTGGAGATTTTTTCAAATGTTTTGGCATTTCGTCTATAGGAACGGAGTTTTGATAGAACAGATTCATCTCCTCATACAGAGATCAGATCCCGTATCTCCCATATGGTCCATGCTGGAGCTCTTTTTTTATTCTGGGCCTGCATGGTCATCTGTGCTGATCAGTGTTCCACGCTGGGCAAACAGGAAATGAAATTAAAAATTTGCAGGGCTTTTCCTGTCTACCTGGCCAGTACATCCGAGTTCAGAGTGTTCAAACCACAATTTGAGGACTTCAATAACTCAGACATAGGTTAGGGGTTTGTTACAGGAGTGGGTGGGTGAGATTCTGTAGCCTGCATTGTGCAGGAGGTCAGACTAGATGATCATAATGGTCCCTTCTGACCTTAAAGTCTATGAGTCTATGAGTCCAGAGCAGTCACAATGGTGCACTGTGGTATAGCTCCCAGAGGCCAACACCGTCGAATTGTGGCCACACTAACCCTAATCCGAGATGGCAATACCGATTTCAGTGCCACTCCGCTCGTCGAGGAGGCGTACAGATATAGATATTAAGAGCCCTTTATATCGAAATAAAGGGCTTCGTTGTGTGGACGGGTGCAGCCTTAATTCGGTTTAACGCTGCTAAATTCAAAATAAACTCATAGTGTAGACTAAGCCTTGCTTAAGAGCCTTTGTTGAGGGACCTTGTCTAAAGCTTTCTGAAAATCTAAGTACACTACATCCATTGGATCCCCACTGTCCACATGCTTGTTGACCCCTCAAAGAATTCCAGAAGATTGGTGAGGCATGATTTCCCTTTACTAAAACCATGTTGACTCTTCCCCAACAAATTATGTTCACCTATATGTCTGACAACATTGTTCTTTATTATAGTTTCAACCAGTTTGCCTAGTACTGAAGTCAGGCTTACAGGCCTGTAATTGCCAGGAACACCTCTGGAGCCCTTTTAAAAAATTGGCTTTACATTAGCTATCTTCCAGTCATCTGGTACAGAACTTGATTTAAATGATAGGTTACAGACTACAGATAATAGTTCTGCAATTTCACATTTGAGTTCCTTCAGAACCAATACCATCATGTCCTGGTGATTTATTGCTGTTTAATTTATCTATTTGTTCTAAAACTTCCTCTAATGACACCTCAATCTGGGACAGTTCCTCAGATCTGTCACCTAAAAAGAATGGCTCAAGTTTGGGAATCTCCCTCACATCCTCAGCCATGAAGACCAATGCAAAGAATTCATTTAGTTTCTCTGCAATGGCCTTATTGTCACTGAGTGCTCCTTTAGCACCTCTATCGTCCAGTGGCCCCACTGGTTGGTTATCAGGCTTCCTGCTTCTGATGTACTTAAAATTTTTTTGCTATTACTTTTTGAGTCTTTGGCTCAAATTGTTCCTCAAATTCTTTTTTAGCCTTACTAATTATATTTTTACACTTCTTTTGCCAGCGTTTATGCTCCTTTCTGTTTTCCTCACTAGGAATTAACTTCCACTTTTTAAAGGATGCCTTTTTGCTTCTCACTGCTTTATGCTCCTTTCTATTTTCCTAACTAGGATTTAATTACCACTTTTTAAAAGGATGCCTTTTTGCCTTTCACTGCTTCTTTTACTTTGTTGTTTAACCACGGTGGCTCTTTTTTGGTTCTCTTACTGTGTGTTTTAATTTGGGGTATACATTCAAGTTGAGCATCTATTAAGGTGTCTTTTAAAAGTTTCCATGCAGCTTGCAGAGATTTCATTTTTGACACTGTACCCTTTAAGTTCTGTTTAACTAACCTCCTCATTTTTGTGTAGTTCCCCTTTCTGAAATTAAATGTTACAGTATTGGGCTGCTGTGGTATTTTTCCTGCCACAGGAATATTAAATTTAATTATATTGTGGTCACTATTATCAAGCGGTCCAGCTATATTCATCGCTTGGACCTGATCTTGTTCTCCACTTAGGACTAAATCAATAATTGCTTTTCCTCTGGTGTGTTCTAGGACCAGCTGCTCCAAGAAGCAGCCATTTAAGATGTCAAGAAACCTTATTTCTGCATCCCGTCCTGAGGTGACATGTACCCAGTCAATATGGGGATAATTGAAATCCCCCATTATTATTGAGTTTTTTATTTGAATAGCCTCTCTAATCTCCCTGAGCATTTCACAGTCACTATCACCATCCTGGTCAGGGGGTTAGTAATATCTCCCTACTGTTATATTCTTATTATTAGAGCATGGAATTTCCATCCATAGAGATTCTATGGTACAGTCTGAATCATTTATGATTTTTACTTCATTTGATTCTACGCTTTCTTTCACATACAGTGCCACTCCCCCACCAGCACGACCTGTTCTGTCCTTCCGACATATTTTGTACCCTGGTATTACTGTATCCCATTGATTATCCTCATTCCACCAAGTTTCTGTGATGACTATTATATCAATATCCTCATTTAATACAAGACACTCTAGTTCACCCATTTTATTGTTTAGACTTCTAGCATTGGTATAGAACCTGTCAGGGTTTCTTCCCCACTCTGAACTCTAGGGTACAGATGTGGGGACCCACATGAAAGCTCCCTAAGCTCTTTTACCAGCTTAGGTTAACAGTAAGCTGCCACCACCAAGCATGTTCCAAATCTTAGGGGAGAGCCACTTGGAACTCTGCCTTTCCCCAAATATTTTCCAAGTCTCTAACCCCCCACTTTCCTGGGCAGATTTGAGACTAATTCACCTCCCACCAATTCCTGGTGAGCCCAGATCCAAACCCTTGGATCTTAAAACAAGGAAAAATCAATCAGGTTCTTAAAAGAAGAATTTTAATTAAAAAAAAAGGTAAAAATCATCTCTGTAAAATCAGGATGGAAAATTACTTTACAGGGTAATCAGATTCATAGAGCTTAGAGGAACCCCCTCTAGCCTTAGTTTCAAAGTTACAGCAAACCAGGGATAAACCCTCTAGCAAAGGAACATTTACAAGTTGAGAAAACAAAGATAAAACTAACACGCCTTGCCTGGCTGTTACTTACAAGTCCGAAATACGAGAGACTGGTTCAGAAAGATCTGGAGAGCCTTGATTGATGTCTGGACCCTCTTAGTCCCAATAGCAAACAACCCCCAAAACAAAGAGCACTCAAACAAAAGCCTCCCCCCACCAAGATTTGAAAGTATCTTGTCCCCTTATTGGTCCTTTGGGTCAGGTGTCAGCCAGGTTACCTGAGCTTCTTAAACCTTTACAGGTAAAAGGATTTTGGTGTCTCTGGCCAGGAGGGATTTTATAGTATTGTACACAGGAGGGCTGTTCCCTTCCCTTTATAGTTATGACAGAACCACTTTAAAAACTTGTCTCTTTTTAGCTGTCTGCCATTACACGATGTAATTGAATGAGACTCTTTTTTATTTGACTGTTTCTGATCAGACCCTGCAAGTATTTTATCATTTTCCATCCTCTCATCCTTACTAGGACATAGAGATTCTCTATTAACAGATCCTCCCCTAAGAGATGTCTGAACCACGTGCTCCTTCTCACCTGTCGGCTTTCCCCCAGCCCTTAGTTTAAAAACTGCTCTGCGACCTTTTTAATGGTAAGTGCCAGCAATCTCGTTCCATTTTGGGTTAGGTGGAGCCCATTCTTCCTTGTTGGAGGGGTGTGGGTCTCTCCCCTTCTGGCAGGGTGGGAGACCACTCTTCCTTGCTGTTTCTCAAGCAGGGCCAGCAGCCCCTGGGTAGTGCCCTGCTGGTGATCAGTCTAAGTAGGTGGTCTCCTGGAAGCCAATTCAGCACTTCTTGGGGACAGCTGTCCGGCCTGTGGCTGGGATGGATCGCAGGACGGCCACCACCCAATTATGTGCTCTTCCCAGTGTCGGCTGTAAATCACCACATCGTTCAAATAGGCAGTGGCATATTCGAGATGTGGATGAAGAAGGTGGTCCATTAACCATTGGAATGTTGCAGGGGCCCCATGAAGCCTGAAAGACATGTGGGTAAATTGGTAGAGCCCACTAGGTGTAGCAAAGGTGGTCTTCTCCTTTGAGTTGACTTGGAGCGGAATCTGCCAATATCCTTTTGTCAGGTCCAGGGTGGTCATATAGCTGGCGTTGCCCAATCGGTCCAGGACTTCGTCGATCCGGGGCATTGGGTACGCATCAAACTTAGAAATGATATTAATTTTCCGGAAATCAATACAAAATCTTTGGGTCCCGTCTGATTTGGGGACCAGAATGATGGAGCTCTGCCACTCACTTTGGGAGGGTTCTATGATCCCCAATTCCAACATGGCCTGTACTTCCTGCTCCATTGCCTCCCGCAATCAGTGTGGGAGGGGTCAGGTGGTTTCCCATACCACCTCCACAGAGGGAGGGGGGTACGGATGATATGTTGGGTCTGCCCTGGTGCAGCTATGAAAGTTTGGGAGAAGAGGGAAGGAGAGGAATAGCTCAGTGGTTTGAGCAGTGGCCTGCTAAACCCCAAGTTGTAAGTTCCCTCCTTGAGGGGGGCCAGTTAGGGATCTGGGGCAAAATCAGCACTTGGTCCTGCTATTGAAGGCAGGGGACTGGACTCAATGACCTTTCCAGGTCCCTTCCAATTCTATGAGCTAGGTATCTCTCCATATTAATTTAATTAAAGCATCTTGTCTGTTTTATTTGCTCAGAAGTGAGAGTTTCGCCAAGGAAGGGCTCTTCTCACTCCATCGGAATAGGCACCTGAGGCCTCAGTTCAGGGTCCCGGGGGATATGTGGTTATGTTGGGTCTGCCCCAATCACACCAGGCCTTTAAGACATTGATATGGTAAATCTGGTGTTTCTTCTACCACCCCCGCTGGTGTATCTTGTAGTTAACTGGACCCACTTGGTGAACCACTTTGTAGGGGCCTTGCCACCGGGCTAACAGCTTGGACTCCTCCGAGAGGAGCAATACCAGGACCTGGTCCCCAGATTCGAAGGTCTGGGCTCGGGTTCCTTGGTTGTAGGCTTGGGATCACTGGGTGGCCTGCAGGTTCCCCTTGGCTAGGTCACCAACTTGTCTCAGGTTTTCATGCAATCGCATCACGTATTGCAGGAGCCCCTGGGTCAGCAGCCCCTGTGGCTGGTGTCTGTACAGTAACTCAAACAGGGAAAATTGAGTGGAAGCTGTGGTACCTCTTGAATAGCCAGTAGCAACAGTGGGAGGAGTTGGTCCCATCGGCGCAACTCTTCTGGGGGAAATTTTCACATCATCTCCTTTAGTGCCTGATTGAATCATTCCACGAGGCCATTGGTTTGAGGATGATAAACTGAGGTTTGCAACTTCTGGATCCCTAACAGGCAACTAACTTCACGGAGCAGCCGGGAGGTGAAATTCGTTCCCTGGTAGGTTAGTATCTCCCAAGCAAAGATCTTCAGAAGTTCCGCCGTGATGCTCTGGGCAGTGATAGACTTTATGGGGATGGCCTCGGGGAAGCGGGTAGCATAGTCCATGATGACTAGGATATAACAAAAGCCTGCTGTGCACTTTGTGAGGGGTCCAATTAGGTCCATAGCAACCCTTTAAAAAGGGGTCTCCACCATTGGCACAGGCACCAGTGGTGCTTTCAGAACTCTGGCCAGTGCGGCCTGCTGGCATTTGGGACAGGATGCATAGAAGTTCTTGATGTCCTGGTGTACTTCTGGCCAATAGAACCTGGCTAGTATTTGAGCCAGGGTTATGTCTTGGCCCAGATGGCCCGCAGCGGGGATATCATAGGCCATCCTCAACACTGTCTGCTGGTGACAATGTGGTACCACCAGTTGGGAGAGGGGTTCATAGGTATGAGGGTCCTGGTAAACCCAGCAAAGGCGATCACCCTTGAGTTCAAACTGGGGCCACTGAGTCACACACTGGGGGTCTGTAGTGATGCCATCGACATATGCCACCTGGTCATAGGCCCAGCTTAAGGTGAGGTCCTTTCTCTGATCTCGACAGAAGTCCCCATCTATGCCCCAGAGAGGTCCTTGGTCTTCGGGCGCCACCCGGGGTTCATCTGGAGAGTTAGTCAGACCTCCCTCAGGGGAGTCTAGAGGGTCTCTGGGGTTTTGTCCTGCCTCGTCACCCTCAAGGGGGTCTCCTTCCAACCTCAGCCTCTCCGGTGCATCTGGAGGGTTGCTGCACGCAGGACATGGCGGAACTCTGGCCAGTCTCTTCCGAGGATGATGGTATAGGGGAGGTTCGGGGCGACTCCCACTGTCATTCTCCGGGTCACTCCCTCAATTGTGAGGGACAGTGGAGCACTGGGGTACACCTTCACATCCCCACGTACACAGTGGAGTTGGATGGGCCTGCGGGTCAAGCAGTCAGCTGGGACAAGGCTTCCCTGCACCATTGTTAGGCTGCACCCTGAATCCACAAAGGCCTCCACTGGCTTCCCCCCGAGACTGGCCAGGATGGTCACTTTGGGACTGGAATATTGGTGGGCCTGGGCATCTCCAGCATAGATCTCACCGAAGGAACAATCCATGGCAGGGCACTGCCTCTGGAGGTGCCCTAACTGGCCACACTGGAAGCAGGAGCTGATCACTGTGGGATCCAGTCGAGTCTCCGAATTCAGAGGACGATCCGGGATCTCTCTCAGAGGAGTCCTTTGTCCACTGTCATGGCTCATAAGAGGGCAGGGGGACTTCAGGGTCAAACTAGGGGGGCCCTCATTGTATCGGCTGTTTTTGCAGCCTGAAGGTGGGCGGGGTGTCACAGAAAGTACGGAGTGCTTTCCTCAATTTGGCAGGGGGGTCCGCACTGGGTCTGGAGATCCGGGGGTCACCGGGGCCTCAGCTGCTAAGAAGTCTTCCATGAGTCCAACTGACACCTTCAGAGTTGTAGGCGAGTGCCGCAGGACCCACGCCCTCCCTCGAGGTGGGAGGACGTGGAAAAATTCTTCCACTACCACCTGCTTGGCCATTTCTGTGGCTGTGTGTTGCTCCGGTTGGAGCCAGTGCCAGCAGGCATCCTTAAGCTCCTGGGCCACGACGCAGGGTTGCGCCCCCAGCAGATAAGTCTTCCCACGAAACTTATGCTGGAAGGTTTCGGGTGTTATGTCCAGAGCATCCAAAATAGCAGCCGTAATGGCCCAGTAGTGTCGGGCCTCATCGTTAGGAAGGCCCCGTGTAGGAGGTTAGGGAACCACGGAAGATTTTGTTACGGCTTAGCTTAGGCAGTTCCGCTTTCTCAGCCTCAGGTTATTGTAGGACACGGCATGCTAGTTTTAAACTGCCGTAACCGGTTGGGACTGCTGCGTGGCAAGCCCCTAGGCTGTTGGCCAGGGGGGCAGCCCCGGAGGGTGGAGAGTTCCTATTGCATTATGTATGAGCTGGTTTGCTGCTGTTTGTATAAAATGAGCATGCTTTGTGTTTGTTTTCGGACTCCGAACCAGGCCGAGCTCTAAGGCGCTGGGTTCCCCATCTCCGTGACAGCAACGCCTGGAGTCCCCATTGCGGATGTGTCACTTTACCTTCATTAAAGCCAATAACTCACAGTGTGTGTGGGCCTCGTTCTTACAGAGCACCCTGGGAGGGCCTACAGCTCCCCTGGAACGTAACACCCCGGTAGGCGATCTGGGTGGCCCCCATCAAATATGGGGCTAGGAGCGTGGCTCATTGTTCTGGGACCCACATGGCAGCCAAGGCAATCCTCTCAAAAGTGATCAAAAATGCCTCTGGGTCATGTTCAGGACCCATCCTTGTGATCCGGATCAGTAGGGTGGGGGGTCATTGGGACTCCTGCCCCTCCAGGACTGGGGTTCTGGGGCAGCAGGACAGCGAGTTGTTGGAAGCATTTCCTCTTCACAAATGGGGTGGCCAGGGTAGGGGGACACAGGCCCTCCCACTCCACTGTGTCCTGGAAAGTCTCATCTATGTACCTCTCTGACTCCCCCAGCTCCTCCAGTTCAGCCACTCTGGTCTCCAAAGCCTGTACATGGTCTGACGGCCAGGAGCTCTAACATTAGCAGGTTTCTAACATTTTGTTAGCTTTGTTGCCTGCTGCTGAACTTTGAGCATATGTTTTCAGAGAACAATCCACAATGACCCAAAGATCTCTTTCTTGAGTGGTAATGGCTAATATTGACTCCATCATTTTGTATGTATAGTTGGGATTATGTTTTCAAATGTGTATTACTTGCATTTTTCAACATTGAATTTTATCTGCCGTTGTGTTGCCCAATCACACACCTTTGTGAGATCCCTTTGTAACTTTTCACTTGAGTAATTTGGACTTAATTATCTTGAGTAATTTTGTATCATCTGCAAACTTTGTCACCTCACTCTTTACCTCTTCTTCCAGACATCATTTAAGGATATGTTGGACTGCACTGGCCTAATATGGCTTAGTCCTTGGGGGGGGCACTATTTATCTCCCTCCATTGTGAAAACTGACCATTTATCCCATGACAGCTTAGTTTGCTTAAGAGCCTTTGGTGACAGACCTTAAGAGCTTTCTGAAAGGCAAAAGGAACTGGATCAAAAATAAAACTAAAATGGGAAGTGAATGTGCACTAGTAATGGATATTCTCCTCATCAAGATGTCTCCTCTCAGTTAGAAAATGCAATACAGGATGCAAAGTTTGCTGACTGCTTTGTGCTGACATTACCAACTTACTCTGGACCAGGGCCCCAGGAAACCTTAATCCACCTCTGTTCGCTATGTGCTTCTGCGTGGAGCCAGGGATCGTGCATGTTAGACAGGAAGGTTTATGCTGCAATTAATGGTTGTGTAACTGAAATATTTACTTCCAAAACCATTGAAGATTAACTCAATAACTTCTTTGTTCTCACGATCTCATTCTTTTTGATCACACGCTTTGGACCTATGGCTCATGCTAATATCCCAACTCAATTAAAAACCATAGCTCACCTAAATCTATGTGGGCCTGTATTCCTACAGAAGGGGATCACCCTTAACATATCATTTTGTACCCCGAATGGAAAAAGATCTATAACTTGATAGATCAATATGCATGTGGTCCTTCCACTCTTAGCTCTTAATATAATGTAACTGGAAACATAAGTTAGGAATACAGGAATACAAGCATGCACTCAAAAAGAATGAGATTGTGAGAATGAAGAAGTTACTGAGTTAATCTTCAATGGTTTTGGAAGTAAATATTTCAGCTACACAGCCGTTAACTGCAGCATAAACCTTCCTGTCTAACACGCACGTTCCCTGGCTCCGCGCAGAAGCACATAGTGAACGGGGCTGGATTGAGGTTTCCTGGGGCCCTGGGCCAGAATAAGTTGGGGATCCTTACCGACCCCTTCCGCCTGCAGCCCAACCTACAGCCCCGTCCCTCTCTGCCCCTTCCCCAGGCCACCCCATTCCACCCATAGTTCCCCAATACCACCCACCCACTGCAGCTCCACAAACCCTTTTTCTCCTCTCTGCCCCCCACCACCCTCCCGTGGCCCCATGACTGGAGAAGCTCTGTCCCCACGCCACAGCCCAGTGCCTCATCAGGGAGTGAGAGCTCCTCAAGGCCCAGGGCCATCCGGGTGCTGAGGCTTCCCCTGTGACCCTGGGCTTCTGTAGGGGCCCAGGGTCAGGGTGCTGGGGCTTCTCCTCCCTTGCCCATCTGCCGCGTTTTCTGGAGAGTGGGTCCAGCGTGGGGGCTTGCTCCGTCGCCCTGTGGCTTCTGCCGGGAATGGGTTGGGGGTGCTGGTGGGGGCTTCCCCTGCCCCACAGCTGCTGCTGGGGAAAGAGCTACTGGGGGGAGCTTCCCTTATCCTTCAGGTTCTACCGGGGGGAGTTGGGGGCCACTGGAGACAGACTTTCCCCATCCCGCGGCTGCTGCCGGGTATGGAGTTGGGGGCCGCTGGGGAAAGGGGCTTCCCCTGCCAGCACTGCTGCCTCAGAGTGGGGTCAGAGTGCAGGGACGTCCCCTGTCTTATCCATCCAGCAGCCAGGGCTTGAGGTTTATGCCGGTGGTGGCAGATTTTTCTGGTGGCTCACCAGTTGTCCAGGACCTCTGGGCACAGGCCCAGTCAGACACTAATAGTGACTATTCTAAGCAAACTGCCACTAATAGAGAATATTCTAAGCAAACTGTTTTACAACAGATAGCATTAGAAGAAAATAGGCAGTGGCTGTAGATTTCATAATGGAAGCCGGCTAGAACAGTGCCATGCAAACGCCTGTTCTCACTTTCAGGTTACATTGTAAATAAGAAGCAGGCAGCATTATCGCCCATAACTATAAACAAATGTGTTTGTCTAAGCAATTGGCTGAACAAGAAATAAGACTGAGTGGACTTGCAGGCTCTAAAGTTTTGCATTATTTTATTTTTGAGTGAAGTTATGTAAAAAAATCTACATTTCATAGAATCATAGGACTGGAAGGAACCTCGAGAGGCCATCGAGTCCAGCCCTCTGCACTAATGGCAGGACCAAACACCATCTAGACCATCCCTGGCAGGTGTGTGTCCAACCTGCTCTTAAAAATCTCCAATGAAGGAGCTTCCACAACACACTAGGCAATTTATTCCAGTGCTTAACCAATCTGACAGTTAGGAAGTATCTCCTAATGTCCAACCTAAACCTCCCTTGCTGCAATTTAAACCCATTGCTTTCTCTCCTATCCTAAATTGTTAAGGAGAACAAATTTTTTCCATCCTCCATGTAACAACATTTTAGGTATTTGTAAACGGTTACCATGTCCTCCCTCAGTCTTCTCATTTCCACACTAAACAAACCCAATTTTTTTAATCTTCCCTCATAGGTCATGTTTACCAGACCTTTAATCATTTTTGTTGCTCTTCTCCGACTTTCTCCAATTTGTCCATATCTTTCCTGAAATGTGGCATCCAGAACTGGACATAATATTCCATTTGAGGCCTAATCAGCGCAGAGTAGAGCAGAAGAATTATTTATCGTTTCTTGCTTTCACCATTCGTGCCAATACATCCCAGAATGACGTTTGCTTTTTTTTGCAACAGCATTACACTGTTGACTCATGTTTAGCTTGTGATCCACTATGACCCCCAGATTCCTTTCCATGGTACTCCTTCCTAGTCATTTCCCATTTTGTATGTGTGCAACTGATTGCTCCTTCCTAGGAGGAGTACTTTGCATTTGTCCTTACTGAATTGAATCCTATTTACTTCAGACCATTTCTCCAGTTTGTCCAGATCATTTTGAATTTTCATCCTATCCTCCAAAGCACTTGCTTTGAGCAGGGGGTTGGACTAGATGACCTCCTGAGGTCTCTTCCGACCCTGATATTCTATGATTCTATCATCTGCAAACTTAATAAGTGAACTCTCTGTGCCATGATCTAAATCGCTGATGAAGACATTGAAAAGAACCAGACCCAGAACTGATCCCTGTGGAACCCCACACATTATACCCTTCCAGCCTGACTGTGAACCATTGATAACTACTCTCTGGGAATGGTTTTCCAACCAGTTATGCACCCACCTTAGAGTAGTTCTATCTAGGTTGTATTTCCCTAGTTTCTTAATGATAAGGTCATGCAAGACTGTATCAAAAGCCTTACTAAAGTCTAGCTATACCACATCTACTGCTTCCCCCCTATCTGCAAGGCCTGTTACCCTGTCAAAAAAAGTTATCAGGTTCGTTTGACATGGTTTGTTCTTGACAAATCCATGTTGACTTTTACTTATCATCTTGTTATCGTCTAGATGTTTGCAAATTGATTCCTTAATTATTTGCTCCATTATTTTTCCTGGTACAGAAGTTAAGCTGACTAGTCTGTAATTGTCTGGATTGTCTTTGTTTCCCTTTTTATAGATGGGCACTATATGTGCTCTTTTCCAGACTTCTGGAATCTCTCCTGTATTCCATGACTTTTCAAAGATAATTGCTAATGACTCAGATATTTCCTCAATCATCTCCTTGAGTATTCTAGGCAGGGCCGGCTCTCCAGTTTTTGCCGCCCCAAGCAGACTGCTGAATTGCCGCCCTGGGCTGGGGGGGGGGGGCGTCTGTGTGCCCTTAGGGCGGCAGGCGCGTTTAAAGGGCTATGGGCTCCCCGCTGCGGCGGGGAACCCAGAGCCCTTTAAATCCCAGCCGCCGCTGGGAATCAGAAGGCTCTGAGCTGCCCATCGCGGCGGGCAGTGCAGAGCCTTTTAAATCCCAGCCGCAGCCGGGAATCAGAGGGCTCCGGGCTGCCCGCCGCGGCAGGCAGCGCAGAGCCTTTTAAATCCCAGCTACGGCCGGGAGTCAGAGGGCTCCAGGCTGCCCGCCGCGGCAGGCAGCGCAGAGCCTTTTAAATCCCAGCCGCGGCCGGGAATCAGAGGGCTCTGATTCCCAGCAGCGGCTGGGATTTAAAAGGCTCTGCGCTGCCCGCCGCGGCGGGCAGCCCGGAGCCCTCTGATTCCCGGCCGGGGCTGGCGGCAGGGCGGCTCTAGGATTTGCTGGGGGGGGGGGAGCGGCGCTTTGGCGGTTGCGGGTCGGCGGCTCCGGTGGACCTCCCGCAGGCATGCCTGCGGGAGGTCCACCGGGGCCATCTGCCGCCCTCCCCAGAATGCCGCCCCAAGCGCCCGCTTGGCGTGCTGGTGCCTGGAGCCGGCCCTGACTAGAGCTGCTCCCCTTCTACTGAATAAAGTCTCTTTCGATTCACAGATGGTTTCAGAATGTCTCAGCCCTAAGTCCACAGAATCATGCATTTGCTCCCATTCTACATGCAGATCTGACTGTGGCACAACTGTGTGTTTGCTGGAGGAGAGGATGAATATGTGTGTCTATGGGTGCAACCTTTGCGACATCATCTGCCTCTGAAGATTGAGCTGCAGAGATGAGAAAGCCCTATTAGATCCTATTCCGTCCATCGCCCAGGGGCTAGTGTGTGATTGTTGCCTACGCTCTATTCTCCAGTGTTTTATCCAGTCCATATTCAAGCCCCTGGGGAGAGGTTTCCCCAGCCCCAGAGCTCTTTTTGTTTTATAGATTCTTATATTTATGTTAAGGTCAAATAATTTCACCCAATGACTGCTGCATCCAGATCAGTGACTTGTGGTTGAGCAGATCTTTTAGAAACCATTGGCCAATCTCAATTTAAAGACTCCAAATGATGGAAAATCCACCACATCCCCAGGGAAGGTGGTCAGATAGTTAAATACCCTAAAAAATATTTACTGTGATTTAACCTGTCATCAGATGTTGATGGATGTTCAGCTGCATGTGTGTGTTTTCCCTGTGTGCTGTCCCAGCTCTGTGCAGGCAGCTGGCACAGCAGACCTCAAGTGAACCATCCAATGACTACAAGATCTGTCAAGATGCAAAGGCACTTCATTAGGTTTATTGTCAGCAAAGCATATTCCTAGCTCCCCAAATCAATGTCTACAGTTATGCTAGCACATGTATGCCTGTGACAATGGACTGGCACTTTCCATTCTCCCCTCGGCCAGACAAAGACACTCCCTCTGAGATACATCTTTATACACCAATGCAACAAGTTACCCATCCCTCCTGATGTATCAGGGTGCCACCCTCAGACGTATTAGACATTTCCAGGAGCCTCACGTTACCTTGTACATGTTGGTTCAGTCAAAACATCTGTATCCATCATGCTGTTATCCTGACATCATCTTTAGGATGGGTCAGTGTGTTCCCGTTATCTGTGGGGAAAGTGCTGGTATCAAGGTGTTCTGATACCACCCTTCAGGAATGTGCTTGCGTGAGTGTTCTGTGCCTAGTAATATCAGCCCTGTGCTTGCCAAATTCTGTGAGCAGGGCCTGCCTCTTGCTCACAACCAGGGCCGGCACAACCCATTAGGCGACCTAGGTGGTCACGTAGGGCACTACAATTTGGGGGGCAGTGACTGCGGCGGTATTTTGGCGATGGGACCTTCGGCTGCCTTTGTGGGGGGCGGCATTTCGGCGTGGGACCTTCTGCCACCTAGGGCAGCAGAAAAGCTGGTGGTGCTCCTGCTCACAACCTAACTTTGCTTTATATTAGCAAGTTTTGACTATTACTTTAACTCAGGCCTCTGACCTCACACCAGGCCGCTTATGTTTCAGGCCCTCTTCCTACCAAATTACCCACATTTTCCCTATTGTCATTGCATTCACCCTCATTGCCCACTGCACCCTAAATGAATTCCCCCTAAATAAATTCTTCTCCCTCCATGGAGTTTGCACCTTTGAGGTATTTGAAATATGTTCTCAAATCTCCCATAAGGTTTCTCTTGACTAGAGAGTTTGTTCCCCTATTTTAACTTGAAAAACCTTATTGCCAGTTAACTCAAGTGAACACACACAATTGGAAATGCTTATCTAGACACTTCACAAACATTTGTTGTTGGATACAGAAGTTTGTGGTTTAACCCCAGAACTCTGCCATGAATGTCCTCAAACTCGCAGGAAAATCACTGCAATCCAGAAAGCCTGAGTTAGGTGCCTAGGCTCCCTATGCAATGAATGAGGAGGTGCTTATGAGTGGGATCCACAAAAGCCAGCGTGCCAGACAGGGAGTCCCACAAACAAGCTAATGCCGACAAGAGGGTGGTGTGCTCGGCCCCTCTCACAGAGATAGGAACCTAAGGCCTGGTCTACACTGACGTTTAAGTTGATGTATGTTATATTGCTCAGGGATGTGAAAAATCCCCCCCCCCCCACCTCCCGATCAACGTAGCTTACATTGATCTAACACGGTGTCTACACTGCACTGTGTTGGTGGGAGATGTTTTCCCGCTGACTTACCTTCCGCCTCTTGAAATATCGCATCTTCACCAGACCCACTAAATCAACACTACTGCATTGATCTCAGCATCGCCAATTTAGTGTGCCCGTGTATATAGGCCATAAGTCTGGTCCATAAGGTGCTGCCTGTCTCTGCTGGTCATCCATGAACAAGGGGAAGATAGGGACTCCTATGCCTAAATTGCCTATGGGTCTCGTTCTGTTAGGTGTGCTCAGAGGCCTTCTATCTCCACAAAATAACGTTAGCTTCATGGTCAGGGTACTCATGCACAATGAGGAAGCCCCTGGTTCAGTTCCACCACCACTTACGGCTGCTGAGGTGAAGGGGTGTGAGTAGGAATCTGCCCTCTCCACATCCTTTCTGTAATGTGGGGCCCAAAACTGGACACAATACTCCAGATGAGGCCTCACCAGTGCTGAGTAGAGGGGAATGATCACATCCCTCGATCTGCTGGCAATGCCCCTACTTATACAGCCCAAAATGCCGTTAGCCTTCTTGGCAACAAGGGCACACTGCTGACTCATATCCAGCTTCTCGTCCACTGTAACCCCTAGGTCCTTTTCTGCAGAACTGCCACTTAGCCAGTCGGTCCCCAGCCTGTAGCAGTGCCTGGGATTCTTCCATCCTAAGTGCAGGACTCTGCACTTGTCCTTGCTGAACCTCATTAGATTTCATTTGGCCCAATCCTCCAATCTGTCTAGGTCACTCTGGACCCTCCAGCGTATCTACCTCTCCCCCAAGCTTAGTGTCATCTGAAAACTTACTGAGGATGCAATCCATCCCATCATCCAGATCATTAATAAAGATGTTGAACAAAATCAGCCTCAGGACCAACCCTTGGGGCGCTCTGCTTGATACCGGCTGCCAACTGGACATTGAGCCATTGATCACTAGCCATTCAGCCTGACAATCTAGCCAGCTTTCTATCCACCTTATAGTCCATTCTTCCAATCCATACGTCTTTAACTTGCTGTCAAGAATACTGTGGGAGACCATATCAAAAGCTTTGCTAAAGTCAAGCTATATCACATCCACCACTTTCCCCATATCTCCAGAGCCAGTTATTTCATCATAGAAGGCAATCAGGTTCGTCAGGCATGACTTGCCTTCAGTGAATCCATGTTGACTGTTCCTGATCACCTTCCTCTCCTTCAAGTGCTTCAAAATGGATTCCTTGAGGACCTGCTTCATGATTTTTCCAGGGACTGAAGTGAGGTTAACCACTCTGTAGTTCCCTGGATTCTCCTTCTTCCCTTTTTTAAAGAGGGGCACTATATTTACCTTTTTCCAATCATCTGGGACCTTCCCGATGGCCATGATTTTTCAAAGATAATGGCCAATGGCTCTGCAATCACATCCGCCAACTCCTTTAGCACCCTCAGATGCATTAGATCCGGCCCCGTGGAATTGTGCATGTCCAGCTTTTCTAAATAGTCCTTAACCAGTTCTTTCACCACTGAGGGCTGCTCACCTCCACCCCATACTGTGTTGCCCAGTGCAGCAGTCTGGGAGCTGACTGTCTGTGAAGACCGAGGCAAAAAAAAGCATTGAGTATTTCAGCTTTTTCCACATCATCTGTCACTAGGTCACCTCCCCCATTCAGTAAGGGTCCCACACTTTCCTTGAGCTTCTTCTTGTTGCTAACATGCCTGTAGAAGCCTTTCTTGTTACTGTGGAAGCCAGTAAATAATTAACAAGGTTTTGAAGAGATCTTAATGAATGTTAGTTAGCATGAGTTAGGCTAACTGTGACCCTGGTGACGTGAGGAAGCAAGATAATGTAAGACAGAGTGAATTGTGTGAAAGTTATTACGACCTTGCAATATGCAGTCTTGCAGTCTTGTTTTTCTAGTGAGATAGCAGAAAAGCTTATGTATAAACAAAATGTATTTGTTGCTTTTTACTGTCTCCATGATTGCTAGAAATTGTCTGTAACAAAGGTATAAAGGCTTGATGTAGTTGTTTACCAGTTGAGAGACCTGTCCAGGACCCTGTGTCCTATGGCACTCTCTCCCTCCATGGTAATTACTGGAGAAATAATAAAGTATTTAATTTTGCTGCACCCAAACAAAAAGTGAGAACTAAGTTTTTCTTCGACAATTTGGGGGCTTGTCCGGGATGGCAACGCCCACGGACCCACAGACGGCTACTACGGATCATTCCCCTTCGAACCCCATGGCGCCACATGAGAGGTATGAGACCTTTTGAAATCTCTATTGGGGTATCGGAGGAGGACTGTCCCTGAGGACGTCTGTCTCTCTGTTGGGCTCACGCCATCTGAACTTATTGACTGTGCAGCAGGATCAGATGCAAAGTGGTACTGGGGAGAGGCCCCAATAAGGTTAGTTTATAGCAGTACTGGGAACTGCTGAGTTGGCCAAGGTAAATGCATAGGTAAATGCATAAGGTAATGCATAGGTAATGCATTAGAATGCACCGGTGCTGAGGGGTTTTTACCGCCTCAAGAGGGGTTGTCATACCGCCTCATGGTATTGGTCCAGACCAGGTAAAGATGCATCGTGGTTAAAAAAAAAAAAAAAAATTAAAAAGAGATTAAAAAGGTTAAAAAAGGGTTAAAAAAAGAAAAAGGAAGAAAAAGAGGCCTTGGTGTGTGTGTGTGTACACCAGTGTGAGTGGCTGTTACCGGCTAGCCCGGTAACTAGTGGATCTTTAGGAGATCCGACCCACGGTGGGCTGACTCAGCCTGGCATAGTCCGGCGAGGAAGCTGCCTGGGTCTAGGAGTGTGTGAACCCATCTTCCCTCCCCTTTCCTTGTGAGTCTCTCCTGTGTGAGTGGAAAATGGGTAAGGGACTGTCTAAATATTCCACCTCACCCCCTAAGGGTACCCCAGCATATTACATGTACGTACATTATGGTCCTAAAACCTGCAGGTATTTAGCGAATTGGAATCTTCACACGCGTGAAAATCCATCTAAATAATGCCCATTAGAAGGTACCTTCAATCTAGATAAGATCATATATCTCAGTGGAGCTTTTAATCACAAAGAAAAACCTCTGACACAGTGTGAGCAATTTGTCTAGGGGCTTGTCTACACTACAGGACTATTTCGAATCTACTTAAGTCGAATTTGTGGATTCGACCTTAATAAGTCGAATTTGTGTATCCATACTAAATACACAAATTCGAACTTCTGAGTCCACATTCACGGGGCCAGCTTCGACTTTGGAAGCGGTGCACTGTGGGAAGCTATCCCACAGTTCCCGCACTCCCCGCTGCCCATTGGAATTGTGGGATTTCCCCCCAATGCATGCTGGGGGGAAAAATGTGTCGTCATTGAACCGTCAATCACGCCCTCCCTGTCTTCCTTGAAAGCGCCGGCGGGAAATCTGTTCGCGCCCTTGTCTGGTTGGTTACAGCGCGGACGCCACAGCACTGCGAGCATGGAGCCCGCTGCGATCATCGCTGCACTTATGGCCGTTGTCAACTCCTCGCACGTTATCGTACACCTCTTCCACAGTCAGATGCTGAGAAACCGGGCGAGGAGGCTCCGGCAGCACGGTGAGGAGAGTGGCGCAGACCTCTCAGAAAGCAGGGTACGCTGGGCAGTGGAGATCATGGTGGCAATGGGTCACGTTCATGGTGTGGAACGGCGATTCTGGGCCCGGGAAACAAGCACAGACTGGTGGGACCGCATAGTGCTGCAGGTCTGGGATGACACAGAGTGGCTGCGAAACTTCAGGATGCGTAAGGGCACTTTCCTTGAACTGTGTGACTTGCTGTCCCCTGCCCTGAAGCGCCAGGACACACGGATGCGAGCAGCCCTGAGTGTGCAGAAGCGAGTGGCCATAGCCCTCTGGAAACTTGCCACGCCAGACAGCTACCGGTCAGTAGCGAACCACTTTGGCGTGGGCAAATCTACCGTGGGGATTGCTGTCATTCAAGTAGCCCACGCAATCGTTGAGCAACTGCTCTCAAAGGTAGTGACTCTGGGAAATGTCCAGGTCATCATAGATGGCTTCGCCGCGATGGGATTCCCAAACTGCGGTGGGGCTATAGATGGGACTCACATCCCTATCCTGGCACCAGCCCACCAGGCCAGCGAGTACATTAACCGAAAGGGCTACTTTTCAATGGTGCTGCAAGCTGTGGTGGACCATAGGGGACGTTTTACCAACATCAACGTCGGGTGGGCGGGCAAGGTTCATGACGCGCGTGTGTTCAGGAACTCTGGTCTGTTTAGACGCCTCCAGGCAGGCACTTTCTTCCCGGACCACAAAATAACGGTTGGGGATGTGCAGATGCCTACAGTGATCCTCGGGGACCCGGCCTACCCGCTAATGCCCTGGCTCATGAAGCCCTATACAGGCGCCTTGGACAGTGAAAAGGAACTCTTCAACTACCGGCTGAGCAAGTGCAGAATGGTGGTGGAGTGTGCTTTCGGACGTCTCAAGGGGAGATGGCGGAGCTTACTGACTCGCTCGGACATCAGCGAAAAGAATATCCCCGTAGTTATTGCTGCTTGCTGTGTGCTCCACAATCTCTGTGAGCAAGGGCGAGACCTTTTTGGCCGCTTGGGAGGTTGAGGCAAATCGCCTGGCTGCTGTTTACGATCAGCCAGACACCCGTGCTGAGAGAATATCCCAGCGGGAAGCGATATGCATCAGGGAGGCTTTGAAAGCGAGTTTCCTCGCAGAGCAGGGTAACCTGTGACTGTCCACTTGATTTTAAGAGAGCCTGATCATAAACCAAGTTTCCCCCACTTCCGAAGGACGTTTTAAAACTAAGGACATGTTTTAGTAATTAATAATAAATCTTTCGTTGACTTTGCATTTCTCTTTCTTCGTTGAAACATGGAAGCATTCTGTGCTGGTTAAGGTGTGCACTGATGGGTGGGTTTGCAGGAAGGGCGAGGTGCCGTCTTTGGATAGGGGTTAACATGACGGCTGTGGGTTTGGGCGTTGGAAGGGGTGAGGGGTGTGGGGGAAGGGTGAGTATCTGCCCCTGGATGAGGTCTCTTTTTGGGGCTCAGGGCACCGGGGAGGATCGTGACTACGGTCCAAGTGCATGTGAAGGGAAGCCTGCCTTTACATTCGGGGATGGCAGGCACCAGGACCCTGCACAAGCATACACATCAAGGAAAGACCGGGCAGCATACACCACACAGACTGTCCCTGGTGCCTAGTGACTGCAGTCTGTGTGTGCCCTGCAGTTGACCCTGCAGCCAAGTCTGTAGCATGGCACTGTGGGCTATGCACTGAAATTACAATTCCCCCCCCACACACACACAGAACAACAGAAAGTCTTCTGACACCAGAAACGTGACGGAAACAGTCAGTAACACCAAACCGCTTTTAATAATGTAGTACACAGTGGGGGGTTTGAACTTGGAGTTGGGACTGGTTGATGCTGTAAGGAAAGAGCTTGTACAAATTTACAGCGCGAGAGTTGTCTCGAACATTATCGGTGTGCTGCGGTGCAGGGACAGTTCTCACGGCCCCTACCGCCCCTCCGTCTTGTCACTTTGGGTGAGGGGGGGACAGGACTTCTTGGCGTTGGAGGGCGGTTGCAGATGCACTGCAGGGGGGCTCTCTCCTCCTGACTGCGGTCTTGCAGAACATCTACAAGGCGCCGGAGCGTCTCCGTTTGCTCCCTCATTAGACCAAGCAGCGTTTGAGTCGCCTGCTGGTCTTCCTGCCGCCACCTATCCTCCCGTTCCAGGTGTGTGCGATGCTGCTGACACAGGCTCTCCCTCGACTGTCTCTGCTCTGCCGCCTCCGCTCTGGAGCTGGCCATCAGTTCCTGGAACATGTCGTCCCTAGTCTTTTTCTTTCGGCGTCTGATCTGAGCCAGCCTCTGCGAGGGGGATGCCGGGGCAGTCCGGGAAGGAGCCGAAGCTGTGTGATGCGAAAAAGTAGGTGATTTCCTTGAACAAATACATGTTTGCCAACAGTAAACACAGTCTAGTCAGTTTCAGTTAAGAAGACCAAACAGGGAACCAAGTCTCAGGAGATCTCGGAACTAGTCTGAGATTTCGGAATACGCTCTCATTGGCGGCGCGATTGCACTGGATAGCGCACAAGTGAGGAGAGACAGCTGCATCCCTCTTGCACAAAGTCCTGGTAAGCCTTACAGTACAGAGTGCTTATCAGTTAGTGCTTAGCTGTGCTCTCCTGCTGGAGGCAATGTGCAAAGCAGAAAAGATGACCGTTTTGTGGCACCTCCCGCCAGTGAACGCTTTTCTGTATGCTTTTCCTCTGTGGCCTGCAACACGTGGCTGTTAAGCGAGGGTCATTCTTATGCAAAGTAAAACTCTGTTAAGCGAGGGTCATTCTTATGCAAAGTAAAAGTCTACCATGCACAATAGTAACAGTACACTAATTCCACTAATTAGATGCAGCACTTCCACAACGACATCACCCTGAGGCGTGTCAGGAGGACTCAGAGAGAGCGGATGCTCACAGAAGCCCTGCACAGACCAGGACCATACGCTGCCATGCTCGTCGAGGCGATGGTCCCCCTTTACCTGAGGATGGCCTGGTGCGGAAGAGTGTGCTTCAACGGAGCACCCAACAAGGCACCTCTACCACGGAACCTCCTGCTGAGGCTTTTCCAGCTGCTCTCTGAGAGCTTTTTTGAACTGTCCCCAGAGGACTATTGCTCCATTGCTGTATGTGTAGACCTGCTGTTTGTATAGTTTCATATTTAAAAATTTTTATATAGTATTTCTATTTTTTATATATATCCCTGTTTCTTAAAAAAATAAATGTTTCCCTGTTTGTAGCACTTACCGCCTGATCCTTCCCCTGATTCCGAGTCCGGGTTAACGGGCGGGGACGGTTGGTAGGGGATCTCTATGAGGGTGATGAAGAGATCCTGGCTGTCAGGGAAAGCGGGAGTGGGTTCGATGTCGCCTGCGCCGTCCTCAAAAGACCCTTCCTCATCTTCCCCATCGGCGAACAGGGAGGAGGAACTGTCCCGGTACACTATTCCGTCCTCGGAGTCCACCGTCACTGGTGGGGCAGTGGTGGCAGACCCACCTAGAATGGCATGCAGTGCCTCGTAGAAGCGGCATGTCTGGGGCTGGGCTCCGGAGCGTCCGTATGCCGCTCTGACTTTTTGATACCCTTGTCTTAGGTCCTTCACTTTCACGCGGCACTGCATCGCATCCCGGCTGTATCCTTTCTCTTTCATGGCTTTAGAGACCTTCTCGAAGGTCTTCGCGTTCCGCTTGTTGGAGCGCAGCTCCGAGAGCACAGACTCCTCGCCCCACACAGCGATCAGATCCTGGACTTCCCGGTCAGTCCATGCTGGGGACCTCTTTCTATTCTTGGATTGCCCGGACTCCTCTGCTGGAGAGCTCTGCATCGTTGCAGGTGCTGCGGAGCTCGCCCCGATGTGCAACCAGAACGTCAGATTCAAACCGCCCAGACAGGAAAATGAATTCAAATTTTCGCGGGTCATTTCCTGTGTGGCTGGCCAGAGAATCCAAGCTCGGACTGCTGTCCAGAGCGTCAACAGAGTGGTGCACTGTGGGATAGCTCCCGGAGCTGCTAAGTTCGATTAGCATCCACACCAAGCCTAATTCGAGCTAGCAAGTGCGAATTTAGCGTTACTCCACCTGCCGGGGTGGAGTACCAAATTCGAACTAAAGAGCCCTCTAGTTCGAATTAAATGGCTTCATGGTGTGGACGGTTGAGCGGTTAGTTCGAATTAATGCTGATAAATTCGAATTAAAGTCCTAGTGTAGACCAGGCCTAGGAACGGGTTAATTTGAAATTCGGCTTAGCCCTGAGATAAAGGAGAAGTTGTTTTGTGTTCAAGGTCATGAATCAGTGCGGACTATGCTAAGTGCAAAGAAAACTGCTTTCAGCCCCAGCTGCTCGTGGAAAATAGAAACTGAGGCAAACCAAAGGCAGTACAAGTTATGGAATTGGAATTATATTTACAAAGCTTAACTTCCCAGTGAGACGTGTGTGAGTATTAAAGTGGTTTAAGGCTTGGGGCATTCATGTTTTTCCTGTGTGAGGTGGGAGCATTCCCAATACTCTCCATTGTTGTTTTATTATTTTTAATGAAGCTTTAAAATTTGATTATATGCTCTGTCAGTCTGATCACCTAACATGAGGGATAAATTAGTAACAGGAATTTGTCACAGTTTGGTGAGCACTTAATAATGGGGGAGCCCTGCAGAATTTACACCATCTATCTGTTTTACCCTTGTTATTTTGTGTTTGCTTTGTTTGGTATTGTTGGTGTTATATGATAAGGATTGCATGATTAAAGGTAGAGGCCGCTGAAACCAGAGCTGTCTGAGAAACACATACGAGAAATATGGGGTAATTCCTCTATTTTGCCTGAAATCAACAAGAGTATTTGTATGTTTTAAGTAATGATTGACTGCCCAGAAGGGGTAGACCTGTTTTTGTCTTTCAGATAATCAAAGAAAACTAATGCCACCTGCACAGCATTCACCGTACCATGATTTACTGGCACAGTAAAAATTATGTTGTGTGTTCTATGTTCTGTCTTGTGGTGTTTGTCTTGTGGCCAGAATTGTTGTGTTTAATATTTTCATGGGATGGTCAGATTTGGAATCAAACAGAAGTATTGGATTGAAATGCAGATACTTGTTTTGTTCAACTTAGAATACAAAGTGTTTGGTTACATCAGAAAAATGTGATATACTAAAGTCTAATACATTTTCTTAAGTAAGAGAAAGAAACTACATTGGCCAAATCTTTTAATTTAGAGTGGTTATTAAAATTTGCATACTGCCAGTCTTTGGAAGCAAGGACATGAAAAGTTAACCCACTCCCCATATTGTACAAGGGATCCTTCTGACTACCTCAGACTTTTAGCCAGAGGGCTGGAGATGGTGGATAGCTATTGGACTAGAAGTTATATTAAGTGAACTTCTCAAAGTGGGTGTGCTTGTCATAAGAACATAAGAACATAAGAAAGGCCGTACCGGGTAAGACCAAAGGTCCATCTAGCCCAGTATCTGTCTACCGACAGTGGCCAATGCCAGGTGCCCCTGAGGGAGTGAACCTAACAGGCAATGATCAAGTGATCTCTCTCCTGCCATCCATCTCCATCCTCTGACGAACAGAGGCTAGGGACACCATTCTTACCCATCCTGGCTAATAGCCATTTATGGACTTAGCCACCATGAATTTATCCAGTCCCCTTTTAAACATTGTTATAGTCCTAGCCTTCACAACCTCCTCAGGTAAGGAGTTCCACAAGTTGACTGTGCGCTGCGTGAAGAAGAACTTCCTTTTATTTGTTTTAAACCTGCTGCCTATTAATTTCATTTGGTGACCCCTAGTTCTTGTATTATGGGAATAAGTAAATAACTTTTCCTTATCCACTTTCTCAACATCACTCATGATTTTATATACCTCTATCATGTCCCCCCTTAGTCTCCTCTTTTCCAAACTGAAGAGTCCTAGCCTCTTTAATCTTTCCTCATATGGGACCCTCTCTAAACCCCTAATCATTTTAGTTGCTCTTTTCTGAACCTTTTCTAGTGCTAGAATATCTTTTTGAGGTGAGGAGACCACATCTGTACACAGTATTCGAGATGTGGGCGTACCATGGATTTATATAAGGGCAATAATATATTCTCAGTCTTATTCTCTATCCCTTTTAATTATTCCTAACATCCTGTTTGCTTTTTGACCGCCTCTGCACACTGCGTGGACATCTTCAGAGAACTATCCACGATAACTCCAAGATCTTTTCCTGACTCGTTGTAGCTAAATTAGCCCCATCATGTTGTATGTATAGTTGGGGTTATTTTTTCCAATGTGCATTACTTTACATTTATCCACATTAAATTTCATTTGCCATTTTGTTGCCCAATCACTTAGTTTTGTGAGATCTTTTTGAAGTTCTTCACAATCTGCTTTGGTCTTAACTATCTTGAGTAGTTTAGTGTCATCTGCAAACTTTGCCACCTCACTGTTTACCCCTTTCTCCAGATCATTTATGAATAAATTGAATAGGATTGGTCCCAGGACTGACCCTTGGGGAACACCACTAGTTACCCCTCTCCATTCTGAGAATTTACCATTAATTCCTACCCTTTGTTCCCTGTCCTTTAACCAGTTCTCAATCCATGAAAGGACCTTCCCTTTTATCCCATGACAGCTTAATTTACGTAAGAGCCTTTGGTGAGGACCTTGTCAAAGGCTTTCTGGAAATCTAAGTACACTATGTCTACCGGATCACCCTTGTCCACATGTTTGTTGACCTCTTCAAAGAACTCTAATAGATTAGTAAGACACGATTTCCCTTTACAGAAACCATGTTGACTATTGCTCAAGAGTTTATGTTTTTCTATGTGTCTGACAATTTTATTCTTTACTATTGTTTCAACTAATTTGCCCGGTACCGACGTTAGACTTACCGGTCTGTAATTGCCAGGATCACCCCTAGAGCCCTTTTTAAATATTGGCGTTACATTAGCTAACTTCCAGTCATTGGGTACGAAGCCGATTTAAAGGACAGGTTACAAACCTTGGTTAATAGTTCCATAACTTCACATTTGAGTTCTTTCAGAACTCTTGGGTGAATGCCATCTGGTCCTGGTGACTTGTTAATGTTGAGTTTATCAATTAATTCCAAAACCTCCTCTAGTGACACTTCAATCTGTGACAGTTCCTCAGATTTGTCACCTACAAAAGCCAGCTCAGGTTTGGGAATCTCCCTAACATCCTCAGCCGTGAAGACTGAAGCAAAGAATCCATTTAGTTTCTCCGCAATGACTTTATCATCTTTAAGCGCTCCTTTTGTATTTTCATCGTCAAGGGGCCCCACTGGTTGTTTAGCAGGCTTCCTGCTTCTGATGTACTTAAAAAACATTTTGTTATTACCTTTGGAGTTTTTGGCTAGCCGTTCTTCAAACTCCTCTTTGGCTTTTCTTATTACACTCTTGCACTTAAGTTGTCCTGGCTTGTCCTTCCAAAGTTCTGTAATAAGGTTATTTTAGTGAAAGGGTATATGTGGCATACATTGAATGATAATACTTCTGTACTGTATAACAGTACTGTTTATGTGTTCATGGTATGAAAAAGGTGTATAATTGAAGAGTAAAAGTTTCCTTTGTAGGTTAAATGGAAAAAAAAACTCAGAGAATGGCTAACATGTGCTGGCCCCAGTCAAGGACACCGCTTGGCTGCCTACCAAGGGAAGGGGGGGGGAATGGTTGCTGCAGTTACACGAGATTGGTGTGCAGCGGCCAGCCCACTCTCCTCCTTGGGGACCTTTTGTAAATATTCAGATTGATTTTATTTAAATGTCTAAATGTTCTGGTTATGAATATGTATTAGTTTTAGTTGATGTATTTACCACTTGGGTTGAAGCTTTTCGCTGCAGGACAGTAGATGTCTTTGCTTACAGATTTTGTACCACGTTTTGGCATCCCTGTGACTATCAACAGTGATCGTGGAACTCACTTTACTGGACAGATTGTAAAGGAGTTATGTGCAGTTTTGCAGATCCAACACAACCTTCACTGCCCTCATCATCCACAATCTGCTGGGACAGTGGAATGCCAGAACGGGACTTAAAAAAATAAACTGGCCAAGATTTGTGCTGAGACACACTTAAAGTGGCCAGATGCCCTTCCTTTGGCACTGATGTGTATGAGAGCCATTCCCAATCGAAAGACTGGACTCGGCCCTCATGAAATTTTGACAGGACACCCAATGCGACTACCAACTGCATCCCCACTAACCCCAGCTCAGATGGACATTCATTTGCTGGATAACATAATGCTTAAGTATTGTCAGGCACTAATGAAATGTGTTAAGTCTTTTTTTATACACAGGTGATGGAAGCACTACCGAAGGATCCTGTGCAACCTTGCCACTCGTTAGAACCAGGAGCCTGGGTCTACATACAGATCCATCAACGCACGACTGCCTTGGCTCCACGCTGGAATGGCCCTTTCCGAGTCATGCTGCCTACCGACACCGCTGTGAAGTGCCACAGACTGACTGCTTGGACCCAGGGTTCTCACTGCACAAAGACCCCTCCACATCTTACTGATTACTGGTTATAGCTAGTAAAGGGGAACTCTGGACCCATTTAATCTGATGTCTCATAAACTAGGGCTACACATATTTTATAGCTAAGCAGCCACTTCCCTTATACTAAACAAAGTCTCTTTGGAAACACAGATGGTTTCAGAATGTCCCAGCACTAAGCCCACAGAAAAAGGTCTTTGCTCCCACTGTGTCCGTGCAGATCTGGTTGCGACTCAATTGTGTGTTGGTGGGGGAGGGGTGAACAGTTGTATCAATGGATGCAGCCTTTGCACCATCACTTGCTGCTGAAGATTGGGCTGCAGAGATGGGAAAGGCCTTTTCGGCCCCAGCCCATTCATTGCCCAGGGACTAGTGTGTGATGGATCCCTACATTCTATTCTCCAGTGTTTTATCCAGTCAGAGGTTTCAATATCCCAAGCCTCTGGTGAGAGCCTTCCTCAGCCCCAGAGCTCTCTTTGTTTTACAGATTTTTATATTCATGTTTAGGTCAAAAAATTTCACCTAACGACTGCTGCTTCCAGCTCAATGACTTGTTGCTGAGCAGATCTTTTAGAAAGCATTTCCCAATCTCAATTAAAAGACTCCAAATCCACCACATCCCTTGGGAAGCTGGTTCGATAGTTAAATACCCAAAATTATTATTTTCTTATATTCAATCCACATTTCCCCTTATTGTCATTGCATTATCCACTGGTCCCTAAGTGAATTGCCCCTAAATAAATTCTTCTCCCTCAATGGTGTTCACGCATTTCAGGTATTTGCAGTATGGTCTCAAATCACTCTTGAGATTTCTCTAGACTAGAGTTTGTTCCCCTATTTTAACTTGAGTATGTTTATTGCCAGTTTACTCAAGGTAACACACACAATTGGAAATGTTCATCTAGACACTTCACAAACAGTTGCTGTAGGATACAGACATTTGTACCCTAGAGTTCAGTTATGAATGCCGTCAAACTCACAGGAACATCACTGCAATCCAGAATGCCTGAGTTAGGTTCCTAGGCACCCTATGAAATGAATGGGGAGAGATGGGCACCTAAGAGGAAGCAATCCTGGAGAAGTTCCTAGGGATAAAAATTAGCTCTAGTAGCTGACTCAAGCTTGGGTGATAGGCTGCAGATATGTGCTGCAGGGCTGCTGCTCTGGGGCAGACAAGAGTGTGTAGAAGAACAGCTGATGTCAGAGTCATTGGGTAGCTCAAGGCAACTTGCTGTAGGCATTAGACCAGAGCAATTACCCAGAGACCCAGCCAACCACAAGCAAGAAGAAGATATAAATTGCATATGGGTCCCATTTTGGTAGGTGTGCTCAGAGTCTATCTAGATCCATACAAAACAATTGGATGAGGAGACCCTGCCTTATAACCTTCAGCCCCATGGTCAGGGTACTCATCCATGGTGTGGAAGGCCCTGGATCAATTCCACCTCTTCCCCGCCTGCTGAGGGATTTGAACAGGAATCTGCTCTCTCTCAACTGAGGGCCCTAACCACTGAGCTAGGGGATATTCTGAGGTGGGCTTCTCTCCAGCCTCCTATTGAAGTTGTTCTGGTTTAATTAAATAATTGAATAATTAAATGTTAATTGGGCCAGAGAAAGAGTGAGAAATGCTCGATGGCCCAGTGGCTAGGACACTCAGCTGGAAGGCAGCAGAGCTCTGTTCCTCATCAGGCTGAGCAAGAGTTGTGTGCATCACAGTGGACCTAAAAATGAGGTGTAAGCACCTAAATAAGGGGGTTTGGTGCCTAAGTACCTTTGTGCATTGTGGCCTGAATGGAATTTTGAAAACAATCTAAGTGGATTAGATGCTCAACTTTCCGGTTAATGGGAGTTAGGAACTTAAGCTGCTTTGAAGTTTTTGCAAATTCCACTAGGTGCCCATCTGCACATTTCTTTGCCTAAATATCTTTGAAAATCTGGTCCTAAGGCTTTGTCTACACTGCAGAACTTACAACGCCATGACTGTTGGCCACCCTTTCCCAGTGCCAAAATAGAATCACCTCCATCGAGAGGCCGTAACTTTGTTGCTGGGAGCATGGTGCCTAGAGACAAAGCACTGTCCACAACAGCGCTTTTAGTCGCTAAAACTTTTGCCATTCAGGGTGTGTGGTTTTTTTACACCCCTGAGCGACAAAAGTTTTAGTTTTAACCAGGGGCGGCTCTAAGAATCCCGCCGCCCCAAGCAGGGCGGCGCGCCGCGGGGCGCGCTCTGGCGGTGCCGGTCCCGCGGCTCCGGGGGACCTCTGGCAGACGTGCCTGCGGAGGTTCCGCTGGTCCTGCGGCTCTGGTGGAGCTTCTGCAGGCACGTCTGTGGGAGGTCCACCCGAGCTGCGGGACCAGCGAACCCTCCGCAGTCATGCCCGCGGGAGGTCCACCGAAACTGCGGCTCCGGTGGACCTCCCGCAGGAATGACTGCGGAAGGTCTGCTGGAGCCTGCTGCCGCCAAAATGCCGCCCCAAGCGCACGCTTGGCGGGCTGGGGTCTGGAGCCGGCCCTGGTTTTAACGCGGAAATGCCAGTGTAGACAAAGCCTAAGTCTCTCTGAGTCCCAGTTCCCCATCTGTACAATGAGGAGAATAGCATGGCCCTGCTTTACTGGGATATGGGAGGATAAACATGTTAATCATTGTGAGCGGCTCAGAGACTGTTGCTGGGAGACAGAAGAGCAGATCGCTAGATAGTCCCTTTTTGGAGGCTAGTGGAATCTAAGAGTTTCCAGAAGACATGGAGGGAGAACACTCTGTGGCTGGCCTAGTAACATTACACAATTGCCTTATCATCAGCCATCAGTACGGCGACTTCTAAGCCTTTACTTTCCTGGCTTTTTCCTTCAGCTCTGTTGCCCTGCAACAGATGAAGTATGATAAAAGAAGGCAGCAGGGCTAGTGCCCCATGTCTCAACCCAAAGCTGATTGGTTTTGTCATAAACAGCTTTTGAAATCTTACACCACAGCTGTGCGGAACGCAAAGGAGAGTTTCTTTGGCTCCACCAGAGCATGTACAAAGCCTCATTCAGTGGCTTTACTTCAGGTGGTGAAGTTTCTGGTTTAGTCACAGCTGTGTTCTTGCTGATGTGAGGGAAATTGCTAGTTACTTTATGGACATAACCAATCACATTCAGACCAAATTGTCTGTGGCCTTTCTGGCAGGGCAATGTCTGAGGGTAACAACATTAGGACCTGGTTTACATTAAAAAGAGATTTTTAAATAGCTAGAGCACTGAGTGCTCTGAAAAATTCACACCCCTGAGTGATGTAGCTACCCCAACCTAACCTCTGGTGTAGACTTGACTAGATCAAAGGAAAAATGCTTCTGTCAATGAACATTCTGCCACTTCAGGAGGATTACCTACAACGATGGAAAAACCCTCTAGTGCTTTAGGCAGTGTCTACACTACAGTGCCACAGCAACAGTGCTGTAGTGCCCATAGTGTAGACAAGGCCTAGGTCTCCTCTGCTTCAGTTTCAACCAGTGCTGTTTATGGAGGTTCTGGATGTGTTGGGAGAACTTCATGCTACAAGCTTTCATTTGTATGCATGCCCTGCCTGGCTGGAGGGGAAGTACTAGGCTCTTTAGCATCAGTGTACAGGGATCCAACGAAGTGGGTATTCACCCACGAAAGCTCATGCTCCAATACGTCTGTTAGTCTATAAGGTGCCACAGGACTCTTTGCTCCTTTTACAGATCCAGACTAACACGGCTACCCCTCTGATACTGTACAGGGATCTGTATCTGCACTGGCTGCTCGTTGGCTTTCATGTGAAGTTTAAAGTGTTGGTTTAGACATAGAGAGTCTTAAATGCTCTGAGACCCTCCTACCTGAGAGACGCCTCACCTCACCTGCCATGACTCTGCTCCATTAGAGGTGAGTGGAGACACTCGAGCTACAGTCCCTTCCCCACTAGGTATAAAAGAGGGGCTGCTGGCAGGGGCTGCTCATTGGTCTGAAATTGCCTGAATCTCTTGGCCTTCTGGGCACGCTGTAAATACGACCAGACAGCTAAGAAAGGCAGGTTAGAATCTGTGGGAGGCAAGAGGAGATGCAAAGGAAAGGGAGATTTTGATTGTTGTTTTGGGACGATTTTTGCATTGCATCATCTAATGAATTGTTTGGCTAAGTGTTCTGTTACACTCTCTTATATGAATTCAGGTACATGAACACAAAACATGCCCATGAAACAATTCAATATCACAGCCTTGTCATTTAGGCTCCTGGCGTTCTAGTGCCGGGATTCCTCTGTCATGTCTTTGTTTATCAGTGAGCCTGTGGAGTTTGGTCATTGAGATTAGACTAGTTTCATTTTTTGCTGGATGTCGGATCATTTGCTTAGTGCAAAGTTCAAAGCTATATTGAATATTAATTTGTTTAGTTATTAAACCTTGTACTTTGGAGATGAATTAAATTTTATGGGCATTATAAACTGTAAGCACCAGGGCTCTGCTTTCATAACCAGGACTGTAGCTGTTCCTCATTGCCAAAAGGCAAAGTAAAAATCTGATCTACCTTGAAAAGTCACCTTGTCTACCTCATCCCAGGCTTTATCTTGACAAGTTGGGCACTTGCCTAAGGCAAGGGACAGATTTTCAAAGGTACCTATAGATTGAGAGTCTTCTGTTTGCTTGGAAAAGTTCTGACCTGGCTCAGGTACCTAACACCAGGAGCAGGTTCACGTTTGTGAATTACAAGCAGAGACAGATGCTTCCCTGAAGCCCCAACTGGTGCTTAGCTCCCTTTCAGGGTGGGACTTAGGCCTGGTTTACACCTAAAGTTTAGGTTGGTGTAGCTAGGTCATTCAGGAGTGTGGAAAATCCACACCCCTGAGAGATGTAGTTAAACTGACTTAAGCCCTGTTTTAGAAACTACTAGGGACTTGTCTTTGCTTGAATCGCTACATGGGCAGAACTGCATATGCACCATTGTAGCACTTCAGAGTAGACACTACTTACGCTGATGTGTGGGGGTGTTTCTCCTGTTGGCGCAGCTGTGCCGCTGCAGCTGCTATAGAGTCGACACACCCTTAGCTAAGCGTTAATGGCCTGGTCCCTAGCTCTGCCATAGTCTGTGCAGGGTGTGTCTGGTTCCAGCCCATTCCTGCTAAGCCGTGTGGTGCCAGCTCAGAAATCATGTGACACAGACACCTGTCCCTTATCTCCCTCACCCCAGGGAGGGAATCAGCCCTTTCCCCCACCCCATTGGGCAGGGATACCAAGAGTACTGTGATGGTTTTGGTCACAGAAACCTCCTTGGGACTGTCACCTGATGTGCTGAAACTGCAACCGAGCCTGTTTTCTCTGCCAGCCTGGGTCCCCAGTACCCTGTCTTCTTGAGCCAGACATGCTAGCCTGCAACACAGATCCAGATCTTAACTGAAACCAGCTCAGCAAGATACCCAGCCCCAGTGGGATCTAAACCCCAGAAAAATCTCTTACTCTGCATAAAGTATCATACAGAGTAAGCTCATTTTGTTCAACCTCTTTATCAATGAAAGAGCGATATGCATAGCTGTCAGCCCCCACCTCCCCCCGTAATGATTATTTACACTAGGTTTATTAATAAACAAAAATGATTTTATTAAGAATAAAAAGTAGGATTTAGATGGTTTAAGTAATGACAGAGCCAAGTAAAATAAAGCAAAAATAAAACAAAACACGCCAGCTAAGCTTAATACACTAAAGAAACTTGTTACAAATAATCATTTCTCACCCCCCAAGTTCTTTTAAGCAGCTTCTTCACCAGATTGGAAGCCTCACAGTCTTAGGCCAATCCTTCAGTTTCAGTTGTTTGCAGCAGACATCTTAGGCCTGGTCTACACTACGAGTTTATCTCGAATTTAGCAGCGTTAAACCAAATTAACTCTGCACACAACGAAGCCCTTTACTTGGATATAAAGGGCTCTTAATATCGATATCTGTACTCCTCCCCGACGAGGGGCGTAGCGCTGAAATCGGTATTGCCATTTCAGATTAGGCCTAGTGTGGTTGCAATTGGATGGTATTGGCCTCTGGGAGCTATCCCACAGTGCACCATTTTGACTGCTCTGGACAGCAATCTGAACTCGGATGCACTGGCCAGGTAGACAGGAAAAGCCCCACGAACTTTTGAATTTCATTTCCTGTTTGCCCAGCGTGGAGAGCTGGTCAGCACAGGTGACCATGCAATCCCAGAATCAAAAACAAGCTCCAGCATGGACCGTATGGGAGATACTGAATCTGATCTCTGTATGGGGAGATGAATCTGTTCTATCAGAACTCCGTTCCAATAGACAAAACATTTGAAAACATCTCCAAGGCCATGATGGACAGAGGCCACAACAGGGACTCGACACAGTGCTGCGTGAAACTTAAGGAGCTGAGACAAGCGTACCAGAAAACCAAAGAATGAAATGGATGCTCACAGAGAGAGGGGCAACTGACGACTGTCGCTATCCCATAGTTCCCGCACTCTCTGAAAACCATTTGAATTCTTGGCTGAGCTCCCAAAGCCTGAAGGGTCAAAAACATTGTCGCAGGTGGTTCAGAGTATATGTCATCACCCTCTCCCCCACCCCCCATCCCCTGTGAAAGCAAAGGGGAAAAAAAGGTTTCTCGCCTTTTTTCAATGTAGAACAAGCCTAAGTCATTGGAAGAAAATTCTTCCATTGACCTGGCTACCATCTCTTGAGGAAGTAAATTAATAACAGCAATAGAAAAACCCCTTCCATTTCTGTAGTAAGTACTGTATCTCTCCCATCTTTCATGAGTTCTCAAAGATAATAGCTAATGGCTCAATATCTCCTCAATCAGCTCCTTGAGTATTCTAGGATCTATTTCACCAGGCACTGCCAAACTGAAGACATTCAATTTGTCTCAGTAATTTTTAATTTGTTCTCTCTGTATTTTAGCCTCAGATACTACTTAATTTTCACTGGCATTCACTGTGTTAGATATTGAATTGCTACTAAACTTTTTGGTGAAAACTGAAAAACAAAAGGCATCTAGCACTTCTGTCATTTCCACATTTTCTGTTATTGTCCTCCCCCGTATTGAGTAACAGGCCTACCCTGTCCTTGGTCTTCCTCTTGCTTCTAATGCATTTATAGAATATAATATTTTCTTGGTACCCTTTATGTCTCCAGCTAATTTAAACTCATTTTGAGCCTTGGCCTTTCTAATTTTGTCCCTACATACTTGAGCTGTTCTGTTTGTATAAATTCTTTATAACTTTTGTAGGACTCTTTTGAGTTTCAGATCATTGAGGATCTCCTGGTTAAGCCAGGGTGGCCACTTTCTGTCTTTCCTGTCAGAAAGACTTCCTGTCTTTCCTATGCAGTGGTATCATTTGCTCTTGTGCCCTTAATAATGTCTCTTTGAAAAACTGCCAACTGTTTTTAATTGTTTTTCCCCTTTGACTTGCTTGCCATGGGATCTGACCTACCAACTCCCTGAGTTTGCTAAGGTCTGCCTTCTGGAAATCCATTAACTTTATTTTGCTGTTCCCACTCCTACCATTCCTTGGAATCATGAACTCTGCCATTTCAGATCACTTTCACCCAAGTTGCCTTCCACTTTCATATTCTCAACCAGTTCCTCCCTATTTGTCAAAATCAAATCTAGAACAGCCTCTCCCCTAGTAGCTTTCTCCACCTTCTGAAATAAAAATTGTCTGCAAAAGACCAAAGGAAGAGAGAAAAGGTTCCTGTGGGGAAGGAGTCCAAAGTAGCTAGGATAGACACCAGAGTACACAGGAGATTCCAGATAAGAATGAAATCATGGAGGTGGGCACACTGTGGATAGTGAGGGGAGAAAAGGGCTGTGCTTAGTTAAGTGCAGGTGCTGGGTGTGAAGCAGCACCGGTAACTGCATTTTCTGGTGCTCATAAGTCTGTGGTTTGTTTTTGCTCATCACACTGACATTTACTTAGGGGTGAAGTGGAGACACCTTGAACTGAGCATTTCCTGCTTTCTAATGGTTGTGTCTGAGGGCTTGTCTCTGTTTACATTTTATAGCGCTCTAATTTGCTGGCTTGGGGGTGTGAAAAATCACCCCCCTGAGTGCAGCAAGTCTGAGCACTTTAAAGCACTAGTGTAGACAGGCTCCCTGCACTGGGAGCTAATCCCCTCACGGAGGTGGATTACCAGGAGTGCTAGAAGAGCTCTTTCCCAGTGCTCATGCGTGATCACACACGCACATCAAAGTGCTGCCATGGGAGCGTTCCTGTAGCAATGCTTTGAAGTTTCTAGTGTAGACATAGCCTGAGATACTGAATCCCACATGCCACACGAAGCTGAAGCCCTCGCTGTGCAGCAGCTACCTGAACTCCAGTTTAACACACATTTTCGCAGGTGAACATTCTGTGTGTCTCTTTGTACCTCTGTTGGGGCATTTAGGATACTGGGGTTGAAGTGCTCAAGTTTTTTGCCTCAGCCCAACTTCAAATACCTTCTCCCCTTCAGCTTAGTTAGCTGAGGGCCTGGGTCCTGCAGATGCTCACACTCACTAGTCCCTTCGGTGTGGACCTGCTGACAAAGAAAAACACTTGATGTTCTCTAGGGTAGACAGGCCCTATCACACTGTCTCAAGTGTGGCTGAAATGATTTGTACCTCATTTACATGGGCAGATATGCCATTTTCAGAAACAGTTCAAGGATGAGATGAATCATTTGTTGACAACTATTGTCAAACAATGGATAATTTTCCCTGCACAGATTGGGACACTGTGTCCCTCCCATTTTTCCTGTGTGGAGGTTCTCTCAGTGATGTGTGGATAGGCTTATCTTTGTTCCTGAGGGAGTAATGGTGTTTGTTCAGCCTCCAGGGAGTAGCTCCATGGAACTTGACCCATAAAACTGCAGCCAGGACTTTGGACTGACATGATTTCTGAGGAGCGAGGCACCTTTCTGCTGTGAGATGGACACATCACAGAGTATGTGATGGTGACAAGGAACTTGTTCATTCTCTCATACAAAGAACCATGGCAGCTGCAGATCCTGCAAAAAACATTAAAGGTGAAGCTACTTGTTCCATCTGTTTGGATTTATTTAAAGACCCTGTGACTACTGAGTGTGGACACAGCTTCTGCAAACAATGTATCACTCAGCACTGCAAGGAAATGGAATTTAACATTGTCTGTCCGCAGTGCAGAAAGAGGTTCCAAAAGAGCAACTTAAGACCAAACAGGGAGATGAAGAATATTGTGGACTCAATACCCCGGTTATTCAGTTCAGAAAGACTGAGAAAACCTATAGAAGAAAATGTGTGTGAGAGACATGGAGACCCTTTGAAATTTTACTGCAAAGAGGATCAGACCCCTGTGTGCATGGTGTGCGACAGATCCCAGGCTCACCGTGGTCACACTGTGGTTCCCGTGGAGGAGGCTGTCCAGGAGTACTGGGTAGGGAACATTATTTATCTTTGTTCATTAAACTTCAGGAAAAAAACATATTTTTCCTTCTAATACAAAGGGCCACATTTTCAGAGAATGGTGGGGGTGGGGGCATGAGCACCATATGCTCAAATGCCTGTACTAGCACATGTCCTCATTTTAATATGCATCTACCGTGGTTCACATACTAGAAGGGTGATTTAGCTTCATGCACAGAAAAGGTGAGTGATTTAGCCGAGAGGCAATGTGACCTAGGGGATTCCGCATGTGAGACTCATTGAGGGCTCCTGTGTTCTATCCTGACTCTTCTCCCAATTTGCTGTTTGATGTTGGGGCACTAGCACTGACCTTGTGTTTCCCTCCTGATAAATTGGGAGGCAGGGAGATTTCACTCTGTCATCTGTGTGTTGTGAGGCTAAACTAATAATGTCTGCAAAAGGCATTGCAAGTATAAACTGTTGTAGGACAGTCAATGAGAGGGCTATTATTTAGGACTCTTTTGACTCCCTTGGCCATATGCTCTGCAGTGAGAGTTAGTTCTTGAAGCCTTTGCATGTTTAGAGCAGTTCAGTTGACTCACCATTTTTCTGTGCAGCTAAATATCTACACATGTATGCACACACTATCCCTGTCAGTCATCGCTTAAAAGCAGTGACACCACAAACCCTTTCTAGATGTTCATACACTTCCTTGTCCTTAAACCCAATTTCTAAAAAACTGGTTAAAGCTCTTATTACTCCTACTGCCGAGCAGCTGGGATAAGAAGGGGCAGAAGGAAGCAGATAGGAGTGGTTGTTATTCTACTCAAGCTTTAGCAATAACAGCAGAGTAGCTGGATGTGTCTACTGAAATGATGAAATGCACGAGGAAAATTCACACCTCCCTGAGGAACCAGTCAATGGGGTTTGCACACAGGAGGGTGTGGGGAGAAATGACTTCTTACCCTCCAACCCCACAGGCCAGTGGCGTGACACAGAACAGCTGTGTAGTTGTTCCAATAATACTACTACAGGCCATGGGCTTTAGTAGCAGCTAAGACACCTGTGTCATGGATCTACTGGGCACACTATGGCAGCTCCGCTGCCTTTGGGGCCTTTTTACACCCTCGTTGGGTTGGGAGCCAGCATTTGTCCTTTGGAGCAATTGTTTCAGTCTGACAGCCTGGCCTGGCTTGGAACAGGTTCAGAATGAGATCACTGAAACAATGAGGGTTTGAAACTTTTCCCTTCCCCCGCCCACTACCTTAAGAAAGAGAATGTTTTTACAAAGCAAAATATGTACTTATACTAACTGCCCAAAACGAGTTAACACATAGTTAAGGTTGCCCAGGGATACTTCATACCCTTCTAGAATGTGGAGAGTGACTAAACTTAAACCTCTGAAAACCAAGATAACAAAACCTTAAATCCTTAAAAAGCAGGAAATACAAATTAGGGTTCACTGACTCCTCCAGTACAACATTAACTCTGCTCTTTGGAGGTCAATTGACACTGGAATGTTTCAGTGAAGATGATGCCACAATAAGTAGACATAAAGAAAGAGTAAGAATGTGTTATTGGTTGTATTATGTTCCACAGATTTGAATTCCAGATTTATCTGCATGCACTGCACCTGAACTCACTGGTTTAGTTGTAGCTGCATTGACTGATGGAGGTATTAGTTGGAATAGGTTGACAGAGCTGTCACTGTGATCAACAAGAGGTGCACATGTATCTTGATGTGAGATCAGTCATGTCCCATTTCAGCCATGAGCTCTGTCTGTCTGAAGTCTGGTGCCAGGGCTTACTATGGGGTAAGTGAAGGCAGTGGCACAGAAGGACTGCTCAGGGCAAGGGCAAAGGGGTGGTAACATTTTGAAGGTCTGGGGTGGTTTGTGTGAAGCAGACTCCATGTTTGAGTACAGGCCAGGTGCAGGTAGTTTCTGTTTCCAACACTGGACCTAAGCCTAAGTTTTGCTTCCCCCATGGCTGATTCACCTGCTGCATCCAGCGGGGAAAGGGTGACTGAGAGGAGCAGGTGGCAGAAGCCGCAGCAAGAGCCACCAGAGGTATTGGCAGGGTCAGAAGGTGAGGGGCTCAGCCCCCCAACCCAGCATGAACCCACCTACCCCAGCCAGAGCTTCTGTGACACCTTGTCATACAGAGGGCCATCCCTACCGATACACAAAATACACAGCTGTGTAGGGTACCACGGAATTTGGGGTCCTGGAGCCTTATGCGGCTGCATGCTGTGTTCCGGCTCCAGATCCATCCCCTGGCTGGAACCCTCCGGCTGTGACCAGCAGGGCCATTCCTAGGGGGTGCGGGGCTTGGGACACCCCTCCCACTCCATAAGAACATAAGAACAGTCCTACTGGGTCAGACCAAAGGTCCATCCAGCCCAGTATCCTGTCTAGTGACAGTGCTCAGTGCCAGGTGCCCCAGATGGAACGAGCAGAACAGGCAATGATCGAGTGATTTATCCCCTGTCGCTCATTCCCATCCTTTGGTAAACAGAGGCTAGGAGCACCATCCCTGCCCATCCTGGCTAATAGCATCTGATGGACCTATCCTCCATGAACTTATCTAGTTCTTTTTTAAAGCCTCTTATAGTCTTTGCCTTCGCAGCATCTTCTGGCAAGGAATCCCACAGGTTGACTGTGCATTGTGTGAAGAACTTCCTTTTATTTATTTAAAACCTGCTGCCTATTAATTTCATTTCATGACCCCTAGTTCTTGTGTTATAAGTAGTAGTAAACAACACTTCCTTATCTATTTTCTCTACATGAGTCATGATTTTATAGTGCTTAATCATATCTCCCCTTAGCTGTCTCTTTTCCAAGCTGAAAAGCCCCAGTCTTATTAATCTCTCCTCATATGGAAGTCGTTCCATACCCCTAATCATTTTTGTTGCCCTTTTCTGAACCTTTTCCAATTTCAATATATCTTTTTTGAGATGGGACAACCACATCTGCACACAGTATTCAAGATGTGGGTGTACCATGGACACGATATGATATTTTTTGTCCTATTAGCTGTCCCTTTCGTAATTATTCCCGGCATTCTGTTCTTTTTTGACTGCCGCTGCACATCGAATGGATGTTTTCAGAGAACTATCCACAATGACTCTGAGATCTCTTTCTTGAGTGGTAACAGCTAATTTAGACCCCATCATTGTATATGTGTAGTTGGGATTATGTTTTCCAATGTGCATCACTTTGCATTTATCAACATTGAATTTCATCTGCCATTTTGTTTCCGAGTCACCCAGTTTTGAGAAATCTTTGTAGCTCATTGCAGTCTGCCTGGGTCTTAACTATCTTTAGTAATTTTGTACGATCTGAAAAATTTGCCACCTGACTGTTAACCCTTTTTTCCAGATAATTTATCAATATGTTGAGTAGGACTGGTCCCAGAACAGACCCATGGGGGACACCACTATTTACCTCTCTCCATTCTGAAAACTGACCATTTATACCTATCCTGTGTTTCCTATCTTTTAACCAGTTACCAATCCATGAGAGGACCTTCCCTCTTATCCTGTGGCAGCTTACTTTGCTTAAGAGCCTTTGGTGAGGGACCTTGTCAAAGGCTTTCTGAAAATCTAAGTACACTATATCCACTGGATCCCCTTTGTCCACATGCCTTTTGACCCCCCTCAAAGAATTCTAGTAGATTGGTGAGGCATGATTTCCCTTTACTAAAATCATATTAACTCTTCCGCAACAAATTATGTTCATCTATATGTCTGACAATATTGTTCTTTATTATAGTTTCAACCAGTTTGCCCAGTACTGAAGTCAGGCTTATAATTGCCGGGATCACTTCTGGAGCCCTTTTAAAAAATTGGCATCACATTAGCTATCCTCCACTCACCTGATACGGAAGATGATTTAAATGATAGGTTACAGACTACAGTTAGTAGTTCTGCAATTTCACATTTGAGTTCCTTCAGAACTCTTGGGTGATACCATCTGGTCTTGGTGACTTATTGCTGTTTAATTTATCAATTTGTTCCAAAACCTCCTCTAAGGATACCTGAATCTGGGACAGTTACTCAGATCGGTCACCTAAAGAGAATGGCTCAAGTTTGGGAATCTCCCTCACATCCTCATCTGTGAAGATCAATGCAAAAAATTCATTTCTTTTCTCCACAATGGCCTTATTTTCCTTGAGTGCTCCTTTAGCACCTCAATCGTCCAGTGGCCCCACTGGCTGGTTAGCAGCTTCCTGCTTCTGATGTACTTGAAAACATTTTTGCTATTACTTTTTGAGTCTTTGGCTAACTGTTCCTCAAATTCTTTTTTGGCCTTCCTAATTATATTTTTACACTTCATTTTCCAGTGTTTATGCTCCTTTCTATTTTCCTCACTAGAATTTAACTTCCACTTTTTAAAGGATGCCTTTTTATCTCTCACTGCTTCTTTAACTTGGTTGTTTAGCCACGGTGACTCCCTTTTGGTATTCTTACTATGTTTTTTAATTTGGGGTATACTTTGGGGGACTGCTTCACCGGCGGCAGTGGGAAGAAGAACGACCCAGCCGCAGCCTGCTCCGCTCCACCAGCTCCCAGCTGCGTCATTCCACTTCCTGCTGCTAGTGAGTGTGGGAAGTATTTCCACCCCTTCCCCCAAACCACCTCCCCTGAGCGATGTGACTGGGAGCTGGGGGAATGGAGTGGGCTGGGGCCGGGTCGTTCCGCTTCCTGCCACTGCCAGTGAGTGCGGGGGCGGGCACCACTCCTGCTAACTCCCTGCTTGGATACCCTGCTCCTGCCCCCCACAGCTCCCAGCCCTGCAGTCCTTAAGAGCAGCCTTCCCCCCCTCGGACAGGTGTGGGGGCAGCTGTGTAGGATACCAAGATTGCTAGGAACAGCCCCACCCACTGCTCCGAGTAGGGTGTGCAAACCACAGAAAAATTTTAGATCACATTAAATTATATGCATATATGCAAATTAGTACATTACATTATTTACATAAAATGTCACACATAGAGCAGCACAAAACTTGACCATTATGGTCAAAGTTAAGATTCTGCATTGCAGTATGAGGTAGCTTGTGTGTTGCTTTCTCCTTTGAGGGAGGGAGGGGGTTCACTGTGGAGGTCCCGAGTCTGTCAGGGACACTGGCCAATGGGATAAGTGAGCATGCAGGGGCAGGATGGAGAGTTTGCCCTTTCTTGGAAATTCCTTGCTTGTATGGGTTTAGATCAATGGGATGAGGCCTTAGGTCACCTTGACTGGTCTTTAACATCATTTGTATTTGAAGGATCTTATCATAGGGCCTGGAGGAAGGTCCCCTGGTAACACAGATGTAATATAGTCTTGCTTCAAAATACAAATCAGAAATATAAAGTGTAACCTGACCTGATAATATCATGGCCCCTTAGGCTGAAACCGCTAGCCATCATTTAGGGCTCATGTGTTCTTTCCATCCAAGGGAAAAATGGTTGTTTTCATTAGGATGAGAATGGGATGATACAAATCAGATGTTTCTTTGGTGCAGCCCTGTGTATTTACAAAAAATGGACACAGAGTCCTGTTCCCTTGAACACAACAGGAACAAACAACATCCTGCATTTCGCTTTCACTAGTCCTAAATCTGCTTCTCGAGCCATCCTGTGCTCCAGTGAGCTCTGTGCATTTGCTACTGGTCAAGACCACACTGACAATGGCTTCTCCCGTTTGCTGGCTTTCACAAAGATTCAGAGACTTTAAGTGACTTTCATGATCATCTAGCCTGACTTCCTGCACATTGCAGGCCACAGAACCTCACCCACCCACTACTGCAATAGATCCCAAACCACTTGTGGAGTTACTGAAGTCCTCAGACCATGATTTGAAGACTTCAAGTTCAGAGAATCCACCATTTACTTTAATTCAAACCAGCCCATGTCCTGTGCTCCACACTGAAGGGGCAAAACCTCACCTACCTGCTCTCTGTCTCTTTCTCACACACATCTTGCCAAGCAATCCTCTTCCCCCACCTTTGCATTCAGGGAAGCCTTCAGCCCAGATGACTTAGTTTCTAATCAGGCCTGCCATGAGGTCCATTGCCTTTGGCAAGGAATTCTGTTTTCCAGCTATCACACTGCATAAAGGGGCTTTACTGCTCCTTCTGTTTTGCCTGAAGTAAGGGTCCTTAGCAGATGACTCAGCTTTAATCAGGCCAGAAAATGTCTATGGATCCAAGACCCACTTGATGCCTGCCATTAACACCTTCCAGTATAACTATGTATTTTTCCTTTAACATTTGTTACTGAAGGAAACAATTACAGGACAGCTGGAGATAATTGAGTCCACCTATGGAAAACTGCACCTGCTTGTGAACAAGGACTGGAAACACTTTCCTCAGAGTGCAGGAGAAGAGGCTCATAAGAGGCTGAAGAGACTAACTGAAAATGTAGCGATTCTTTTAAAGGTAAACTCCTCTACAGGGAAAAAAAAACCTGCTATAAAAGTGAAAGGTGACCAGATGTCCTGATTTTGTAGGAACAACAAGGAGTCCAGTGGCACCTTAAAGACTAACAAATTTATTTGAGCATAAGCTTGAATGGGTAAAAAACTGCACTTCTTCAGATTTTATAGGGACAGTCCTGATTTTTGGGTCTTATTCTTATATTGGCTCCTATTACCCCGCACCCCTTGTCCCGATTTTTCACACTTGCTGTCTGGTCATGCTATTAAAGGGGAAACATCAGTAACCCAGTGAGGAGCAGCTGACACTGAATTCTGTTTCTGCCACACAAATGTTCAGCCTAAATGACAATTTGCCATTCCAACAAAACAAGACAGAACAAAAGGCCTCCAGCAGAGAGTGCACAGTATGTGTGTTTCTCCTCTGGAAAGATGTGCAGGTGCACACTCACTTTATGGTCCTTGCAAATTGATCTCTGCCTTTAGAGACTGGGCCATACAGAGGAGGAGACACCCAGCTGAAAGTGAAGTCCATGGGGGGTTCTTTATACACCATGGGGGGGGCAGATTTTCAAAAGAGCTCACACTGAGTAGTTGTCATTGAGAACAAGGGAGACTCCTCATGGCCCCTCTACCTCTCAATGAAAACAAATGGAAGCTTCTGGGTGCTGAGCTGTATGGACAGTATGACCCTTAAGGGCCAAATGGCAGCAAGGGGAGAGGATGCAGAGAGCCCCTCCCATGCCACACACAGGCAGGAGGCAGCCATGGTTTGCCTGGCTGCGCTCAGGAGCTGGTTGGTGCTGCCAGCAATGCTGACAAACCTGACTAGACTATGGCTAGGTATGTACAGTATAACTTCTCCAAATACCTTCCTAACAAACATCTCACAGCAAGAATTTTATTTTAGAGGTGACAGGAGGGGATTTCAGACAGTGTTTACAGTCTGATTTGCAGAAATTAATCTCCACAGGATCAGGTATAAACCATATTGCAGAAGGGAATCTGAATATTGTTTTTCTCTTCCTTTCTAGGTGGATATAAAGAGCCAGAGGCAAAGGTAAGATTGTAAAATTCACTGTGGTGTGGGAGGAATCTCTGGGGGAAAGTTCCTACTCCATACACACACATAAAAAGAGCTTGAGAGTGTGGGACAGTACTGGATGTTAGGTCCCAATTTTCCCTCTATTCCTCTGGAACCTGGAGTCATTTTGCTTTTCTACTGCAGTAGGTGACTTTCAGCATGAAGGTAAGAGTAATGGAAAGGAAAGAAAATGATGAAGGAGATTGTAGAATTTTTCTGTGATTTAGCCACATCATCTCTGGTAAATCCTATTCCCATGTGTTAGTCATTTGTACAATATTTAAAAGTTTTTTTCTCCTCTTCCTTCCTCCTCTACCCCCAATAACTTGTTGTGTTAATAGATAAAGAATGTAGGTAATGATTAGAGTAATTATTGTGTTCAGGTTTGAAGATCTCCCTTCTCAGACACAGCCACCTGACTTGAAAAACTTCTGCCGTGGAAAGAAAATTGCTGTGAAGACAGAGTTACAGGGGCATAAAGGTAACAGAATGGGTCTGGTGTCTGTGCATAAGGATTTGGGGGTTATGGAGTTACCAGTATAGATCAGCACCTGGGAGCAATGTATAGGTGTCTGTGTAACTGAACCTGAGATCATGCAACTCAGCCCATCCCCACACAGGCCCAGGTGGTCACCATTTGTTCAGGGAAATGCTGCACTTTTCCCTGTGACTGGATACTGAAGATAGTCCCCTCATTCTCAGCTTCCTTATTCTCTCTAGCCAGCAGCTAGTCTGTCCCCTGTTGCCCTGCTAGGACTAGCAGGGGGGCTCAGACAGTCTCAGGAAATGTCCATTCTTAGACACAATCCTTCCTTATGGCTTATTTGTGACATTCACATTCTCAAATTAGCACTCTGACTTTGCATTACTTTGGCCAAAAAAAGTGTCACAGCTGGTATATGTGTGGCCTGGATACCAGGGGATCAGCATGCAAGACAAGCCAGAGGGCAAGCTGAGAGTCAGGTGTCAGGCAGGGTCAGGTAATAGGTTACCAGGAGATTAGTGGCAAATAGGAGAAGCAGGTAGTGCGGGGAGGCTGTCCTAAGCACGGAAACCCAGCTTCATGGACATGGAGGTAGACTACATGGCTAAGCTATGGCTAAGCTCTCTTTGCAGTGGAATGGAGGCCTGTGCAGGGGATGAAGTAGGCCTTTTGGTAAAGTGATTCATGATGGTCAGAATTGTTGTAAATGGGTTGAGATGGGGTGGACAAGGGGTGAAGGAGACTGCAGGGCTTGTGACACAGTGCCTTGCTGCAGGCACAAACATCACAGGAGGCAATGAATGACTATACTGTGGGGTGCAGCCAGGGCTACCCAGAAGAGTGGGAAATGAATTGTTCAGTCATAATGCACCCCAAGTGTCCTGTGAGGGGAAAGGCATGGCATGGTTTCAGGAACAAGGCTCTTACAAGTCCTGGGAAAATATAGACCCTTAACTAGTGATCCCTTCCTGGGAGTTGTGCAGTTGCTCGTTGATAATAATTTGTTCATCAGGTGGAATTTCTGAGGCAGAGGCAAAGAGTATCGATGTAAGTTTATCATTGTGAAGAGCTGTAGTGGGAAAGTTACAGGATTTGAGCATTAGGGCTGGTTCCTGGTTGGCACCTTGTGGCCTGGTACTATATCTTTGGGACAAGGTGTTGGCCTTGCTGTTTTTGGCTCCAGGGTGATGGCACAATAAAATCATGAGAAAAATAGAGCCCCCAAGCTGCCAATGGTTTAAGCAGCAAAGAATCCTGTGGCACCTTATAGACTAACAGACGTATTGGAGCATGAACTTTTGTGGGTGAATACCCACTTCGTCGGATGCAAGTAGTGGAAATTTCCAGGGGCAGGTATATATATGCAAGCAAGAAGCAAGCTAGAGATAACAAGGTCAGTTCAATCAGGGAGGATGAGGCCCTCTTCTAGCAGTTGAGGTGTGAAAACCAAGGGAGGAGAAACTGGTTCTGTAGTTGACAAGCCATTCACAGTCTTTGTTTAATCCTGAGCTGATGGTGTCAAATTTGCAGATGAACTGAAGCTCAGCAGTTTCTCTTTGAAGTCTGGTTCTAAAGTTTTTTTGCTGCAGGATGGCCACCTTAAGATCTGCTATTGTGTGGCCAGGGAGGTTGAAGTGTTCTCCTACAGGTTTTTGTATATTGCCATTCCTAATATCTGATTTGTGTCCATTTATCCTTTTCCATAGAGACTGTCCAGTTTAAGGTTTTCATTCTAAATAGATACTTCAAATTTTTATGATCAATCAATATCTGGACCAGCTGGTGAGCACATTCCAGTTAATGCTGGCATTCTGCAAAGGGGATTTTAGTCACCAGGAGTTCTTATCCATATTTCATAGTTTAGTTCTATAAGTTTCCTTGAGTAATAAGTGCATGGGTGTAATACTTGCTTGGAACTAAGTTGCTGGGAAAGGACAGCCCTGATAGCTGTACTGGAGGTGTCAGCATGTTCAATAAATGCTTGCATGATATCTGAGTGGCTGTGGTGTTTAGATGCTGCTTGTATTATTAGAACTGGGAGCACTGGCTGTTGGGAGTCTGAAAGAACAGGAAACAGGAAGGAGCAGGGAGGAGTTAAGGAGGCTGAGTGAGAGTTACAGAGGGTGCAGCAGCAACTTGGTAAAGAAGTTTCCACTGTAAAAATAAAGTCCTGTTGAAGTTAGTTAGTACCTTGCTGCCTGGTTGATACAACATTTTGGCAACGAGGATGGATCTTCTGCCTCTGAACCCCCCTGCACCCTTTCTGCAAAGCCCAGGTGAGCCTCCAATTGATTTTACTGCCTGGATCCATCATTGAGACTTATCTGCTTGCAATCAGTGCTACAGAGATTTCTGAAGTAAGAAAGCCTGCTCTGCTAATCCACTGCCTTGGAGCAGAAGAGCAGCATATATTTTACACTTTTCCCCTTGCAGATGATAAATATGAGACTGCACTCACTGCATTAAAGAACTTTTTTGTGCCAAAAGTGAATGTAGTAGCTAATCGCTACAGATTTCACCAGCATGGGCAGAAACCAGGGGAGACTATAATGCAGTATATTGCTTCCCTGAGGAGTCTGATTGTAACTTGTGACTTTGGGAATATGGCAGATGAGATGATTAGAGACCAGCTCATTGAGAAAACAACCATGCTTCATGTAAGAGAACGCTTACTTCTAGAACCACAACTTACACTAGAAAAAGCATAAACCATTGTTACTCAGATTGAGTCAGCTACAGCTGAAGCCAAAATAATGAGCAAGGATACAGGAGGCACAGTTTAGGCTGTGATGCCCTTGCAGAAAAGTTCACTATCACTGCAGACAAACAATTGCAAGAGGAAATCTAATAAAAAGCCACTGAATCAGCAAATGCAAAATACAGTAAAAGCTTTCGCTGTCGATCCCCACAACACCTTGCAAGCTACACAGGATGTCCAGCAAAAGTAGCTCAGTGCAATCATTGCAAAAAGATTGGACATTTTGCTAAAGTATGTCACAGTAGCCAGTTCAATCAACAGGTGCATGCAGTTACAATACCAGATGTTACTGTGCTGAGTGTGGACAAAATCACTACTGCACATATTCCAGAACAGATAAAGTGCACTGTAAATGTTTCCGCCAGACCCTAAGGCAAATCACACTCTATTCAGCTAATGTTGGACACTGGCTCAGCAGTATCTATACTACCTGATTCCATCTATTTGCACTACTTTAAAGATGTGCTTCTTACTGAATCCAAACTTCAGCTGGCGTGCTATTTGAAAAACTATATTCCAGTACATGGCTGCTTGCCAGCAATAGTTACTTTTGGTGATTGCTGGGAAACTGCAGAGTTCTACATTGTCCACAAAGGCCCTCTTATCCTTGGCAGAGATTTATTGGCTGCTTTAAATCTCAGGGTAGTTAATGGATGAATTGATATTCCTCAGCAAAGCACTCTTGCGGTACACATAACAGTATCAGCTGGAATCCAACACCAGATTGAGGAGAAACTCGGCTGTGCTTATGGGTTTCTGCATAAAGTTAAAATGCGGAATAATATGATGCCTGTACATCAGAAATTATGGCCAGGGATGGACTCTCAAACTGAAGCACTCATAAAATCTTGTGTCACTTGCCAAATGCATGATAAGACAGCAGTGACATGTACCCCTCCATTACAGCCTGTTCCTCTTCCTGAATCTGCATGGGAAAAAGTGGTGATTGACATTGTAGGACCCTTTGATACTGCTCCAATCGACTGTCATTTTGCCATCACTTTAATAGACTATTTCAGTAAATGGCCTGAGGTAGCGTTTACATCGCAAATCTCTTCTGCTACAGTAATTAAGTTCCTCTCTTCAGTTTTTAGCAGGGAAGGTAACCCCAAAGAACTGGTTTCAGATAATGGTAGTCAATATACTTCCCTGGAGTTTGAAACTTTTCTAGCAGAGAGGAACATTTTACACAGAAGGTCATCCCCATATTACCCTCAAGCCAATGGGGAAATTGAACAGTTTAACAGAAGTTTGAAAAAGAGTTTTCAAACAGCTAAACTGGAAGGGCGATTGTGGATACCCTTCACTACTGATTTCTTGCAAGCATACCGGGCTACACGACATGCCACAAAGCAAAGATCACCCACGGAGTTACTGCATGGGCAACAGATGAATACTAAACTGAACATTGCTGGATTGTTAAAGGCATGACCTGATGCCCCAAACGAGGATGATGTGAGAAAAACAGTTGAACAGAACCAAGCAAAATCTAAGGCTTTCACAGACGAGCAGCAGGGTGCTAAGGAACCATAGTTTGAGTGTGGTTCCTTCGTTAGAATACGAAAACCTGGAATCTTATGCAAAGGGGACCATAAATTCACAGCTCCTCTAAAAATCAGAGAGAATAAGGGACCTTACACTTATCAACTTTCTGATGGGCGGGTATGGAATGCTGCTTATCTTGCACCTGCCTATGCACCAAGAGGAGATTATGCCAACACCCAGTCTGCATTGGATGACTTCACCATAGTATCAACACAACAAGATATTGCATTGGAACCGGGGCTTGAGAGACGGCCTGTCAGACCCAGACAGCCACCTGCCTGGACCAGAGACTATGTTATGTAGTATCTACAGTGTTTTCAGTGTAATATTTCTGCCAGTAGTATAGTGTCTTGTTTCCTATTTGTTCCTGTGGTTAGAACAACAATGTTTATTTTATTTGGGAAAGTTTCTTGAAAGAGGAGGAATGTGGTGTTTAGATGCTGCTTGTATTATTAGAACTGGGAGCACTGGCTGTTGGGAGTCTGAAAGAACAGGAAACAGGAAGGAGGCGGGAAGAGTTGAGGAGGCTGAATGAGACTTACAGAGGGTGCAGCAGCAGCTTGGTAAAGAGGTTTCCACTGTAAAAATTAAGTTCTGTTGAAATTTCTTAGTACCTTGCCTGGTTGATACAACAGTGGCCAAAGTAGGTGCTGTGGTGAAAGCAAGTTTCAGCTGAGGGAATGTATGCTGGGCCTCAGGAGACCAATGGAATTGAGCAGTTTCTGGAGAAGAGTTTTGAGGGGCTTGATTTGTTTTGAAAAAATCAGGATGGATTGTCAATAAAATTAGCAAACCACAGTGAGCATTGCAGGCCATGTATAAAGTGGGGAGTCGGCCAATCTTGGACAGCTTGGACCTTGCACTGGAACACCTGGATCCCTTCCAGAGATAAGAAAGCTGAAAAACTCCAGGGAGGTGCGATCAAAGGTACACTGCTTGAGCTTTCACACTGCTGTAAGCATTCCAGGAATATTTGGAGTGGTGTGCTGTTCAGGGTAGTCGGAGAAGACCAATATGTCATCTGAAGTGAACTACTACATACTGCATCATATGTCTTGGAACACATCATTAGTAAAATGCTGAAAGGTGACTGGAGCATTGGTCAGCGCAAAGTTCATTACCAGATAATTATATTGGTTTCAGAAGGCAGTCTTCCACGTGTCCCCTTCCCTGAATCACATGAGGTTGTATGCCCCTCAGAGATCCAACTTAATGACTATACCAGCAACCTCAGGCAATCCAGCAAATTCAGGAATAACGGATGGCTGGTAACAATTCCTGATAGTTATCTGATTTGATGGAAAGAGTTTGACAGAGAAATGGAGACAGCCTTCGTTCTTCTTGATGAAAAGGACTGGAGTGTTAGCCAGCAAGGTTGACTTTTGGATAAACCCTCAGGCCAGGTTCTTTTAGAGGTATTTCCAGAACTCTGTCACCTCAGGTTCTGACACTTCATGAATTAGGTCAAATGGTATTTTTGCTTCTGGTTATAGCTCTATTGGACAGAGATAGTCCTTGTGCAGGGTTTCCACATTTCTGTTTTCAAAAATAGTGATGTAGTCTTGGTATTTTGTGGGGAATTTAGATGTAGCTTCAACAGAAGCCTGGAGAGCCACCACCACTTGAGCCTGTCAGAGTTATGCTGCTGAGACAGGACCAATCCCCAACAGCGCTGCTAACAAACCTCTAATGGAAAATAGACTTCCTGAGTTTGGTACCAAATGAGCAGGTGGTGGAGGGCCAGCCAGGTGAAGATCAGGGCAAGGTGTGGTGAATGGATCATAGCAAAGTGTAATATTTCTCAGTGCCCCTGAATCATGGCCTTCAGGGGAGCTGATTCCTCCATCACTGGACCAGAAGTCTCTGTGAGGTCAGCAGTGGCCTTGCATTGCATGGGAATCTGTAGGATCTAGCTGTCACTGCAGCCATGAAGCAGTGAGCTGCTCTCTAGTCAATGAGGGTCAGTAGGATGGAAATTTGCTGGGCATCCTAGAAATGTGCAGCTAGACCGACATCTGCAGGTGGGGTACATGCACAGAACGTGGGGAGTGTTCCAACAAGATTGAGTTGTTGTGAAGCTCTTTTCCCTGATTCCTTGGTGCTCATTGTGGGCAGATAGAGATGGGGTGACCTGACCCATTGTAGTAGAAGCAGTACATGGAGAGCAGAGTTGCAAGTCCCCCCCTTTTCCCTCCTTTCATTGCCATATCTAGTTGTCTGTAGGTATAGTGAGATCCACGAGAGCATCCAGACTTGCAGACTATTCATTTGGGACAATTCATCTTTAATTTCTTCTCCCAGACCCCACCAGAACTGAAACAGCTGCACCGCCATGTTCCAATCCATATTGGCCATTAGGAGGTGGAACTGTGCTGCACAGGAGGCTATGACTCCCTGCCCCTCTCAGAGCTTTTTTGGTTAGCTTCCACCATTCAAGCTCATTGCTGATTATCAAATAGCTCGGACATGGCTTGGAGGAATACCACACAGTTTGACAGTACAGGGCTGTCACACTCCAAGAAGGGAGAGGCCCAATATAAGGCTTCCCTAAACACCAGGCTGGATATTAGGAAACACTATTTCACTAGGAGGGTGGTGAAGAACTGGAATGGGTTCCCTAGGGAGGTGGTGGAATCTCCTTCCTTAGAGGTTTTTAAGGTCAGGCTTGACAAAGCCCTGGCTGGGATGATTTAGTTGGGGTTGGTCCTGCTTTGAGCAGGGGGTTGGACTAGATACCTCCTGAGGTCCCTTCCAACCCTGATCTTCTATGATTCTATGATAACCAGACTCTCTTTTGCACAATCCATATGACTGAGGACAGGGGATGGAATCATGAACAGGGGCTGGCACTGATTTATACAACCCCTGACTTGTTGTCAATTGCCATCAAACTGCTCCAGCAGAAGATGTGTGTGATCTGACAGTGTTAGAGCATGAGCTGGGAGCCAGACTGGGCTGGATATCAGGAGATCAGAGTTCAAGGTAGGCCAGAGGGCAAACGTCAGGATCAGGTTACCAGGAGATCAGAGTCAGGCAATAGGAGCAGGGAGCACAAGGGAGACAGCCCTAAGCCGGGGAAAGCCATTTGCACAGACAAGTTCCTGTTCCTCTGCTTGGTTTGAATAGAAGCAGAGAACCTGTTGGAACCCCAAGAGTTCCACCAGTCGGATCCAAGCCTGGACTCCTCTATCAGTGTTAGGTCTGTAGTTCTGGAACCAGTGAGCAGGTCAGAATTTAGTGGTTCTTAGGAGTTCTGGGGACCAGGGTTTAAGACCTGCTAGTCTCGGATACATGCACAAGTGTGAAATCCAGGTAATTCAGTCATGTTTCTTTGTCCTTCCAAATATACATTTATCACTTATCTGCTCCCAGCACTGACTGGTCTTTAGTTCCTTCCCTCTCTGCCTTTAAGGACAGAACAGTCTAATTTTCAAAAGTGCTCCTGATTCTGGATGCCCAACTGAGATACCAAAGACCTGATTTTTAGTGGTGTCGAAGAACACGTCCCATTGAAATCAAAGGGACTGTGAGTACTGAGTTTCCCCATAAAAATGTGGAGGGGGAGGTATTGTCACCCCAAAATAAAAATTTGCAGATCTCACTCACTCTCCATGGCCAGTAAAACAGCTCTGCAGGAGACATGAAGAAGTCAAGGTAAAAGTGGCTCTCAGAGTGGGTGGTTCTGTGGGGAGGGGAGGTTTGTAACTGAGGTGCAGGTGATGGAATCTAGAGAGAGACGTTCCTGCAACTGGTCAGCTGCGGAGGGGGGATGGGCGACACGGGACAGGAATTCTTCACAGCAGGAGACATGGTGTCAATAACCCAATGTTCACTTACCTGCAGAGAGAGAGAACATCAGAGACCGAGTGGCTGAGAAACAGGAGATGGCAAGTCATGTCATTCGTATCTGTGAAGAGGCTCCTACTCCCAAATATGGACTTGATCATACATCCCTAGACCCAATAATTCACAATATCAGTAACACAACAGAGGACATTCATCACAAGGTACAAATCAACAATCCAGTGTAAATATTCCCACTACAATGGGGCACTCCATTGACTCTAAAGTTCCAACCATCAGGGCCTGGGCAGGATGCTTGATTCACTGGGTAGAGCTGTAATTTCTCTCTCTGCCAGCCAATGGACAGTGGGGGGGGGCAGAGTATGGAGGGAGAAGAAGATAAATATGAACGCTTTTAACAGACTATATATATATATATATATTATTTTAGGCCATTATAAGCCCCATTAGGAGGGAGGGATAGTTCAGTGGTTTGAGCATTAGCCTGCTAAACCCAGGGTACTGAGTTCAATCATTGAGGGGGCCTGTAAACAGGTCAGACTCACCCCTGCAGCGCCTCCTGCTGGTGACTCTGGGAATTAGCTCTGTTCCAGGCAATGGAGCGCCCTCCGCAGGCTGGTGATCCGCCTGTCTTCAGGCCCCCGTGTCCCTCCCTGGACCCCGGTGTCCTTTTACATGAGGTGCTGCCCCCAGCAGTAACCCCTTTCTCTTAGAGTCTCCCCTCCCCAGGGAACCCTCACCCTCTATCCCCACCTTGCCTCAGTATTGGCTACTGCCAGTCATTGTCTAGCCCCACACTCTGGGGCAGACTGCAGTATCAGCCAACTCATCACAGGCAAAGGGGTTTGGACCTGCTGCTTTGGCCTACCCCTGGGCCTCCCTCTGCAACCCCTAGTACCTGTTGGCCCACTGCTAGGCCGCAGCCTGGGGCTTTCTAGGCTGGAGCTCCCCAGCCCCTCTGCCTTTCCCCAGCCCTGCTTCACTCAGGTATCCAGTCTTTAGCCCCTTGCAGCTAGGCCCTTCTCTCTCTGAAGGCAGAGAGAGACTGTCTGGGCCTCTGGCCTCCCTGGCCTTTTATAGGGGCCAGCTGTGGCTCAGTTTGGGGCGTGGCCTCACCTGCAGCCACTCCCTCAATCAGCCCAGCTTTTAGAGCAGTAGCTCTCAAGCCCTGCCAGGCCACTTTTAAACCCCTCAGGGCAGGAGCAGTTTCCTGCTGTTAATCTTTGTCACTGAGGAAAACTGACAGTTTAATCCTACTCTAATATTTCACTAGTAGGATGGTGAAGCACTGGAATGGGTTACCTAGGGAGGTGGTGGAATCTCCTTCCTTAGAGGTTTTTAAGGTCAGGCTTGACAAAGCCCTGGCTGGGATGATTTAGTTGGGTTTGGTCCTGCTTTGAGCAGGGGGTTGGACTAGATACCTCCTGAGGTCCCTTCCAACCCTGAGATTCTATGATTCTACTCTTTATTTTCTGTCTCAGTGAGTTTTTGCTCCATGACAATAATCTCTCTCTCATCCTATGACTTCTCTAGTAGCTGATTATATGGGATCTTGTCAAAGGCCTTTTGGAAGGTTAAATAAATGTTAACATTCTCCTTTATCATTGTAACAGGCGGGTCCGGGGCTCAACCCTCTGAGGGGAGGAGGGGAGCCACACCGGCCCGCTGGTCTCACCGGGGGTGCTCTGTCCTGTCCCTTTAAGGCGAGGTAAATGAAGACAGAGTCAGTTGGGGCTCAGTCCTTTGGCTGTCAGGCTGAGCTATAAGCAATACTAACAGTCTGGCAAAGGCCCAGGCCCTCTGGATCAGGGGCTGGGCGACAACCAGTATAAGGGCAGGCCTCTTGTGGCAGGCTGCCAGTAGCAAACAGTACAGGGGCTCAGGCCTCTTGTGGCAGGCTGAGCCAGTAGCAAACAGTATAAGGGCTCAGGCCTCTTGTGGCAGGCTGAGCCAGTAGCAAACAGTACAGGGGCTCAGGCCTCTTGTGGCAGGCTGAGCCAGTAGCAAACAGTACAGGGGCTCAGGCCTCTTGTGGCAGGCTGAGCCAGTAGCAAACAGTACAAGGGCTCAGGCCTCTTGTGGCAGGCTGAGCCAGTAGCAAACAGTACAAGGGCTCAGGCCTCTTGTGGCAGGCTGAGCCAGTAGCAAACAGTACAAGGGCTCAGGCCTCTTGTGGCAGGCTGAGCCAGTAGCAAACAGTACAGGGGCTCAGGCCTCTTGTGGCAGGCTGAGCCAGTAGCAAACAGTACAGGGGCTCAGGCCTCTTGTGGCAGGCTGAGCCAGTAGCAAACAGTACAAGGGCTCAGGCCTCTTGTGGCAGGCTGAGCCAGTAGCAAACAGTACAGGGGCTCAGGCCTCTTGTGGCAGGCTGAGCCAGTAGCAAACAGTACATGGGCTCAGGCCTCTTGTGGCAGGCTGAGCCAGTAGCAAACAGTACAGGGGCTCAGGCCTCTTGTGGCAGGCTGAGCCAGTAGCAAACAGTATAAGGGCTCAGGCCTCTTGTGGCAGGCTGAGCCAGTAGGTAGAGTATAAGGGCCCAGGCCTCTTGTGGCAGGCTGAGCCAGTAGGTAGAGGGGGACGGCTGCCACCCGTGAGTGGGGTGGCAGGGGGGACACAGGCCCACCCACTCCACTGTGTCCCGGCCCGGGGCCCTAGGCAGCGGTCGTGACCGCTGGCGGTCAGTGGGGATCCTGACCGCAACACACTGACATAGGTTCAGTCTGGTCAGCAGCCTGACTGAGGTCAGCTGCCCCCGGGCCACTTCCACTATCCCCCTCTTGCCCTACCTGGTCCACGGCGTTTGGCCCCGGGAAGTCCCACTGCATGGGCTCGTCCCCGCCCGGGCTGGGAGGTAGGTCTGGTAGGCTTGTAGGAAAGTCCGGCCAAACCGGGGGCTCCTCGGGGTAACAGCACGACAGCTGGGGCGCTCCCCCGGGCTCCTCGTCGTAGGTGGCGCGGGGGAGCTCCGGCTGGTCTTCCCAGGAGCGAGGTAGGGTGCTCTCCGTCCAGTTCAGGCAGTCGCTCGGGGCTCCCGTGGTTCCTTCGGTAGGAGCTCCCTCAGGCAGGTCTGCTCTCTCCGGTGGCTGAGAGCTGACTGAGCTGGGAAGCCCGGCTTTTATTCTTCCGGGTCGGCGCCTGACCCTCTGAGGGGCGGGCTCACCACGCTGGAGCCCCGCCCCTTCCTGTATCCGGGGCTCAACCCTCTCCGGGGAGGAGGGGAGCCACACCGGCCCGCTACATTCCCCCCCCCTCAAGCCTGGCTCCCATACCTTGGGGCCAGGTCCTTCCATCTCCTCCAGGCGGGACAGGAAGTCGGCATTTGCGTGGTCCTTGCCCGCCCGATGCCGGATGGTAAAGGCATAGGGCTGTAGGGCTAGGTACCATCGCATGATCCGGGGGTTATTATCCTTCATCCTCATCAACCATTGGAGGGGTGCATGGTCCGTGACGAGGGTGAAGGGGGCGCCTAGGAGGAAGAAACGGAGGGCATCACAGGCCCACTTCACCGCTAGGGCTTCTTTCTCGACCACGGAATAGTTCCGCTCGCGGGGGAATAGTTTCCGGCTGAGGTATATCACTGGATGGTCCCCCCCTTCCGCTTCTTGCGACAGGACCGCCCCTACGCCGGTCTTAGACGCGTCTGTCTGTAGAATAAACGGCTTGTCGAAGTCCGGGCTGTACAGGACTGGTTCCTGGCAAAGGCGGTCCTTCAGGGTCTGGAAGGCCACCTCGCATTCGGCCGTCCAGCGCACCTGTCGGGGGCTATTTTTCGTGAGGAGCTCAGTCAGGGGTGCGGCAATTGAGGCGAATTGCGGAATAAACCGCCGATAATACCCGGCGAGCCCCAGGAACTGCCGCGCGGCGCTTCGTCGTGGGTGTGGGGCAGTCCGCAAGGGCCTGTACCTTGCCTACCAGGGGTCTGATTTGTCCTCCTCCCACCGTGTAGCCCAGATAGGTGGTCTCCTGCCATGCGATCCTACATTTCTTAGGGTTGGCGGTCAACCCTGCCTCTCGCAAGGTTCGTAGGACCGCGGCGACCCGGTTGAGGTGATCTTCCCAGTGGCGGCTGTAGATTACCACGTCATCCAAGTAGGCGGCCGCATACTCCTGGTGGGGCCGCAAGAGGTGGTCCATCAACCGCTGGAAGGTCGCGGGGGCCCCATGGAGGCCGAACGGCATTCGATTAAATTGATAAAGGCCTGAGGGGGTAGCAAAGGCCGTTTTCTCTTTGGACGCTTCGTCGAGTGGGATCTGCCAATACCCTTTGCTCAGGTCCAGGGTGGTAATAAATTGGGCTTCCCCCAGGCGGCCCAGGAGTTCGTCCACCCTGGGCATCGGATAGGCGTCAAACCGCGAAATGGCGTTTACCCGACGGAAGTCTATACAAAATCGGCGCGTACCGTCCGGTTTGGGGACCAGCACCACCGGGCTGCGCCATTCACTGCAGGAAGGCTCGATGACTCCCAAGGCCAACATGGTTCGGACCTCTTCTTCTACCTCCTGCCGCATCCGGTAAGGCAAAGGCCGGGTGGTCTCCCTGATCGTTTTCCCTGGCTCGGTCAGAATCGTGTGACAGGCCCGGGTGGTATACCCCGGGACGGCCGTGAAAGTTTTTCGGAAAGCCTGCAGGAGACATGTAGCCTGCTTACGCTGCTCTGCTGTGAGCGAGGGGCCTATCGGGGGTTCCTCCACAGCCCTTGTCTCGGCGGTGTCCGGGCCCAGTTCGGGCTCAGGCGGGCAAGGGTCGATCAGTAGGCCCTCTCGGTCACACCATGGCTTTAGCAGGTTGATGTGGTAGACCTGGAGTTTCTTCCGTCGGTCGGGTTGGCGGATTTCGTATGTCACGGGTCCCACTTGCCGCACCACCTCATAGGGCCCCTGCCAACGGGCCAACAGCTTCGACTCGCTGGAGGGTAGAAGCAGCAGGACCCGGTCCCCAGGAGCGAACCTCCGGGCTCGGGCCTCCTGGTTATAGTTCCGCTCCTGCTTCGCCTGGGCTGCCCGCAAATTCTCCCGGGCTACTGTCCCGGCCTGAGTTAGGTATTCCCGTAATTGGTGGACATACTGGAGGAGGCCTTGGGTTGGGGAGGCCGACTCCTCCCACGTTTCCCGCATCAAATCTAGAAGTCCGCGGGGTCTCCGCCCGTACAACAGTTCAAAGGGGGAGAACTTGGTTGAGGCTTGCGGAACCTCCCGGATGGCTAGCAGCAGGGGCGGTAGGAACTGGTCCCAGTGCCGCAACTCCTCGGGGGGAAATTTTCTTAGCATGTCCTTAAGGGTGCGGTTAAACCGCTCTACCAACCCGTCGGTCTGCGGGTGGTATACTGACGTACGCAGCTGTTGCACCCCCAGGAGCTTGCAGACCTGTTGGAGCAGCCGGGACGTGAAGTTAGTGCCCTGGTCCGTTAGGATCTCCCTAGGCAACCCTACTCGGGAAAAAATCTTCATCAGTTCCCCCGCAATGGTCCGGGCGGTGATGCTCCGCAGGGGAACGGCCTCGGGGAAGCGGGAGGCGTAGTCCACGAGGACGAGGACATACTGGAAGCCGGCCGCGCTTCGGGGAAGTGGACCTATCAGGTCCATGGCGACCCGCTCAAAGGGGGTCTCGATGACTGGCATAGGGACTAAGGGGGCCCTGGATACCCGAGGCGGTGCGGCCAGCTGACACTCGGGACAGGAGGTACAATATTGCTTCACCTCTTGATGGATACCGGGCCAAAAGAACCGCGCCAGGATTCGGGCGAGGGTCTTTTCTTGCCCCAGATGCCCGGCGGCGGGCACATCGTGGGCCAACTGCATCACGGCCCTGCGGTGACAACGGGGTACCAGCAATTGCGTCACAGGTTCCCGGGTGCGCGGGTCTCGGTCGATGCGGTAGAGCCGATCCCGTCGCAACTCGAAATGGGGCCACTGCGTGGCCCGACAAGAGTCCACTATGGAGCCGTCGACGGCCGCAAGTTGGTCGAGGCTCGGCTAAGTGTCGGGTCCGACCGTTGGTCGCGGCAAAAGTCCGTATCGAAGCGAGGTTCTGTGGGAGATGGCCCCGGCGGCCCCTGACGTTCTTGGTCTTCTCCCTCAGTCTCCTCATCAGTCTGCCCCGCCTCAGGCGGAGGTCCCCGGGGTTCAGCAGCCAACCCCGGCGTTGCCCGAAGGACCTCTTCAAATGAGGGCCAATCTCGCCCCAGAATTACCGGATAGGCCAGGCCGGGGGCCAGGCCGACGATTACCCGCCGGGTAATGCCTCCCACCGTTAGCTGGGCCCAGGCACTCGGGTAAGGTCGGACATCCCCATGGATGCACTGTAATTGTATCGGCGTCAGACGGGGGTCGGCCGGTGGTCCCAGAGTTTGGCGGACCAACGTCTGGCCGCACCCCGAATCGATCAGGGCCTGTGTGGTCTGGTTCTCAACCGTTACCGGGATTATCAGCTTGGGGGCCTCCGCCCGGCGGGCCCGGCCGGCCCCTACGTAAACCTGCCCGAAACTGCAATCCATCTCGGGACAGTCTCGTTGTACATGGCCTGCTTTCCCACATCTAAAGCAGGGACCGAGCTCAGGGCGTCCACTCCGGGGAAGGCTTGTTCTGGTACTTCGGGGGGGGCTCCGCCGGACCTTGGGCGCTCCCTGGGTGAAGGCCGGGGTAGTCAGCCGGGGAGCTGCTTCCCAGCGTGGAGTCGGGGTTTCCTGTCGGGGTCCCGGCCCGTGGTCTGGGCCTCGTGGGTGGGGCATGTTCGACGCCCTTTTCTCATCCCGGGGTCGTTCGGGCCCCGAGGTAGGTGGCCGGAAGGTGGGCCCTATCGAGGCTTCAGCAGCCAGGAAACCCTCCATGAGTGCGACGGCGTCCGCTAAGGTCGTCGGTCGGTGGCGGAGTACCCAGGCCCGGCCTTTGGCCGGCAGGGTGTGAACAAACTGCTCCAACACCACCTGCTCGGTGACCTCCTCTGCCGTCCTGACGTCTGGCTGCAGCCACCTACGGCAGGCCTCCTTCAGGGTCTGGGCCACCATCCGGGGACGGGCTCCCGCCGGGTAGGTATGTCGCCTGAACCGCTGCCTAAACGTCTCCGGGCTAATGTCCAAAGCGTCTAGGACTGCAGCCTTCACGCGGTCGTAGTCGCGGGCTTCTTCGGTCGCCAGCCCCCGGTAGGCTGCTTGGGCCGTCCCGGTCAAATAGGGGGCCAGCAAGGTGGCCCACTGGTCTCTTGCCCACCCCGCCACGAGGGCCACCCGCTCGAAAGTGACCAAGAAGGCCTCCGGGTCGTCCTCTGGGCCCATCTTGGTCAGACGCAGGGGGGTCGCCAGACGCGGACCCCCCCCCGTGCCCTCCCCTGCGGGCCATTCAGCGGGGCGGGGGGCGGGCCCGAGGAGCTGCTGCAGCTGGATCCCAAGCTGCTGCACCAGCTGCTGTTGCTGCTCTAGCTGAGCTACCTGTTGCTGTTGCTGCTGCTGCAGCTGGGCCGCGTCTCGCTGCCGCTGCTGTTCCAGCTGGGCGGCATGCTGCTGCTGCTGCTGCAGGAGCTGAGCTGCCTGTTGCCGCTCCTGGCTTTCCACCAGCAGCTGGAACAGCCGGTCAGTCTCCATCTTCCTGGCTCAGAGGGGCGGTCCGCCGCCCTCTCACCGGCCCCTTCTCACAGGGGCAAGGGATCTAAACGTCCCTGGTCAGGTGCCACTTGTAACAGGCGGGTCCGGGGCTCAACCCTCTGAGGGGAGCCACACCGGCCCGCTGGTCTCACAGGGGGTGCTCTGTCCTGTCCCTTTAAGGCGAGGTAAATGAAGACAGAGTCAGTTGGGGCTCAGTCCTTTGGCTGTCAGGCTGAGCTATAAGCAATACTAACAGTCTGGCAAAGGCCCAGGCCCTCTGGATCAGGGGCTGGGCGACAACCAGTATAAGGGCAGGCCTCTTGTGGCAGGCTGCCAGTAGCAAACAGTATAAGGGCTCAGGCCTCTTGTGGCAGGCTGAGCCAGTAGCAAACAGTATAAGGGCTCAGGCCTCTTGTGGCAGGCTGAGCCAGTAGCAAACAGTACAAGGGCTCAGGCCTCTTGTGGCAGGCTGAGCCAGTAGCAAACAGTACAAGGGCTCAGGCCTCTTGTGGCAGGCTGAGCCAGTAGCAAACAGTACAAGGGCTCAGGCCTCTTGTGGCAGGCTGAGCCAGTAGCAACGAGTCCACGGGCTCAGGCCTCTTGTGGCAGGCTGAGCCAGGAGCAACAGTACACGGGCTCAGGCCTCTTGTGGCAGGCTGAGCCAGTAGCAAACAGTACAGGGGCTCAGGCCTCTTGTGGCAGGCTGAGCCAGTAGCAAACAGTACAGGGGCTCAGGCCTCTTGTGGCAGGCTGAGCCAGTAGCAAACAGTACAAGGGCTCAGGCCTCTTGTGGCAGGCTGAGCCAGTAGCACACAGTACAGGGGCTCAGGCCTCTTGGCAGGCTGAGCCAGTAGCAAACAGTACAGGGGCTCAGGCCTCTTGTGGCAGGCTGAGCCAGTAGCAAACAGTACAGGGGCTCAGGCCTCTTGTGGCAGGCTGAGCCAGTAGCAAACAGTACAGGGGCTCAGGCCTCTTGTGGCAGGCTGAGCCAGTAGGTAGAGGGGGACGGCTGCCACCCGTGAGTGGGGTGGCAGGGGGGACACAGGCCCACCCACTCCACTGTGTCCCGGCCCGGGGCCCTAGGCAGCGGTCGTGACCGCTGGCGGTCAGTGGGGATCCTGACCGCAACACACTGACATAGGTTCAGTCTGGTCAGCAGCCTGACTGAGGTCAGCTGCCCCCGGGCCACTTCCACTATCCCCCTCTTGCCCTACCTGGTCCACGGCGTTTGGCCCCGGGAAGTCCCACTGCATGGGCTCGTCCCCGCCCGGGCTGGGAGGTAGGTCTGGTAGGCTTGTAGGAAAGTCCGGCCAAACCGGGGGCTCCTCGGGGTAACAGCACGACAGCTGGGGCGCTCCCCCGGGCTCCTCGTCGTAGGTGGCGCGGGGGAGCTCCGGCTGGTCTTCCCAGGAGCGAGGTAGGGTGCTCTCCGTCCAGTTCAGGCAGTCGCTCGGGGCTCCCGTGGTTCCTTCGGTAGGAGCTCCCTCAGGCAGGTCTGCTCTCTCCGGTGGCTGAGAGCTGACTGAGCTGGGAAGCCCGGCTTTTATTCTTCCGGGTCGGCGCCTGACCCTCTGAGGGGCGGGCTCACCACGCTGGAGCCCCGCCCCTTCCTGTATCCGGGGCTCAACCCTCTCCGGGGAGGAGGGGAGCCACACCGGCCCGCTACAATCATCTACAGCACTTTACTGAAACATTCAAAAAATCTGAAGGCATCAGTGAGACACAATTCGCCTTTGCAGAATCTGTGCTGGTTAGACCCTATCATATCATGATCTTCTGGGTGTTATGTGGTTGGTTTTTTTCATTGAATTATCAGTTTTCTGGGCAGAGATGTAAGATTTACATGCTATGGTGTTATGATCTAATTAATTAGGGCATTGCTCAAAGAGGGCAGAGTTAAGGCTGTGAGCTGTTAAAGGTTTACGGGTAAGTGCTGTAGACATTCCGGGAGGGTTCAAGGCATGTGACTCTAGTAAGCTGGGAGCCGCCATGGGCACTCCTCACAACCCCACCACCTCCCCATGGCGGCTCCCAGCTTACTAGAGTCACAGAGTGATAAGGGGGCAGTGGGAGCTTGTAGCTGAGTGGTGGAGAGGTGTGCCCAGGAATCCCCTGGGTCCATCCCCCCAGTGATGCCCATCTCACTATGAGCACTGCTTGAAAAAACAAGGGAGATAAACTTTTTGGCAATTTAAACACAGAGTTACAGTTGTCCAGGGCTGCCTTGAACCCTCCCAGAATGTCTACAGCACTTACCCGTAAACCTTAGATCATAACACTCCAGGTAATACTGAGCACAGCAGGGTCAGAGTGCACTAGTACCAGAGGACCAGCTGTAATGCACTGTCATGTAGACCACCACATGACTACAGATCCCCCATGGCAAAAATAGACCATTGCAACTTGCAACATATGGACCATTGCAACATATGGAGGTAAAGCCACCTCCCTGCTCCAACTCGATATTCCCCTGCTCATACATCCAAAGATCAAACTGGCCCCCTTAGCTACAGCATCACACTAGGAGCTCACTTTCTGTTGGGGTGTTCACCACAACCCAAGTGTTTGTCAGAGTCATGGCTTTCTATGATACAGTCCCCCATTCTGTAAACATGACCTGCATTCTTTGTTTTTTGATCTTGCAGTTAGCTGTATTAAAACAAATGTTATTCATATGAGCCCACCTTATCACATGATCTAGATCAGCCTGTGTAGAGGAGTGGACTCATCCCTGCAGCACCTCCTGCTGGCCTGTTCTGGGAATTAGCTCATTTCAGCTCCAGAGCACCCTCTGCAGGCTGGTGATCCACCTGTCCTCTGGCCCGTGTCCCTCTCTGGACCCGGTGCCCTTTTACCTGGGGTGATGCCCCCAAGCAGTAACCCCTTTCTCTCTAGCATGAGCTTTCGTGAGCTACAGCTCACTTCTTCGGATACATACAACATAAACACTAACCCAGGAACCTATCCTTGCAACAAAGCCCGATGCCAGCTCTGTCCACATATCCATTCAAGTGACACCATCATAGGACCTAATCACATCAGACACGCCATCAGGGGCTCGTACACCTGCACATCTACCAACGTGATATATGCCATCATGTGCCAGCAATGCCCCTCTGCCATGTACATTGGCCAAACCGGACAGTCTCTACGCAAAAGAATAAATGGACACAAATCTGACATCAGGAATCATAACATTCAAAAACCAGTGGGAGAACACTTCAACCTCTCTAACCACTCAGTGACAGACTTGAAGGTGGCAATTTTGCAACAAAAAAACTTCAAAAACAGACTCCAAAGAGAAACTGCTGAACTCGAATTAATATGCAAATTAGATACAATTAACACTGGCCTAAACAGAGACTGGGAATGGTTGGGTCATTACACTAATTGAATCTATTTCCCTATGTTAAGTTCTCCTCACACCTTCTATGGGCCATCTTAATTATCACTTCAAAAAGTTTTTTTTCCTCCTGCTAACGATAGCTCATCTCAATTGATTAGACTCTTCCTGTTGGTATGCATACTTCCAGCTTTTCATGTTCTCTGTATGTATAAATATCCCGTCTGTGTGTTCCATTCTATGCAGCCGAAGAAGTGAGCTGTAGCCCACGAAAGCTCATGCTAAAATAAATTTGTTAGTGTTTAAGGTGCCACAAGTACTCCTGTTCTTTTTGCGGATACAGACTAACACGGCTGCTACTCTGAACCCTTTCTCTCTGGGTCTCCCCTCCCAGGGAACCCCCCACCCTCTATCCCCATCTCGCCTCGGTATATGGATACTACCAGTCATTGTCTACACCCTGGGGCAGACTGCAGTATCAGCCACTCAGCATTGGCAAGGTTGGGTTTGGACCTGCTGCCTTTGCCTACCCCTGGGCTGCCCTCTGCAACCTCCAGTACCTATTAGCCCAATGCTAGGCCGCAGCCTGGGGCTTTCCAGGCTGGAGCTCCCCAGCTCCTCAGCCTTTCCCCAGCCCTGCTCCACTCAGGTACCCTGTGTCCAGCTCCCTGCAGCCAGGCCCATCTCTCTCTACAGGCAGAGGGAGAGTGACTGGGGTCTTGGCTCACTCCCTGTTATAGGGGCCAGCTGGGCCTGATTGGGGCTTGGCCACAGCTGAGCCTACTTTCCCCAGTCAGCCCAGGCTTCTTGCCCCAGCCACAGCCCTCTTCTGGCCTATTTTAAGCCCTTCAGGGCAGGAGCAGGGGACCACCCTGCTGCAGCCTGTATAATAGGGGAGAGGGCTAGCTCAGTGGTTAGCATTGGCCTGCTAAATCCAGCATTGTGAGTTTAATCCTTGAGGGAGCCAGTTAGGGATCTGGGGCAATATCAGTACTTGGTCCTGCTAGTGAAGGCAGGGGACTAGACTCAATGACCTTAAGGGGTCCCTTCCAGCTCTATGAGATATCAATTTGAAAAAAAATTAAAAATCCCTGTCAGGCTCCCTTCTTTTGACCCTGTGACCACACTCCTGTCCCTGTTCTTTTATTAGTTGTCCCCCAAACTCAGTTGGGTTTTCTGGTCCTGTAGATCCTTCCCTTAGGCTGGGGGTGGAAGTCTTTAGCAGTGGGCGGGCAGAAGCACTTCCCGTAACCCAATAGGTACAGCCTGTATAAATGACTTGGCCACATCATTATTTACCTCTCCATCAGTTTGAGACATCTACAAATATTATCAATGATTTTGTTTTCTTCCATGTCATTGATAAAGACACAGAAAATTACTGGTCCAAGGACAGATTCCTGTGACACCCCATTAGAAACACCCCATTCTGTGATGATTCCCCATTAACTAATACATTTTGAGATCTATCACTGCCAGTTTTTAATCAGTTTAATATATAACCTATTGTTTGTGTAAACAGAATTATTTCCAAGACACATTATAAAGGATGACTTGTGAGAGAGGACAAAGGAGGAAAGAGTCTGTTGTTTTGTTTGTCAAACACTCCCCAGTCCAGAACAGAATCTGATTTTTCTTTTGTTTCTCTTTCTTCTAGGTGGATGCAAAGGGCAGCAGGGAAAGGTGGGTTTGGGAATTTTACTGTGATGTGCTGGGATGTGCCAGGAAAGCTCCCTACTGCTCAATGTTTTTAAGCGCTGAAAAATGTTGTTACTACTACCAAGTTGTTACAGCTGCTCAGTGCTGCTGTTCTTGAACCTCTGGTGTTAGCTGCATGACCAGAGGACTCAGTTTGCTGATTCAGCAGACCTCAGTGTTATTTATAAGAAAGACCACAGGCTCGGTTCAATGGCAAAGTTACTCAGCCAGGTTTATTGTCATCAAAGCATGGCACTAGTGCCCCATAGGCGCTACAGGTGCACTAACACATGTATGCCTGTGTGATGATGCGGTTCTGGCAGGACCCAACTGTGAGTGCCAAATCAGGACCAATTGCTCAAACAGGGCAGTTACAACCCAAGGCTGGGGTTTTTCCACCTCTAAGGCAAACTAAACCAGCCAGACAAAGAGGACTTTTGTTTCACCCCACTGGCTAACCACAAGTCACACAAGCAATTCCCTTAGACACCCCAGTTTCCCAGTATCACTACCAGTCCCACTCGTCCTGGGGATGAATGGTTAGGGAAACCAACACCCCAATAAAAGAAAACAGTTTTCTTGATCCCAAAGAATCAAGACCCAGGTCAATATACACATCAGATCTTACCCACAAAACACGCTGTTGCCAATCCTTTAGTATCTAAAATCTAAAGGTTTATTCATAAAAGGAAAAAGATAGAGATGAGAGCTAGAACTGGTTAAATGGAATTAATTACATACAGTAATGGCAAAGTTCTTAGCTCAGGCTTGTAGCAGTGATGGAGTAAACTGCAGGTTCAAATCAAGTCTCTGGAGTACATTCCCCGCTGGGATGGGTCATTCAGTCCTTTGTTCAGAGCTTCAGTTTGTAGCAAAGTCCCTCCAGAAGTAATAAGCAGAATTGAAGACCAGATGGAGATGAGGCATCAGCCTTTTATAGGCTTTTCCAGGTGTAAGATCACTTCTTTGTTCTTATTGTGGAAAATTACAGCAAAATGGAGTCCGGAGTCACATGGGCAAGTCCCTGCATACTTTGCTGAGTTACAAGGCATATCTGCCTTCTCTCCATGGGTCAATTGTGTATCTGATGGTCCTTAATGGGCCATCAAGCAGGCTAGACAGAGCTAACACCAACTTGTCTGGAGTGTCATCCAGAAGCACAGCACAAATTTGAAATACAGACAGTATAGAGCCATGTAATTGGGTCGACTCACCCCTGCGGCGCCTCCTGCTGGTTGCTCTGCGAATTTAGCTCAGTCCAGCCCTGGAGCACCCTCTGCAGGCCGGTGATCCACCTGTTCGTAGGCCCCCCTGTGTCCCTCCCTGGACCCGGTGCCCTTTTACATGGGGCGCTGCCCCCTAGCAGCAACCCCTTTCTCTCTGGGTCTCCCCTTCTCCCTCAGGGAACCCCCACCCTCTATCCCTACCTTGCCTCAGTATTGGCTACTGCCAGTCATTGTCTAGCCCCACACTCTGGGGCAGACTGCAGTATCAGCCTACTCATCACAGGCAAAGGGGTTTGGACCTGCTGCCTTGGCCTACCCCTGGGCCTCCCTCTGCAACCCACAGTACCTATTGGCCCACTGCTAGGCCGCAGCCTGGGGCTTTCTAGGCTGGAGCTCCCCAGCCTTCCCCAGCCCTGCTGCACTCAGGTATCTAGTCTCAAGCTCCTAAGCAGCCAGGCCCATCTCTCTCTATAGCCAGAGAGAGACTGTCTGGCTCCTGGCTTCCCTGCCTTCTTATAAGGCCTGCTTCTCAGTTTGGGGCGTGGCCCCCAGCTGCAGCCACTTCCTCAATCAGCCCAGCTTTTTGGAGCAGCAGCTCTCAAGCCCTGCTAGGCCACTTTTAAACCCCTTAAAAACCCCGGAGCAGGGAGTCCACCCTGCTACAAGCCAATACTCATAACTTCAACTAAAAATGATACAGACATACAGACAGCATAATCATAACCAGCAACCCATAACCTGGTCTTAGACACCTTATATGACCCCCTTTACATAAGATTTGGTGCCCATACAATCCTGTTCTCTATGGTACCAGATTATATCAATAACATCACAGCCTGTGACAATGGTACCAGCTTAGTCAGTGTACCAGAGTGCTGGTGTTCCCTTGGCTGGCCAAAGATGCCCCACCTATTACTTCTCCTTCTATACATTGATACAAACAAGTTAGGTATCACACTCCTGACATGGCTAGTTACCACCCTTCTCCTTGTACCTGTTAGTTTGACCAAAACATCTATATCCATTTTCCTGTCATCCCATCCTAATCTTACAAGGGATTAATGTGTTCTTGTACCATCTCTTAAGAATATATTTACATCATTACTTGATCAATCTGTGTGTTTTGTACCATCCTTTCAGGTCTGGAATGTGCTTACTTGGTGTTGGTTAATACCTAGTGTTTGCCAAGGCCAGGCCTACTCTGATTTGCAGTCTCTGTTTCACACTTCTAGTTATGCCTAGGGCTCCAGCAAGGCCTATACTCACCACAAAGTGTAGAGTAAATGACCATGTGAGAGAGCCCCAGACACCAGCTAGTCCCATCCTACCCAGTTCCTCATAGACTGGAGGTATTTAGATTTTTCAAACATTCATAGAATCATAGGACTCATAGGGACTTCAAGAGATCATCTAGTCCAGTCCCCTGCACTCACAGCAGGACCAAGCACCATCTAGAGTATCCCTGACAGGTGTTTGTCTAACCTGCTCTTAAAAATCTCCAATGTTGGAGACTCCACAACCTCCCTGGGCAATTTATTCCAGTGCTTAGCTACCCTGACATTTCGGAATGTTTTTGAATGCCCAACCTAAACCTCCCTTACCACAATTTAAGCCCATTACATCTCCTCAGAGGTTAAGAAGAACAATTCTTCTCCTTCTTTATAACAACCTTTTATGTACTTGAAAACTGTTATGTCCCCTCTCAGTTGTCTCTTCTTCAGTTTAAACAAACCCAATTCTTTCAATCTTCCCTCACAAGTCATGTTTTCTAGACCTTCAATCATTTTTGTTGCTCTTCTCTGCACTTTTTCCAATTTGTCCACATCTTTCCTGAAATGTGGCTCCCAGAACTGGACACAATACGCCAGTTGAGGCCTAATCAGCGTGGAGTAGAGTGGAAGAATTACTTCTTGTGTCTTGCTTACAACACTCCTGTTAATACAACTCAGAATAATGTTCCCTTTCATTTCAATCCATTGGGAAAAGTGAAGAATGAAGAGAAAGGAAATTAAATGGACATGTTAGAAATTTTCTGTCATGCGGAGTTGTCTCCCCTGCTAACCCTTATGCCCCTTTTAATCACTAGTCTAGTAATTAATAGGTCCCATCCTTCCCCATGTAATTACTTGGGTCCCTGAATGAAGAAAGTGAGTGATTGTGATGGTGTTTAGTTTGGGATCCAATCCAGATCAGTGACGGCTTGTTTCATCACTTGCCCTGCAACCTGGAGTGCCTCACAATGCTCTTCTGCTGAATCACCCAGCCTGGGACCCACACAAACACCCTACCAGCATGTAGATCACACCCTGAGTGTCTGTGTTCTAGACAGCCCTGGTCCAACAGGTCTGACCCCAGCAGCCTGTCCACAGCCCCATTCTGGCTTCCACCAGCCTTGGTTACTACAGGTAGGGTGTCCCCAACACACTCCCAATCCTGAATTGTCCCCAAACTATGTGCTCTGCAATATCCAGCCCTCTCCTGAGCAGTTCAGAGAAACAATAAAGTTCATTTGTTCCTCTATAGACACAAAAACACATCACAGCTTATTCACTTCACTGGGATGAATACACCCTTCCCTTTAAACACAACACTGAGTTGGTTTATGGTAAAAATAAAGCTAATTTATTCTGGAAATATACATAGGATTAAGTGATTTCAAGTATAAAGAAAGAAAACAGAAAGAATTAGAAGTAAAACCGAACATAACATGCATCTAAAAGTCTAAAACATAATCTAGCTAGGTCCAGGGTTTGTTCAAGATGTTTTTTTCTCATCTATATACAGTTCTGAGAATCTTCAGCCTGGCCTTGTGGTGGTAGGGGGTGGGATGGAGGCTCTGTTCCCTTGTGTCTGTCCAGTGATGGGTGGCAGAGATGGCTTCTGTCCTTCTTTGTATCTTTGAAAGTTCAGTGACCTTGTTGCAAGAGGCAGGCCGACATCACGCTGTTCTTCCCTTCCTGTGGGCTTCCCATCACCCTTTACACAAATGGGGCTTCCATTGTTTTGATTCCACCAGGCTTAATTTACACAGGAGACAGGTAGATTGCTGCCCCCTCTCCTGCCTGGGAGGGAACCTGATTCTCCTTGTTTGGCCATAAATTTAAAACCTAATATCATCAGACATTGCACAGTGATATTAATCACCAGGTGTCATTAGCTTTCAAAAAAAGGCATCATTTGATACACGTATATAATACAGTAATATTGTACACAGTTATTTATCACTTAAAGTTCAGCTACACAGCCTTATAGACCAATAACCCTTTACAATGGATTTTTCTGATGGTTACGCCTCAAAGTAGAGATTATTCAAGCTGCGCGGAAGGCAACATGGGGTCTGGTGGTGAAGGAAGCTCCATGCTATAGGTGCTAATTCCATGGGTGCACTGGGGCACCCACAAGAAAAAATTGTTCTTGCTCAGAATCCACCAGCAGCTCCACTGTCTATGCCCCTCCCTCCTGCTGCAGATCAGCTGTTTTGCGGCATCAGGAATCACTGGGGGAGAGAGAGGAGGAGTGAGGGTGCAGTACACTCAGGTGAGGGGGCAGAACAGGGCAGGAAGAGGTGGGGTAGGGGCAGGGTGGGGATGAGACATTGGGGGATGGGGTGGAGTGGGGGGTGGAGCCTGGGTGGAGCATCCCATGGCAGATTAGAAACTCGGCACCTATGCTTCATGCTCTTTCTTCCCCCATTGTGTTTGCTGAAAAGAAAATTGTTCTTTGTCCTGCTGTCTCCTCTCTGAGCTGTCTTGGTCGTTCTGTTCACTGCTTATATGGAAACTGAGGTAAATCCATATTCCTTTGTTTAGGACCAATCTGTTTCCAACTCCCCCTGACATACCTGGTTTAAACACTCTTTAATTATAATTCCAGCATATATCCACAACACTAAACTCTCACCGCAGACATACATCATGCAAGAGTATTAATGATCAGCAAGTCATTAGTTTTCAAATGATACCTCAGAAGGCACATTTTGAACAAAGATTATTGCAATAGTGTGCAGCGTGTGAATACAGGGGTGCGCAGTATTACAGTGACATTCTATAACAGATTTAAAAGTATCCATACTTGAACAAAAAAACTTCAGAAACAGACTTCAAAGAGAAACTACAGAATTAAAATTCATTTGCAAATTTAACACCATTAATTTGGGCTTGAATAGAGACTGGGAATGGCTGGTTCACTACAAAAACAACTTTGCCTCTCCTGACATTGACACCTCCTCATCGATTATTGGGAGGGGACTACATCCACCCTGATTGAATGGGCCCTGTCAGCGCTGTTTCTCCACTTGTGAGGTAACTCCCTTCTCTTCATGTGTCAGTATAATAATGCCTGCACCTGTAATTTTCACTCCATGCACCTGAAGAAGTGGGGGTTTTACTCACAAAAGTTTATGCCCAAATAAATCTTAGTCTTTAAGGTGCCACCAGACTCCTAGTTGTTGTAGTGATGACAGTAGTTCTTGTGTTTAGGTCTGAAGATTCAACATCTCTGAAGGCAGCAGTGGAACATGGAGGGAGAAGGACGGGCAGCGCCTCTCCTGGAAGGAAGGTGGCTGCACAGACTGAGCTACAAGGACATGAAGGTAAAGAAAGGGGACCCTGCCTCTGTGAGAATGTATCTTTTTATTGAATTTACTGTCTGGACTCAATAAGGCCTGTACACTTGGTGCCATTGTCTGTGTAACTGAGACAGCCCAGCTCTCGCTGGGCCCTTTTCATAAAGGGGAAGAGTTGCTCTCTTGTCTCTATTCACTTCTGAGAACAGCTTTTCCTTTTTATAATCTTTTTATTTTTTTATGTACAGATTCTCAGCAAGTGGGTGAGGGGAGCGGAAGGGCAGGAGAATACTTCAGGCAAGGGCAGTGCTATGTAAATAACCCAACATTTGTGTCACACACAGAGAAAGGGGGGGAAACACTGGAGGAACAGAAAGAGACTAAGACCCATGTCTGCGAAGAGGCTGTAACCCCCAGGCCTGTGCCCAGAAGAATGCACCAGGGCCAGAGATATTCTTCAATTGGAGTCATAAGGGAACTCAAGAAGGTATTTAATGTGACCATTCGTTCAAACAGTTATTGGAGGCCACCAAAGTCCTGAGAAGCTTTGGCTTAGAATGTTTAGTCAATTACAAACAGACATAGAAATTTAAAAATCAATTTTATTCACCTGTTCTTTTTATAATTATTTTTTGAACATAAGAACATAAGAAAGGCCGTACCAGGTCAGACCAAAGGTCCATCTAGCCCAGTATCTGTCTACCGACAGTGGCCAATGCCAGGTGCCCCTGAGGGAGTGAATCTAACAGGCAATGATCAAGTGATCTCTCTCCTGCCATCCATCTCCATCCTCTGACGAACAGAGGCTAGGGACACCATTCTTACCCATCCTGGCTAATAGCCATTTATGGACTTAGTCACCATGAATTTATCCAGTCCCCTTTTAAACATTGTTATAGTCCTAGCCTTCACAACCTCCTCAGGTAAGGAGTTCCACAAGTTGACTGTGCGCTGCGTGAAGAAGAACTTCCTTTTATTTGTTTTAAACCTGCTGCCTATTAATTTCATTTGGTGACCCCTAGTTCTTGTATTATGGGAATAAGTAAATAACTTTTCCTTATCCACTTTCTCAACATCACTCATGATTTTATATACCTCTATCATGTCCCCCCTTAGTCTTCTCTTTTCCAAACTGAAGAGTCCTAGCCTCTTTAATCTTTCCTCATATGGGACCCTCTCTAAACCCCTAATCATTTTAGTTGCTCTTTTCTGAACCTTTTCTAGTGCTAGAATATCTTTTTTGAGGTGAGGAGACCACATCTGTACACAGTATTCGAGGTGTGGGCATACCATGGATTTATATAAGGGCAATAATATATTCTCAGTCTTATTCTCTATCCCCTTTTTAATGATTCCTAACATCCTGTTTGCTTTTTTGACCGCCTCTGCACACTGCGTGGACATCTTCAGAGAACTATCCACGATAACTCCAAGATCTTTTTCCTGACTCGTTGTAGCTAAATTAGCCCCCATCATGTTGTATGTATAGTTGGGGTTATTTTTTCCAATGTGCATTACTTTACATTTATCCACATTAAATTTCATTTGCCATTTTGTTGCCCAATCACTTAGTTTTGTGAGATCTTTTTGAAGTTCTTCACAGTCTGCTTTGGTCTTAACTATCTTGAGTAGTTTAGTATCATCTGCAAACTTTGCCACCTCACTGTTTACCCCTTTCTCCAGATCATTTATGAATAAATTGAATAGGATTGGTCCCAGGACTGACCCTTGGGGAACACCACTAGTTACCCCTCTCCATCCTGAGAATTTACCATTAATTCCTACCCTTTGTTCCCTGTCCTTTAACCAGTTCTCAATCCATGAAAGGACCTTTCCTTTTATCCCATGACAGCTTAATTTACGTAAGAGCCTTTGGTGAGGGACCTTGTCAAAGGCTTTCTGGAAATCTAAGTACACTATGTCCACCGGATCCCCCTTGTCCACATGTTTGTTGACCTTCAAAGAACTCTAATAGATTAGTAAGACACGATTTCCCTTTACAGAAACCATGTTGACTATTGCTCAAGAGTTTATGTTTTTCTATGTGTCTGACAATTTTATTCTTTACTATTGTTTCAACTAATTTGCCCGGTACCGACGTTAGACTTACCGGTCTGTAATTGCCGGATCACCCCTAGAGCCCTTTTTAAATATTGGCGTTACATTAGCTAACTTCCAGTCATCGGCACAAGCCGATTTAAAGGACAGGTTACAAACCTTAGTTAATAGTTCCGCACTTCACATTTGAGTTCTTTCAGAACTCTTGGGTGAATGCCATCTGGTCCCGTGACTTGTTAATGTTGAGTTTATCAATTAATTCCAAAACCTCCTCTAGTGACACTTCAATCTGTGACAGTTCATCAGATTTGTCACCTACAAAAGCCAGCTCAGGTTTGGGAATCTCCCTAACATCCTCAGCCGTGAAGACTGAAGCAAACAATCCATTTAGTTTCTCCGCAATGACTTTATCGTCTTTAAGCGCTCCTTTTGAATTTTGATCATCAAGGGGCCCCACTGGTTGTTTAGCAGGCTTCCTGCTTCTGATGTACTTAAAAAACATTTTGTTATTACCTTTGGAGTTTTTGGCTAGCCGTTCTTCAAACTCCTCTTTGGCTTTTCTTATTACACTCTTGCACTTAAGTTGGCAGTGTTTGTGCTCCTTTCTATTTGCCTCACTAGGATTTGACTTCCACTTTTTAAAGGAAGTCTTTATCTCTCACTGCTTCTTTTACATGGTTGTTAAGCCACGGTGTCTCTTTTTTAGTTCTTTTACTGTTTTTCTTAATTTGGGGTATACATTGAAGTTGGGCCTCTATTATGGTGTCTTTAAAAAGGGCCCACGCAACTTGCATGGATTTCACTTTAGTCACTGCACCTTTTAACTTTTGTCTAACTAACCCTCATTTTTGTATAGTTCCCTTTGAAATTAAAGGCCACAGTGTTGGGCAGTTGAGATGTTCTTCTCACCACAGGGATGTTGAATGCTATTGTATTATGGTCACTATTTCCAAGCGGTCCTGCTATAGTTACCTCTTGGACCAGCTCCTGTGCTCCACTCAGGATTAAATCTAGAGTCGCCTCTCCCCTTGTGGGTTCCTCGCACCAGCTGCTCCATGAAGCAGTCATATAAAGTATCGAGAAATTTTATCTCTGCATTTCGTCCTGAAGTGAAATGTTCCCAGTCAATATGGGGATAATTGAAATCCCCCACTATTATTGGGTTCTTAATTTTGATAGCCTCTCTAATTTCCCTTAGCATTTCATCATCACTATTACTGTCCTGGTTAGGTGGTCGATAATAGATCCCTACTGTTATATTTTACTAGAGCATGAAATTTCTATCCATAGAGACTCTATGGACCCTGGGGATTCGCTTAAGATTTTTACTTCATTTGAATCTACACTTTCTTTAACATATAGTGCCACTCCTCCCCCTGCACGGCCTGTTCTGTCCTTCCGATATATTTTGAACCCCGGAATGATTGTGTCCCATTGATTGCTCTCAGTCCACCAGGTTTCTGTGATGCCTATTATATCTATATCCTCCTTTATCACAAGGCACTCTAGTTCACCCATCTTATTATTTAGACTTCTGGCATTTGTGTACAAGCACTTTAAAACTTGTCCCTGTTTATTAGCCTGCCTTTTCTGATGTGCCAGATTCTTTTTATGTGACTGTTTATCATCTGATCCGGCCCTTACATTATACTTCTCATTCCTCTGCTCATCACTATAACCTGAGATTCTCTATCATCAGACTCTCTCCTAAGAGAAGTCTGTGTCCGATCCACACGCTCCTCTGCAGCAGTCGGCTTTCCCCCATCTCCTAGTTTAAAAACTGCTCTACAACCTTTTTAATGTTTAGTGCCAGCAGTCTGGTTCCACTTTGGTTTAGGTGGAGCCCATCTCTCCTGTATAGGCTCCTCCCATCCCAGAAGTTTCCCCAGTTCCTAATGAATGTGAACCCCTCCTCTCTACACCATCGTCTCATCCACGCATTGAGACTCTGAAGCTCTGCCTGCCTACCTGGCCCTGCGCGTGGAACCGGGAGCATTTCTGAAAATGCCACCATAGACGTCCTGGATTTCAGTCTCTTCCCTAGCAGCCTAAATTTGGCTTCCAGGACATCTCTCCTACCCTTCCCTATGTCATTGGTACCTACATGTACCACGACCACCGGCTCCTCCCCAGCACTACACAAGTCTATCTAGATGCCTGGAGAGATCCGCAACCTTCGCACCAGGCAGGCAAGTCACCATACGGTTCTCCCGGTCATCACAGACCCAGCTATCTACATTTCTAATAATCGAATCTCCCATTACTAACACCTGCCTTTTCCTAGAAACTGGAGTTCCCTCCCCCAGAGAGGCAACCTCAGTGCGAGAGGCAACCCCAGCACCATCTGGAAGGAGGGTCCCAACTACGGGAAGGTTTCCCTCTGCTCCCATTGACTGCTCTACTTCCCTGGGCCCTTCTTCCTCCTCAACAGCACAGGAGCTGTCTAAGCGGAGGTGGGACAATTCTACAGTGTCCCGGAAAGCCTCATCAACATACCTCTCTGCCTCTCTCAGCTCCTCCAGTTCCGCCACCCTGGCCTCCAAAGCCCGTACATGGTCTCTGAGGGCCAGGAGCTCCTTGCACCGACTGCACACATAGGCCACCCGCCCACAGGGCAGGTAATCATACATGCGACAGTCAGTGCAATAAACTGGATAGCCCCCACTCTGCTGCTGGGCTTCTGCCTGCATTGTCTCCTAGTTAGTGAAAGGGTGGTTTAAGGAAAGTAGTTTTGGATGTAGTTTGGTTTATAGGTTTTAGGATTTTAGGGGGGGCCACAAGGGCCGGGGTTACGGCTGGCAAGGGACTCCCTCTCCCTTCCCACTCCCCTTCCAAATTCCCTTGCGAAACTCCCTGTTAGCAGCCCCTGTTCGCAAAGCTCCCTGGTCGCTTGTGCGCGGCTTTATAAAGCCCTGGCCTGGCCTGAGTGAATGCCCCGCCCACTGATTAAGGCTCAGCCAATTACCAGAGGCTTCGAGCTTTCAAACCTGCCTCCAACTGCCAGCCAGAGCACACGGTCCCTCAAACAACCAAACAAACAAACAAACAGACTGACAAACACAAGCTCAGCACACAGCAAGTAACCCCCAAAGAATTTGGCTCAGCATGTTTAACGTTATGAAGCTATAATTAGCTATCAAACCAGGTTGTAACAATCTCAATGAGCCCAACACAGCATAAATCCCTCTCTCAGCACATGCACTTCCAGTCTTGGGCTCAGCGTTTCAAAGCAACTTAAGCTGCCCCTATCCCATTGAAGTCCCTGGATGCTGGGTACATACCTTCCATTGGCTCCTTTGAAAATCCCAGTCCAAATGAACTGTAAAAACATAAAATCATCACAGATAAAGTTTGCCAATGACACTAAGATTGGGAAAGTGATAAATCAGAAAAGGGCAGATGTAGTGCCCATCTTCAAAAAAGGGAAGGAGACTCTGCGAACTACAGACCGGTCAGTCTCACTTCTATCCCCAGAAAAATCATGGAGCAGATTCTCAAGGAATCCATTTTGATGGGTGGGAGTCAGGTGGGGGAGACTAAGTTTGGGGCATCCCAGCCCCAGCTGGGCTGCGTGTGTCAACTGGAGGGAGATATGACTCTTCCCAGCAGCTGCCTCTTCACAGCCCAAGCTAAGCTGTGGCCACTGGGAGAGAGGATAGTTTAATTCTCAGTCTCTCCCTGCTCCAGCTGGGCGGTGGGGGCCGGAAACAGCCTTTCCTGATGGTACTGGCCCCTGCCCTGCTGAAAGTGTCCAGCAGCTAAGCTCAGTTAGTAACTCCTGGCTTCTAGATCACTCCGGTGCACTTCATTAGCCCGAGCAGCACTGCCAGCCATTCAGGCTCCAGGTGCTGCAGCTGGGAGAGCAAAGCCAAGTCCTGCAGGAAGAATGTAGCTGTGAGAGGTTGGCTGGGCTCCTTGAGACTTCATTCTTTTAGCTAGAAATGAAGCTAACCCTGCCCACTGAGTACCACTTGCACAATGCTTGCTGAGCAATGAGCTGACTTGGGGGAGGAACTGGGGGCAGGAGCCCAGACATAGAGGCTGGCAGTCAGGCTTTCCCTGTGCCTGCGGCATGGGGCCAGGTAGGCAGGCAGAGCTTCAGAGTCTCAACGCGTGGATGAGATGATGGTGTAGAGGGGTTCACGTTCATTAGGAACTGGGGAAACCTCTGGGATGGGAGGAGCCTATACAGGAGAGATGGGCTCCACCTAAACCAAAGTGGAACCAGACTGCTGGCACTAAACATTAAAAAAGTTGCAGAGCAGTTTTTAAACTAGGAGATGGGGGAAAGCAGACTGCTGCAGAGGAGCATGTGGATCGGACACAGACTTCTCTTAGGGGAGAGTCTGATGATAGAAAATCTCCAGGTTATAGTCAGGAGCAGAGGATGGAAGAGGATAATGTAAGGGCCGGATCAGATGATAAACAGTCACATAAAAAAGAATCTGGCACATCAGAAAAAGGCAGACGAATAAACAGGGAAAAGTTTTTAAAGTGCTTATACACAAAAGCCAGAAGTCTAAATAATAAGATGGGTGAACTAGAGTGCCTTGTGATAAAGGAGGATATTGATATAATAGGCATCACAGAAACCTGGTGGACTGAGAGCAATCAATGGGACACAATCATTCCGAGGTACAAAATATATCGGAAGGACAGAACAGGTCGTGCAGGGGGAGGAGTGGCACTATATGTGAAAGAAAGTGTAGATTCAAATGAAGTAAAAATCTTAAGCGAATCCACATGTTCCATAGAATCTCTATGGATAGAAATGTCATGCTCTAATAAAAATATAACATTAGGGATCTATTATTGACCACCTGACCATGACAGTAATAGTGATGATGAAATGCTAAGGGAAATTTAATGTGGATAAATGTAAAGTAATGCACATTGGAAAAAATAACTCCAACTATACATACAATATGATAGGGGTTAATTTAGCTACGACGAGTCAGGAAAAAGATCTTGGAGTCATCGTGGACAGTTCTCTGAAGATGTCCACGCAGTATGCAGAGGCGGTCAAAAAAGCAAACAGGATGTTAGGAATCATTAAAAAGGAGATAGAGAATAAGACTGAGAATATATTATTGCCCTTACATAAATCCATGGTACGCCCACATCTTGAATACTGTGTGGTGTGGTCTCCTCACCTCAAAAAAGATATTCTAGCACTAGAAAAGGTTCAGAAAAGGGCAACTAAAATGATTAGGGGTTTGGAGACGGTCCCATATGAGGAAAGATTAAAGAGGCTAGGACTCTTCAGCTTGGAAAAGAGGAGACTAAGGGTACGTCCATACTACCCGCCGGAGTCGGCGGGTAGCAATCGACTTCTCGGAGTTCAATATATCGCGTCTCATCTAGACGCGATATATCGAACTCCGAACACGCTCCTGTCGACTCCGGAACTCCACCACCGCAAATGGTGGTGGCGGAGTCGACGGGGGAGCCCCAGGCTTCGACCCCGTGCCGTCAGGATGGGTAAGTAGTTCAAACTAAGGTAGTTCGACTTCAGCTACGCTATTCGCGTAGCTGAAGTTGCGTACCTTAGTTCAACCCCCCACCTAGTGTAGACCAGGCCTAAGGGGGGATATGATAGAGGTATATAAAATCATGAGTGATGTTGAGAAAGTGAATAAGGAAAAGTTATTTACTTATTCCCATAATACAAGAACTAGGGCTCACCAAATGAAATTAATAGGCAGCAGGTTTAAAACAAATAAAAGACAGTTCTTTTTCACACAGAGCACAGCCAACTTGTGGAACTCCTTACCTGAGGAGGTTGTGAAGGCTAGGACTATAACAGCATTTAAAAGGGGACTGGATAAATTTATGGTGGTTAAGTCCATAAATGGCTATTAGCCAGGATGGGTAAGAATGGTGTCCCTAGCCTCTGTTTGTCAGAGGGTGGAGATGGATGGCAGGAGAGAGATCACTTGATCATTGCCTGTTAGGTTCACTTCCTCTGGGGCACCTGGCATTGGCCACTGTAAGTAGACAGATACTGGGCTAGATGGACCTTTGGTCTGACCTGGTATGGCCGTTCTTATGTTCTTATGTTATGTTCTTATCCAGCTTCACCAAGCATCTTCCTGTTCATGTCTGATCAGACATTCTTGCTGTGGGAGGGGAGAAGGGATGAAACCAGGGAATAATGTCTGCAGTTCAGAGGGTGATACAATCTGCAGATCGGCAAGTAGAACTTTGTTATGGAATAGAACCTAAATGTTGTGTTTCTTTCTGTTTCCCATCCAGGTGGATGTGACGTCCCTCAGGAGAAGGTAGGTTTGTGAATTGCACTGAAATGTGCTGGGGAGCTCTGGGGAAAGCTCCCTACCCCTCGTACGTCACAACATGAAGAGCCGTGGACAGTGTTGCAGAGACCCAGACACTAGATCCCCTCCCACACTGTTCACCATTAGACCTGTGGGTATTTAACTTTTTACTAGACTAGTTTCAATCCATCCGGGAATATGGAGAATGAACAGAAATTAAATGAAATAAGAGACACACTAGAAATGGCCTGTCTTACTTGGAGTTGCCTCCCTTCTCACTCCTATGTCCTTATTATCACTGAGCCAGGAGTTCAAAGGCCCTCTCCTTCCCCCTAGTGATTTTTTGGGATGAGTGAGAAGAAGGCAGTGAGTGATGACTGTAAATGTTGTGTTTAGTTTTGAAGATTTAGTGTCTCCGAACCCATCAGTAGAATCTGGAGTAAGAAGGAAGAAGAGTGCCTCTTCTGGAGGGAATGTGGCCCTGAAGACTACTAAGTTATGGGAGTGTAAAGGTAAAGAAAGGGGACACTGACAGTATGAGACTATATCATTATATTCAGTTTAGTCCCTAGATTCCTGGGGGCCTGACCTTCTGGTTGCAGTGTCTGTGTAACTGAGCCAGCCCAGCTCTCCCTGTGCTCCCTCTAGGTCTCCATTCATGGTGGAGAAGTGCTATTACCCTGTCCCTGCCAAGGAGCATGTTCCCACTCCTGACTCTTTCTCCTGGGGGACTGGAGTTCAGGATCCTTCTCCCTGATGAGCCCCAGCAGTGAACACCCACTGAGCTGTCTGCACCTCCTGCTCAGGAGATCCTGAATGAAAAGCAACATTTCTGAATAGAGAAAGTTCCGAGCAGACTCTCCAGAGGCAGGTGATCAGACAGCACTGACTTCCCCATCACTCTGCGAAGACCCTCTCAGCAGGCCCTGAAGCTTACTGACAACATCTGAGCTAGGCAGAAAGGTCTACATATGAGAAAGTCTTTGTCGATTCAGTAGGCAGCTGTCAGTCCCTTGTTCACGTAGAGGAGTTTGTGGGTTACAATGAGCCCAGGGAAATGTCATATGTATTAGCCACTCTGCCACTCTCTTGTAGTCTGGTTTTCCTGTCTCGCTGTCAATAGTAGAGTAGTTGGTGCTCAGGATTTGAGGAAATTAACTCCAAGATGTCTCAAGCTGATCCAAACACCGATCCACCCAAAATGTTGTCCTTAAAGATTATAGAATGATACATTTTTTTGGAAGCTGGAGAAAGGAGGTTTGTTTGTTGTATTTTAGATTTGTGCAGATTTCCCCTGCCATAAGCAGACAACATCTGAGGTCTAATGTATCATGGAAGTGTAGGACTGGAAAGGACCTCAATAGGTCATCTAGTCCAGTCCCCTGCACTCCTGGCGGCACTACATAATAACTAGACCATCCCTGAGAGGTGTTCGTCTAACCTGTTCTTAAAACCTTCAATGACAGGGATTCCACAACCTCCCTGGGTAATTCATTCCAGTGCTTAACCACTCTGACAGTTAGGACATTTTCCTGTCCAACCTAAACCATCCTTGCTGTAACTTAAGCCCATTGCTTCTTGTCCTATCCTCAGAGGTTAAGGAGAACAATTTTTCACTCTCCTTCTTGTAACAATCTTTTATGCATTTCAAAACTGTTATCATGTCCCCCCCTCAGTCTTCTCTTCTCCAGACTAAACAAACCCAATTTTTCAATCTTGCCTCATAGCTCATGGTTTTTTTCCCTCTTCTCTGGATTTTCTCCAATTTGTCCACATCTTTCCTGAAATGTGGTGTCCAGAACTGGACTCAATACTTCTGCTGAGACCTAATCACTGCGGAGTAGAGTGGAAGAATGACTTCTCATGTCTTGCTAACAACACTCCTGCTAATACATCCCAGAATGATGTTCACTTTTTTTGCAGCAGTGTTACACTGTTGACTCATATTTAGCTTGTGATCCACTAGAATCTCTTGATCACTTTGCACAGTACTCCTTCTAAGGCAATCATTTCCTATTTTGTATGTGTGGAATTGATTGTTCCTTCCTAAATGGAGTTACTTTGCATTTATCCCTGTTGAATTTCATACTATTTACCTCAGACCATAACTCCAATTTGTCCAGATTATTCTGAATTTTAATCCTATCCTCAAAAGCACTTGCAACCCCTCCCATCTTGGTAATGTCTGCAAACTTTATAAGGGTAGAGATTACCATAATCAAATTAATTGATGAAGATATTGAACAGAACTGAGCCCAGGACAAGTCCCTGCAGGACCACACTCAATATGCCCTTCCAGCTTGACTATGAACCACTAAGAATTACTCTTTGGGAACAAAACAACAGGAGGACTTGTGGCACCTTAGAGACTAACATGTATTTGAGCATAAGCTTTTGTGGGCTACAGCCCACTTCATCGGATGCATGAAATGGAACACCTAGTAAGGAGATATATGTACACATACAGAGAACTTGAAAAGGTGGAAATTGTCCTATCAACTCTAAGAGGCTAATTAATTAAGATAAAAAACTTTTGTAGTGATAATCAAGATAGCCCATTATAGACAGTTTGACAAGAGGTGTGAGAATACTTAACATGGGGAAATAGATTCAATGTGTGAAATGGCTCAGACTTTCCCAGTCTCTGTTCAAGCCTAACTTGATGTTCTCTTACTGTTTTTTGAATGTTATGATTCCTGATGTCAGATTTGTATCCATTTATTCTTTTTCATAGAGACTGTCCAGTTTGGCCAATGTACATGGCAGAGGGGCATTACTGGCACATGATGGCATAGATCACATTGGTAGATGTGCAGGTGAACGAGCCATCCAACCAGTTATGCACTCACCTTATAGTAGCTCCATCTAGGTTGGATTTCCCTAGTTTGTTTATGAAAAGGTTATGCAAGACAGTATTAAAAGCCTTACTAAAGTCAAGATATACCACATCTACCACTTTCTCCCTATCCACAAGGCTTGTTAACCTGTCAAAGAAAGCTATCAGGTTGGTTTGACTAGATTTGTTCTTGACAAATCCATGATGACTGTTACTTATCAGCTTATTATCTTCTAGATGTTTGCAAACTGATTGCTTAATTATTTGCTCCATTATCTTTCTGGGTACAGAAGTTAAGCTGACTGGTCTGTAATTCCCCAGGTTGTCTTTTTTCCCCTTTTTATAGATTGGCACTATAATTGCCCTTTTCCAGTCTTCTGGAATCTCTCCCATCTTCCATAACTTTTCAAAGACAATTACTAATGGCTCAGATATCTCCTCTGTGAGCTCCTTGAGTATTCTAGGCTGCATTTAATCAGGTCCTGGTCACTTGAAGATATGTTATTTGTCTTAGAAATTTCTAACTTGTTCTTTCCCTCATTGTCACTGGCATTCACTATGTTAGATATCCAATCACTACTAACTGTTTTGGTGAAAATTGAAACAGAAAATGTGGAAATGACAGAGGCGCTAAATGACTTTTTTTGTTGTCTTTCTGCCTCCTTGAGAAATGAGCCTATCCTGTCCTTGGGCTTCCTCTTGCTTCTAATGTATTTATAGAATCTTTTCTTGTTACCCTTTATGTCTCTAGTGAGTTTAATCTTGTTTTGTGCCTTGATCTTTCTAATTTTATCCCTGCATGCATGTGTTGCATGTTTATATTCAGCCTTCATAATTTGCCCTGATTTCCACTTTTTGTAGGACTCTTTTTTGAGTTTCAGATCATTGAAGATCCTCTGGTTAAGCCAGAGTGGTCTCTTGCCATACTTCTGATCTTTCCTACTCAGTGAGATAATTTACTCTTGTGCCCTTAATAATGTTTCTCTGAAAATCTGCCAAATCTCTTAAACTGTCTTTTCCCTCAGACTTGCTTCCTATGGGATCTAACCTACCAACTCCCTGAGTTTGCTAACATCTGCCTTCTTGAAATCCATTGTCTTTATTTTGCTGTTCTCCCTCCTAGCATTCCTCATCCCTCTGATCAGTGAGTTGGGACGAAAGCAGGTGTGGAGTGCCATATGCCACCAGAAGTAACCAGCAGCCAGAGTTCTCCCTGTGACAGTCATATCCTCCTCCCCTGGTGGAATGAATTCCTCTTGTGCACAAATGCTTCTCAGCCTGGCCACCTCCTCCTGTAGCTCTCCGACTGGCTTCCTGAGAGATTCCACCAGCAGGCACCTTTCACTAGATGGTTCCCCCAGCCAGGCTTTTTGAGAGTGGAAAATACAGGGGACAGTCTCTGCAAAACCACACCGGGATCTGGATAGAAGCATCCATGGCCAGGTTTTCTGTCTGGAAGGTGGAGGAGACAAGAGCAGTGGCAATGCAGCCTTTCCTAACCATAATTATTATATCAGGTCTCCCTCCCACAAACTCCCTCTCAACCTGCCCTGTTTGCAGTCCCCTGATCACTAGCTCCCCTTGGTTGCTTAGTCTCTGTGTTTTATAAGCCCTTCTCTCTTAGGTCAGCCCTACCCCCTCGTTAAGCACAAGGCTGATTGAGGCTGATCAAGGATGATCCAGGGAATGAAGGCTCAGTCCCCAAACACACAATCCCAACTGATCCTGTAACTTTAAAGTAACCTGAAAGAGAGAGAGAAAAACAAGCAGCCACACCCCAAATAGCTAAACAGTCTCACTTATCCCAAGATCAGTACTCGCACCTTGTTCATTGAGCAGCTTGTTCTCTCAAGCTGCCCTGTTTGTGACCCCCTGTTCGCTAGTTCAAATCACCCAATATTCCAGACTAGTCAACTAGCAGGATTGGGGGTGGGGGGGTTAAATGAGAGGCAGGTGCTGGAAGCTTGTCATGGGGATTGTTGTTTTGGGGACCTAGGAGTTGGGTGGCAGCAGGGAGGGAAAACGCTCCAGGCCAGGGCAATGTGTTTAAAAACCCAACCATTCCTGTCACATGCAGAGAAAGGAAGACAAGTGTGTGAGGAACAGAAGGAGGCTGCAACTTGTGTCCACAAAGATGCTGAAACTCCTGTGCTTCTGAGAAGAAACCATTCTGTGCCTGTCTCAGGGGAGCACAAGCTGGTATGTCATGTGACCCTTCAAACTATTGTAGGGCAGTAAGTTTGTCTCAAGCCCCATCCAGGGGGTTGCTCAAATTCACAAGGAGAGGCCAACATTTACCTGTAGGCATTTGTGCAGCCAAACCAGCATGCGATGGGTGGGGGAGAGATTAAAAATAGGGACAATTCCCTACAGGGGCTCTGTACGCAACTGAACATCAGTCCAAGGGCTCAAACAGCACCAACCGCTTACACTGAACTAAAGCTGTTAACCCAATTGGCATAAAATGTAAAGAGAGATCCCAAGAACTACAGTTTATGGGGGCTCCTGGAATTGGAGGAAGGAGGGTGAACGTTTAGATGCAGCAGTTGGGCAAAACATACAGGAGTTAGGACAGCTCAGGGTCCTGACAGCCTCACATAAAGTTGTCCCAGGTTAGGATTCATTTGCCAGTATATTAGAAGCTGTGGGTTGTAACTTTATAGCTATGGCTGAGTTAAGATTTGCACTGAAAGCAGGAATAAATCCCTCCCTTTCACACTTACATTCATTTATTTAGCCCCCAAATTTGCTAAAAATTATTCTTCAGGGGAAAATTGAATTGTCGTGTGTGTGTGTATTAGTCCTTTTCTCACTGCTTTTGGCTTGAATAATCCTGATAGCAGACTAAGAGTGACTCTTCAACCTCACATAGAGCTAAATCTCCCTGAAAACTCATTCATGGGCTACAATTTAAAGAAATTAGCTTGTAATTACACTTAGTTACAAACGACTGTTGTATCTCATTATTGTGATTCTAGTCAGGGCCATGTTGATAGATGTAGTTGATATAACATTGGAGGTATCTGAACCAATCATCACCCTCTCTCTTCAGTTGATTTGCATACTGTAATTCCTTTTTGTGTATATGAGTCAGTGGAGCATGCGCAAGTGTCGAGAGTCCTCACTGGTAGTTGTTTTGAGGGTCAGCACACACACAGGCACTAACTGAAGCAGTTCCATAGCTCTAGGCCTGAGGCACCAGCCCCCTCCCCCCATTACAGTCTTTTCTCAGTGGGGTCCCCATTGCAGGCAGTAGAGTGGAGAGGCTGCTGTGCTTCCCCCAGTAGGATCTGTGACCCCCTCACCAGCTGGGGCACATGGTGTATGTCATCAGCATCCTGGGACTGGGAGCAGGAATCGAGGTCTAGGGCCTGGAGGAGCAGGGCACGTCAGTAGGAAGCTGCCCCAGATGTTGTCAGTGCTGTGGAATGTTGTTGCTGATGCTGCAGCTTTGTCCCTGCTGCCAGTGTTCTTGTTCTTGGAGCTCCGATGTCAGCTGCACTAACAGACAGCACTGCATGTTCATTCAGCAGAGCTCACTGGTACTCATAAAGAGGGATGGAATCTCCCTCCTTAGAGGTTTTTAAGGTCAGGCTCGACAAAGCCCTGGCTGGGATGATTTAGTTGGGAATTGGTCCTGCTTTGAGCAGGGGGTTGGACTAGATACCTCCTGAGGTCCCTTCCAACCCTGATATTCTATGATTCTGTGAAAGGCCACAGGTTCAGTTCAGTGGTGAAGGTGCTCAGCCATGTCTGTTGTTGACAAAGCACAGTAATAGAGCCCTGGCTCCATGGGCACTGTACATTAACACATATAGGCCTGCACCACAACAATAATACCAGCTCAGCACACCAGGATGCTGTCCCCTTGGCTGGACAAAGGTGCCTCTCCTATGACTCCTCCTAGATTACATTGATACAAACAAGTTACGTGTTACACTCCAGCCTGTTAGCTACCACCTGCTCCTTGTACTTGCTAGTACAAACAAACTTCAAACAAGGAGCTGCCAGAGCAGCTGTGTGTGATGGGGGGATGGAAAGCTGACCGGGCTCTATTCAGCCACCCCCAGACCCAGCACATGGACCCAGCAACCCATCCCACATCTGTGGCACTGCAGGGGATTTGTGCTGTAAGAGGGGACCCCCCAGCAGAGCTCAGTGGTGGTGCTGGGCAGGCCTGGGGATGACCAGAGTGGGGAAGCTGGGCTCTGCCCCCTTACCCAGCCCTGCTTGGCTAGAAACCCTGCTCCTAACTCCTGCTGCCAGCTCCCCTCTGACGGGAGGTGAGACTGCCCTGTGAGATGAGAATTCACAGGCTGGAGGCAAAGGGCATGTGCTGCCCCTGCAGGGCACAGCGGGCTGAGAGTCTGAGCTGAGGGCTGGGGGACAGGCCTGGGGAACAGCCTGAGAATAATTGAAGGAAATATGTAAAGCTGGTGAATACATTCTGCTGCTCAGATGGTGAAATATCCCTACGTGAGCAAGTGGAACTATTCTGCCCAGTGACATCTAAATGTTGTTTTTCTATTTCCCTCTAGCTGGATGTAAAGTCCCACAGAAAAAGGTGGGTTTGCCTGCCTGCTAATTCTTATGTCCCTATTTAATCTCTGGGGCTGTAGTTTGAAAGGTTCCTTCTCCCCTTCCCTCTCCTGGGAACTTTGTGTGTCCCTAAATGAAAAAAGGTCATGAGTGATGACAGCAAATATCATGTTCAGTCTTCAGGATTGGAGATCTGTGAGAGCAGCGATGGATGCTGGAGGGAGAAGGCAGGACAGCGTTTCTCCTGGAGGGAATGTGGTTGCACAGACTGAGTTATGGGGGTGTGAAGGTAAAGAACGGGGAACCCTCCCATGCCTGTGTGAGAATGTCACTGTGTTTATTTAGTCCCTGGATTCCTTAAGCCCTGACAATTTGGTAGTAGGGTTGGCATAACTGAGCCAGCCCAGCTCTCCCGGTGCCCACACTGGTCTCCAGTAGTGAAGGGGAAGTGCTACTTCCTTGTGTTTGCTCAGCAGCTGAAGGCTGTGCCCCCACTCCTGACTCTTCCTCAGGGGGAGCCAGCAGAGATCAGGCTTCTTCTCTCCAATTAGTTCCTGCACTTAGCTTCTCATTGAGTCGTCTGTACTTCCCGCTCCAGGTGTCTTAACATAAGGCAAAGTTCTGTGAGTGGAGAAAGCTCCCTCACAGGGAAACTGGTCAAAAAGCAAGGACTTCCCATTGCTCCAGGAAGAGTCTCTAAGCAAGCCCTGAAACTCTGTGACTGCATCTGGGTTAGGCAGGAAGGTTCCCTACATATGAGAGAGCCCTTGTCTCTCCAGCAGGCAGCCTGTCACTCACCTGTTCCCACTGGTGGGATGGCGGATCTCAGTGATCCCCAGGTGCTCAGATCCCAGGGATGGACATGGTGTAAGGATCTGAGCAGAAAGAAATGTAATATCTCTGCCTTGTATCAGAGGTGTAGCCGTGTTAGTCTGGATCTGTAAAAGCAGCAAAGAATCCTGTGGCACCTTATAGACTAACAGACGTTTTGCAGCATGAGCTTTCGTGGGTGAATACCCACTTCTTCGGATGGCTCATGCTCCAAAACATCTGTTAGTCTATAAGGTGCCACAGGATTCTTTGCTGCTATCTCTGCCTTGTTACCTGCAATCCCACTTTCCTGTGCCACTGCTTTAAAGGACTGAAGCCTAGATAAGGATTGGTATTTTGTACCACTTCCACCAAGGCCAGGAGCGGAGAAAGTGGGTGAAGTCCAATTTAACTTGCCAGAAGAGGCAGATAGCTGAGAAATGTTTGGTGTATCATCTATATTTAAACAGTTCAGTGTTCAAAAAAGCAGCAGGGATAGGGTTAATATCTGCATTTAATAATGTTTGAGATTCATAGTCTCCTTAATTTGAATTAACACAATACTGCCCTGTAAGCGGGCGGTACTCACCCCTGCCGCGCCTCCTGCTGGTTGGGCTCAGATTGTCCCGCAGTTCTGCCCTGGAGCACCCTCGGCAGGCTGGTGACCCGCCTGTTCCCTATCAGCCCCGGTGTCCCTCCCTGGACCCGGTGCCCCTTTTCTATAACTGGGTCTCCCCCTCCCAGGGGAACCCCCACACTACTGTCCCCACTTTGCCTCAGTAGTGGCCACTGACAGTCATGGTCTAGCCCCACACCCTGGGGCAGACTGCAGTATCAGCCCACTCATCACAGGCAAAGGGGGTTTGGACCTGCTGCTTCGACCTACCCCTGGGCTGCCCTCTGCAACCCACAGTACCTATGGCCCCTTGCTAGGCCGCAGCCTGGGGCTTTCCAGGCTGGAGCTTCCCTAGCTCCTCAGCCTGTTCCCAGCCCTGCTCCACTCAGGTATCTAGCCTCCAGCTAAGCAGCCAGGCCCATCCCTCTCTGAAGGCAGAGAGAGACTCTGCCTGTGCTCTGGCTTCCCTGCCTCTTATAATCCCCAGGGCTTCAGTTTGGGGCGTGGCCCCAGCTGCAGCCACTTCTTTACTCAGCCCAGCTTCCAGAGCCACCCCTCTCAAGCCCTGTCAGGCAGCATTTCAAAGCCCTCAGAGGCCGGAGCAGGGTCCACCCTGCTACAGCCCCCATGGTCAAATAGGAAGTTTGGACTAAGCTGTCCTAGAAACTTCATGGGATGGGTCCATTAACATCTTTGGGTCAGTGATTTTATTATATTTTTAGAGATTTTTACTGGATTGCTCTAAAACAGGCATTTCCTGTTGCTGAAATGAGCAAACTTTTCCCCAGCTCTGACTGTAAAAACTGTTTTTCTCTCTCATCCCAGTGGATGTGACTCTGGATCCAGCCACAGCCCATCCCCGACTCGTCCTGTCCGAGGATCGGAAAAGTGTGAGATGGGGAGACACAAGGCAGAATCTGCCCAACAATCCTGAGAGATTTGATATTTCTGTTTCTGTCTTAGGATCTGAGGGTTTCACCTCTGGGAAACATTACTGGGAGGTGGAGGTGGAGGTGGGGACTGGGGGATCCTGGGCTATTGGAGTTGCCAGAGACACTGTGCAGAGGAAGGGAAGAATGCTCTTTCAGCCTGATGCAGGGATTTGGGTTCTTACCTCCTTTGAGATATCTCAGTTTCTGCCAAAGGAATCCAGGAAGATTGGTGTTTATCTGAACTACGCAACGAGAGAGGTGATGTTTTACAATGCAGAGAACATGGCTCCGATCTCCTCTCTCACTGCCAAATTTAAAGGGAGAGTTGTCCCTTTCTTCCGCCTCTGGGCTGTGGGATCCCATATCACGTTGTCCCCCTGCCAGAGATGAATATTTCACTGAACCCATAGAGCACTGACATAGCAATCAATTGAATGATCTGATTTTTCCTTCAATTGAACAGTCATAAAAACCAAGTTATGATTTCAGCGTGTAAGTCATCTGTTGTTATCTGAGCTCTAACTTTTATAGGGGGCTGTGTAAATTATTTTGTTACTGTTTGCAGAGAAGATTTTTAGATTTATGTGAATCCTAAATATAACCATGGCTTCCCGACTGTCAAACAGATCTTGAATGTCAGCACAACTCAGACCAGGTATACACTTAAATGTTGGGTCAACTTAGCAGTTGTGCTTCAGAGTGTGGAAAATTCACATCCCTGAGTGCTGTAGTTAAGCCGACATAACCCCTGTGAGGATGCAGCAATGTTGATAGTAGAATACTGCTATTGACCTGGCTATTGTCGCTCAAGGAAGTGGATTAACTACCCTGACAGAAAAAAAATCCTTCTGTTGCTGTAGGAAGCATCTACTCTATGATGCTACAGTGGTGTAGCTATGGTGATGTAGTGCTTGTACTGTGGACATGCTCTCAACCCTCCTGCACTGCTGCCTGAGTGCTGTTGCTCCCACACTGCAGTATTTAGGGAGCTGAGCATTAGGATCCAGACTGGGCTTATGATATAGCTTGTTTAACAGACAGGTTACTTATTTCATTTCTTTTATGCTGGGAATAAAACCACGTGACACTGTTATACATGGAGTCCTACTTTTTTTCCCCTTTGTACCTGAGCAAATGCCCAGTCTGTGAAGAAATGCTGTGTTGTTACTGGTTATGTGATGTCATTGCTTTGTGGGGAAGCTGTTTCAAACAGCAGAAAGGTTCCTGTCTCCTATAATCAGTATTGTGGGAGGCTAAAATTGCTGCCTGAGGCGTTTTCCGGAGTAGTTTGTGACCTGTGTTCAGTGACTGGTGTGTGTAGTGTAAATAAACAAGTTAACCTAAGAAAATACCTAGACTCCACATTACTGATTTCTCCTGCAATGAGAAGCCAACCTGGAAAGTTCTGGAATTTGCTACTGCTCAGCAGAGGAGTGACAGTGGATTTAACAGTAAACACAGGGTGCCCTGGCATGGGATCCCCCAACAACAGGGGGCCCCAGAGCCAGGCACTTGGGCAGTTTAGCACCTTCACACACCCCTGTGGAGGGGCACACTGGGCAGGGGACCAGGGCAGGGAGGCTCACCTCCAGCCTCAGGGGAGCAGGCAGGAGTACGGCAAATGCAGGCGGAGGACTCAGAAGGGGCAGAGGGCAGCCGTGCAGCCATCCAGAGAGAAGCGGCACTTCGAAGGGGAAACCGCTGCTTCTCTCTGGCTGCCTTATAAACATAATATATAAAAATGGAAGAGAGGGGAAGTTGATAGTTATGAATAAAAACCGGAAGTTAGAAATTGTAGAAAATTGGTAAGGGAAGCAAAGGGACACAAGGAGAAATCTGAGTTAAGGCCAGCTGAGTTAAGGCCAATAAGAAGAAGTTTTAAAAAATATATTAGGAACAAACAGGATTCTGAGAATGGTACTGGTCCATTAGATAGTAATGGCAGAATTATAATTGATATTGCAGAAAAAGGCAGAAGTATTCAATAAATATTTCTGTTCTGTATTTGGGGAAAAAACAGATGGTATAGTCTCATCATATGGTGATGACAACACTCTTGCCGTTCAGTTAGTATCCCTGGAGAATGTTAATCAGCAGCTACTACAGTTAAATATATTTTAATCAGCAGATCCAGATAACTTGCATCCAAGGGTATGTCTACACTATGAAATTAGGTTAATTTAATGTCGATTTTTTTAGAAATCGATTTGATACAGTTGATTGTGTGTGTCCCTACTTAAGACCATTAAGACCATTAACTCAGCAGAGTGCATCCACAGTACTGAGGCTAGCGTCGACTTTCAGAGCATTGCGCTGTGGGTAGCTATCCCACAGTTCCCGCAGTCTCTGCTGCCCATTGGAATTCTGTGTTGAGCTCCCAATGCCTGATGGGGCAAAAACATTGTCGCGGGTGGTTCTGGATACATATCATCAGGCCCCCCACTCCCTCCCTCCCTCCCTCCATGAAAGCAACAGCAAAAAATCCTTTCTTGCCTTTCTTCCTGGGCTACCTGTGCAGATGACATACCACGGCAAGCATGGAGCCCGCTTAGCTCACTGTCACCGTATGTCTCTCCTGGGAGCTGGTGGCAGACGTGGCACTGCAATGCTACACAGCAGTATCCCCTTGCCCTGTCTTGCCTTGCAGATGGCAGATGGTGCAGTAGGACTGCTAACCGTTATTGTCGTCCCATGGGTGCTCCTGGCCGACCTTGGTTAGGTTAGTCGGGGGCACCTGGGCAGACATGGGTGCTCCTGGCCGGCTTCAGTGAGGTCAGTCGGAGGCACCTGAATGAAAATGGAAGTAACACCAGGTCATTCTCTTCTTTAAGTTTCCTCTAATGGAGATTCAGTCCTGCCTGGAATATCATGCCAGCTGGAGGCTTCTTCCTCAGGCTGCTCTCCCAGCCAGCATCACAGCGCGGTCACACCTACCCCAGCCTACCCATTGCTCCCATGGCTCATGAAGCCTGGACAGTAGTAAGGAGCAGTTCCACTACAGGCCGAGCAAGTGCAGAATGGTGGTAGAATGCCCATTTGGCCGTTTAAAAGCTCGCTGGCACAGTTTTCTGACTCAGTTAGAACTCAGCAAAACCAATATTCCCATCATTATTACCACTTGCTGTGTGCTCCACAATATCTGTGAGAGTAAGGGGGAGATGTTTATGGTGGGGTGGGAGGTTGAGGCAAATTGCCTGGCCGCTGATTACACTCAGCCAGAGACCAGAGTGGTTAGAAGAGCACAGCAGAGTGCGCTGCGCATCAGAGAAGCTTTGAAAACCAGTTTCATCACTGGCCAGGCTACGGTGTGAAAGTTCTATTTGTCCCTCCTTTATGAAAACTCGCCCCCTTGGTTCACTCTACCTCCCTGTAAACCAACCACCCTCCCCTCCCTCCTTTCATCACCACTTGCAGAGGAAATAAAGTCATTGTTGTTTCAAATTGATGCATTCTTTATTAATTCATCACACAAATGAGGGGATAACTGCCAACGTAGCCTCAGAGGTGTGGGGGAGGAGGGAAGCACAGGAGTGGGGTAGTTGTAAGGGCACCCCCTAGAATGGCATGTAGCTCATCATAGAAGCGGCATGTCTGGGGCTCTGACCTGGAGCGGCCATTTGCCTCTCTGGTTCTTTGGTAGGCTTGCCTGAGCTCCTTAAGTTTCACGCGGCACTGCTGCGGGTCCCTGTTATGGCCTCTGTCCTTCATGCCCTTGGAGATTTTTTCAAATGTTTGGTCATTTCATCTTTTGGAACAGAGTTCTGATAGCACGGATTCCTCTCCCCATACAGCGATCAGATCCAGTACCTCCCGTTCGGTGCATGCTGGAGCTCTTTTGCGATTCTGGGACTCCGTGGTCACCTGTGCTGATGAGATCTACACAGTTACCTCTGAGCTCACCACACTGGCCAAACAGGAAATGAAATTCAGAAGTTCGCGGGGCTTTTCCTGTCTACCTCTCCAGTGTATCTGAGTTGAGAGTGCTGTCCAGAGCGGTCACAATGGAGCACTCTGGGATAGCTTCTGGAGGCCAATACCATCAAATTACGTCCACACTACCCCAAATTCGACCCGGCAACGTCGATTTCAGTGCTAATCCCCTTGTCGGGGAGAAATATAGCAATCAATTTTAAAAGCCCTTTAAGTCAACAAAAAAGGCTTCGTCGTGTGGACGGGTACAGCGTTAAATCCATCTAACGCTGCTAAATTTGACCTAAATTCATAGTGTAGACCAGGGCTAACAGAGCTGGTTGAGGAGCTCACTAGATCATTATTGCTAATTTTGTGCAAGACTTGGAGCACTGGAGAACTTCCAGAAGACTGGAAGAAAGCTACTGTTGTGCCAATTTTTAATAAGATTAAATAGGATGACCAACGTGCTTACAGACCTATCAGTTTGACACTCATCCTTGGCAAGATAATACAGCAGCTGATAAAGGATTCAATTATTAAAGAAATAAAGGAGGGTCATCAGAAAAATCACAGAAATGTTGGACTAAAAGAGACTTCAGACTCCAGTCTCCTGCACTCTTGGCAGGACTAATTATTATCTAGATCTGACAGGTTTTTGTCTAAGTTGGTTTTTGGAAGAAGGGATAGCTCAGTGGTTTGAGCATTGGCCTGCTAAACCCAGGGTTGTGAGTTCAATCTTTGAGGAGGCCACTTAGGGATCTGGGGCAAAAATTGGTTCTGCTAGTGAAGGCAGGGGGCTGGACTCAATGACCTTTCAAGGTCCCTTCCAGCTCTAGGAGATTGGTATATTTCCTATTATTATTAAAAAAAACCCTGTTAAAAAGCTTCAATTATGGAGATTCCACAATCTCCCTTGATAATTCGTTCCAGTGCTTAACTACCCTTACTGTTAAGATGGTTTTCCTAATGTGAGGTCCAACCTAAACCACCATTGTTGTAATATAAGCCCATTACTTCATGTCCTGTCCTCAGTGGCTAAGAAGAAATTTTTTTACCCTCTTCTTTATAACAACCTTTTATGCATTTGAAAACTGTTATCATATTCCCCCTCCATCTTCTCTTCTCCAGACTAAACAAACCCATGTTAAAGGTCATGTTTTCTAGACCTTTAATTATTTTTGTTGGTCTCTGTAGACAAGCAGACTCACTCCTGGGGCACCTCCTGCTGATCTCTCAGGGAATTAGCTCAATTTCCAGCCTCCGGAGCGCCCTCTGCAGGCCGGTGATCCGCTGCCTCTTGGCCCCCGTGTCCCTCCCAGGATTCAGTGCCCTGTTAGCTGGGGTGCTGCCCCCTGGCAGTAACCCCTTTCTCTCAGGGTCTCCTCTCCCTGGGGAACCCCCACTCACTATCCCCACCTCGCCGCAATATGAGGCTACTGCCAGCCATCATCTAGCCCCCACACTCTGGGGCAGACTGCAATATGCTACTCATCACTGGCAAGGAGGGTTTGGACCTGCTGCCTTTGCCTACCCCTGGGCTGCCCCCTGCAACCCCCAGTACCTGTTGGCCCACTGCTAGGCCGCAGCCTGGGGCTTTCCAGGCTGGAGCTCCCCAGCTCCTCTGCCTTTCCCCAGCCCTGCTCCACTCAGGTACCCTGTGTCCAGCTCCCTGCAGCCAGGCCCATCTCCCTCTATAGGCAGAGAGAGACTGTTTGGGCTTCTGCTCACAGCCTCTTATAGGGGCCAGCTGGGCCTGATTGGGGCATGGCCACAGCTGAGCCTGCTTCCCCCAATCAGCCCAGGCTTCTTGCCTCAGCCACAGCCCTCTCCTGGGCTGTTTTCTACCCCAAAGGGCAGGAGCCTTATTGAAAACCCGAGGGGGGGGTGGCGGGCACAAGGCCACCCACTTCTAAAGGCCCCTCCCCCAGCCTAGCTGGAGGGACCACTGGACCCAGGGACCAAATGAGAAAAATGACATGGGGAAAACAAATGAGAAAAACAAGGACTGAGGTGAAGGTCATAGGTTCAAAACAAGGATACTGGATGGGGACACCGAGCAGAGGACCCCAGACAACGCCCACTGTTCCTCAAAGGTGTCAAGGGAGCCAGCGGGCGCTGCCCAGTGGAACTCTGCCCGGATGCGTGAAACTAGAGAGGAACGGAAATAGGCCCCACAGTCACAGAGCCCCCCCTCGTCCAGCATACTCCTCCTGCTAGTGTAGATGGAGAGTTTGGCCAGGGCCAGGAGGAGGTTGACCAGGAGGTCACGCAACTTCGTGGGGCCACGGATGGCATGTGCAGAAAGGAACAGGTGCGGGGAAAAGTGCAGCCAGAACCTCAACAAGAGATTCTGGAGGAGCCGAAATAGGCCTGCGCCAGGTTCTCCCTCACGCTGCAAAAGGGGCAGGCCTCAGGCACGGGTGTGAACCGCACCAGGTACATGCCCATGCTCATGGCTCCGTGAAGGAACAGCCAACCGATGTCCCCAGCAGCCGTGGGACCAAGGTGGAATAAAGACTAGCCCACCGGGGCTTCTGACCCTCTTTAGGTGGAAGATAATCCCACCATTTGGTGTTGGGGTGGGATGCAAGGGTGAGGAAATGCAGTGTGTGGAGCACGAGCATGTACAATTGGACTCTAGACACGGTTTGGAACCAGACTGGCTGCAGGGTGTGCAGCCGGCTTGGAGTATGGGAACGGGAAGGCCGGGGGGGCTCGCGGAACAGGGGCTGAATAAAAATGTCCAGGGGCCCAGGGTGAGGGGGCGGCGGGGAACACCCTCTCGCAGGGTCTGCTGCAGGAAGATGAGAGAAACAGGTGACAAGGCGGCTTTCACCTCCTGAAGTACACGCAGGGGGGGTTGGAAGGGTGGCGAGGCCCATGTGCTGACCGAGCTCATGGGGATCCACCCAGTCCCTCCTGTCGTAGTCCAACCCTAATGGTTTCCACCAGGACCAACCTCTGGCACACCGAGGGAGACTCCGCCACCTGCACACGCAGATAGGGGTTGTGTAGCAGGGGCTCTATGAGGCGGTCCACCCCCTCGGTGGCCACAAAGTACCTGGTCGCCGAAAAAAGCTTCCAGGTCTGGAGGAGGTCCTGGTAGAAGACTGGCAGCACCAAGAGGTCTTGCGGAAGACCCCTTGGGTGAAGAAAAAAGAGTTGCCGGTCGTATCGGAGCCCTTGGAGGCGGCGGAGGAAGGCGTGTGCCAACATGCTCCATGCCAGACTGCCTGCACCACAAAGGAGTCTCTGCAGGGCCTGGAGGCGGAAGATATTGACCTGGCTGCAAAGGCAGACCAGGCCCTGTCCTCCCTCCTCCAGGGGAAGACTCGGGACCTCTGCAGAGACACAGTGCAGCCCCGGCCAGAAAAACTCCAGGGCCGTCCTCTGGAGCCTGGCCAGAATCCCCGGGGCCAGGCTCAGGGTGTTGAACCGGTGCCAGAGCATGGACAGGACTAGCTGATTCAGCACCAGTGCCCTCCCTTGCAGGGAGAGGTACTGGTGCTCTCCTCTCCATCGCCACAGCCACTTGCCCACCCTGGCCTCCAAATCCTGCCAGTTCTCTGGTGGTGAAGGATGCATGGCGGAAAGGTAAACACCAAGATAGAGCAGTGGACCTGTGCTCCACCGGATGGCTTGAAGCACGGGTGGGAAGGAGCTCGCCTGCCACCCACCCCTGACCACCAGGCCAGAGCTCTTGACCCAGTTGACCCAGGCTGAGGAGGCTGTCGAGTAAACGGCCTGGCAAGCCTCCACCCGCGCCAGGTCACCTGGGTCCTGGACCATGAGGAGCACGTCGTCAGCCAACAGGACCAGCTGCAGTTCTAGCTCCCTAAGCACCAACCCTGTCAACCGCCAGTGGAGGAGACAGAGGAAGGGCTCTATTGCCAGAGTGTACAGCTGGCCTGAGAGGGGGCACCCCTGCCATACTCCCCACCCAAAGCTGACCGGCTCAGTCAGGGTCCAGTTGAGCCTCAGTGTACAGCACCTGGAGAAAGCCCACAAACTGGGGTCCTACGCCAAATGCCTGCAGAGTGCCCAGGAGATACCCGTGGTCCATCCTGTCGAACGCCTTCTCAGAGTTAAGGTGACGTGTACAAACTTTGGAGATCAGGACAAGAGGTGGGCCCCACACATATGCTGCAACACTTGTGCAACAAATCTTCGCCAGTGGTTGAACAGCAAAGGAAATCTATGCCTTTTGCAGTGCCAATGATGTGAAGAGAGCAAACAGATCATACCAACAAATGTTACTTCTACATGGTGCCTCCAGTTGGGAAAGGTGTGACAAAGAAGAAAAAGTGGACGCTGCATTATCCAAACATTCCATCAGCTATACGTCCAGTACCCCATGGAGAAGGACTGACGCTTCCTGATGCACCACAATCATTCTCACTTGAGTCAGACGAGGAAGAGGAAGAGGACGAAACTTCTGGTCCTGAACCATCAATGTCACAGGACCCACACTTTCTCCCATCCTCCTCCTCTGAACCACACCTCAAAACACAAGGTGAACGGAATGACCTTGTCAGGGATTCGGAACTACCCAAGAGTAAGGCAGAGCTGTTGGGCTCCGCACTACAGCAGTGGAATCTCCTGGCAGGTGACGTTAGGGTTTCCATGCTCCGGGACCATCAAAAGGATCTTGTCCCATCTTCTTCATGGAAGGGCATCTTGTAGCGTGCAACAACATCCATGGTGTGATGGCAGCCCTCAACATCGTTCACAATCCACATGAGTGGAGACTGTTCATTGATTCATCGAAGACGAGCCTTAAAGCTGTTTTACTGCATAATGGCAATGTTTTGCCATCAATTCCACTTGGTCATGCAGTCCATATGAAGGAAACCTAGGACAACATGAAACAACTTTTGAGGTGCATAAACTATGACCAACATCAGTGGCAGCTTTGTGGCGATTTGAAGGTTGTTGCTCTCTTGCTTGGTCTGCAGACTGGATACACAAAGTACTGCTGTTTTCTCTGCGAATGGGATAGTCGTGCAACAGATTCCCACTACATCAAGAAAGGCTGGCCACTCCGACAGTCATTGGAGCCTGGGAGGGAAAGTGTTCAGCATCCACCACTTGTAGAATCAAAGAAGATTTTGTTACCATCCTTACACATCAAGCTGGGGCTGAGGAAGAACTTTGTCAAGGCCATTGACAAAACACAAGCAGCTCCGTGGAAAATTTCCAATGTTAAGTGAAGCTAAGATAAAGGAAGGTGTCTTTACTGGTCCTCAGATTCATGAACTTCTTCGAGATGATGCATTTGACCATGCACTGCGTGGCAAGGAAAAGACGGCATGGAAAGCCTTCCACTTAGTGGCAATACATTTTCTCGGAAACAACAAGGCAGACAACTACAGGTTGTTGGTGGAAAACCTCCACAAGACTTACAAAAGCCTTGGTTGCAACATGTCACTAAAGAGACATTTTTTGCACTCTCATCTAGATTTTTTTTCCACCCAACTGCAGAGCAGTGAGCGACGAGCACGGCGAGCGATTTCACCAGGACATTGCAACAATGGAGAACCGCTATCAGGGCAAATGGAGCCCATCAATGCTGGCAGACTATTGCTGGACAGTGACAAGAGATGCTCCATTTAATGAATACAAGAGACAAGCCAAGAAGCGCCGAGTAGACACCAAATAGGACTAAACTATGTACAGAATAGTTTTTTGCCTTTTGTTTCATAATACATTTAAGCTAGATAACCCTTTTGCTGATTTTTAAATTGTTACATAAACAGGAGAGGTGAAATATTATCATGTAAAGCAACCATAAACACACAAAAAGACCTAGGTTTAAAATTGATGATTAAAACTCTGCTATCTACACAATATACATAGACATAAAATGTAAAAAACTTAAATATCTTAGAAACAGAAGCCAATCAGTTGTTTTAATTGTCATCTTTGAATTGAGCAAATCAAAATACATTCTAAATAGCACATTTGATCTCTGAAGCAGACGACTTCTCAAAAATTGTAGCCCAGTGTAAGCCAAGCAACCCCCTCCCTTGCTTTGTGCTGGGTGCCCAGCTGTGGGCTTGTGTGTGTGTGTGTGTGTCTGTTGGGGGGGGGTGTGTTGTGAGCACACTCCAGTCAGGGAAGGGGTGGAGTTGGCCAAAGGGGAAGGTTGAATCTTTAGCAAAGAATTCCTTTCTCCTTTGTGTTAGCTAAGCGTTGCTGTTAAATGTCAGTAGACGAATGCAACATTTGAAACAATCTGACTCTAACCCCACTGCCATCTCTGTTGCTGTAGTTCTCACACCCTCTCCTCTTGTCATGTCACCACAAAACATGGTGTCTTATTCCCATAGCGTCCTGTAGGTTAGACAGGACTTAAGTTTATAAGGGAAAAACTGAAGCATAACATCCCAAACCCCTCATTCCCAGCCCCAACCCAGAGCCCGCATCCCTAGCCGGAGCCCTCACACCCCTGCACCCCAACCCTTTACTCCAGCTCTCAGCCTCTCATCCCCAACCCCACCCCACACACTGCACCCCCAGACAGAGCCCTTTCACCCCACCCTCTGCCCTACCTCAGACCCCTCCACACTCCTAACACTTCAGCCTCACCCTGCCACACACCATCCATCTGCAGAATGAAGTTTGGAATGAGCACCAATAGACAGGTGAGGTGTCACACCTCACCTCCGTATTGGTGCACTCAGCAAAATTCATTCCGCACACGGACATAGCAAATTAGAGGAAACACTGCTCCTGACTTTCAACCTCTCTCTGATCTTGAATTTCATACATTGACTCATCAGAAGAAAGTGCTCTCAAGTGAGCTACAGACCAACAGGGGTTCATAGTAATTATTCAGCAAGTATTTTAGAAGACCTAGAACATTAGAGGAAATCATCACCTGCTAAGAGACAATTAATGGAGAGAAGCAGCAAGATTAATCCCGTACATTGGATTGGTTGTGACTTTGCCTGATTTGAAAAAAGACCAAAAGGACCTGAGTCTCCTCGCTCACCATAGCCCCCTGCTCGGCCAATCACCACTGAGACTCTGAGGGGCGGGAGGCTGAGGGGTCTCACCAGATGTCCCAAAGGACGGCCCAGGTCACCATCACAGGGGATCACTCTCAGATCCAGCCCCACCTCTTGGTGAGGACCTCTGCAATGAGAGCAATACCCCTCCCCTGCCGCACTCCACACACATCCCTCCTCGGGAGAGGGACCTCCCGCAATGAGAGCAATACCCCTCCCCTGCCCACACTCCAGACCCGTCCCTCCTCGGTAGAGGGAGGGAAGCTGGGAAAAGGGAAAAAAGAAGCAAGAGAAGAGGGGAAAGGAGGGAGGAAAGAGGAAAAGAGAAACGAAAAAGGACAAACCCCAATGTCCCCAGGGATTCCAACCATCAAAACCTAGGGAGGAAATCAAATTCTGCCACCTGAAGCCAGTGTTTCCTGGGCCTAGAATGCTGCCTGCGCCAGGTGGATCAGACTGAACAGGTTCCAAACCTCTCTGAGCCTCTTACCTTCTCAAAGGGAAGTTTCTTTTCAGCACAATCCATGGTAGGAAAGGAGAAAACTCCAGTGTTTCCTCCTCATGCTCACATCCATGAATCTTAATTCTCTCTCAGCCCTCGAGGAGAGACCTCGCGAAGGAGACTTGCAGCAGCAAAGCCGGGGGCTCTCAGAGACAGACCTGGCCCTGCACCTCTGTCCTGCCCGGCTGATGTCGGGGTCTCTCTCTCTCTCTGAGGTCACCCCCTCCCCACCACCTTTGCCCAATAGGCCGCGGTCCTGCAAAAGGCCTTTGTGATTTCACTGCCACACTCACCCCTCCCCTCAAAGCTGATGTCCTGCCCCTGGCCAGACTCGTTGGGTCTTTGAGTTGTTTCCCCTGGATCTGGGGTTGCCAACTTTCTGACCCAACAAAACTGAACACCCTCATCCCGCCCCTTCGCAGAGGTCCCGGCCCGCTCAATCCATCTCCCTCCGTCGCTCGCTCTCCCCCACGCTCACTCACTCGCTCCTTTTCATCGGGCTGAGGAGGGCTGGGGAGGGTCCCTTTTCAACTGGGTGTTGTCGGGACAGACCTGGGAAGGAGGCTGCCTGCCAAACACCTTTAAGAGGAGCCGTCCCTCCCTGTCAGAAAATCATCTCCCTCCTTCACTTCAGTGATGGCTTCAATTGTTCCTTACCCCAGCAGAGCCGGAGGATTGAAAGCAGCAACATCAAACCCCTGTGCAGCTAGCAGGAATGGACACACACACTCCCTTGTATCTCAACAGATATTTAGTTTTACTCTTGGTAAACTACAAGGCTAAAGGGACGGGCAGTGGCACCACATCTAAGGAATGAAACACAACACAATCATAGAATCATAGAATCTCAGGGTTGGAAGGGACCTCAGGAGGTCATCTAGTCTAACCCCCTGCTCAAAGCAGGACGAATCCCAACTAAATCATCCCAGCCAGGGCTTTGTCAAGCCTGACCTTAAAAACCTCTAAGGAAGGAGATTCCACCACCTCCCTAGGTAACCCATTCCAGTTCTTCAGCACCCTACAAGTGAAAAAGTTTTTCCTAATATCCAACCTAAACCTACCCCTCTGCAACTTGAGACCATTACTCCTTGTTCTGTCATCTTCTACCACTGAGAACAGTCTAGATCCATCCTCTTTGGAACCCCCTTTCAGGTATTTGAAAGCAGCTATCAAATCCCACCTCATTCTTCTCTTCTGCAGACTAAACAATCCCAGTTCCCTCAGCCTCTCCTCATAAGTCATGTGCTCCAGCCCCCTAATCATTTTTGTTGCCCTCTGCTGGACTCTCTCCAATTTATCCACATCCTTCTTGTAGTGTGGGGCCCAAAACTGGACACAGTACTCCAAATGAGGCCTCACCAGTGCTGAGTAGAGGGGAATGATCACGTCCCTTGATCTGCTGGAAATGCCCCTACTTATACAACCCAAAATGCCATTAACCTTCTTGGCAACAAGGGCACACTGTTGACTCATATTCAGCTTTTCGTCCACTGTAACCCCTAGGTCCTTTTCTGCAGAACTGCTACCCAGCCATTCGGTCCCTAGTCTGTAGCAGTGCATGGGATTCTTCTGTCCTAAGTGCAGGACTCTGCACTTGTCCTTGTTGAACCTCATCATATTTCTTTTGGCCCAATCCTCTAATTTGTCTAGGTCCCTCTGTATCCTATCCCTACCCTCCAGCGTATCAACCACTCCTCCCAGTTTAGTGTCATCTGCAAACTTGCTAAGGGTGCAGTCCACACCATCCTCCAGATCGTTAATGAAGATATTGAACAAAACCGGCCCCAGCACCGACCCTTGGGGCACTCCACTTGATACCGGCTGCCAACTAGACATGGAACCATTGATCACTACCTGTTGAGACCGACCATCTAGCCAGTTTTCTATCCACCTTACCGTCCATTCATCCAGCCCATACTTCTTTAACTTGCTGGCAAGAATACTGTGGGAGACTGTATCAAAAGCTTTGCTAAAATCCAGAAATAGTACATCCACTGCTTTCCCCTCATCCACAGAGCCGGTTATCTCGTCATAGAAGGCAATTAGTTTAGTCAGGCATGACTTGCCCTTGGTGAATCCATGCTGACTGTTCCTGATCACTTTCCCCTCCTTTAAGTGGTTCAGGATTGATTCCTTGAGGACCTGTTCCATGATTTTTCCAGGGACTGAGGTGAGACTGACTGGCCTGTAGTTCCCTGGATCTTCCTTCTTCCCTTTTTTAAAGATGGGCACTACATTAGCTTTTTTCCAGTCATCCGGGACCTCCCCCGATCGCCATGATTTTTCAAAGATAATGGCCAATGGCTCTGCAATCTCATCGGCCAACTCCTTTAGCACCCTCGGATGCAGTGCATCCGGCCCCATGGATTTGTGCTCGTCCAGCTTTCCTAAATAGCCCCGAACTACTTCTTTCTTCACAGAGAGCTGGTCACCTCCTCCCCATACTGTGCTGCAGAGTGCAGCTGTCTGGGAGCTGACCTTGCCTGTGAAGACAAAGGCAAAAAAAGCATTGAGTACATTAGCTTTCTCCACATCCTCTGTCACTAGGTTCCCTCCCTCATTCAGCAAGGGGCCCACACTTCCCTTGACTTTCTTCCTGTTGCTAACATACCTAAAGAAACCCTTCTTGTTACTCCTAACATCTCCGGCTAGCTGCAACTCCAAGTGTGATTTGGCCTTCCTGATTTCACACCTGCATGCCTGAACAATACTTTTATACTCCTCCCTGGTTATTTGTCCAATCTTCCACTTCTTGTAAGCTGTTCTTTTGTGTTTAAGACGAGCAAGGATTTCACTGTTAAGCGAAGCTGGTCGCCTGCCATATTTACTTTTCTTCCTACACATCGGGATGGTTTGTTCCTGCAACCTCAATAAGGTTTCTTTGAAATACAGCCAGCTTTCCTCGACTCCTTTCCCCGTCATGTTATTCTCCCAGGGGACCTTGCCCATCAGTTCCCTGAGGGAGTCGAAGTCTGCTTTTCTGAAGTCCAGGGTCTCTGTTCTACTGCTTTCCCTTTTTCCTTGTGTCAGGATCCTGAACTCGACCATCTCATGGTCACTGCCTCCCAGGTTCCCATCCACTATTGCTTCCTCTACTATTTCTTCCCTGTTTGTGAGCAGCAGGTCAAGAAGAGCTTTTCCCCTAGTTGGTTCCTCCAGCACTTGCACCAGGAAATTGTCCCCTACACTTTCCAGAAACTTCCTAGATTGTCTGTGCACTGCTGTATTGCTCTCCCAGCAGGTATCGGGGTGATTAAAGTCACCCATGAGAACCAGGGCCTGTGATCTAGCAACTTCTGTTAGTTGCTGGAAGAAAGCCTCGTCCACCTCATCCACCTTGTTGCCGGCTCAAAGAGCCTGAGGCGGAGCAACAGCAGGGTTCGTTGCCCGGTGTGCGTAGCACTAATTGACACACCAGGGTGGAGAAGCAAAACCAGGTTTATTTGAGCCCAAATAAGGTGCCAGGGAGAAAAAGCATTCTCAAATCCTGCAGACCCGCGCGCAGGCGGGGTCCCAGTATTTATACCCCCCTTGTTTGTGTAAGCCTTTTGTTAGGTTTTCCCCCTCACCCCTCCCTTCCCAACAGCAGTTACTTTAAACATTACATCTCAGCGTGTTAGAAAAGTTCCCATTCACATGCTTATCTTTGGCCTTCACAGCACAAACGCATACAGATTTTCCTCCCCCCTCTCCCCCTCCTCCCCGCTGCTTCTGCTGTTTTAAACTCCTGCATTTGCAAGCTGAGACAGCTGATAGTTACACATTTTGCTTGCTGTCTCTTAGCAGCTTAGGCTGGTTAAAGTTCACAGCATGTAAGAAATTTGGTTCACTTCAGGCCCAAAGTCACAACTTTGGTTTACTCAGGCCTAGTGACACCAACAACCTGGTCTGGTGGTCTGTAGCAGACTCCCACCATGACATTACCCTTGTTGTTCACACTTCTAAATTTAATCCAGAGACACTCAGGTTTTTCTGCAGTTTCATACCGGAGCTCTGAGCAGTCATACTGCTCTCTTACATACAATGCAACTCCCCCACCTTTTCTGTCCTTCCTGAACAGTTTATATCCATCCATGACAGTACTCCAGTCATGTGAGTTATCCCACCAATCATCATCCTTATGCCCATCGGTGCCTCTTGATTCTTCCTTTGTCTCTCTCTGACCACCGTCGCCCTCTGTCGGTTCACTGAGAGTGCCACACTCACTGCTTCCGACACACAAAGACTCACACACACATCTTGCATGCAAAACCTCACCAAGGAGTCAGATGCACCTGCTGGTTCCCTGCACCCCTGTTCTACAGAATCCAATCCCAGGGAAAGCTTGTCGGGCCCACAGCTGGTGGGGAGTCCTGGGCTGGAGGATTTAACCTACAGTGACGGCACTCGCAGGAAAGATGCTGAACGAGTGCAAGTTAAACATTGGGAGCTCCGCTTCCAGTCCCCTCACAGCTCAGTCCATCTCTCCAGGAAAGGGGCACATCTGAATTCGCAGCTGACACAGTCTACCTGAGTAGTTCTTGTTTACACCCAGTCAGCTCTGAGGCCTGTTTCGCACCCTGGGTTTGAGGAGACCGTCAGAACCGACTCTCTGCAATAGCAATAGCAAAAGCAGGAGGCCGTGTTACTGATTCTGCCCCAGCACAGACAGACAACGAGGGAAATGGTCTGTGTTGGAGGGTGGGGCTCCCTGCCCTTGGCTAAAGACCAGCACCTCCCTTTTCCCTTTGTCACTCGTGAAGCTTTTCTTTCGGCAGCGAGCCCTAGAGCTCAGTTCCTGGAGCGCTGCGTTTGTCACTGACGCTCGGGGAGCTGCACCATCACTGGGCTCTTCTGCCAGCAAGTCCAACGAAAGGACTGATTTCCTCATGTAGCCTGCTCCGGGACCGTCAAAAGATCTTGTCCCATTCTTCTTCATGGAAGGCCATCTTATCTGCTCCACAGGGACGTCTGTCTTCTCACTAAATTAGCAGTGGGAAAGGGGAAAACCCCAAGGAGTCTCCTCCTCGCGCTCACAGGCATGACCCTGTATTCTCTCTCACTCCTCAAGGGGAGACCTTGAGAAGGAGACTCCCTGCAGCAAAGCCATTTCCCCCACCCTGCAGCCTCTTTACCTGCCCCTGCTCATAGACTCTCTGTGAGGTCACCGCTTCCCAACCTCCTTTGACCAATCAGCCCAGCTCCTGTAAAAGGCTAGTGTGATGTCACCGCCCTGGACAGCCCCTTTGCATCTTTGAGCTGCTCCTGCTGTGTCACACCCACACCCCCACTCACTCAGTGTTACTTCTGGACACCAAGCAGGCAACACATGAAAACATCAGAGGCTGCTCAATGGGCCATACTTCATTTTGCAGAGATTTGTAGACGTTAAGGCAAGAAGAGACCTTTCGATCATAGAATCATAGGACTGGAAGGACCCCAAGAGGTCATCGAGTCCAGTCGCCTGCACTCAAGGCAAGACTAAGTATTATATAGATCATCTCTGACAGGGCTTTGTCTAACCTGCTCTTAAAAATCTCCAAGGATGGAGATTCAACAACCTCCCTAGGCAATTTATTCCACTGCTTAACCAGCCTGACTCTTAGCAAGTTTTTCCTAATGTCTAACCTAAACCTCCCTTGCTGTAATTTAAGCCTCTTGATTCTTGTCCTATCATGAGAGGTTAAGGAGAATAATTTTTCTCCCGCCTCCTTGTAACAACCTTTTAGGTACTTGAAAACTGTAATGTCCCCTCTCAGTCTTCTCTTCTCCAGACTTAACAAATCCAATTCTTTCAATCTTCGCTCCTAGGTCATGTTTTCTAGACTTTCATCATTCTTGTTGCTCTTCTCTGGACTTTCTCCAATTTCTCTGCATCTTTCCAAAAATGGGATGCCCAGAACTGTACACAAGAATCCAGTGGAGGCCTAATCAGCACGGACCTAGGCTGGGGAGACCTAAAGAAGGAGACTCTCCGCAGCAAAGCCCCGGGGGTCTCTGAGATGGCCCCATCCCTGCAGCCTGTCCTACCTGGCTGTTGTCATGGACGCTCTGTGAGGTCACCGCCTCCCAACCTCCTTTCACCAATCAGCTGAGGTGCTGCACAAGGCCCTTGTGATGTCACCGCCTCACCCACCCCTGCCCTGCAGGGCTAATGTCCTGTCCCTGGCCAGCCCCTTTCATGTTTCAGCTGCTCTCCCTGTGACACCCCCACGCACTCAGGGTTAGTGCTGGGGATCCAGCAGGCAACACATGGAAACCTCAGAGGCTCTCAATGTGCCACACTCAGTTTTGCAGAGATTTGGAGACAAAGTCCACAAAAGAAACTTAGATCATCTCATCTGACCCCTCTGCACAGCCCAGGCCTCCTGTATGGCACTCTAGCAAGTTTTGGACCAAAGCAGACTCCACAAAGGCACCTCATCAAGGGATGGATGGAGAAAGCACCACTTCCCTTGGTGGTCTGGAGGAAATTGATGCTGTCGGGGGCAGGGAATTCACCCCAAGGCCACGCTTGGGAGTCTGTATCATAACACGCATGCACAACAGCACTGCACAAAGTTTGTACACGTCACCTTAACTCTGATGGTTCCTAATGTTTAAAGGCCCCCAGGGGTGCAACTTGGAGCTGGGGTACCGCTGAGCCCTCTGTCTCCCCAGCCTGGGCTCCCTCTCACACAGCTGCTGGGAGAAGATGCAGCTCGCTCCCGGCCCTGCACTCACACAAACCTTTGCACAGGCAGGGACACACCCAGCTGCAGGGACTAGGAAGCTTCTCCCCAGCTCCCCAGCCTAGGTCCCCGGTGCTGCAGCATCTTGCCCTGGCCAAAAGCCTGACGGGATCAGTTTATTACCCAGTCTGCTCCACCCTCCAAGTGGAAAGGATCATGCACCAGTCTCTGGTCCTGAGCAGGTGCCCCAAACACATCTAGCAAAACACAGGGCTTTAGGGGGAAATAGAACACACATTGATTAACTACGCAAAGATAGGCTTGAAGGGATTGTAAGCAATGAGCGCACAGCTCAATCAGGTTACCCAAGAACTGAACTAAAAGAACCCTCTGCTTTGGCCTCAGCGGCAGATCTGGGGCGGTGAGAGCTGAAGCTCCAGACTCACTTTCCTGCTCAGCCCCAGCCCTTTCCCCCAGGTCTCTCCCCTCACCGGCAGGCTCCGGCTCAGGGGCTGGCTCCAGCCACCGCAAACAGTCCGAACCCTCCCCGCCCCGCAGAGCTGGGCACAAAGGGGGCTAATGCAGATCTCTCCCCCATACAGACCCGGCTGGGGCAGCAACAGCCCAGGCACCCACCGGCCCCCCAGCAGCTGATTTGTTCAGCAGCCCCCAGACTCCCAATGCCCTGCACCGGACACACCCGCCGGGCTCACAGCTCCTCCCCACCCTCCCATGGTGTGATGGGCTCATGCAGGAGTCTGACTCCTACCAGCTCAGTTCAACTCTCTATGGGACCATCTGGTGCCCTGTTGGCTTGTGGCCAAGTCCTGGAATCTCTGCTTCTTTGTCTGGAGTTGTGCAAGAGCAACTCTTTCCCCTCCTGCCGGTGAGTTGCTCCCACCTGAGCCAGGCCTCGGTCTGGCCGGCTTGACGCAATGGCCGCAATGGGACGGGCCCTAGAACTTGACACCCTGTGTGACGTTATTGATATAAATTGGGACCATATAGAACATGGGTTGCAACCAAGGCCCTGTAGTGGCACCAGATCTTAGGTAAAGGGGGTCATATAAGGTGTCTAAGACCAGGTTAAGGGTTGCTGGTTATGATTATGCTGTCTGTGTGCATGTATCATTTTTAGTTGAAGTTATGTATATTGGCTCTATACTGTCTGTATTTCAAGTTGGTGATGTGCTTCTGGGTGATATCCCAGACAAGTGGGTGTTAGCTCTGCTTAGCCTGCTTGATGGCCCATTAAGGACCATCAGCTACACAATTGACCCATGGAGAGAAGGCAGACACGCCTTGTGACTCAGCGAAGTATGCAGGGACTGGCCCATGTGACTCCAGACTCCATTTTGCTGTAATTTTCCACAGTGGGGACAAAGAGATTCTTACACCTGGAAAAGCCTATATAAGGCTGATGCATCATCTCCATCTTGTCTTCAATCCTGCTTCTTACCTCTGGAAGGACTTTGCTACAAGCTGAAGCTCTGCACAAAGGACTGAGGACCCATCCCAGCGGGGAATGTACTCCAGAGACTTGATTTGAACCTGCAGTTTACTCCATCACTGCTGCAAGCCTGAACTAAGAACTTTGCCATTACTGTATGTAATTGATTCCATTTAACCAATTCTAGCTCTCATCTCTATCTTTTCCCCTTTGTAAATAAACCTTTAGATTTTAAATTCTAAAGGATTGGCAACAGCGTGATTTGTGGGTAAGATCTGATGTGTATATTGACCTGGGTCTGGGGCTTGGTCCTTTGGGATCCAGAGAACCTTTTTCTTTTATTGGGGTGTTGGTTTTCATAACCATTCATCCCCAGGACGAGTGCACTGGTGGTGATACTGGGAGACTGGAGTGTCTAAGGAAATTGCTCGGGTGACTTGTGCTTAGCCAGTGGGGTGAGACCGATGTCCTTTTTGTCCGGCTGGTTTGGTTTGCCTTAGAGGTGGAAAAACCCCAGCCTAGGCTGTGACTGCCCTGTTTGAGTAATTGGTCCTGATTTGGCACTCTCAGTTGGGTCCCGCCAGAATCGCTCCGTCACACCCTGGCTAGAGATGCTGCAGTCCTGTCGGGTGACCTGAGGGCTGCAATTCTTGCAGCTTCACCAGATGCCCACGGGTTTGGCCCTTGCACTTGCTGCCGCGCTTTGGCTCTTGCCCACAGGGCGCGTAACGAAAGGAGGGCCAGGCCCAGGCTTGATAGCCAGGGACAGGCAGGAGGGAGGAAGAGTCCCAGGCTGGAGCCCAGCACAACTTCCTCCTCTGGGCCCCTCGAGCAGAGGCAGCTGGTGCTGACAGCGCCAAGGGAAGCTTAAAAGCCACAGAGCGACCGAGGGTGGGGCAAGAGGAGGGGAGGACCATGCCCGCGTGTGGGCTGCAGACAGCCCCAAAGACACCAGCCAGCCTGCTCCCTGGCACACCAGACACCCACTGAAAGGCACCCGCAGACCAGCATGGGGGCAGCTGCTGATGCTCTGTGGCCAACAGCAGAAGACGGTAGGAAAGCAGGGCCTGCCCCGCGGCTGGGGCCTCTTACCGTTCCCGCTCCAAGGTTGCTCATTGTGGCAGTGGGGCAGGAGATTTTACCCCAAGAGGCTTTTCCCCAGCTGGCGAGAAGCAGAGAAACACACAGGCTCCAAAGGTGGCATTTAGCAAGCCCCCTCAAGCGGCAGGACAGGCGCACACTTGGGAGAGGGAAACTGCTCTGCACGCCAGCCTGGGCGTGTGCCCATTTCTCTGGCACGGCAGGAATGGCAAAGGCTGGTCTGGAAGCCACTAAGGCTCACGCTCTAGCCTTTGGGACGCCCTACGCCCCAGGTCCATCCCGGGGCTCTAGCTGAAACCAGAGCATGGGCCTGAGAGGCCAAGAAGAGGCTCCAGTCCTGAAGAAAGCAGGAATTTCTGCACAAAGGGAAAACTAAGCCAGCACAACCATGGAGGGACTTGACCCCTCAACTGCCAAGTCCTTTGAAATCAGGAGAGAGGAGCAGGCCCAGGAAGCCCCGTCTCCAGCTGACCACAAGCACTGTGGGGCCAGGTGCTGGGAAAGCCAAGGAGCAGAGACAGCAGAGGAGAGAGGGAGAAGCAAAGGGTCCAAGTGTAAAGGGGGGCATGGTCCCTATATTGTGGCTCATTTTTCTGGCTTATACACATCCCCAGTGGAATGGGCCAGCTAGGATGTGAGTCCTCCCTCCCACTCCCTTTACCCAGAGGCCTCCCTGACCTCAAGGACTCTCCTTCTACTCTGTGTGTGGCAAAGTCCTCGTAACCCTGGTAAGGCTGGGCCCAGGGTGTCTGGGGTTCAACCTCCAATCTTGTTGTGGTCACTTACAACAGGGGCTAGGTGTCCCCACTCTGGGGTTCTCTCTCTGCTCTGGCCTCCTGACCAGTGGAGCTGCTGCATCTGCACCTGGATCCAACCTCTAACCAGGATCCTAGATAATTTCAGCTACTACTGGCTGCGATGGGAATTGAGACAGCACAGCTAAAGGCTCCAAAGCACACGGGTTCACATTAAAACATGAACCAAGATTACTAACTACAGAAACCAGAAGTGAAGTGATATCAAACAGATCCAAGCAGATTACCTAGTAAATACACAAAATTGCAAACAAAGCCTAAAAGACTAGGAAGATTGGGTCTGATTTAGCAAGTGCTCACCCTGACTGATGACCCACACAGGCTTGCAGATGCTGAAGGCACAAGCTGCACTTGCTTTCCAGCTTGGGCTCCCCACCCCCGCGCCAAGTCATTTTCTTTCGGAGCTTCTCTCAGGTGTTCAGCAATGGGAGAGTATCCAACAACCGATGATGTCACTCCCTGCCTTAGAGAGCTGTTCCATGTGGGCGAAACTCGTTCTTCCAAACTTGGTTCCCAGCCCAGTTTGTGGAGAAACACGGGTACCCAAAATGGAGCTCAGTGTCATGTGGTCCGGTCACATGCCCTTGCCCACCTTGCCAAGCCCATTGCTCAGAGGCTGCCTGGAGCATTCTCCAGCAGGCTCACCAGCTCGGGGATAAGATTCTCCTAAGGCCTATTGTTTCCCCTGCTGGCCCTTCCCAACCAGCTGTCTACACTGGAAGCATCTTTCCTAGTGGTTGTCACCAGGTGTAACCACATTTGAAATTAAGATACAGAGTCAATATTCATAACTTCAGCTACCAAACTGATACATGCATACAAACAGGATTCTCATATTCAGCAAATCAGAACTTTACCAATGACACCTTACACGACCCATCTTGTACTAAATGCATCATCATGACGACGAATCTGGGGTGTAGTATCAAAAGCAGGTTCTCTCTCCCTTCCCCCAGCAGGTTGGCAGGAAGACCCAGCAGTTCAGCAGCCAGGGCTGTGGCAGGGAGGAGGGGCTGACCAGGACTTCTCCTCTGCCTGGCCTTTGCTGAGACCAGGCAAAACCAGAGAGTCACTGATCAGCTCCGGGTCAGCTGCTGGTGGAACCTGCTCCCAGACATGGACAACTGGATATCTGGGAACCAAATGTGCCTGCTGCATGTGGGGATTAGGAAATGGACGTTTTACTATGGCCAGCCCTAGTCAGGGCACTGAGAGAATTTCCCTCCTGTGTGGAGGAGTCTCTGATGTCCAATGTGGTGTTAGCTCCAAGGGAAGCATTTTCCACGCTAAGGACATCTGAGAGGCTCTTCCCTGTGTGGCTCTGCTGATGCTTGATGCCATGTGAGCACCAAATGAAGCTTCCCTCACATTCAAGCTCCTCCTCCTCCTCCTCTGAATTATGTGATGGGGAATAATGTGTGAGCTTAGACTGAATCTTTTCCTGCATTTATTGAAGGTTCTCTCTTGTGTGGACTGTCTGGTGTGAAGCAAGGTTTGATCTTCAAATGAAACTTGGATGTTTATGAAGTTATGAGCTGGGAGCGTAACCCTTCTGCCCCTCTGAGTTGGCAGCAACAAGAGCCGGGTTCAGTATCCAGCAGTGCCGTTTCAATAATGCAATACAAAAACCATCTCGAGCCCCCACCCAGTGACCTGGGACAATTACATACTACACCCCCCGGGCGCCTCTAGGAGGCAATACTTCCCCTCTCGCAAGCACAGAGTCTGACTGTAGCAAAATCCTTTTAATAAAGGAGGGAAACAATGTGGCATCATGTTGGGGAAACACCACAAAGAGGATTCAGAACATAAACCATGAGCAAAAGACCCACCAAGTAAGTTTTTGCAGTGTCCTGTTCCCCTTTTCCCCTCAGGGTCTTAAGTCCAATCACCCCAAAGTCCAACAACCCAAAAGTCTCTGTCTCTGGTCAGTGCCGCCCCAGAGTTCAAAAGTTTATCAGCAGAGTTTTACCCCCCCACAGCCTGGGTGGAGATGGGGGGCACACAGGGTGTTAAGAGGCGCCTTACGTAGTCCAAGGCTGACTGCCCTGCCTCTCCATGGGGTTCTGCTGCAATCTTCACCACAAACGGCTCCACTCCACCAGCCGCTCTGTTTCTCCAGCCGACCCGTGAGCCACAAACCACTCCCCTCCGCTCGCTTGCTGTTCCATGGGCTGCTCCAATCATTCTGCAACTTTGCAATATATCTTCAGGCTCCCCCACTAGTTAACACAGCACCCAGTAAGCTCAGCTCAGCAAGTTTAGCTCATTTATTGATTTCAGCTTCTAGTAGGGGAGCCCCAGTGCTGGTGCACAATTGGCCCAAAGTGAAGTCAGTTCAGCAGTCTCTAGGTAGATTCTTAACAGAATCAAACCCAGCTCTACTATTCAACAGTGGAGAGAGAAAAAGGTGCAATTGGTGCTCTAGACTCTTAAAGAGGCCCCATCCCACCAGGTACACATGCTTGTACCCTACTTCCATCAATTTCCTGGGGTTTGGAACCCATGTCCCTTGTCTAGTGAGTGTTACTTAGAGGAAGGTGAGACCTTCTGTCATAAAACAGTTTCATAGTCCCTCATTCACATACTCAGGGTAACAACACTTTATTCCTCCTGCCCCAATAACAGAGAAACTGGGGATCCCACAGCTGTCAACGTGACTATTTTGGGCTGCCGTGGGCTCATGCTAGGCAGGGTGGGTGTGCCTATGCAAACATGATCAGCCCCTGAAATTCTGTTCCACACTCGCCATAATTCACCACCAGATGTCAGGGTAGAGCTCATCCTGACACTGCTTACACAAGCATTCATGGGGTTTCTCTCTTGTGTGGATTCTCCCATGCTTAATGAGGCTTGAGCGCTGACTGAAACTGTTCCCACAGTCCAAGTATTTAGAGAGTTTCTTTCCCGTGTGGATTCTCCTGTGGCAAATAAGGCCTGAGTGCTGACTGAAGCTTTCCCCACACTCAAAGCATTGATAGGGTGGCTCTCCTGTGTGGATTCCCCCATGCTAAATAAGGCTTGCTCTCTCTGAAACTTTTCCCACAGTCCAAACATTTAAAGAGTTTCTCTCCCGTGTGGATTCTCTTATGCTTAAGAAGGCCTGAGCGCTGACTGAAACTTTTCCTACAGTCCAAGCATTTATATGGTCGCTCTCCAGTGTGGATTTTCCCATGGCTAAGAAGGCCAGAGCTCTGACTAAACTTTTCCCACAGTCTGAGCATTTAGAGGTTTCTCTCCTGTGTGGATTCTCTGATGTACAATAAGGGCTGATGGTGCACTGAAACTTTTCCCCACAATATATGGCCTCTCGCCTGTGTGGATTCTCCTGTGGCAAATAAGGCCTGAGAACTGACTGAAGGTTTTCCTACAATTTATGCATTCATAAGGTCTCTCTCCTGTGTGGATTCTCCCATGCTTTAAAAAGGCCAGACTGCCGACTGAAACTTTTCCCACACTCCGAGCATTTCTAGGGTTTCTTTTCTTTATGATTTGTCTGCTGGGCTGTGGTTTCCTGGGCACCATTGCCTCCTCTCCCACATTCAATGGATTCATCCACTTTCTTCCATGGGCTGTTTTCCAGCTTCCTCTCTGACCTGTGCCGATGACTCCAGGCTTTTCTCTGTTCCCAGCACTGGGAAAAGTTCCCTTCAGTTCTTCTCAGAAACCTCCCCCGCAGTTCCACTTCCTCAGGGCCTTCCTGCTGTGGATTCCCCTCCTCGTTCTCACTCGTTGTCTCCTCACCTGCTGGGGGAGAGAGAGGGAACCCAGGCAGGAGTCAGTGCCTGGGCGGGTAGAAAGGACACAAGGGGAGGAGCAAAGAGGGAAAACAACGCAATCACTGAAGGGGGCTTATAGCACATTTGGGGGATTTTCAGGTTTCCCCTTCATTTGCCAGATAGTTTCTGTGTCAGTGTCACTGACTCCTCACCTGTGCAGGTGCCTCTTTGGGATGTTAATTTCCTCGGAGGCCTGGAGATCCAGGACGCAGGGCCAGCTCCAGGCACCACCGCAGCAAGCAGGTGCTTGGGGCGGCCAACAGAAAGGGCTGGCACGTCTGGGGCTTCGGTAGCAATTCAGCAGCGGGTCCCTCAGTCCCTCTCGGAAGGAAAGACCTGCCGCCAAATTGCTGCAGAAGAATGAAGCAGTGGTGGTAGAGCTGCCGCCGAAGTGCCGCTGATCGCAGCTTATTTTTTCCCTATCGCTTGGGGCAGCAAAAACGCTGGAGCCAGGACCCACGGCTCTTCCCCTGCTTCCAGCTGGGCAATCAGGGCAGGTTTGGGAATGGGGAGTCCTGCTCAGGGGGTGAAATCAGGTATGAGCACAGTGCACTGAGGACTGGGGCAGTATTTGTCACAAAGGGTGCGTCTTGAGTTTAGGGTTTGCTGGGGAGTTGTGGGATGTGAACAGATGGGAACGTGGTCACTGAGTCCCCGTGGGACAGGCTGATGTCTGGAGGGAACGGGAAGTTCTCACAGCGTTACTGGGAGCGTTCAGGGTGTGTGGGCTCTGGGGGACTTGCTGAGGCACACACAGCTCTGGTGTTAAACCCCTGCCTGTGTCTGAACCCCCAGAGGCCCCCCCACACCTGGAGCCAGTCCCAGGAAGGGAGGTGGGCAGAGATGCTGTGTGTGAGTGAGAATTAATGCAGAGAGGCTAAGACACTGCTCCTGCCCCTGTGACAGCTGGAGGGACGGGGATGAATTAGCATGTCCGTTAGGTCCATGACTCCCCTGTCCCACTGGAGGGGGTTGGACGTGAACGCCTCTCTCACACTGGCGCTGCGGACTATGCGACCCATTCCCCTCTAATGTCACTGACCCGCTGCAGAAATGCAGACCCCCGTGGCTTCACATAGCTGAGGGGACAGGAACCCTTACCCAGCGAGGTCACAGTCCCATAGTTCTCCTGCAGGACGTCCCTGTAGAGGGCTCTCTGAGCGGGGTCCAGCAGAGCCCCCTGCCCCGTGGGGAAATACACAGCCACCTCCTCGAAGCTCACCGGCCCCTGAAATAACAGGTGCCCCCCACTCAGTGCCTGCTGCTCCCGCCACAGCCCCACCATTCATGGGGGAAGCAGCACAATAGGACGGGTCTGGGAAGGCCAGAGGAGCAGAATCCCACCCCACCCTGCCCCGAGTGGCCAGCAGGCTGCAGGAACAGAGAGAAGGGAGAGCTCCTTGTCCCTCCCAGCAGGCGGAGGAGGGCAGGGTCTTCCCATTTCCCACCCACCTGCTAGGCACAGGCTGAGGTGGGAGGCAGGGAACAGGGACAGGAATCCCAGCCCCTCCCCTTTGTATTTCATCGCAGTCTCTGCCCGGGGGGTTCAGGCTCCAGTGCTCTGCTCTGGTTTCCCAGCCCCGCCCAGGGGGTGTTTCCAGCTTCAGAAATGGGGGAATGTTCACACACTCCCAACGGGTCTGTTCATAAACCAGGCCCTAGGCTGGGCATGTCCCAGCAGGTTTATCAGTCTCTGTCCCCCGCACCTCACCCTGAGTGTTTCCTGACCCTCCCCCTCAACAACAACCCTCCCCAGCAGCTCCCCCAAATCCCCTACCTGAGCTGGATCCACCACAGCCATTTCCCTGGCCCGGCCCCTGGGAAGATGGGACGCTCTGGAGAAAAACGGGGTCGTTATTCTGCAGCCTGTCAGGGTGAGAAGGGAAATTCGGGAGGTTTCTGAATTAGTGTTAGTCCATTTCACACCCCGACCCCCCAGGCTCTGTCCCTGCAGACAGACACTCTAGACTCTGCCAGGCTGGGAGAAGCCTCAGTGACGCTATTACAGCACAGACCCGACCTCTCCCACCGGGACTAAACCCGCCAGACGCTGTTACACTCTCCCAGGAACAGAGTTTCTGAGCCAAACGCCAGACAAGAGCAGAACCAAAGGAGCCACTTTGGGGGATCCCCCGACACTGTCCCCCCAGCAGCACATTTCCCCAGCAGTTTGGGCACCAGGCAGAGGCAGGACCTGGCTTTTCCTCTCCTGCCCCTCCCCTCTCTCAGGCAAGTCAGTCTGCCCCAGGGGGGCTGCAGGGCAAGGCTGGGTGCCCGGCACCTCCCTCCGCACTGATTGCTCCAGCTGCCCCTTCCAGGCTCCCCCCCCCCCTCCTGCATGAGGAGCCGCTCACTGTCCTGCATTCCCGCGGGCGTTTCCTCCCCAGCAGCTACAGCCCCTGCTAACGGGGGGAGCCTGGGGGCGCTGGGGCAGCAGCTCTGCGCCGCGCAGACACTCAGGGGCAGAGCAGGAGCCATTGCTGCAGAGTCACTTTCCAGCCTGGCCCCAGCACTTTCCCCGGATCTCTCTCATCACCTGCAGCCTCTGGCTCAGGAGCTGATGCCAGCACAGCCCAGGGCTGCCCCAGGGGGATAGTTCCAGAGCCAGGAGAAAGTCCCCCCTTGGCTGGGCAGAGCTGCTCTGGGATCACATTGATGGTCTGTCCCGGCGCAGACCCCACTCGGCAGCAGCACCTGCTCAGCCCAGGCCCCCAGATCCCAGCAGAGGCAGCAGCATCTGCCCCAGGAAGCCCAGCGAGCTCCAGGGCTCCAGTATCCTGAGCTCAGAGAGAGACGGACACCGACTCCTCGGCCTGAGCAATGCCCAGAGCCTCTGCTGGGGGCAGCTAACGACCGAGCCTCCCTGCGCTGCCCCCGCAGCCCCCAGGGACAGTCAGGCCGATGCTGATCTCATTTCCCCTCTGGACCCATAGCGGAACCGGAGACCCAGTTCAACCTGGGATTTCGTACATAAACCAGAACCGAATCTCACCCCTGCATTTGTGTTACCACGTGAACCAGAACTGAACCAAAAAAAGTGTGGGTGGGGGGGGGTTGTTACTAGTTAAAATAAAGATTCAACATTTTTAAAGCAGACAGGGCTGGAGCCACTCCGGCGCGGCTCTGTCCGGGATCCTGCCTGCCCACCGGCATGGGCTGCCCCCAGCCCCTTCGGCCGGGCTCCTCCGGCCCAGGGGCTGGCTGGCCGGGGTTAACTGGCAAGGTCTGGTTAACAAACCAGTAAACCCAGTACTTCCCGTTCTACCCCTCCCATATCCCCTTCCCCTCCTACCCCCTTCCACATCCCTGGTCACCCCCTCCTGCCCCCTCCGGCATCCCTGTTCCCCAGTTCCTGCCCCTCCTGGCCCTGCATCAATGTTCCCCAATTCCTGCCCCTCCCATATCCCTGTTCCCCAATTCTTGCCCCTTCCCACATTCCTGGTCACCCCCAATGCCTTCTGGCTCAGAGCCCCTGCCTCTCTTCAACCCCTTCCGACTCCCGACTCCCCACATGTCACTGCCCACCCCACCCTCCCACTCCATGCAAACCCTGGGAGCAGCAGCAGCTTCCCTCTCCCCAGGGAGAGTTTGCAATATCTTGTCAATTTGTTTTTAGACTCTGGCTTTTATGTTTTGTGGCACACAAGCAGACAAGTTAGAGAAAACATAAAATACTCTTGCTGAAAGTTTGCAATATCTTGTCAATTTGTTTATTAAGACCAGAACAACAGTACATAAGAACCCAAAAATCAGAGGAAGAGAACATAGGCTACTGCCTATAACAGAGAGGCACAACTCACTGGGTACCTGCTGACTGACTGGTGCTAAGTCCCAAGTTTGTTCTGCCTTACTGAGCTGCCTAGCATGGAAGCACGTACAGAAACCCTGCCCAACATGTAAAGTCACTGTATTCAATTTTAACACAACTGCAAATACACCAGAGCATCAACATTTTCTGTTTTACAAGGTCTCTCCTTTTTTGGAACCCTTGTTTCTAAAAAAGCCATGAGAGACTTGAATCAAATTTCAGTGACTAATTATCATGTGTGCGGAATCATCATTAATGTGTATTCTGTGTAGTTAGGTTGTTGTCTTCTTTAGGAAATTTGGGGAAACTGGAGCCCTGGGAAACCCTGTTCCCATCCTCCCCTCATACTCACTGCATATTTGCTGCCACCTGGTGCTGGCTGAGCAGTAGCATTGTGACATCAGAGATGATCCACCACTCAGCACCCAGTCCCACCAGTTCATTTGCATACTTGGGGATAATGACTAGCAACCTGGCTACCATGGCAAGAGCTACCTTTGATGACTGATTGCCCCCTTATTACCAGAACATCATTACAGAAAGGAATGTGGATAAATTGGAGACAGTCCAGCGGAGGGCAACAAAAATGATTAGGGGGCTGGAGCACATGACTTATGAGGAGAGGCTGAGGGAACTGGAATTGTTTAGTCTGCAGAAGAGAAGAATGAGGGGGGATTTGATAGCTGCTTTCAATTACCTGAAAGGGGGTTCCAAAGAGGATGGATCTAGACTGTTCTCAGTGGTAGAAGATGACAGAACAAGGAGTAATGGTCTCAAGTTGCAGAGGGGGAGGTTTAGGTTGGATATTAGGAAAAACTTTTTTACTAGTAGGGTGGTGAAGAACTGGAATGGGTTCCCTAGGGAGGTGGTGGAATCTCCTTCCTTAGAGGTTTTTAAGGTCAGGCTTGACAAAGCCCTGGCTGGGATGATTTAGTTGGGTTTGGTCCTGCTTTGAGCAGGGGGTTGGACTAGATACCTCCTGAGGTTCATTCCAACCGTGAGATTCTATGATTCTATTCTATGATTCTATGAAACACGGCCAGATGTGGATAGCCGGGATAGCCTCCTGCTGTGCTCATTTGGGTTTGTACTGTAGTACGGTGCAGTGTTTCTTTACAAAGGGCAATTGTTTGCTACTTTCCTTAGTAAGGACTAGGTGAAAATAAGATGAAAAATTTCAGCTCTTTTTCTTGGATATTGCTCATCTGCTCCTTGCAATTCAGGGTTATAGCTTAGAACTTTCACGGAAAGGGAAGTTGCATAAAATGAGTTTTGTTTTAATACAGTTTAATTTAATTACTTTCAATTCTCTGATAAACACAGCATTGAGTGGTGAAAAAGGGACCTTCACAAAGATAAGAATGGCAATAAAATATATCCTGAAAACAACAGATGAGTAAGAGCTTCATTGTTTAAACAGTACATAGAAAGAAAAAACTATTATATATTAAAAACAAATAAGGAAATTAACAAACCAAAAAACCCTTCATTTAAGGTTACTTAAGTTTGCTTACATCAATAAAATAAACCATAAAATAATTAGGAAATACAAAGTCAAGTTTTTCAAAAACGATTAAAAGGTTACGAAATTTCACGTTCTCTTGTTAGCAAATATCCAAATAAGTGTTGGCCTGGGCACCCTTAATTCAGTCCTCTTGTGCATTTGCATGATGATGCAGACTTTAATTACATGATCCCAGGAAGAAGATCAGCAGGAAGAAATGGAATAAGAGAAAAGAGAAGATGAGACAAGAGGAAAGGAGGAAGAGGGAAGCCCAAAGAGACAAATTTCAAACACCCGCAGCGAGTCACAGATTCATAAATTCCAAGGCCAAAAGGAACCACTCTGGTCTGACTTTCTGTTTAACATCGGCCATTGAATTTCCCTGAAATAATTCCCATAGGAATTAGAGCGGATTTTTTAGAAATATTGGATATTAGGTGGTCAATTTCATGGCCAGAGGGTTTGTAAATTAGTCAAAGTGAGCCCTGAATTTGGTAGGGATTTGGCTATTATGGAGGCCCGAGCAGGTTTGCACTCCCAGTTCTCCTGAAAGACCATGGAGAATTGCTGCTGCCTGAGAAACTTCCCAGAATAAGCTACCAGGACTGGGGGAGAAATGAAGGAAACCAACCAAAGCCTGAGCTAGGATGGAGAGCATTGATCCAAGCGGTGTTTGAATCCCTCCACCCCCGCCTGCCTGCCTGCGGTGAAACGGACAGAGGGGCACTGATTTCTAGTTTTGAACTTGATAAAGAGCGTGGGCTTCAGCACAAGCCCTACAGCCCATACTCTGAACTCTTGGATAAACAGCAAAGCTGGCTTTTCCCAAACCTTTCCCCCCAGTGCTCTGCATCCACCTGGGATTGTGCCCAGCAGAGGCTGGTGGAGGGGACGGGAAGGGAGAGGAGGCCATGAAAATGTTGTGGCGTCTGCACTACCCCACAGACACACACACACACAGCAATGCAGGGCATAATATCCAGGACAGTAAATTATTTGGCTATAACCTATCAAATCCTACAAAAAGTGTTGAAAGGACAATTTTTCTAGAAAACAATGGGAGGGAGGGGTTAGAGAGTTGCAGTAACCACCTGGACTTCCAGTCTCTGGCCAGGCACATCACCCTCTCCTGAGTTTTCACTGCTATCATCTCCAAACTGGTCCTCCTGATCTGATGTGAGGTCACATCCTGGCATTTAGGGACATTGGCAGGATCTTCCCTGTTCCCAGCTGCAGCATCACCCTCATTCTCCTGCCTGATAAGGATCCCGCCAGGGCTCAGCTAAATGGCATGTGGCATGACAGGCTCTTTGCTGAGGGCCCTTGACAGCACCCAATCAAGATCTGAATCGGACAGGCACCTGCAGGTGCATTTCCTGACTTTTTAATGGACTCCTGGACCCTCTCATGCTTCTGCTGCAAATGTTCCTTCTCGCTCAGCGCTGAGCAGCAGAATGCTCATTGCCCTTTGGCTGTGCAACATCCAGACGTCTAGTCCTGCTGCCCTGAAAGAAACCGTCTTCAGAGCTCTAATCCTGGCAGATATTGATTAAAATCTTGCCGTGCTCCTCTAAGTGTATTTGTGATTGGACGTGCTTCTTGCTAGGGGGGATTCTCAGATACATGAACTGCATAAAACAGAGGGAAAGACAAAGAGAAGCATCAACATGTCTAAGAACTTGAACAATATTTGAAGACCATATGCTGCCGGGAGACGCAAACTGGTATTTTAACGACACACTCACTCCGCTTGTGCCTGACCTGAGATTCAGGAGAGCTAGCTCAGTGGTTTGAGCATTGGCCTGCTAAACCTAGTATTGTGAGTTCAATCTTTGAGGAGGCTGTCTAGGGATTGGAGGTCAAATTCTGTCTGGGAATGGCCCTGCTTTGAGCAGGAGGTTGGACTAGAGCCCTCCTGAGTTCCCTTCCAACTCTGCTATTCTATGAATTCTGTCCTCTCGTGTTGGCAGAACAAATAAACCCCACCTCCAATTACCCCTTACACAATCCGTTTGAGTTCAAGAATGAGAGATCTGTCTTGCAACAAGTTTTAACATTACGGGGCAAAGACTAAGGTGTGAGTGGTCTCTTTTTCTTTCAGTTCTAATACCTGAGGAAAGCTTCAAAATCCATTCCGTCTACCAAGAGAAAAGTTGCTTTGCTGCTCTCAAAGTGCTGATGCATTTGACCCCAAAATTTTGTCTTCATTTTTTCTCACAAAATAAGTTGCAGTAAAATGGGACCAACTGCCTAAACTATCCTGAACGCTGCATGTCAGAGTTTGGGAATATCAGGATAGATCATCACCTGGCGTCAGTTGTCACAGATCCATCAGCATCAGCAGAGCTACGGTGATTTATACCAACCGAGTGCCTGGTCCATTGTGCTGTACTGAGTTAAAAGGTGTCATACACTGTGCAAATCAAGATGAAAATAGTCGGTTTAAAATTACCCCTTGGTTTCACAGAATCTGGTTTAATGGAGGGTTTTTTCTTTTTTTTCTATAAATGTGTTTCATTTATTTGAATATAAAACATTTTCATTTAAAATGTCCCAGAGTAAGTTTTGTGCTGGTGAAATATTCCCAGTCGACAGCCCTGGAGAGAGAAGAGTGTTAATAAAGACAGTACAGTATGGAATGGGCTTCCTCAGAGCACCATTCTCTGCCCCCATGGAAGGTCTCATGGGTTCTGGGTGGATACACACCGATAAGGGAATGAAATCTCTCTTGCATAGTTGAATTTTCTTCTTAGTTTGAGGCGGGAGAAGGAACAGGAACATCTGCAGTCACCTAGCTTCCAAGGGAACCATCTTTCTTGATGCTGTTTGACCTGCAAGTCATTGTGGCCCTTTAGGTGGAGATCAGTGGGTATTCTCTAGGAAGCTGCTTTATGACTCTGCTAACGAACTATCTTCTGAGAAGGACAGGCTGGTCCTCCCACTCTCTCCATTCACTCATGGTAAATTAGAGAGATTTGTAGCTGTAGGTTGTACAGGATGATAAGATACTGCATATGAGCACGGCAGAGAGAGGGAGATGTTTTACTTAGTATTCATTAGGGTCCTTTCTTTTGGAGAGGGAAGCTTTTGCAAACTCACTTGCTGCCTCTGCTTCCCCACTGCAGAACTCCAGTTTTAGGCTGTGCAAGAAGCCAGAGCAGGCAGGAGGGTTTCACCCATAGTTTTAATTCAGCTCCCGCTGCTTAACTTTGCTCTTCATTCATATCTCCTCAGTTAATATCCAGTGAACCAGTGTGAACATAATCTTACTGATTTCAACGAGAAGTCACTTAGGGCCAGTTTTTTTAAAGGGATTTCAGTTCCTAATTCCCACTGAAATCAATGGGATTTATGTGGCCTAAATACCTTTAAAAAACCTGGGTTTAGTCTCCCTTTGCCTCAGTTTGTCACTTGTAATATAGAGGTAAGAGAAGGAGTGATGTAAGCAAGAGACAAGAAGTGATTCGTCTGCCCTACTCCGCGCTGATTAGGCCTCAACTGGAGTCTAGTGTCCAGTTCTGGGCACCACTTTTCAGGAAAGATGTGGACCAATTGCAGAGAGTCCAGATAAGAGCGACAAAAATACGAGTGCCGTGTCTCCATGTGGCTCCCAGAAGCAGCAGCACATCCTCTATCTGCCTTCTATTCATAGGGAAAGCAAGGAGGCTCCACACGCTGCCCGTGCCCCAAGCACTGCCCCTGCAGCTCCCATTGGCTGGGAACCACAGCCAATGGGAGCTTCAGAGGCAGTGCCTGCAGATGGGGCAGTATGCCCACCCCTGGGCTAAGGGCACACAGTGTTCGCAGTTACATGGTCCATGATGCTAACCACCATCACTCCCTGGTTAAATCTTCAAACAAGCCCCTTCGTGCTTTCTGCCCCCCACACTCGGGAGGAGCTCCCTGTAAACATCAGCAAATCAACCTCCTCACCCCAGGGACTGTTTGACTCTTTAATTATTCCCTGTCCAGCAGGCTTGTCATCTCCTTATGAACTTGCTGCCGCAATGTACCAGTTCTGTGGGATGCTTTGCTGGGTGCAGGTTCTGATCCCACACTGTTCATCTTAGGCAACTTTTGTGAGTCAGGCCTGGCGTGCTTGATAATACCTGCCAGTGACTTTGCAGCACAGCCATGACCACTGTCTTTTCAGTTACGGTAACCTCTTCACACCCCTCAATGCTCTCGAGTGGGATATCCCTATGGCATTCAGGCCTCAGATCAGGAACAGGGGCTTTCTTACAGTCCTCTGCACAGAATAGCATCTTGACAATGGCTTCACTGTTGTGATGCACTTTTAACCTGTTTCTATGCACAGTCTGAGGTGCGTCCCTGCTGCGGGGCCTGTGTACATTGCAGGTAACAGCGTGACCCCTCCCTACCACCTCAGAAGGCCCCTCCCATCAGTTTTGCAATTTGTACTTTTCCACAAGGAATAACACCAGCAGCAGATCCCCTGCATCAAACGATCGCTCACAAGGAGAGAGGAACCCCCTTTATCCCATCGAATTGGGACCAGGGCCAGATTGGTTAACCAAAAGGTCGGATCATCACACGAATGGGAAAGTGCCAGGCTGCATCGCCATCTAGTGACCATAGGAGAGATTGCCCACTTCTGGACCTGTGTGCGCTGGTTGTAGAGTTAATACGGAGAACCAGAGAATTCTGGAATGTGTTTGCCCCAAAAGAAGCTAGTGTGTCATACAGGAGGCCTGTGATATGCAGGGGGTCAGATTAGATGCTCTAATGATCTCTTCTGGCCATCAAGTCGAATAATTTCTGAAAAACTGAGTGTAGCATTGGGAGCAGCGTCTGATGTTTTACTGTCTAGCCGGCTTGCTTCCTAGAAGGAACACTCCTTGAGTGGGGTGATCCACAGGGAGTAGCTCAAACCTCCAAAGTGCCTGGCCAGGGGCAGGACATTAGCCCAGCAAGGGAGGGGTGTGGCAGTGACATCACAAAGGCCTTTTGCAGGACCTCAGACTATTGGTCAAAGGTGGTGGGGAGGTGGTGACCTCACAGAGAGATGCTGACATCAGCCAGGCAGGACAGGGGCAAGGGGCCAGGGAAACCTCAGAGACCCTGTGGCTTTGCTTCAGCAAGTCTCCTTCTCCAGGTCTCTCTTTGAGGACTGAAAGAGTATTCGGGTTCACGTACGGGAGCGCCAGGAGGAACCTCTTTCGAGTTTTCTCCTTCCTTTTAGTGATTTTACTAGAAAACAGATGTCCCTGTTTAGAAGGTAAGAGCCTCCTCGAGGTTTGAAACCTGTTCAGTCTGATCCATCTGGTGACAGTTGAATCCTAGGCAAGGAAAACACGAGCTTAAGGAGGCAGAATTTTATTCCGCACCTGGGATTTTGTCCCTTAGAATCACTGGGGACATTAGGGTTTGTCCTTTTTGTTTCACCTTTTCCTTCATCCCTCCCTCCCTCCCTCCTTTCTCGTCGTCTCTTGCTTCATTTGTCCTTTCTTCTGTTCCCCTCCCAACACCAGGAGAGTGGGGTGTGTGTGTGTGTGTGTTAGTTTGCAGGGACTGGTAGTGGGCAGTGTGCTCTGAGAATAGCCGAGCCTTTGATCAGAGCAGAGCCCTGATTATGGGGCCTAAAAAGGCAGACGAGGAGTCAGCCAGCAGGACAGTGAAGCCATTGTCAAGATGCTATTCTGTGCGCAGGACTGTAAGACAGCCCCTGTTCCTGATCTGAGGCCTGAATTGATTTCAATGGGAATGAGGAACTGAAATCCCTTTAAAAAATCTGGCCCTAAGTGATTTGCTCAAGGTCGCAAAGGAAGTCTGCAATGAAGGCAGAACTTAAACTCAGACCCCTCAAGTCTTAGGCGAATGCGATAACCTCTGGACCATCCTTCCTTTCTGTGCTATTGGGCTTGCAATTTCATATGCAAGTTCCTTTAATATTCTTGGATGAAGATTATCTGGGCCCCCTGATTTAGTCCCATTAAGCTGCTTGAGTTTGACTTCTACATTGGATGTGGTAATTTCTACTTAGAATCATAGAAGATTAGGGTTGGAAGAGTCCTCAGGAGGTATCTAGTCCAACCCCCTGCTCAGGTAGGACCAACCCCAACTAAATCATCCCAGCCAGGGCTTTGTCAAGCTGGGCCTTAAAAACCTCTAAGGATGGAGATTCCACCACCTCCCTAGGGAACCCATTCCAGTGCTTCACCATCCTCCTAGTGAAATAGTTTTTCCTAATATCCAACCTAAACCTCCCCCTCTGCAACTTGAGACCATTACTCCTTGTTCTGTCATCTTCTACCACTGAGAACAGTCTAGATCCATCCTCTTTGCAACCCCCTTTCAGGCAGTTGAAAGCAGCTATCAAATCCCCCCTCATTCTTCTCTTCTGCAGACTAAACAATCCCAGTTCCCTCAGCCTCTCCTCATAAGTCATGTGCTCCAGCCCCCTAATCATTTTTGTTGCCCTCCGCTGGACTCTTTCCAATTTGTTCACGTCACTCGATCTGCTGGCAATGCCCCTGCTTATACAGCCCAAAATGCCATTAGCCTTGGCAACAAGGTTCACACTGTTGACTCAGATCCAGCTTCTTGTCCACTGTAACCCCTAGGTGCTTTTCTGCAGAACTGCTGTCTAGCCACTCGGTCCCTAGTCTATATCAATGCATGGCATTATTCTGTCCTAAGTGCAGGACTCTGCACTTGTACTTGTTGAAGCTCATCAGATTTCTTTTGGCCCAATCCTCCAATTTGTCTAGGTCACTCTGTATCCTACCCCTACACTCCAGTGTATATACCACTCCTCCTAGTTTAGTGTCATCTTCAAACTTGCTGAGGGTGCAATCCACGCCATCCTCCAGATGATTAATGAAGAGATTGAACAAAACCGGCCCCAGGACCGACCCCTGGGGCACTCCGCTTGATACAAGCTGCCAACTAGACATGGAGCCATTGATCACCACGTGTTGAGCCCGACAATCTAGCCAGCTTTCTAGCCACCTTATAGTCCATTCATCCAGCCCATACTTCTTTAACTTGCTGGCAAGAATACTGTGGCAGACTGTATCAAAAGCTTTGCTAAAGTCAAGGAATAACATGTCCACTGCTTTCCCCTCATCCACAGATCTTGTCTTCCACCTGGTTCTCATAGTCACATGCTTCCACGGGCCACTTTCCTCACCCAGCAGCCTCCCCTCAGAGTTCTCCAGTCCGGCTTGTATCTGCGAGTCTTCACTTTTCCCTTCAGCCTCCTCTCTCCTTCCCCCCAGCCATCTGCTCAAATCCCCTTCAAACCTCAACCAGAGTTTCCACCTGCATCTCCAAACCTTGGATCTTCCATCAGCCTTATCAGGTGGCACTTCATACAAATGAAGCTCTTTTCAGGTACCTGTTCCAGGATAAGGTACATTCCACAGCTTCCACATCTAATTAGCTTCATTGTCGCTTCCCTTCCTGGGGTCTCTACCACTGCTGCCTCTGTAGCTGTCACAGCCTCCCACCTAAATGCCTGTCAAGGAGAAAAAGGGAAACATACACACAAAACAAAACCAGACCACCACATACTCCCTTCCCCACACTCCCCTGACAAACTCCCACTCAAACTCTCCTGTGCCCACCTATGTTTGTGACTCCTGGACTCCTGTCCTGCTGGCCGACTCCTCGTCTGCCTTTATAGGCCCCCTAATCAGGGCTCTGCTGTGATCAAAGGCTCGGCTATTCTCAGAGCACACTGCCCACTACCAGTCCCTGCAAACTAACACACACACACACACCACTCTCCTGGTGTTGGGAGGGGAACAGGAGAAAGGACAAACGAAGCAAGAGACGACGAGAAAGGAGGGAGGGAGGGATGGACAGAGGAAAAGGTGAAACAAAAAGGACAAACCCTAATGTCCCCAGTGATTCTAAGGGACAAAATCTCAGGTGCGGAATAAAATTCTGCCTCCTTAAGCTCGTGTTTTCCTTGCCTAGAATTCAACTGTCACCAGATGGATCAGACTGAACAGGTTTCAAACCTCCAGGAGGCTCTAACCCTCTAAACAGGGATGGCTGTTTTCTAGTAAAATCACTAAAAGGGAAGGAGAAAACTCGAAAGAGGTTCCTCCTGGCGCTCCCGTACGTGAACCCGAATACTCTTTCAGTCCTCAAAGAGAGACCTGGAGAAGGAGACTTGCTGAAGCAAAGCCACAGGGTCTCTGAGGTTTCCCTGGCCCCTCGCCCCTGTCCTGCCTGGCTGATGTCAGCATCTCTCTGTGAGGTCACCACCTCCCCACCACCTTTGACCAATAGCCTGAGGTCCTGCAAAAGGCCTTTGTGATGTCACTGCCACACCCCTCCCTTGCTGGGCTAATGTCCTGCCCCTGGCCAGGCACTTTGGAGGTTTGAGCTACTCCCTGTGGATCACCCCACTCAAGGAGTGTTCCTTCTAGGAAGCAAGCCGGCTAGACAGGAAAACATCAGACGCTGCTCCCAATGCGCCACTCAGTTTTTCAGAAATTAGTCAACTTGATGGCCAGAAGAGATCATTAGAGCATCTAATCTGACCCCCTGCATATCACAGGCCTCCTGTATGACACAATAGCTTCTTTTGGGGCAAACACATTCCAGAATTCTCCGGTTGTCCATATGAACCCAACAACCAGCGCACACAGGTCCAGAAGTGGGCAATCTCTCCTATGGTCACTAGATGGCGATGCAGCCTGGCCCTTTCCCATTCATGCGATGATCCGACCTTTTGGTTAACCAATCTGGCCCTGGTCCCAATTCGATGGGATAAAGGGGGTTCCTCTCTCCTTGTGAGCGATCGTTTGATGCAGGGGATCTTCTGCTGGTGTTATTCCTTGTGGAAAAGTACATATTGCAAAACTGATGGGAGGGGCCTGCTGAGGTGGTAGGGAGGGGTCACGCTGTTACCTGCAATGTACACAGGCCCCGCAGCAGGGACGCACCTCGGAATGTGCATAGAAACAGGTTAAAAGTGCATCACAACAGTGAAGCCGTTGTCAAGATGCTATTCTGTGCGGAGGACTGTAAGACACCCCCTGTTCCTGATCTGAGGCCTGAATTGATTTCAATGGGAATGAGGAACTGAAATCCCTTTAAAAAATCTGGCCCTAAGTGATTTGCTCAAGGTCGCAAAGGAAGTCTGCAGTGAAGGCAGAACTTAAACTCAGACCCCTCAAGTCTTAGGTGAGTGCGATAACCTCTGGACCATCCTTCCTTTCCGTGCTATTGGGCTTGCAATTTCATATGCAAGTTCCTTTAATATTCTTGGATGAAGATTATCTGGGTCCCCTGATTTAGTCCCATTAAGCTGCTTGAGTTTGACTTCTACATTGTATGTGGTCACTTCTGCTTAGAATCATAGAACATTAGGGTTGGAAGAGTCCTCAGGAGGTACCTAGTCCAACCCCCTGCTCAGGTAGGACCAACCCCAACTAAATCATGCCAGCCAGTGAGGGATGGATGAAGAAAAAGGTGAAACAAAAAGGAAAAACCCTAATGTCCCCAGTGATTCTAAAGGACATAATCTCAGGTACACAGATGACAATATCTTTGAAACAAATCCACATCGAAATGAAAAACACACGCACAGAATCTCCTCTACAGCAACTGTCTCTTGGTGCTCAGCGAGTTTTCCCCTGCCGCACATCCCTGTCCTGCCTGCCTGTTGGCAAGGGAGCTCTGTGAGGTCACAGACGCCTCATCATCTTTGTCCAATAATCTGAGTTCCTGCCAAAGGCCTTTGTGAAGTCACTGCCACACCCACCTTTCCCTGGCAGGACTGATGTCTGCCCCTGGCCAGCCCAGCTGGATGTTTAAGCTGCAGCCCGGATCACCCCACTTGCTCATTATTGATTCTTGGGAGCAAGCAGGCCACCCAGTAAAACAGCAGAGTCTGTTCCGCACCCCACACTGAGCTTTTCATAGAGGTTAGGAAACAATTCCATCTCCTAATCTGGCCTCTATTTCACAGGTTAGGAAATTTCACACACTTTGCACCATATGAAGCCCAATTGCTTCTAAGTCACTAAAAGGCACCTTCCAGAATGACAGGCAGTTGTGACGTGAGGACACCAGGAAACAGAGACTCCACCTCTCCCCTGGGTAATTTGTTCCAGTGGCTAGTTTCCCTCACTGTCAAAAATGTGTGCCTATGTCTCATTTGAATTTCTCTGGCTTCAGCTGGCAGCTCTTGGTTCTTGTTGTGCCTTTTTTGGCTAGATCGAATTAGCCCTGCCCCGTGAAATCCGATCTCCCTGTCCTGCTGGACCCCCCAGCCAGGAGAACCCAGTAGGGGCCTCCTAGCTGTTTCTCTGCCCGGCTGGGGACAGGACTTCCTCTCCGTGGGGATATCAGACGCACTTGCAGAGGCAATGCAGAAGTGAGTGTGCTGCATCAGCCCGGTGTTGGGCTCAGGGCTTTGGCCTTGGCAGCTTCTGCTCCAGTCACGTCTCTGGGTGCCCGGACTCAGAGCTTCTGGCCCCCTGTGGCTGCAGCCAGTGCTGGGGCACTGGGCTCAGGACTTTCATGCCCTTCCCAACTCCTGACGGCACTCTGGGTACCTGGGCTCGGGGCTTCTGCCTGGCATCTGAAGTGAGAGCTCTGGGCTTCCCTTGCAGTTCCTTCTGGGGCTCAGGGGTCCATTTCTCTGGAGGCCCCGAAAATGGTTGGAGCCGAGGTGTTCCCAAGTAATAGGTAGGAGCTGAGGTGCTCCCAACATCAGGGACCCACCTGCACATCTGGGAACCTCCTCTAGCTTCAGAACGGTTGCTGGCTGCTGCCCTTGGAGCCCAGGTCTGAAGGCAGCACACAAGTGAGGGTGACAATGCTGTGACCCCCCCACGCACAACAACCTCTGAACTCCCCCATTCTCCCAGTTTGGTCGGGACCCCCATAGTTACAATAACAGATGCAAACATCTGAAATGGTGACGTTGGTTAATTTCAAGGCCAGAGGGTTTGTAAATTAGTCAAAGTGAGCCCTGAATTTGGTAGGGACCTGGCTATTATGGAGGCCCGAGCAGGTTTGCACTCCCAGTTCTCCTGAAAGACCATGGAGAATTCCTGCTGCCTGAGAAACGTCCCAGAAGAAACTACCAGGACTGGGGGAGAAATGAAGGAAACCAACCAGAGCCTGAGCTAGGATGGAGAGCATTGATCCAAGCGGTGTTTGAACCCCTCCACCCCTTCTTCTCAAGGGCATAAGATCTATTCTGGTCGGTGCTTCTGCTATTATTTTGCACTGCTTTAACCTCTTCCATCCAAAGTTCTGAAAACAATTCAGAATAATTAATTAGTCCTCACAATGGTCTAGTGAGGTAAGGAAGCATTATAATATTTACAGAATAGGGAAACTGAGGCATGGGGAGGCTAAATGACTTTCCCAGGGTTACATGGTGAATCTATGGCAGAGCTGGGAATAGAGCAGAGGCCTTCTGACTTCCAGACTTGTGCTTTTAAGCATAAAATAATCTATCCTTGATAAGTTTGGAAGTTGGTATTAATGCCTTTTGCATTTACTGTTCTTTCTGGTTGCCATTGTGTCTTTCTTCTCCTCCGTAACTGAGTCACGTGAACTCATCCTGAAGGGTCCTGGTTGTGTCTTCTTTCAAATTCTGTCTCGTTTGACTTTGATTTTTTTCCCCACAGTGATTTCATCTATTTTTCAAGTTCCTCCACCCTCTCTTTCATGAAAATACCCAGGTTGCACCTCTGTTTAGTGTAGCCTTGTTACTCATCATTACAAAGAGGAAAGTCATGTGATTTCCACTGCAGATGCCACTCAATCCTTTCAGTATCCCAAATTGAGTTTTTAATTAAAAAACTAATCTCTTAATTTGTTGGCAGTGGTAAGTGTCCAGCTCTTTGGCTTCTCAAACTCCCTTGGAACTTCCATTACAGCTCATAAAGGACATGATTCTCCTCTCACTTATGTAAGTGCAACTTAATTGATTTCTGGGTTACACTGGTGTAAGGTGAGTCAGAGCCTTGACAGCTGCTTCTGATTCACCATTACTGCTCATGGCTATGGCTACACAGCGATAAAAAAAACCCCACAGATGGCCTAGGACAGCTAATTTGGGCTCATGCTCTGCAGCTGAAAAATCATGGTATAGACATTTGGGCTCGGGCTGGAGCCCAAGCTCTGGGACTTTGCAAGGGTGGAGGGTCTTGGGCTTGGGCTGGAACCCAAGCTCTAAATGTCTACACAGCAATTTTTTGGTCCTGGAGCCCAAACCGTGTGAGCCCAAGTCAGCTGATGCGGGCCAGCCATGGATTTTTTATCCCTGTGTAGACAGACCTTAACTCTGCTGTTCACCTAGTCTACACAGAAGGAGTCCTAGAAATGTACAGTCAGCCCAGTGCTGTAACAAGGGCGAGGCGAGTGAGGCACTTGCCTAAGGCGCACAAAGTCGAGGGGCACAGAAAGTGGTGGAGAAAAAAAAAGCCGCTGGCACAGAGATATTTATCACCCAGATTATCTCCCCCACCTGCCACCCCTCCTGCGCCTCCCCCAAGTGTCTCCCCCAGCCCTGACACTTCCCCCAGCCCCTTCCTGGACCCGGAGCAGAGCAGCTCCATGTTGCCTTCCTGCAGCAACTGTCCTAGTGCCCCCCATCTCACTGCCAGGGCAGACTGACTCTGAGCCTGCCCTTCCCTCTCAGACACTTTCATTTTCCAATGGGACCTTCCAGCAGCACAGGGCTCCCCCCGCCCACAGTCACTGCTCCTGCCCCATGCTGGGCAAGGAGGCAGCCCCATCCCCCACCCCCAGTGAGGCTACAGTCAGGGGCAACAGCCGGGGAGGAGGCACACGCAGCGCCCCCGGCACCCACCCCAGGGAGGGGAGGGAGATTCCTGGACCTGAGAGGGGCCCTAGGAGCACATGCAGTGACAGTGGTGGGGGTGAGCGTGCTGCTGGGGGGGCTCCTCTCCCAGAGCTTGCTGCTGCCGGCAGGGAAAGGGCTGGGGGGAGTCCTCCTCTCTGGCCTCTGTCCCGGAGTAGCCTGCCTGCACCCCAAACTCATCCCCAGCCCCACCCCAGAGCCCATACCCCCAGCCAGAGCTTTCACCCCCCCACCGCATCCTCAACCCTCTGCCCGAGCCCTGAGCCCCTCCAGCACCCCAAACACCTCATCCCCAGTCCCAGCCAGAGCCCTCACCCCCCACACCCCAACCCTCTGCCCAGCCCTGAGCCCCTCCCACACCCCAAACCTCCCATTCCCAGCCCCAGAGCCCTCACCCCTACTCTCGCCCTGCGCCCCTCCCACACTCCAAACCCCTCATCTGCAGCCACACCCCACAGCCCTCACCCCTGCACCCCATCCCTCTGCACCCCTCCCATTCCCAAACTCCCTCCCAGAGCCTGCACCCTGCACCCTAATCCCCTGCCCCAACCTAGGGCCTGCACCCCAGACCTCCTCCCTCCCTCACCCAAACTCCCTCCCAGAGCCTTGGGTGGGTGGGTGGAGTTTGGGTGGAGGCAGGTTCTGGACACCACCAAAATTTCTACAAACCTGCCACCCCTGATCCTGCCCTGTAAACCTGAACTCCCAGCATTCTCAGGACACATGATGCCTAGTGGCCACTGCTGATTTCCAGCACCTCCCTCCTCTCTTAACCTGTGAGTCCCTCTCTGCATTGGAACTGGACTGGAACCAAAGACCATCTTGGAAGCAGCATTACCAGCCCAAGCAGTCAAAAATCATGAGTTGACCCCCCAAAATCACAGGCTCTACCACCGCCCCTTCATTCATTCTTCAGCAGCAATTGGGCGGCAGGTCCTTCCCTCTGAGAGTGACTGAGGGACCCGCTGCTGAATTGCTGCCGAAGAGCCGGCCCTGGGGAAGAGAGCAATTTTATATTCTTGCCTCGGGCACAAAAATACCTAGTTACGGTTCTGCCAGCCACTTCTTTTCTTAAATCACCAGACTCGATAGAGTATCAGAAGCTGTTCTGGCTTTTACATTTGTTTCCACACACTACTTCGTTAGCTAACAGTTAAGGTTACTAATTCAAAGAACATCTGCCATTGTACATGCTATTTAGAAACAAATATTAAAGACATGGAAATCAAGAGCTAAGATTAATTATGCCATTTTTTTTACCTCAAGCTTAACACACCCTTCATTAAAAACACACCTCAGATTTGAATTTTCTGTCTGAAGAACACCTGAACAAGCTTAACGCCACTCTCTTTTCTTCCCTCCCTAGTTTCTTTTGTACCCAGCTGACAGACGTCTCCCAAAAAGGGATTTAAGTAGTCTAATTTCTGCCTCAGAGCTCTGTACTGCTCTGGAAGTTGATGGGTTTCCATATTTAATACGTTGCTGATAACCTTTCAATATTGGTGTTCCTAGCACTGATCCAGTCTGTAATGATGAAGATTCCAAAATCATTCTCACCTGTAAAATGTGCTGTGATTTATAGTGACCCCTTACATGGTTCCTAAAGAGCTGTGTCAATGTTCTGAGAGCGATCAGATAGGCTGAAAAATCATGACATGTCAGAAAACAATTAAAATGTCATTTTTGAATAAATAGCATAGCTACATCTTCAGCTGGATACCTGCCAAATTCTCGGAAAAATATTATTTTCATGCCTAGTTCAGGCATCCCAATTTGCCCATCAGTCACCCCAGTCTAAATTTAGGATAAAAACAGGACTTAGAATGAGTTTAAATTCCACTGTGGTGTGGTGACTAATATCTCTTCTATTTCTTTTCCACCCATATGCAGAATCCAAGCGCCAGTCTAAATTCTATGCATGCGAGCAGGAAGAGTGGGAGAATTGGGGGCAGAAAGGGAAGCCGTGGAGGAGGAACAGCAAGGGGAAGGGGAGCTCCCTTGCCTCCCAAACTAAGGGAACGACCATAGGAGGAAGGCGAACCCTGCTCCCCACCTGAGAGGAGCAGCAGGAAGACAGGGAGCTTCAGATCCCTTTCCCCTAAGGTTGGGGGAGGAAGAGCAGCAGCAGCTGTGGAGGAAGGTGGGGAGTGGAGGACAAGGGGAGTCTTACAGCCCCCCTCTCCTCCAGAGGGAGGCAGAAGCAGATGTCTTTTGATGAAAACCTGTGGCAACTGAGCCCATTCTGCCACCTTCTCTGAGTGTGTTGCCATTTTAGGCTGAGAGTCACCCTACCAGGTTAAAGATGCACATGCTTGATCATCTTCTCAGTTATTTCCCACACTGCTGTCAGGGACCAGTATGTGGGTGGCAGGGGCTACATTTCAGATTTGGGATGTGGGTGGAAACTTAACTGTGATTTCAGGGGCTACTTAGGCACCTGAAAACTCTAAGGTTTTTTTTTTCTTTTTTTTTGTAGATAACTTAGAATGGGGGTCGGCAACCTTTCAGAAGTGGTGTGCTGAGTCTACATTTATTCACTCTAATTTAAGGTTTTGCGTGCCAGTAATACATTTTAAATTTTTTAGAAGATCTCTTTCTATAAGTCTATAATATAAAACTAAACTATTGTTGTATGTAAAGTAAATAAGGTTTTTAAAATGTTTAAGAAGCTTCATTTAAAATTAAATTAAAATGCAGAGCCCCCCCGGACTGGTGGCCAGGACCCGGACAGTGTGAGTGCCACTGAAAATCAGCTCGCGTGCCGCCTTTGGCACGTGTGCCATAGGTTGCCTACCCCTGTTCTAGGTGCTTTTGAAAATCCTACTAGGTGCTTTAAATATCTTTGAAAATCTGACCCTTAGTCTCTCTATGCCTCAGTGCCCCATCTGTACAAAATACTGACTCTCTGCCCCAGGGGCACCTCTTCTCTGCAGAACTCACATTCCACACTAAGGCTTTGTCTACTCTACACACCTTTTAGGACACAGCTGTGCTACTACAGCCATGCCGCTAAAAGGCACACAATGTAGCTGTTGTTTGTTGACAGGATAGAGCTCTCCTGCTGACACAAAACTCTTTCCCCCCCCCCCCATGAGTGGCAGCAGCTCACACTGGTGCTTTTTGTTGGTAAAACTTTGTTGTTTGGTTTGGGGGCTGTTTTTTTAAACACCCTGAATGACAAAAGTTTTGCCAACAAAATTCCAAGTAGACAAAGGCCAGTGCTGTGCTGTATTTAAGAGCTCTGCCTGGGAGCACACCTCCTGTATGAAACTTGGGCAGGAGGCACTCCCAAATGACCCCCCTGAGGTCTGGCCTTAGGGTAAGAGCCAGGAACAGGGAGTCAGAGCCAGATTCAGGAACCAGGCAAGGGAGCAGGCCTGGAGCAGAATGGAGTGGGACAAAAATGAGGTAGGAGCAGCTCTGAAGCGAGGCAGGCACAGGCACAATCACTGTTTCAGGTGTGAGAATTGCTGCTGAGTTTAAATGCAGACCTGTTGGTTCCTTGTAGCCGATTGTCTAGGCTGGCCAATCAGGCGATTCTGCTGCAGCCCAACTGGGTACATTGACTGGCCTGAGGGATGAGCCCCAGGCTCAGCTGAGGGAACTCAAGCCCATAGTTCTTGACAGCATCTGTGCATTAGTGTATTGGCATGTAGATACCAAGCTGGGGTAGTGGACAGATGTGAGACTGAGGGGGGGCAGGATTTTTTCAGCCAAGGGAAGTTGCACTGAGTTTTGGAGTGGAAACTAGAAGGCAGAAAGATAAAATTATTGCAGCTGAATGTGGGGATTGGTGGGTGGGAACATGGGAACTGTGTGGTGGAGGGAGAGGAATTTCATATAAAAACAAGCAAACCCAACCTGTGGTGTCTCATTCCCTTGATCATTCTGAGTATGGCTATATTACCATACTGTACAAGCCCATCTGAAATCCTGGTGTAACCCCTTTGGGGTTTAGAGAGCATGGCCCCTTTAAATCTTTTTCCTTAGTGGGGAGGGGGAGTAGTGAGAGAAAGGAGGGAAACTCCAGCGTGTGGTTTTAGAGCTCCAGAGAGAGGAGGATCATAGCCTACAGGCCCTCACAAAGTGAAGCAGCAGAGAACCTGCCTGAAGCCTGGGAAGGACAGGGCCGATCAGGGACACCCCAGGATAGGAGCCAGGAAGAGTACTGTGCCAAGGAGGATTCATCCAAGAAGGACAGGCCACGCCTGTGGGAGGTCCACCAAAGCCGCGGGACCAGCGGATCCTCCGCAGGCAAGCTGCCGAAGGCACCCTGCCTGCCGCCCTAGTGGCGACCGGCAGAGCGCCCTTGGCGTCCTGGTGCCTGGAGCTTCCCCTGGTACTGGGGCTTGTGACTATGCATTGGGAATAAGGAGGGAGGCTGCTAGCTAGTTAAGTGGGGAGGTAGTTGCTCTGTGGGGCTTTGCAGAGAGCGGCAGAAGAGGGCACCGGAGGGGTTTGTTGGGGAAAGTTTCCTGGTGCCAAAGATGACTAGGAGCCCCCAAGACTCACCACTGGACTGGAACTTGGCTCAGGACTCCTGAACTCTGTGTGTAGACGCGTTGCTTGGTGCCTGCCCTTTCAGACTATGCTACCACCGGGCCTGTGGGGCCTTGTGTTGAATGCAACCCTGGTTTACTGCTCCCCCTATATTTCCCCTTGTTGTTTTTCTCCTCCCAGCCCTCTGTAAATAAATATCTCCCTTTCTTATATCCATTGGGGCCGGTTTTGTTCAATATCTTCATTAATGATCTGGAGGATGGCGTGGACTGCACTCTCAGCAAGTTTGTAGATGACACTAAACTGGGAGGACTGGTAGATACGCTGGAGGGTAGGGATAGGATACAGAGGGACCTAGACAAATTAGAGGATTGGGCCAAAAGAAACCTGATGAAGTTCAACAAGGACAAGTGAAGAGTCCTGCACTTAGGATGGAAGAATCCCATTCACTGCTGCAGACTAGGGACCAAATGGCTAGGCAGCAGTTCTGCAGAAAAGGTATTAGGGATTACAGTGGATGAGAAGCTGGATATGAGTGGATAGTGTGCCCTTGTTGCCAAGAAGGCTAATGGCATTTTGGGCTGTATAAGTAGGGGCACTGCCAGCAGATCGAGGGATGTGATCATTCCCCTCTATTCGACATTGGTGAGGCCTCATAGACTCATAGACTTCATCTGGAGTACTGTGTCCAGCTTTGGGCCCCACACTACAAGAAGGATGTGGAAAAATTGGAAAGAGTCCAGCGGAGGACAACAAAAATGATTAGGGGGCTGGAGCACATGACTTATGAAGAGAGGCTGAGGGAACTGGGATTGTTTAGTCCGCAGAAGAGAAGAATGAGGGGGGATTTGATAGCAACCTTCAACTACCTGAAAGGGGGTTCCAAAGAGGATGGATCTAGACTATTCTCAGTGGTACCAGATGACAGAACAAGGAGTAATGGTCTCAAGTTGTAGTGGGGGAGGTTTAGGTTGGATATTAGGAAAAACTTTTTCACTAGGAGGGTGGTGAAGCACTGGAATGGGTTACCTAGGGAGGTGGTGGAATCTCCTTCCTTAGAGGTTTTTAAGGTCAGGCTTGACAAAGCCCTGGCTGGGATGATTTAGTTGGGAATTGGTCCTGCTTTGAGCAGGGGTTTGGACTAGAAGACCTTCTGAGGTCCCTAATATTCTACAATTCTATGATTGTACTTTTCCTGTGGGGGTGTGTGTTCACTCTGGGGGGCTTGGAACAGGTGCCCCTGGGGTGAAAGGGATTTTTCCTGCTGAATTCCTGTGCATGCTTTCTCTTCGCCAGAGCTGCCTGCAGAGCAGACTCCATCTCAGCTACGAGGGTGCTAAAGTTACACTGGTTATAAATGATCTGGAGAAAGGGGTAAACAGTGAGGTGGCAAAGTTTGCAGATGATACTAAACTACTCAAGATAGTTAAGACCAAAGCAGATTGTGAAGAACTTCAAAAAGATCTCACAAAACTAAGTGATTGGGCAACAAAATGGCAAATGAAATTTAATGTGGATAAATGTAAAGTAATGCACATTGGAAAAAATAACCCCAACTATACATACAACATGATGGGGGCTAATTTAGCTACAACGAGTCAGGAAAAAGATCTTGGAGTTATCATGGATAGTTCTCTGAAGATGTCCACACAGTGTGCAGAGGCGGTCAAAAAAGCAAACAGGATGTTAGGAATCATTAAAAAGGGGATAGAGAATAAGACTGAGAATATATTATTGCCCTTATATAAATCCATGGTATGCCCACATCTCGAATACTGTGTACAGATGTGGTCTCCTCACCTCAAAAAAGATATTCTAGCACTAGAAAAGGTTCAGAAAAGAGCAACTAAAATGATTAGGGGTTTAGAGAGGTCCCATATGAGGAAAGATTAAAGAGGCTAGGACTCTTCAGTTTGGAAAAGAGAAGACTAAAGGGGGACGTAATAGAGGTATATAAAATCATGAGTGATATTGAGAAAGTGGATAAGGAAAAGTTATTTACTTATTCCCATAATACAAGAACTAGGGGTCACCAAATGAAATTAATAGGCAGCAGGTTTAAAACAAATAAAAGGAAGTTCTTCTTCACGCAGCGCACAGTCAACTTGTGGAACTCCTTACCTGAGGAGGTTGTGAAGGCTAGGACTATAACAATGTTTAAAAGGGGACTGGATAAATTAATGGTGGCTAAGTCCATAAATGGCTATTAGCCAGGATGGGTAAGAATGGTGTCCCTAGCCTCTGTTCGTCAGAGGATGGAGATGGATGGCAGGAGAGAGATCACTTGATCATTGCCTGTTAGGTTCACTCCCTCAGGGGCACCTGGCATTGGCCACTGTCGGTAGACAGATACTGGGCTAGATGGACCTTTGGTCTGACCCGGTACGGCCTTTCTTATGTTCTTATGTTCTTATGCACTCGTGTTGATAGCCTATACTGGGGTCTATGTCATTGCATCTTCAGTGCTACTTTTAACTATGCTAGGTAGATGAAAGCTAGTGCAGGTATGTCTACTCAAGCTACAATCATACTGGTATTTGCATTGTAGATATACTGTCTGCCTAGAGGTCATAGCCCTCTCTGCCACACTTCATCTGTCTTTATCTTTTTAAATTGTTCACTCTTTAGCATAAGGACTGTGACCTCCTCTGTTTGGAAAGCACCTGGTACAGCGTAGGTCTCACCAACTATCTCAACAGTGAAAAAGTTTTGGGGGAAGGAACAATAATGCTAGAGAAGAAGCTGAGGATCTAAAATGGGCTAAACCCAGCGTTGTGAGTTCAAACCTTGAGGGGGCCATTTAGGGATCGGGGCAAAATCAGTACTTGGTCCTGCTAGTGAAGGTAGGAGACTGGATTTGATGACCTTTAAGGTCCCTTCCAGTTCTATGAGATAGGAATATCTCCATATGTTAATAACGTAGGACAGCAGCTCTTCAATAGTGAATATCTTTTAGAAAAAACTTACAGAATTTAATAGAAAATTATATGCCTGTGATAGAATTCTGTAGGCTGGTTTAAAAGCCATAAAAAGAATCTTATTATTCTATATCTTTTTTGAGTAATTTCTATAGAACCCTATTGGTTTCCATCCTTATTAAATTCTATAGAACCTTTTCATAAGAGTGGCTTAAATTGTTGCAATATCCTGTCTTTTCTGCACAGGATAAGTCATGTTCAATGTTAAAATAATATACAGTTTAGTGTTGCTCACTCTAGAAGGGTCTGGATCTCATAGTAGATTATAGTAGTACCTGGGGCCACAGGGAATAGTGTCCAAATTAAAAAAGGCATAAGAAAACCAGACACAATTAGGAGAGAAGTGCAGATAGTATATTTAAAATTTGGAAATTTACATCAGTACATATGCATATTGAAATTGCATATTGAAATGTATAACTAGGGCCCTACCAATTTCATAGTCATAGGATTTAAAAAATCTTAATTTTCATGATTTAGGATATTTAAATCTCAAATTTCACGGTATTGTAACTGTAGGGGTCCTGACCCAACTCTGAAGGCAGCAGCACAGAAGTAAGGGTGGCATAGTATGGTATTGCAACCCTTACTTTTGCACTGCTGCTGGTGGAGCACTGCCTTCAGAGCTGGGCACCTTGCCAACAGCCACTGCTCACCAGCCACCTAGCTCTGAAGGCAGCATGGAAGTAAAGGTGGCAATACTGCAACCCCCCCTCCCACAGAAATCTTGTGACTACCCCCACAACCCTCTTTTGAGTTGGGACCCCCAGTTTGAGAAATGTTGGTCTCCCCTGTGAAATTTGTATAGTATGGGGTAAAAATATACAAAAGACCAGATTTCATGGTCCATGACATGTTTTTTCACAGCCATGAATTTGATAAAACTATGTAACAGGATAATTCCTGTCAGACAGGGTGTGGATTTTGTTTCTATAGCAGAAATAGACTGATTTACTAATTGTTCACAGAAGACAGGAGCTTTCTTGCACTATTTCACTCAAAGTTATACAGACAGACTGACAACTGCACATCTTATAATCAGTTGGCCACATTTATGGTCTCAAAGGCTTTGACATCTGGAAACTTGTCACAGGAGAAATTAACGAGCAGTTGCTTGGTTCCACTCTTGGTGGGAATGATTTCAACCGGTACTTTGGAACTCTGCCTGGGCTGTAGTGAGGGCATTCTAAAAAACAGAAAAAAAGGAGAAATATCAATTGAAAACATCCTTGTATTTTATATTTGAGTTTCCCTGCCAGCCATCCCCCCTATGCATTGCTGTCAGTAGGGAGGAGGAACTATACAATGGGGTTCCAAAAGGGCCTAAAGGAGTTAAATCTCCAACGCTGACTTGGGTACCTAGCTCCCTTCGGCCACTTTGGAGATCCCTACTTTGAGTATGCGATAGATAATTCAGAGTTTTGTTGGCATTTTCACTTACGTTTAAGGATATGCAGGTGTTAGACTAAAGGGCATAGGCAAATGGAATTTTTGGCAGGCATTTGTTTGTGTGTGCAGTTCTGTGAAGGCCAGATGGAGGTCTGGCTGCAAATTTACCCTTCCTGGTTCTAATTTAAAATTCCAGCATTACAAAACATTAATGATCCAAACATACAAGAAAAATGAACTGGATAGCATCTATTGCATTCCAACTCTTTATAGCTGTCCCATTCCTCATCTATCAGTAGCAAATACACTAGTGCCCCCTACTAAATAAGGGTTTCAATTTATTGATCTAACCCCTACTGTATTTCTACATTTTCCAAAACAATGACATTTATTGAATTTCAAAACCAAGGTTGAAAAATCATACATGCCAATGGTTACTATATAGGAGAAATAGTCTCTTGTTTTAAAAAAGTATTTATCACAATATTAACCACTCCTTCCATTCTGTCCCTCCATAATTAATATATTTTTATCTCTAAATACACAAATTTTATAGCTTTCAAACTCTTAGCATGTCTGGCTTTCTAAACATTATGATTTAGGTCTGGATTATTAAAACCCAGCCTCTTTGTATCAGTAGTTTTCTCATATACTAGTTGCAGGAAGAATTTTCCACCAGCAGTAGTTCTAGGTGGAGAGAGATGGGGGTACATTTTCAGAAGGATGGCCTTCTTTTGAGGGTGCAATTTCTGTCTGAAAAATTTGAACTTATTGAAATGTTCACATTTTGAAATGCAGGCACAAATCTGCATACTTGCACCTCTACCTACCTGATATGGGTGAAAATCAGAGAGAGAGAGACACAAGTACTCAGATTTGCACATACACAGTTCATTTTAAAAAGTTTTTAAAAGGACCCAAGGTTAACAGGTACAGCTTTTTTTGTGTAGAAACCATCACTTTGTATCATGCCTTGTATAGTAGGGTGTGACCTGGCTGGCACTGCCATAATATTCAAGTTTAATAGATTGCACCTGCAGACTGGCTGCCAGGGCCTCAGCCCCACTTATATAATTTAGACTTTTACCCAATGTGTGAGTGCAGTCAGGTAAATGGGTGAATAAATAGCACCAACTTGTGGCCACAGTTATTGGTACCTACAAACTGCAGTGCCAAAAGAAAGGTCAGGTTGAGGCCTCATTAAAAATCAGATCTTTTTTTATCTTGAGTCTCATTTCCACGTACAGACCTCTGTGGTCACAGCCAGAGGAAAAAGGTGTCATGCCAACATTTGCTTCAAAACACACAACAGGACTTAGGGTTGGGTGGTATCTTTTATGTCAAGAAGTTGATGCTCCTTGTACTTACTCTATCTTGAGCTTTCCTTTCAGCAGGTCACTGCCTTCTGCCTGCAGCACGCAGTCTTTCACCTCTTGGTCGAGAGGATTGGTAAATATCACTTCCACATTCACCGGTTCATTCACTTTTGCATCACTGAGCACCTGTACAGACCAAACACTTGCATGATCACATTCTGAAGCAGAAAATGATGTTATGATTCATGAAATGTTGGGCACTCTTAAGACACCCCACCATGGCAGGATGAGAACAGAGCATCTCTCTCAAGGGTAAAGACAGTAGATGTAGGAAGCAAAAGATCCAGTCTAAACCTCCTTTCACCTTCCCCTTTCCCCAGTGCTAAAGCTGGGCTCAGATTAACTGTGTGAGGCAGCTGAAGCGCTCTCCCTCTCCAGGTTGCAAAGGGACAGATCTTTACCTGCATGACAAGGTCAGGGTTATCCAGAGTGATGTTTCTTTCCACCACCACATCAATCCCACTTTCAATTTGACACAAAGCTGTTACTTGAATCATGTTGTCGCTTGTTAAATTCTGCTGGTACTCAGCATACGTTATCTTAATGGGAAACTGTTTCTCTGAAAGGAAAAAATAACATAAATAGGATGAGATGCACTTGCAAAAGTCTAGCAAATATCATTCACCTAAAATGAATATTTTCCTATCACCCAGAATCTGGTGCTAGACAGGACATGAGCTTTCCCTGCTTTTCTCTCACTTCTTGCTGCATTGCCTGTCAGGGACTGGACTGGGGTTGGTTACTCTTCAATTCCTTCTGCCTCATTCTGTGCCCCTTTTTTCCTCCCCATTGTTCTTTCTAGAAGGTGATGAGGCAGATAACCTGCCACTTTGCATTTCATTAACTAGTGCCAGTGTCTATTTAATTGTCATGGGAAAGGCCTCTCAGGCTCTATCCAGGACTAATTCCCTAAGATACACATCACTTGGACCTGCTTGTGTGTGAGTATACTTGCATTTTCTCAAGCTTTCTTCTATCTGCTCTTTATCCAAAGTTATTTTACAGCATTTTCCTTCTGTACTAATAATTCAGGCTTCTTTTTGTTCAAGATATAGTATAAACAGGACATTTCAGCCACTTTTGAATCATCAATAATTTCATTCCCCCCTCCCCCGCCCGCATGAACCAGTTTTCTTCCTTTTACTGTGCTGCTTCTTCCCATTATAAAAATCCATGTAACTTTTCAGAAGCCTTTGGCTGCCATTAACTCGTCTTGCTTTTTTGTTGTCCTTATCTTTTCCATGCTAGCTTCTGTTAACTGAGTATTCTGGTTTACTTGCCACTACCTCTTCATTTCTGGTATGTTTTCCCCGCACCCTTATATCTGAGCAGTGTTTGGGAATCATATGGGAAATGTTTTATTTCTTAGATTTTTCTCTTTTAGAGGAACTTTAACCTGCTTTGGATTAATGATGATGTCTCTTAAGAATCCCCAGCCTCCTTCCAGGCTGGAATTTAAGACCCTCTCCCATTGCACCTTTCTTAGTAGATTTCTTCATTCCCTCAGTTTTGCCGCCTTTACATCTAATTCTCTCATACTGTTATGACAAAATTGTTTCTTTGGTTACACAATTATATGAAAAATTACCTTCTTCAGAAGCAAGAGTAGATGAAAGGGAGTCTTTCCAGACCTCATGAATTGGCTTCCCAGTGTACACAATGGTCCAAGCAGTCATATTTGCCTTTACAGTCTTAGCATCAGAGGTCACATTTCTGAGAACCAAGATTAGGCTGACATCTTTGCCGATCTCTAAGGAGCCATCCACCTTGAACTTCCCTGAAATTTCAGGCTTTTGATCAATTTCTGGTCGCTTCTCTGATGTGGCACTGAAACCATGTACTCGGCGCAGCTTTGTACGAGCCTTTTCATACACTTCTCTTTCCTTCTGAGAGCCTATGAGAGAGAGAGAGAGAGCGAGAGAGCGAGAGAGCGCGCGCACCATGAAAATAGTAAAAAACCAGTAAAATATGTCCATTTTCAAATGTTGGATGCAGGGTAGTTGTAGCGGCGTTGGTCCTAGGATATTTAGAGAGACACCCATCTTGTCTCTCCACTTTTAACTGACAAGCTTACCCAGCAGGATGTAGGGCCCTGCCAGATCTGCCTCCAGGGGAGACAGAGCAACTGTTTACTGCTGCCACGATCAACCTGTTGGATGAGTGACAGGCATGCATTCATTTCAGATTTCAGAGTTGCTGTCCTTAAACTTGAGAGCATTAAACCTGTTAATTCCAGAGAGGAACTAAAGCTTAGTTCCCAAACCTTCCCTCATCCAACTTTTCCTAGGGCTGTACAAGTGGTAAATATAAATTTCAACTTGCTTCACTTTATTCTGTAACACAAAGCAGCCCTCTAAACTGATGGGATTGACAGGCCTGCAGCTTACGTGAACAGGCCCTACTCTAATATGACAGTTTGAATGATCAGCCCTTCCCCCATTTAGACATTTTTAATAGCACTCTTTGTGTCTTACTCTTGTTTGCACCTGCAAACTTAGCTAAAGATGTTTGTGTTCTGTATTTTGTACTGGCAAAACTGAAGGTGCACATTTAGAGGCCGGTTGAGGTCCTTTTGAAAGGGTTGCCCTTCTTGTGGAGTTTGCTATCTGTCTATCTTAGTTTATAGGTACTGTATAGAAACCTAATAACTGTTGTTCAATAGCAAATGCAATTTGAGCAGCCTGTGTTATCATGGACAGGATGGGACAGGACATGTTTTGCACAATATAATTAAGAGCAACATTACCTAGGTCTCATGAGTCAAAACTGACATATCAGAAATAGTATGGCACATTACTATTCCTTCTGTCTTCCTCCTTTTCTTAGCACTGTAGGAGCCAAAAGTGTAACTTTTGCCCTAGCTGTTGTAGTGCTTGCTAAGGTACTGGCTCCTATTACAATGTTTCTACCATTTTAAGAATTAAACTTTTGTGGTACTATCAAGAAACAGAGGATTTTCTCTTTACCTTCTCCATATTTGTAATTATTAGTGACATCTACACGGGCATAACTGCCTACTGCCTTGGTGCTGGTGAACTGGCCAATTGACTTGGTCTCAGAAGAGATTGGCTTTGCCTCTCTAGTCCTAATGTTGTAAGTCCAGGTGATACGGTCTGCATTCACCTCAGCAAATACGAATGGAGAGTCATAGTCCAGGTCTACATCACCCTCTTTGATGGCTATAAGTGAAGCAGGACCACACTGAAATATTCCTAGAGTATCAAGGAAAAGAAAATCAGTTAGGGCTAGACTAGTCAAAACACTCTAATAGAATGTAAGCAATGCACATTAGACATAAACCGTGTGTCAAGGACCGCTGAATTATACAGCGTTCCCCCTGCTTTAACATTTTCCGGAATTAAAATCCCTGTACCTGCACTTTTCTCCTGGGGAGTTGCATCCAGAATTTGCCATCCATTGTAGGAGGGCCCCAGGTCACTTCGGGTAAACCAGCTTTCATTCCAGACATGGAAATTCCTAGAGACAAGAATAAACATGGTAAATAACTAATGTGTGACAGTTGTGTAGCAAGTTTGAGGGTCACTGATTGTATCCACTTCTGTAAATCCAGATTCTCTCATCTGACCAAATTGTTCAAGCTGAAGGACCAGCCAAACAAACAAACAAACACAGAGGCTTCATGTTGCCTTTGAGGCTCCTTGAGCCAGGAACCAGTTTGGCCCAGGACACAACTCACTGCAGCTTTAGGGGAGTTCTAAATTACGTTCAGTTGCTTACAGCCCCAAAAGCATATTGTGGCAGCCAGGGATTACAGGAGTGCAGCAGTGCTCTGGCCTCATACTGTGAACTGGGAGTTGCCAGTAGGGTGATCCCAAAACTTCCTTTCCCCTAGGGGAGCCCTCAGGTTGCTGATGAAGATGGCTTTCTGGCTACTCTTTACTGCTAGCAGAAAGACCATATGGGAGAATGGGGTCCATAAATACACTAAATGGCTGCACAACTTAATACATTTCCTAGCCACACATTATACCCCCTAACAGAGCATTCTCAGTGAGGCATGGTTTTCCCAGTGGTTTCTGTAGTGATCTCTAATAGCTAAGAAAATAAAAAAATGGTAAATAAAACAGCATAAATATTAATTACTTTATTGCTGTTATAAGCTATGTCAAATAAGAAATTATCCTGATTCTGGATCAGGCATGTCTCAGCAAGTAATGGTCCTCATTAAGGGCCCTCAACACTTCCAGCCTTCCACTAATTTACAGGAAATGCACTCCTTGTCTGTTATTTATACTTACTATAGCAAATGTTGTAATTCTGTATATGTATATGACCGAGAAAGCGGAACAATCAGTGAGTTATCTTACATGCCTATACACAAATGCAAGAAGCCTGGGGAACAAGCAGGGAGAACTAGAAGTCCTGGCACAGTCAGGGAATTATGATGTAATTGGAATAACAGAGACTTGGTGGGATAACTCACATGACTGGAGCACTGTCATGGATGGGTATAAACTGTTCAGGAAGGACAGGCAGGGCAGAAAAGATGGGGGAGTTGCGTTGTATGTAAGAGAGCAGTATGACTGCTCAGAGCTCCGGTATGAAACTGCAGATAAACCTGAGAGTCTCTGGATTAAATTTAGAAGTATGAACAACAAGGGTAATGTCGTGGTGGGAGTCTGCTACAGACCACCAGACCAGGGGGATGAGGTGGACGAGGCTTTCTTCCAGCAACTAACAGAAGTTGCTAGATCACAGGCCCTGGTTCTCATTGGTGACTTTAATCACCCTGATATCTGCTGGGAGAGCAATACAGCGGTGCACAGACAATCCAGGAAGTTTCTGGAAAGTGTAGGGGACAATTTCCTGGTGCAAGTGCTGGAGGAACCAACTAGGGGAAAAGCTCTTCTTGACCTGCTGCTCACAAACAGGGAAGAAATAGTAGAGGAAGCAATAGTGGATGGGAACCTGGGAGGCAGTGACCATGAGATGGTCGAGTTCAGGATCCGGACACAAGGAAGAAAGGAAAGCAGTAGATCAGAGACCCTGGACTTCAGAAAAGCAGACTTCGACTCCCTCAGGGAACTGATGGGCAAGGTCCCCTGGGAGAATAACATGACGGGGAAAGGAGTCGAGGAAAGCTGGCTGTATTTTAAAGAATCCTTATTGAGGTTGCAGGAACAAACCATCCCGATGTGTAGGAAGAAAAGTAAATATGGCAGGCGACCAGCTTGGCTTAACAGTGAAATCCTTGCTCGTCTTAAACACAAAAAAACAGCTTACAAGAAGTGGAAGATTGGACAAATAACCAGGGAGGAGTATAAAAGTATTGCTCAGGCATGCAGGAGTGAAATTAGGAAGGCCAAATCACACTTGGAGTTGCAGCTAGCCGGAGATGTTAGGAGTAACAAGAAAGGTTTCTTTAGGCATGTTAGCAACAGGAAGAAAGTCAAGGAAAGTGTGGGCCCCTTGCTGAATGAGGGAGGGAACCTAGTGACGGAGGATGTGGAGAAAGCTAGTGTACTCAATGGTTTTTTTGCCTCTGCCTTCACAGACAAGGTCAGCTCCCAGACAGCTGCACTCTGCAGCACGGTATGGGGAGGAGGTGACCAGCTCTCTGTGGAGAAAGAAGTAGTTCGGGACTATTTAGAAAAGCTGGATGAGCACAAGTCCACGGGGCGGATGCGCTGCATCCGAGGGTGCTAAAGGAGTTGGCGATGAGATTGCAGAGCCATTGGCCATTATCTTTGAAAAATCATGGCGATTGGGGGAGGTCCCGGACGACTGGAAAAAAGCTAATGTAGTGCCCATCTTTAAAAAAGGGAAGAAGGAAGATCCAGGGAACTACAGGCCAGTCAGTCTCACCTCAGTCCCTGGAAAAATCATGGAACAGGTCCTCAAGGAATCAATCCTGAACCACTTAAAGGAGGGGAAAGTGATCAGGAACAGTCAGCATGGATTCACCAAGGGCAAGTCATGCCTGACTAACCTAATTGCCTTCTATGATGAGATAACCGGCTCTGTGGATGAGGGGAAAGCAGTGGATGTGCTATTTCTGGACTTTAGCAAAGCTTTTGATACAGTCTCCCACAGTATTCTTGCCAGCAAGTTAAAGAAGTATGGGCTGGATGAATGGACGGCAAGGTGGACAGAAAACTGGCTAGATGGTCGGGCTCAACGGGTAGTGATCAATGGTTCCATGTCTAGTTGGCAGCCGGTATCAAGTGGAGTGCCCCAAGGGTCAGTGCTGGGGCCGGTTTTATTCAATATCTTCATTAACGATCTGGAGGATGGTGTGGACTACACCCTCAGCAAGTTTGCAGATGACACTAAACTGGGAGGAGTGGTTGATACGCTGGAGGGTAGGGATAGGATACAGAGGGACCTAGACAAATTAGAGGATTGGGCCAAAAGAAATATGTTGAGGTTCAACAAGGACAAGTGCAGAGTCCTGCACTTAGGATGGAAGAAACCCATGCACTGCTACAGACTAGGGACCGAATGGCTGGGCAGCAGTTCTGCAGAAAAGGACCTAGGGGTTACGGTGGACGAAAAGCTGAATATGATTCAACAGTGTGCCCTTGTTGCCAAGAAGGCTAATGGCATTTTGGGTTGTATAAGTAGGGGCATTGCCAGCAGATTGAGGGATGTGATCATTCCCCTCTATTCGGCATTGGTGAGGCCTCATCTGGAGTACTGTGTCCAGTTTTGGGCCCCACACTACAAGAAGGATGTGGATAAATTGGAGAGAGTCCAGCGGAGGGCAACAAAAATGATTAGGGGGCTGGAGCACATGACTTATGAGGAGAGGCTGAGGGACCTGGGATTGTTTAGTCTGCAGAAGAGAAGAACGAGGGGGGATTTGATAGCTGCTTTCAACTACCTGAAAGGGGGTTCCAAAGAGGATGGATCTAGACTGTTCTCAGTGGTAGAAGATGACAGAACAAGGAGTAATGGTCTCAAGTTGCAGAGGGGGAGGTTTAGGTTGGACATTAGGAAAAAAATTTTCACTAGTAGGGTGGTGAAGAACTGGAATGGGTTACCTAGGGAGGTGGTGGAATCTCCTTCCTTAGAGGTTTTTAAGGTCAGGCTTGACAAAGCCCTGGCTGGGATGATTTAGTTGGGGATTGGTCCTGCTTTGAGCAGGGGGTTGGACTAGATGACCTCCTGAGGTCCCTTCCAACCCTGAGATTCTATGATTCTATGTTCTCTCCTGAGACTGAATATTTCAGACTTGATCCTGAGAATCTCAACCTGAAGTTCTGGATGGGAGTTTCATTGGGAAATGTAAAATCAACAAGAATTTTATGTCTGAGATAACTGAAAATAATCTCAGAAATTTTATAGTTGTACAGGAAGCCTTGGACCTGATTTTGAAAGGTTTTGAGCACTCTCAGCTTTCACTGGGTTCAACAGTGTTCCCTGGAGCACAAGGACTGAGATTATGCCTGGTCCTTGTACCCAGGATGCTGTCCCTTCCTGAGCACCTCTACAGTTGCACAGCATAATCTCACGCTAAATTTGTATCTTAATTTATGCATCTAACATTTAATTGTGGGCATAATTCTGTGGATTGTCACCCCGGTGACCTGATATGGGGACAAGTTATACCTGTATAAAGGAAGCCTGTGTCCTGGTTATGCTGAAAGTTCACATCTTAATGTACACACACAGATGCTGGTTCTGGGGGTGCTGCCACACCCCCTGGCTTGAAGTGGTTTCCATCATATCCAAGTTTGGTTCAATGGCTCTCAGCACCCCCACTATATAAATTGTTCCAACACCACTGTGTGCACCCTTTTAAAAATCTACACTCAAACTAATCAAGTCCCATTGTGTGATATTTTTAGGTTGACACCTTAGATTTTTGTATCCACTTTGGTCCTGAAGCTGTAATGTTATTATAACTCTTTCTAATTTAGCTTCAAGTGACTGTTGTAACTCTTTGTTAAATTACACTCTGTACTAAATGAGGTACATGTAGATTAAATAGTGTTGATCATTGAGAATTGTTCTGTTCTTTGGAGAGAGAGAGAGAGACCATAATTTGGGTGTGAAGATTGGGGTAATCCTAGCTGGTGGTTTCCATACTTTTTATTGTTTTGTTATTTATTTAATGATGTGTGTCTTGTTTTGAGTTGCAGCTTTAACTATATGTTCACAATGTATGGAAATCTACGCGCTTTGGTTGAGGAGTCTGTATCTATCCCATCAATGCCCGGGACCAAATCATACCTTTGACTTGCATCTATAAGTCCCGGTGATGTCAATGCTTAATACTGCAGATATTTAGAAGAATAGTTGGTTACCAGACGCTGTCACGCCCCATGCTGAGAGGATTTCCAGATTCATCATAATATACATCCACACTCAGGTTTCTATCTGTGTCATGGGCGGAGTTGAAATTTGAAATCGTACGAGTAGGAATCCCCAGACACCTGAGCACTAAAGAAATCAAAACAAATAATTAAAAACCTGCATTTCTGGGATACAAAGTTTCTATGCTACAATCCTCAGCTAATATTTCTGGATAGTGATCTGGCCAAACTAGGCTCTGGCATTGTCAGTGCTTTGAAACAGGCCTCAGTATATAGTGTTTAGCATTTCCCATAATGGAGCCTGTGCAACAAACACATCTGTGTTAATGAAACATACCTGTGTTCAGCACTGATGCAAAAACCCAGCATTGTCCATATTTAACAGGTTTAAATCCTGCATCCTTCCACTTTCGCAGGATTTCAACGCTTCCATTCCAACTGCTTGGATTTGTTCCATCAGAGTAATTTCCAGTCCACTTTCCCTGCAGCACCCCGTTATCATCATTACTGTTGACCTGGAAAAAATATACCCTAGATTAACACATAGCATAGTTTGCAGTAGAAGGAGGAAGAAACAGCCCTGTGTGGCATATAGTACTAATTAATACCTTGTATAACTGTTATGTAAGTGCTTTTTCATCAGTAGATCTCAAAGTACAACACAGTCTTTACTATATTGATCCACAGATCAATAGGACACTACTATAACTCCATTTTACAGATGGGGAACTGGGGCACAGAGAGGTTGAGTGACTTGCCCAAGGTCACACAGAGAGAATGTGGCAGAGGAAGGAACTGAACCTGGGTCTCTCAAGTCTTAGGCTAGTGCCCTAATCATTGGACAAGGGGCAAAGCTACTTCAGGGAACTGGCTTGCCACAAAGAAGATATCTTATTTTAAGGGACATAGGTGATGTATTTAATCAATAAATTAAAATATTTAGCCCCCTCCACTCCTCCCACCCAAAAATAACAGCAGTAGGTTAAAGCACTTTACAGAACTTTTAGTGTATCATATCAGGATCCATGTGCCAGCTGCAGATGTACTCCCCCAGCTTGAAACACGCTAAGTTTCAGCACCAACAAGCCCTTATGTGGAGAGATGTACATCACAACTTGGAGCAGCGTCATGGATTTAAACTGAAAGTACTAGAAAAAAATTCTTGGCTGGATGCAAAAATCTTAATACTATTTTGTCTCCTGCTTTTATTGCTACCTTTATAAACTTTTAAGTCAATTTAGTGCTCGTGGAAGGAATGGTAGCCCTGGAGAATAAAATTGTCTACTGCAGTGGCAGAGCAACTGGAGAGATCAGGAGTAACATCTAGGGTGCTGGGGAAGAGCCTTCTCAGTAAAAAAAAAATCCCTTGCCTATAGAACTCCTTACCAGACGTGATCAAATAAGCCAAAATGTAAGACTACCACGAATGACTTCTGTAAATACCACCAGACCCACTCTCACTCTCTGTTTAAGGGGGGGAATTGAGATAGGAACTCCTTTATTTTGTCTGACAACTAGATACCAAAGTGACAAATGTCTCAGAAATACCATAGACTAAGAAGAACTTGCATGCACAAATCGGGTAGTTATCCGTCACTGTGGTTTCTGAACCACACAAACAGTGGATTTACCCTCACAGGGAAGTATCTTCCATCTGCTTTTAAAGAACTGCTTTTAAAGAAACAGTTAGTGGATTTGGATTTTGCAATGTTTCTAATGCTGAGTAAATCAACCCCTTTCTTACCATGGCACTGAGCACACGGCCCACGTATTTGGGATCATTTCTGCGAGACACATCAGTGGCAGGGTCTTTACGGTAGCTTAGGCTTCTATCCAGTATGGAAAGGCAGATATTCAGAATGTCTTCTTGAAACTGTGTTTTAAAAATAAGTTAATATATAGGTGGTGCAAATTGTTCTTCCTTAATAAATCTTAAGGGTACAATAGTCTAAATCAGTATTTGAAATAACAGTCTACATATTTCTTAACAAGCCATTCTAGTTCCAACATAAATTATGGGCTTGGTGCAGGAGTTACTGCATACAAATCTCTGGCCTGTGTCATTCAGAAGGTCAAACTAGATGATCACAATGGTCCTTTCAGGCCTCAAAATTTATGACTGTGTAATAAGAGTTGGGATAGTGCTGCCCAGCATCACAGCAGTCACGTCTGTGTACAGTGTTATCCAGCAGAGACTTTAAAACGTTTACAGCTGAACTATGGGAGTCCTGGTTTATGAGAGACGCCCAGTTATCGATACTGACCTTTATGTGAATTGGTATAAAGTGGGGCATGAGATGAGGCCTGATGCCTGTGACCAGGCTCCTATTGTCCAGATAAGTCACTGGGAGGTGCAGAGGAACATGGCTAGTGGCTGCCAGTGCCCCAGAAGGTCTCTCAAAGATAGTGCAGTATATAATGCAGCACAAAGTATGAGCTAGAAAGAGCAGGCAAGGTACTGATCTAGCTTGTGAGAAGAAAGGAGGCCCAAACACCAAGTTCTTCACTTTGCATTTACCTGGCCATAATTCCAGCCCATCTTGCTAATACGGTTTATGTTGCCCGTAAAGACAATTCCAAACTCTTCCTGCACGTACTCCTTGCGCTCAGTGCTGTCAGGCATAAACACATCATCCCCTGAAAATCCAAAGCAGAGGTGCTATAAAGCCACAATGGGGCATGGGTTTGAAAGCCTCAGATGAGCTCCTATAAACACCCATCTGCTCTGCTTTCAATGTTATCAATGGATTTTAGAAATTCAACCCTTTTGCAGTTGTGGGGTGAAGGAAGAGGGACTGGGGATAGTGAAGACACACCTGTGGCTAAGTCTCTGTCCTGCAGGGGAAAGTTAGTGTGGGATAGATTCAGGGCCTTGTCTTTTTTTTCCTCAGGGATAGTACAGTGCCTAGTAGTGCCCAGTCTCTTCTCTTCTATGGTGGTGCTGAGGTGTGGGAGACACAGGGCTCTGTCTATGCCTTTCAGGGTAAGGGCTCTCTGGTAGGACTCCATAATCACACACTAGCTACAGTGTTAACATGATGAGTTTGTAGCTTTTCTGTTGGGAATCCCCCAGTACCCTGACTCTGCACAGAGAGGAGGTGGGGTGCACTCCCTACTGTGCGCTATACAGTAAATCTCTAAGACGTTCAGCTGTTTGTTTTTTTGTGTCACTGGAAGGTATTGGGACACACTTGATTCCCACTCTTGGCACTCAGTGTTAGGGTACATATTGTTACTGTTCAGTACATCAGATGAGCAAGCTACACATATTAAAGCTGCAGTGAGTTACTTAGCGAGCAACCCAAAGTGTCTGTACCTGAAGACCAAGGGTTAAAGAGCAGAACGAATGTTCCAAGGGTCCTACGGGGGGCACTACCACCTGAGGCAGGCTGCACGCTCAGTCTGTAGCGTCCGATGGCAGCATTAGCTGGGCTGGAAATAGAGATGCTGACAGAGCTGGAGTCGGTGGATTGTTGGACTGCGCTCCAGGTACTATTGCTTGCTGTGCTGGAGATGTCAAATACAGCCTGGGTCTTAGCTTGCAGTGATGGCTTTGGCCCTTTCAAAGAGGATTAAGAACATTGAGATTTCTCTTGCACTCTGAAACCACATACAATTTCTATTCAACCCAGCAGAGAGGCAACCCGTGATGAGGGAGATTGTACCATATGTCAGCATGTTATAGACAAATTGATGCCAAATACCATTAGCTTAAGTTAGTCGTACATTTAACACCCTGCACAATCACATGGATAGGTAAAACTGTGTTAACAATGGCTCTGAGGGGATGAGTTTGTGCGGGCATTATTACCTCCTTCTGACAGGGTGAGTGGGCATCTGCGGGGGAAGGGCATCACCAGTCTGAGGCAGCAACCTGTTTGTGAGAGGGACGGAAGTGGGAGCATTACCTGTTTCTGCGGTGAATGTTAAGCTCTCTCCAGACTGCAGTGCTCTGTTGAAGGTCAGGATGACAGTGAAGGCCTGTCCTCTCCTCACAGTCAGCTCTGTGCTGGAGTATCTATCAGTATGGTGTGCACTCGCATTTGCTTCAAGCTGCCAGTTGATATTTGTCAATGTCAGAGCTGTGAGAAGAGGGGGAAAAAAGCTGAGGAGAATCCCAAGGCCTTGTGGGGGCAGAGGATTCTCTAGGGATAGACAGAAAAAAATCTCAGGCATCTTCTTTGGAGTTGTACATGTTTTAAGTACAGGTGACTTGGGGCAATGGGAGGCAATTTGATGGAGGAGCTTCTTCCTGTGTTTGTGTCTCCATCACACAGAGGAACCAATTGTTCATTTTGCAAGCATTTTATCTGGCTTCTTGGGAATTGGAATCTCTCAAAGCAGAGACTGTTGTAGCTAGTACTGACTAAAATAGAACAAGAGTTGGTTACTGCAGTACTAGAGGGAGGCTGGGAAAGTGTCTGAGAGGAGAGAGATGGTGGAATTGAGAGTGAGTTGCTTGAATAAAGAATGCAGTTTAATTCTACAGACCGCTTCTTTCAGTCAAAATACAACATACTGGCTGTGATGTGAGGCTGAAAATTTGAGGTATAAAGCAGGGTCATACAGGGGAATCCTCTTGGCCTCTGGGAAGGAAGCAGGAGATTCCAAAAAACCTATAGAGCTGAGACATGTTGCTATATTTTAAACAGTGATGTGACTCGCTTCTGCAGCAAACTCAGCCCCTGTGGCTCCAAAGAGCAGGAAGTCAGCTCAGGTCTCTGACACATCAAGACAAGACACCTGTTAAATCTGATCCCAAGGTCTAAACAGGGACGGCTCTAGGTATTTTTGCCGCCCCAAGCAAAAAAAATTTGGCTGCCCCCACCCCAGCCCTGGGCTCCTCCCCACACACCCCTGTCCCCCCAGCCCTGGGCTCTCCCCCACCGCCCCGCACCCCCCCGCTGCCTCAGCGCTGGGCTCCCCCCTTCCCCCACCAGTGCCTTCCACACACACCCCTGCCGTCCCAGCCCTGGGCTCTGCCCCCTCCACCCACACTCCCTGCTGCCCCAGCCCTGGGTTCTCCCACATCCCCCACACCACTTGCACCCTCCTTCTGCCCCAGCCCTGGGTCACTGGTAACTCGCTCCCAGGGCAGGTCATTCAGCAGGAATTTTGGATGTGCAGAGAACACAGACAGGACTGGTTCCCACATGGTTACAGAACTGCAGTAAAGTGGAACAATTTTCAGCTTGTGTGATTGCAGGATATCTGGATACATATTATAAGACTGTCCTCCATAAATGAGGAAAAGTTGAGGTGCCTTTATTATTCTTTTGTTCCACTCTTTCTTTCTATGGGGAATTTGCCAATGCAGTATCACTGTATTCCTTTTAAACGAATAAAACTAAAAAAAAAAAAGGCAATGGCTGTTGAAAATAGCAATTCCAGTCCTAAAAACCACTGGGAAGCATTTCTTGCTCAATTTTATCCTACTTTTTCTACAGCAAGTGACAGTGGATCAGTATATTTGATTTGGGAGAAATGAAGTAACAGCTGCCCAAATTGACCTTGAGCACTCCTGAATTTTGAAGTGTTCAAATCTGGAAGGCAGGTGCAAGATTCCCTTTCTGAATATTAGCTAAATCTGGAAAGGAAAAGTCAATTTCTGCTTCCATGGCTCAGAAGTGGAAATCCTCCTACATGCCTGGTACTGTATCTAAAGCTGCTGAAGTCCCCTAGCAGAGCCTCTCCTCCCTTACTTTTCATTTTAAATTCTAGTGGGATCCACATACCTCCCTTGCTAGGCTTCAGATAGAGAGGGGCACTCTCCATTTAGTCCACCCAATTCCTTCTTTGGGGGCTGCAAGGTGAGGTCACACCAGTATCCCTAATCCAGTCTGGGGATGTCTTCTGAAGGGGATATCTGGGCCAAAGCCTTCTACTCCTTGGGCACACTTGTTCCCCATTCACAGTGCCACCCCGCTCTAGCAGTGAGCTCTCCATTCACAGCAAGCACAGCATGAGGTTTCAGCTACCATACTCCCTCCCTCTCCCTTTCCTGTTGATAGCGGCCAAGGGAATGCTGAGAAATGTAGTTTTTTTCCTGCTCCAGGGTTGGCTCTATAGGCAGGGAGCTAACCAAGGAACTACAGCTCCCAGGGCCCCCTGTTGGTTCTCAGCTCCCAGGCTGGATTCCTGTGGGCTGCTGCCCCTGCAAACGGGCTATCCCAAGCACCTGCTTGCTTTGCTGGTGCCTAGAGCCACCCCTGGATCTAAACATGGCCATCCAGGACCCTTCAGAATTAGATTTGACTTTGTTTAAGCATTTGTCTCCATCTCTCTCCCATGCATATCACTTACACAAATTCCACAAGTGCAGTGTAGATAATATACAGACGATGTGACCTCCAGCTAATACTGCATATTCTATTTACAAGTGAGAAGTGTTTCTTGTAATCACCATTCTACATGGCAGTGAATGTTTAATCTAGGGTTTGGATCCAATATCTGCTTTGCATTTCCTTTAGCTCCCGCTTTATGGTTCTAGCGTCCACACAAGATATTCCTGAGTATGACTCATACCTTAATTGTTTGTTATGTTACTAGGGCTGAAGGCTGAACAATGTCTGACTATGACTGAGAGGAGATTGTGAAACAAGCAGCTGAATCCTTGACAGTTGGGATGTAGCAGGGGCTCCATGAACCCCTTTCTGGACACTGCTAAATTAGCCCTGCCAAAAATGACTTACCTGGGTTCATATGGATCTGCTGAAGAGCAAAATATTTCCTTTAAAATAGCCCTGATAGCACCAAGTGGCAGGTCCTGCATTTACACAGCACCATGGGGAGGATCCCCCACACTTTTTCCCCCAGGTCTACACCCCTTCCTCAGATCCCACAAATGTAACGCTGGGCTGGGCTGTGAATGTGCTCTGAGTGTTTCACAAAAAGTCTGACCACATCCACCAAGTGCTAGCTTGTTTGTCAGGTGGGGCTGTCTCTTCCTCCAGTTAGGATTATGAGAATGAATTTTGTTTAAATGGAGAAAAACACAAATGGACAGACTCCCTATTCTCTCCTGCTTTCTTCTGTGAGCATATGCCAGTGGTAAATAGAGCATACTGGAGGTTTAGTGGAAAATATTTGGAAAGCCACTTGTTAAAGTATTGGCTATGATGTTGGCACATCATTGTGCAAGTGTTACACTGAGGAAATTGTGGATTTGTGGTTATTTCCCTGTTGCTGCAATCTGTGGTTATTGTTTTTACTATCCAGATTTAACACATACTCCCTCTGTTAACAAAGAGCTCTCTTAAACAGCCCAGTAGCATTTTTCATGGCTGTTTACTTAAGCAATATTTAATGGAGCAGATTTTTTGGTACCTGCCCATAATACACATCTGACCCCTTTCCAACGCTCCTGTTTCTCAGGTCATTTCTTAGAGGTGAACATTTAGATGAATGGAATGTCAGAGCCCACCTGGTACATTTAGAAATTCATCAAGTGGGCACTGGCAGGCCACACACTGCATTTTCACCAACAAGTTAGGAAGCATTAGCAGAATGAATCCGTGAGGAATATGCCAAGATAGTAAGTGGTTCAAATCACCCCAAGAAATTGTGTTTGTTTAAAAAAAAAATCTTGTATAGATAAAACGCATGGCTTTTAGAGTCCATGGGCCGGATTCTCTTCTCACTTCCCCTGTGCAGCTCCATTGACCTCAGTGGATTTAGTCTTCATTTACATCAGTATGAGAGGAAAATCAAGCTCTTTGTTTCTGCTCTTTGGACACTGTTCTCTGTGTCTCTTATCAGTTTCACCAAGTAATGGTCACGATTCACCTTATGCCTGCAGAGCCCAGGCTCCAAACTCTGGCAAAGAGGGTATGCCAAGTGAGGGGCACAATCTCTATCCAGGATAGACTTCACTGCTGGGGCTCATAGGAAGCACTCTCTAGATTTAAAGGTGCTGTCCCCATTAGGTACAGTTGCTCCTTCAAGTACAAGGGGTGCAGTGTACAGTCCCTGCATCTACAGGATGGTATCTAGCCCTGTATGTGTGCTCAACACACAAACATTTACTTCTATAAACACAGACTCCATCCTAAGAGCTAGTTTTCAGTAAGTATTTGTAGACATGAGACCGAGTCCACAGAAGTATATTATTAATGCTCACAAAATGTCTACCGTAAGTGCCTATATTAGTAATAGTTAGCTTTGATTCATATCTCTAGCTTGCCTTCTAAATTCTTAATATTTAACCTGACCAGCATAAAATAGTCACATTCTGTACACTTTGGTACATTCTTGGGTAATACATCTAAACCAGTGACTCTCAAACTTTTGAACTGATGACCCCTTTCACACAGCAAGCCTCCGAGTGCAACCCTCTTTATAAATTAAAAACACTTGTTTATATATTTAACACCATTATAAATGCTGGAGGCAAAGCAGGGTTTGGGGTGGAGGCTGACAACTCACAAACCCCCATGTAATAACCTTGTGACCCCCTGAGGGGTCCCGACCCCCAGTTTGAGAACACCTGATCTAAACAGTCTTAGTGGTTCTCCACAACCCATTGTGCTCTGCATCTGTTTTGTAACAGTGTACTCTAGTATTACAATGTACGGAATATCTTATTTTCTCTGTTTGTATTATTAAAAAATTAGGAAAATAAATGTTTAAAATATCTGTTACCAGTAATACAACTTATTCCAAATCCCAGAATATAGCGTTTGCAACATTTAGAGCCCTTTGCAACAACTCCCCACTAATAAACCATCCCTATAAGGGAACATAACCTTATTCAGTTGCTTGCAGGTTATTTATTGAAAGACTTGTATTTTACTCACCAGCCATGGTTTCCTGCTATTCTGTGACTTGTGTTCTGTTTTCCTCTGAGCAGTTATGGTGCTGTATGACAAGGGTTCAAGCTGTGTTTGAAACACCCTTTATAGAAAAAACCTTGGGCCTCTCCTTCTGTGCAAACCAATTGCAATTCAGATGAGGTGGGTGAGGCACTCAGACAATGAGTTTAAATTTTCAGATGACCGTATGCTATCTCATAGGCTCTAAAGTCACTATAGTTATGCAAGACAGGAAGAAAAGCCAGGGTAGTGGAAGCTACAAGTTGCTTGTTCAGAGGGAACTGACTTAGTAAGAAAGAAGTCCCAGGTTTCAGGTATATTAATGTATCACTTTTAGGATGAGGAGGAGTAATTCTTGAGTCCGTAAGAATTAATACCTTTCCCCCTATATGTCCCATAGGCAATTATATAATTATAACAGGGGAGTTTGAGTGGGAGTTCCCATTGGAGGAGCCAGGTATCTTGTGTTTGCGTCTGTCTTTGGGGTGCTTGTGTCTCTCTCTGTCGGGGCAGACTGCTGAGCCCTGATTAGGGGGCGGAGCTAGGCGGAGGAGGGGGCCTATAAAAGCGGCCGCCCAGCCAGGCAGCGGCACAGCTGATCGCAGCGGCCCAGGAGCCGGCCAACAGGGCTGTTGTGTATTTGGTTGTCATGGTTTTTGTTGCTATGGCAACTGAGTTAGATTATTATGGGTTAGCTCAACCGGTTTCAACCGGCTGTGTGAGCTCTCTGTATATCTGTAAATAAAATGGAGGTTTTGGTTAGCTGCCTGCTCTCTGGCCTCAAGTGATTGCTTCCTACACCGGCTGCCCCAAGGATTTAACACTGGTGACGAGGATGGGATCCTGGTGCTGCTCCAGTAACAGAAGGAAGTAGAAGTCAAGGTAAAGAACAAACAAACAAAAAAAGCTGCTTGTTTGCACTGACTGTGAAAGTGAAACTAAAAATCATGGCTACTCTGACCAGGCCCCTGGAGCCTTTTGATGAGAATACAGAGCAGTGGCATGTGTATACTGAGCGTTTTGAGCTTTTTGGTATTGCAAATGACATTACAGAAGCGAAGAAGGTGCCAATATTCTTAACTGTTGTAGGGGCCAAAACCTACTCTCTGCTACGCAGCTTACTGCACCCTGTTAAGCCTGAGACTAAATCTTACAGTGACATTGTGGAAATCCTGGGGTCTCATTTCTCCCCAAAACCACTGGTAATTGCTGAAAGATATAGGTTCCACAAAAGAGACCAAAAGGAAGATGAAACAGTTGTACAATTTGTAGCCATTTTAAAAAGCTAGCAGAACACTGTGAATTTAAAGAGATGTTAAATGATGCCCTGCGTGACAGGTTAGTGTGTGGCCTCTGCAGTGAAGCTATACGGGCGCCTACTGACAGAGGCTCAGCTTACATTACAGAAGGCTGTTGATATTGCTGTCTCCATGGAACTGGCTACAAGGGAGGCACAATACATCGGTGCATCCCCTAGGGTGCAAAAAGTGTCACAAGAACTGACCCACAAAACGGTGCAGAGTCAAGAATGTTACCGCTGTGGTAAACTGGGTCACCAGGCATCAGAATGCTGGTGTAAGGACCTGGTGTGTCGACACTGTGGCAAAAAGGGACACATTGAGTATGCCTGTAAACAAAAGAAAAAGAGGCCTGTGGTCTGGCCGACAAAAAGAGGAACCTTGCATACCCTAGAGCAGACCCAGGATGATCAAGGTGACACCTCCTCACAAGAGGAAGTGCCACTGCATGTTTTGTCTTTGGCAGCGGGCTCACATGAATACTGGGTAACCCCTTTATTGGAGGGCAAACCTATACGCATGGAACTGGACACCGGTGCAGCTGTCTCGCTGGTTCCTGAGACTGTGTATAAGGAAAAGCTACAGCATCTTCCACTTAAGGCAACAAAAACTGTTCTGAAGACATATACAGGTGAAGCTGTGCCCATGTTGGGCACTATTGATGTTAAGGTGGAGCTCAATGGACAGGCAGCTAAATTGCCACTGTTTGTGGTGAGAGGTGACTACCCAGCCTTAATGGGTAGGTCTTGGTTTGGGAAGATTCAACTGAACTGGGCAGAAGTGCACCGGATGACTAAAGAAGAAACCAGTCTAACCCCTATTCTAAGGAAACATGCTGCTGTTTTTGGAGATGATTTGGGAAGTATGAAGGGAATCACTGTGACATTGAACATTAAACCTGGCAGTCCACCAAAATATCTGAAAGCCCGAACTGTGCCATATGCCATCAGGCCAAAAGTTGAAGCAGACCCTGGAGCGCCTGGTCACCAATGGAGTCCTAATACCAGTTACCCATAGCTCATGGGCCACTCCTATCGTTCCAATCGTGAAGAAAGATGGCTCTCTCCGGATTTGCGGTGATTTTAAAGTCACTGTCAACCCAGTGTTGTGTGCAGAGCAATACCCGCTTCCCCGCATCGATGACCTCTTCGCAGGCCTGGCTGGGGGACAAAAGTTCAGTAAGATTGATCTGAGTCAAGCATATTTACAGATGCACGTCGATGAAAAGTCCCAAGAGCTGTTGACTATTGTGACTCATAAGAGGCTTTATCGATACTGTCGCCTACCCTTCGGAATAACATCTGCTCCCGCCCTGTTCCAGAGGGCTATGGACCAGATCTTGTGTGGCTTGTCAGGAGTTCAGTGCTATCTGGATGATATCCTGGTCACTGGAAGAAATGAAGAGGATCACTTAAAGAATTTAGAGGCTACCCTGCAAAGACTGGAAGAGTATGGCCTACGAGTTCGCAAAGACAAGTGTGAATTCTTCAAGCCCTCTGTTGAATATTTGGGACACATCATTGATTCTGCAGGTCTTCATAAGGCCCCTGCAAAAGTTAAAGCTATTGTGGAGGCTCCCCCACCTCGAAATGTAAGCCAGCTGCGCTCGTTTCTAGGACTCCTGAACTATTATGGAAAGTTCATCTCACAGTTAGCCACACTGCTAAAACCACTTCATGAGCTCCTTGGGCAGAACAAGGCCTGGAAGTGGACTGAAGCCTGTGATGTTGCGTTTAACAAAGCTAAGGATGCATTGCTAAATTCTGAAGTTCTAACGCACTTTGATCCATCCTTACCACTGCAATTGGCCTGCGATGCCTCCCCTTATGGAGTGGGAGCAGTCGTGTCACATATTATGCCTTCAGGAGAAGAGAGACCTATTGCTTTTGCTTCACGCACTCTAAGCAAAGCAGAAACTAACTACGCCCAAATCGAACGTGAGGCATTAGGAATTGTTTTGGAATTCGGAAGTTTCATCAGTACCTGTTTGGGCGAAAATTTACTCTTCTCACAGACCATCGACCTCTGACATCAATTTTGGACCCTACACAGGCATTCCCCCATTAGCTGCTAGTCGTATGCAACGTTGGGCATTGTTACTTTCAGCACACACATATGAAATCAAATATCGGAAATCCACTCTGCACGGCAATGCAGATGGCCTCTCAAGGTTGCCTTTGCTGGTCAAACACCAAGATAGTGCCCAAAAGGAAATCTTCTACTTTGAACAGGTAGAGAATACACCCATCACTGCTACTCAGATAAAGAAGGCAACTCGCGTTGACCCAGTATTGTCCCACGTTATGGACCTGGTGATGCATGGAAAATCTCGACAAACCTCTCCGGTCTCATCCGACCTTGTTCCCTACATGTCCAAGCGGACGGAGTTATCGGTCCAATCTGGTTGTTTGTTGTGGGGGAGACGTGTCGTTATTCCACCACCACTGAGATCACAGATGTTAGAACAGTTACATTCCGGTCACTGTGGAATAGTGCGCATGAAGGAAATTGCACGAAGCTATTTTTGGTGGCCTGGACTGGACAGCGCTATTGAAGAGAAGGCAAAAGCTTGTATGTCATGTCAGGGTGTGAGGAATGCACCCCAGTGGGCACCCCTACACCCATGGGACTGGCCTGAAAACCCGTGGCAACGTATTCACGTTGACTTTGCTGGCCCCCTTGAAGGAAGCATGTTCTTGGTGGCAATAGATGCCCATTCTAAATGGCCAGAAGTCTCTATAATGCAGTCCACTTCTGCAGAGAGTACTATCCAAAAACTACGAGGACTCTTTAGTCGTTTTGGTCTGCCAGAACAACTTGTGAGTGACAATGGACCGCAGTTCGTTTCTCAGGAGTTTCAAAATTTTATGAAGGCAAATGGGATACACCACATCACGTCAGCACCATATCATCCGTCCACCAATGGATTAGCTGAAAGACTTGTTCAGACAATGAAAAACACTTTGAAATCAGCAAGGGGACAACACTCCATTCAAAAGCGTCTGGATACCTTTTTACTTTCCTACAGAAACACACCTCATGCTACGACCCACGCATCTCCGGCCTTTCTAATGATGGGACGACAGCTGCGCACTTGCTTTGATCTGCTGAAACCTTCTGAACCCCGACAAATTGTGCAACATCAGCAGCAATATCAAGTCATCAGACGGGCACCCAAAGCAAAAGACCGAACCTTTAGCCCGGGACAGCCAGTTTTGGCTCGGAATTATACTTCCAGAGCTAAATGGGTTCCGGCCATAGTCATCACTCAAACAGGACCTGTTTCCTACACAGTCCGGACTGCAGAGAATCTTACCTGGCGGCGACATGTAGATCAGCTGTTGCCAGGTCATGCCAGTCCTCAGGACCCATCTGCAGTTGAGGGGTCTGACTTCACCTCTTCTGGTGAGGACCGAATCACGAGTCACCTGTTTCTGACTGTTCTCCTCCATTACTGCCGGCGGCTGAGATACCTTGCCCAGCACGAGCTGATACCACCTCCTCACCTGTTCGTGCTGCGGACCCTGAGCCCCTAGTGCTTTCGGGTGCAATAACACCAGAAGTTCGCCGTAATCCACCTAGAGACAGAAGGCCTCCTCATCGGCTGGATCTTTAGCTAGGGCGAACCCACGGTTATGGGGCAAAATAATCCCCAGGGTTTAGCCGGGAATGGAGGCAGTCTACCCTCCTTCTCTAGTCTAGTGTGTGTTTTATTTAGGGGATGTTCTTATTAGGGGGGGAGGAATATGTTGTGTATTTGGTTGTCATGGTTTTTGTTGCTATGGCAACTGAGTTAGATTATTATGGGTTAGCTCAACCGGTTTCAACCGGCTGTGTGAGCTCTCTGTATATCTGTAAATAAAATGGAGGTTTTGGTTAGCTGCCTGCTCTCTGGCCTCAAGTGATTGCTTCCTACACCGGCTGCCCCAAGGATTTAACAAGGGCGGCTAACAGGGGAGTTTGAGTGGGAGTTCCCATTGGCGGAGCCAGGTATCTTGTGTTTGCGTCTGTCTTTGGGGTGCTTGTGTCTCTCTCTGTCGGGGCAGACTGCTGAGCCCTGATTAGGGGGCGGAGCTAGGCGGAGGAGGGCCTATAAGCGGCAGCCAAGCCAGGCAGCGGCACAGCTGATCGCAGCAGCCCAGGAGCCGGCCAACAGGGCGGCTAACAGGGGAGTTTGAGTGGGAGTTCCCATTGGAGGAGCCAGGTATCTTGTGTTTGCGTCTGTCTTTGGGGTGCTTGTGTCTCTCTCTGTCGGGGCAGACTGCTGAGCCCTGATTAGGGGGCGGAGCTAGGCGGAGGAGGGGGCCTATAAAAGCGGCCGCCCAGCCAGGCAGCGGCACAGCTGATCGCAGCGGCCCAGGAGCCGGCCAACAGGGCGGCTAACAGGGGAGTTTGAGTGGGAGTTCCCATTGGAGGAGCCAGGTATCTTGTGTTTGCGTCTGTCTTTGGGGTGCTTGTGTCTCTCTCTGTCGGGGCAGACTGCTGAGCCCTGATTAGGGGGCGGAGCTAGGCAGAGGAGGGGGCCTATAAAAGCGGCCGCCCAGCCAGGCAGCGGCACAGCTGATCGCAGCGGCCCAGGAGCCGGCCAACAGGGCGGCTAACAGGGGAGTTTTGAGTGGGAGTTCCCATTGGAGGAGCCAGGTATCTCGTGTTTGCGTCTGTCTTTGGGGTGCTTGTGTCTCTCTCTGTCGGGGCAGACTGCTGAGCCCTGATTAGGGGGCGGAGCTAGGCGGAGGAGGGGGCCTATAAAAGCGGTCGCCCAGCCAGGCAGCAGCACAGCTGATCGCAGCGGCCCAGGAGCCGGCCAACAGGGCGGCTAACAGGGGAGTTTGAGTGGGAGTTTGGAGGGGGAGGTGGAAGGGGGCGGCACCGTGTCCCCGGTGCTCCCCAGGTAAGAATGCCAAGCGAGGTCGAGACAGCAGCAGCCAGCAGCCATGAGCCAAGCAGCAGAGGACACACTGAGGATGAGAGCATGCAGCAGCTGCGGTATGTACCTGGTCCTAGCGGGGGACCCAGAACAGTACTATGTATGCATGAAGTGCCGCCTAATAGAGCTGCTGGAGGAAAAGATCCAGGGCCTAGAGCTGCAGGTAGAAACCCTGATAGAGAATAGAAGGGGGTTTGAGCAGCTGATGGAACAATGGCTAGCAGTAACCGAAGGGGAACGCCCAGGGGCACAGGGGGGAGCAGGGGCTGAGGCCAAGGAGGGGGGACCTCCAGATGAGGAAGATGGGCGGTGGAAGCATGTGACCGTGAGAAGCAGGCCAAGGAAAAGGAGAGCCAGTGAGGGGGAAATTGAGCTAAGGAACAGGTTTGAAGGTCTGGAGAATGAGGAAGGGGTAAATCAGGTGGTAGCTGACAGTGGGAGGCCAAAGAAAAAGAGACGAGCGGCCAGTCCCATAGAAAAAGGGGAGGAGTCTATGGAAGTAGCACCAAGTTTGGGCCCAGGGAGGATACAGGATGGCTTAAGGGGAACCACAAGGGATGATAGGAATGGAAGGAGCTTGCAACCAGGGGGAACGGGGGATAGGTTAGAGGACCGCACTGTCCCCAGGCGAAGGCAGGTCTACGTGATTGGGGATTCCATACTGAGAAGGTTGGACAGGCCTGTGACCAGGGCCGATCCGGAGAACAGAAGGGTGTGCTGTCTACCGGGTGCTAAAATACGGGATGTGGACCTGAGGTTGAAAAGGATCCTAAGAGGAGCAGGTAAGAACCCTTTGATCATCCTTCATGTAGGAACGAATGACACGTCTAGATTCTTGCTAGAGAGGATCAAGGGAGACTATGCCAGGTTGGGTAAGACGCTCAAGGAAATTGAGGCTCAGGTGATCTTCAGTGGGATTCTACCTGTCCCTAGGGAAGGGCGCCAAAGGGGTGACAGGATCGTGACGATTAATAGTTGGCTGAGGGAGTGGTGTTACAAGGAGGGCTTTGGGATGTATGGGCACTGGGAGGCTTTTGGGGACAGACAACTGTTCTCAAGGGATGGGCTCCACCTAAGTAGGGAAGGAAGTAGACTTCTAGGAGGGAGGCTGGCTCATCTGATTAAAAGAGCTTTAAACTAGACACTGGGGGGAGACGGTCGGGAGAGGTCCTGGTGCTCTCCACGCCAAATGTATACATTGGGAGTGAGGACAACAAGATAACAACAGATATAGCCAGAGGGGGGCAGTTAGGTGTAAGGAAGAGGGGGGGGACGGATACTAGATCTACAAGTCATACTGGAAGTACTGTGTCCCTACCGAGTTGGGTGAAAAGAGTGAGAGGAGCCCAACAGGAAAAATTAGGATGTTTGTTCACCAATGCGAGAAGCTTAGGTAACAAAATGGAGGAAGTGGAGCTCCTGGTCCGGGAATTGAAACCGGATATCGTAGGAATAACCGAAACATGGTGGAACGGTAGCCATGACTGGAGTACAGGTATGGAAGGGTATGTGCTGTTTAGGAAAGACCGATGCAAAGGTAAAGGTGGGGGAGTAGCATTGTATATCAATAATGAGGTGAAATGTAATGAGATAACTAGCAATGCAATGGATAATACGGAGTCTGTCTGGGCAATGGTCACATTGGGGAAGAAAACTACCAGAGCCTCACCCGGGATAGTGATTGGGGTGTGCTATAGACCGCCGGGATCTAGCTTGGAGACGGATAGAGAGCTCTTTAATGTTTTTAAGGAGGTAAATACTAATAGGAACTGCTTGATCATGGGGGACTTTAACTTCCCAGATATAGATTGGGAAACAAATGCTAGTAATAATAATAGGGCTCAGCTTTTCCTAGACGTGATAGCTAATGAATTCCTTCATCAAGTGGTTGCTGAACCGACGAGGGGGGATGCCATTTTAGATTTGATTTTGGTGAGTAACGAGGACCTTGTTGAGGAAATTGTTGTAGGGGACAACCTTGGCTCGAGTGATCATGAGCTAATTCGTTTCCAAATAAATGGGAGGATAATCAATAGTGCATCTGAGACTAGGGTGTACGATTTCAAAAGGGCTAACTTTACTAAATTAAGGCGACTAGTTAGGGAAGTGGACTGGGCTAACATATTTAGGGATCTAAAGGCAGATGACGCCTGGGGTTACTTCAGGTTGAAGTTGCAGGAGTTGTCAGAGGCATGTATCCCGAGAAGGGGGAAACGGCTCGTAGGTAGCAGTTTTAGACCGAGCTGGATGAGCAAGCGTCTTAGAGGGGTCATTAAGAAAAAACAGAAAGCGTACCAGGAGTGGAAAATGGGAGGGATCAGCAAAGAAACCTACCTTATTGAGGTCAGAGGGTGTAGGGAAGCTGTGAGAAAGGCAAAGCGACGGGTGGAGATGGACCTAGCGAAGGGGATTAAAACCAATAGCAAACGGTTTTTTAGCCATATAAATAGGAAGAAAACCAAGAAAGAAGAAGTGGGACCGCTTAAAACTTTAAACGGAGTGGAGATTAGGGATAATCTTGGAATGGCACAATATCTGAACGAATATTTTGCCTCGGTCTTTAATGAGGCTAATGAAGGGCTAAGGAATAGTGATAGACGGACCAATGGGAATGAAGATATGGGGGTAGACATTACGGTATCTGAGGTAGAAGCCAAACTTGAACAGCTTAACGGAAGTAAATCGGGAGGCCCGGATAATCTTCATCCTAGAATATTAAGGGAATTGGCGAGGGATATTGCTAGCCCGTTAGCGATAATCTTTAATAAATCTCTAAATTCGGGGATTGTACCGTCTGACTGGAGATTAGCTAATGTAGTTCCTATATTCAAGAAGGGGAAAAAAAGTGACCCGAGTAACTACAGGCCTGTTAGTTTAACATCTGTAGTATGCAAAGTCATGGAAAAAATCTTAAAAGAGAGAGTGGTTCCGGAGCATGAGGCCAATGGCAACTGGGATAGATTACAGCATGGATTTACGAAAGGTAGATCGTGCCAAACCAACCTGATCTCCTTCTTTGAGAAAGTAACAGATTTTTTAGACAAGGGAAATGCGGTGGATCTAATATATCTGGATTTCAGTAAGGCGTTTGATACGGTACCGCATGAAGAATTACTGGTTAAATTGGAAAAGATGGGGATCGAAATGAAAATCCAGAGGTGGATAAGGAGCTGGTTAAAGGGGAGACTGCAGAGGGTAGTATTGAAGGGGGAACTGTCCGGTTGGAGGGGGGTTACCAGTGGAGTTCCTCAAGGCTCGGTTTTGGGTCCGATTTTATTCAATCTATTTATTGCTGACCTGGGAACCAAGAGTAGGAGTGGGCTGATAAAGTTTGCGGATGACACCAAGTTGGGAGGTATTGCCAATTCGGAAGAGGATCGGGATATTCTCCAGGGAGATTTGGATGACCTTGTAAACTGGAGTATTAGTAACAGGATGAAATTCAATAGTGAGAAGTGTAAGGTTATGCATTTAGGGATGACTAACAAGAACTTTAGTTATAAGCTGGGGACGCACCAGTTAGAAGTAACGGAGGAGGAGAAGGACCTAGGAGTCCTGGTTGATCGTAGGATGACTATGAGTAGGCAATGTGATGTGGCCGTTAAAAAAGCTAATGCGGTCTTGGGATGCATTAGGCGAGGCATTTCTAGTAGGGATAAGGAGGTGCTAGTCCCGTTATATAAGGCGTTGGTGAGACCTCATTTGGAGTATTGTGTGCAGTTTTGGGCTCCCATGTTTAAGAAGGATGAATTCAAACTGGAACGGGTACAAAGAAGGGCCACTAGAATGATCCGAGGAATGGAAGGCCTGTCGTATGAAAGGAGACTTGAGGAGCTCGGTTTGTTTTCCTTAACCAAAAGAAGGATAAGAAGAGATATGATTACACTCTTTAAATATATCAGAGGGATAAATACCAGGGAAGGAGAGGAATTATTTCAGCTCAGTGCTAATGTGGACACGAAGACAAACGGATATAAATTGTCAGTCAGGAAATTCAGGCTTGAAATTAGACGAAGGTTTCTAACCATCAGGGGAGTGCAATACTGGAACAGCCTACCGAGGGAAACAGTGGGGGCGAAGGACCTCCATGACTTTAAGATTAAGCTAGATAAGTTTATGGAGGAGATGGTATGATAGGATAACGGGCTTAGTCAATAGGTCTATTGAGTGCCACACTGGTAAATAGTACAATGGGTCAATGATATGATATAACCTTTTCCAGAGGGTATGGCTGGAGAGTCTTGCCCGCATGCTTGGGGTTCAGCTGACCGCCATATTTGGGGTCGGGAAGGAATTTTCCTCCAGGGAAGATTGGCAATGGCCCTGGAGGTTTTTCGCCTTCCTCCGAAGCATGGGGCAGGGGTCGCTTGCTAAGGAGTGGGTGGATCAGCTTATGTGGCCTGCATCTTGCAGGAGGTCAGACTAGATGATCATAATGGTCCCTTCTGATCTTGAATTCTATGATTCTATGAATTTATAGGTCTTTTTTCTTGCTGTGTGCTCAAAGCAGAGCTTCCAGCACCTCAGAACTAGGGACTTGACTTCTCTCATGGACTAATCACTGGAGCCTGTTGAATTTTATGTTTTTCCCTCACATTCAAAGTAGACTGGTTTGCTAGTGGTCACCAATTCTCGTTACTGCCACATATCCCTGGAGAGTAAAGTTCTCATATGGTAATAAACACCTACACAAAACAGAATCACATTTTTAAAAGGGTGGTCTCCTTTTTTCAGGCACAAATTACATACATTTTCCACTTGAATTGTGGGTGCACAACTTAGTATTTACCCCTCGCCGGAATTTACCTCTGGGTACAAATCAGATAGCTAGAGGTTCAAATATTCTGACTTGCACCTGTAGTTCATTTTATGAACATAAAAATACAGGCAGAAATTTTATGGGCACAAATCACATATGCTGGAGTCTGTTTGTTTAACACACAAACACACACAGAGAGATTTGCTGTTATGGGGTAATACATGAATGTTGGGATATGCCCTCTGGGCTGTGGTATGGTCTCGGGGGACCATTGGTCTGTTGTTGCTGAATTACTTTTTTACTTTTTTTCTTAGGGGAAAGGGTATCAAATCACTTATATTGAGAGACTGCTGCAAATAAAGTTCTGCATGGACATTGCAAGCAGAGTTAAAACAAGGCAGGTGAAATTTTCAGCTTCACAGTGGCCTCTCCCTGTTTTGTTAGTGCTTGAAATAGAGCTGCATAACATAATTTTGTTTTTAATTTTCTATCTTTAAAACCAGCAAGGCATGAAAGAAGAGTTCAGTACGTGTACATTCTGAATAAATTGTCTCAACATTATTCCTTATGGGAAGATTGTTTCCACGCCAAATGTTGATTCAACAATGTGTCTTAGCCATGACTTATAAACTTACATTATGTCATAATGCCAGGTCAAATATTTTTAAATTCATAAGTGCTGTCACACATGCACACATACCTGATGGATTTCCTGCAGCTCTATGTCAAGCTCTACATCTTTGGAAACAGAGTCTTGTTTTGTAAGAAGCAATTTAATGTTTTGCATAGGAAGACAGAAACAGCAATACTAGATCAGACCAGTAAGCCATCTAGTCAAGAATCCTGTCTCTGCCAGTACCAGCTGCTTCAGAGGGAACTGCACGAACCCTTATAGTCACATTTTGAAATAAGCAGTCCATAGGGGAAGGTTCTTCCTATCCCTGTCATTTTGGAGCTTATCACCTGAAGCAGGAAGTTAATAATCCTTCCCCTTTATGTAAATGCCTCCACCTTTTTTAATCCTCTAAATTAATCAGTTTATGCTATTTTGTGACAATGAGTTTCACAAGCTGTGTTGTGTTTAAAAAAAATCTTTTATTTCTGAACTTTGTCTTTAATTGAACATCCCTTTGTTCTTGTTATGAGTAAAGGTAAATACATGCCCATAACTTTCCCATACTAATCAGTATTTTGTTTATCTCTTTAATATCACCTTTTAATTGTTTCCTCCCTAAAGTAAATAGTTCTAATCTTTTCTTTCTCTTTTCATACTGAAATCTGTCCTTGGTCATATTTGTCACCTCCATTTCAGAGACTCTTTATTATTTGAGGGTGGGGAATGAAACAAAAAATGAAGGTACCACACCAGAGATATATATGATGACATTATACTGATTTCAGTATTTTTTCCTCTTCTATTTCTTATGAATACTAACATTTTGATCAAAGCTGCACACTAAGCAGAAAGTGCATGTGCCTCTCCTTCCCTTTTATCAACGTTCTTACATGGTAGATTTTGGTTTGTCTTTTTTTGCTCCTCATGATCAGCAAGATGTTTGTATTGCTTGTTCTCTGAACAACAATGTACAAGTAATTTGAACATAAGTATTTAGGAGGAAGATGGGGCAGCAGTTGGAGCAACATGGTGACAGAAAACTGAGTTAATCTCTTAGTAATGAGAACAACTTCAGTTGCTGGTGGAAATCCATTCAATTCCAACAAAGTATATTAATAACTTGTTTGTTTTAAATTCAACATTCTAATAACCTGTGCATGAAGAGGTCCAAAAATATACTTATATATACTAGGGTGAGCAGACCGCAGATGTGAAAAATTGGGACGGGGTGGGGGGTAATGGGAGCCTATGTAAAAAAAAGACCCAAAAAATGGGGACTGTCCCTATAAAATCGGGACATCTGGTCACCCTAGTTTGAACTGTGGACTTCATAGAGTATTGTGTTTTAAAGACAGGGCTGGCTGAAATCATCAGTGTGGTTTTTATTTTTCTTCTTTTCCACACACCCCACCACCACTCCCCCCAAAAGAGGCATTTTCAAGGCATCTTCTGGCCATTCAAGAAGCCTTATATTAGCCTTCTGAAACTCTCCAAAGAACAAAGAAACAAAACCCCAACTTGCGTGGATTAATCACAAATATTTTCATTCATGATTCTCAAAAGGCCTTTCAACTATGAAATGGTGACAACCACCTCTATAATAAATTACGCATGTGTATGAATACTGTTTCAATTTCTTGTGTTGAAATCAGCCAATTGTCTAGTGCAGCACTTCTCAAACTGTGGGTCAGGCCCCCAAAGTGTGTTGTGACTCCGTTTTAATGGGGTTGCCAGTGCTGGTGTTAAATTGCTGGGGCTCAGGGCCAAAGCCTGAGCCCCACTGCCCTGGGCCAAAACCCCAGGGCTTCAGCCCTGGGTGGCAGGGCTCAAACTTAGGCTCCTTCCCATGCCCGGAGCAAACTCTGGTTTTGCGCCCCCCACCCCCCTTGAGGTCACAGGGTACTTTTTATTGTCAGAAAGGGGTCATGGTGCAATGAAGTTTGAGAACCCCTGGTCTAATGTAAGGGTGGCATTTTTAGGGTTGTGGTCACTGCTTTCAGTGTGAAAATTGTCCTAAGAATTTTAATAAGCTCTTTTGGCTGGAATTGAAGCATGTTTGTCCCTCTGTCCATGTAGCCTTTGGCACAGAGCAGTAATTTTCTTCTTTCAGTATGTGACCATCCAAACTCGAACACAAAAATTGGGACTTATTTAATAAACTTTTATTAGATGTCCAAAAGAGCCATGATTCCATGATGAAGAAAGAGAACAACTGGGCTAAAAGCTCAGCCTGGTTCAGTGGCAATGTGAAAGCAACAATTAGAAATATAAAGCAACATAGAACAATAGAGAAAAAGGAGAAAGAGGGAACAATCAGTATAAATGAGAAACTATGAACTGTAGAAAATTTGGAATGCTAAAGACATCAGGGAAAAGTTCATTGCTAGCAGGGCTAAGGACAATAAGGACTTTATAAATGTATATTAGGCACAAAAAGAAATCCTAGCAATGGCATAGGCCCTTTAGCAGATGGAGATGGTAAAATTCACCATTATGATGCAGAAAAGGCAGAAGTGATCAATAAACATTTCTGTCCCATAGGTGGAAAGAAGCAGAGTGATATGCTTTTATCCCTTAAGGATGACAAAGTGCTTTCCCATCGATTTAGTAACCAGCGAGGATGTTAAAGAACATCTATTGGGATGAACATTTTCAAATCAGCAGTTCTGAATAACTTGCACCCAGCTGTACTACAAAAACTGGGTAAGGTGATCTCTAGCCCACTGGTGTTCATTTAAAAAAAAAAACTTGGAAATGCAGGGAAATATGTGGCAATATTAAAAAAGGGCAAGCAGAATGACCAGGGTAACTATAGGTTGATAAGCCTGACATCAGTCCCGGACAAAAGAATTTAAAAATTGCTATGGGATTAAATTAATACAGAATTAAAGGACAGGAATATAACTAATGCCAGTCTGTATAGTTTTTATGGAAAATAGGTCTTGTCAGAAAAAAAACAACCTGGATTCATTCTTTGAAAAGATTACAAGTTTGTATGATAAAGGTAACTGTTCAGATGTAATGGAATTTTCTAAAATGTTTGACTTAGTACTGCTTGACATTCGGATTTTAAAAATTAGCATTATACAGTATTGCTAAAAGCACACATTAAATGGATTAAGAATTGGCTGACAGACCTCAAAAGATAGTTGTCAAGGGGAATTGTCATCCAAACAGAGGTACTTCTAGCAGGGGTCTGCATGGATCAGTACTAGACCTGATGATGACAATGTTGAATAGCAGTGATGTGGAAATAAATATAAAAGCACCGCTGATAACATCTGTGGATGATAGAAATATTGGTTAAGTGGTAAATAATGATACAGATAGGGAAGTTATACAAAGAGATCTGAATTGCTTGGTAAGTTCGGCCCATTCAAACAAAATGCATTTGAATACAGCCAAATGCAGTGTTCTTCATCTAGGAGCAAGGAATGTAGGCCATACCTACAGAACAGGGATTAGTATCCCGGAAAGCAGTGACTCTGAAAAGGATCTAGAGGTCATAGTGGCCAGGCAACTCAACATGAGCTTCCAGTGTGATGCTGTGGCGAAAGGGATATCACAATCTTTGGATGTATAAACGGGGGGCAGTGAATAGGAGCAGAGGTAAAATCACCTTTCTACATAGTGTTGGTGAGACTGATACTAAAATACTGCATCTAGTTCTGGTGTCTACATTTTAAAAAGGATGTTGAAATATTGGAGCAGGTACAGAAAAGAACCACAAAAATTATTTGAGAGCAGGAGAAAATGCCTTACAATGACAGATTTAAGGAGCACAATCTGTTTACACTATCAAACCGAGAGGTGATTTGTTTACAGTGTATAATACCTTCACAGGGAGAAAATACCAGCTATTAATGGTCTCTTTAGTCTAGCTTAGAAATGGAGAACTAGAACCAATGTCTTGAAGCTGAAACCAGACACATTCTAATTGGAAATAAGAAACACATTTTAACTGTGAGGGTGATTAACCATTGGAACTAACTCCCAAGGGCAGTGGTCAGGGCCTGGTTTACACCTTATGCGCCCTTAGGCACAGCATCTTCAGCATCCCCCTCTGCCTACAGCTGACCGTGTTGCACACAGTTTTAGAGAGATGAGGCACCTCCTAGACCCCTAGAACGCCGGCACCCCTAGGCACATGCCTACTGTGCCTGATTGGAAATCTGGACCTGGAAGTAGTGAAGTCTCCATCTCTTGACGTCTTCAAATCACCACTGGATGACTTTCTGGAAAATGCTTAAGACAAATACAAGTTATTGGCCTAAATACAGGGGTGACTAGATAAAATTTAAGGGCCTGTGATATACAAGAGTTAAGATTAGATGAACTAATGTCCTTTCTGTCTGTAAATACTATGATAGTACACACTAGGGCTATGTCTACATTAGGGTTTTTCAAGTTTAGTAATTCTCCAGTTCATCAGCAACACCGCCAGTAGACTAGTGGATGCTGTACTGTAAGACATGGGGAACAAATATTTAATATTGGGCTCCTCAATCTCAGAGAAAGGTCTAACACAATACAATTGGTGAACATTGAATTTAGGCAAATTCAGACTGGAAATAAGATGTACATTTTTAACAGCGAGGGTAATTAACTGTTGGAACAAGTTGCCAAAGGTCATGGTGGATTCTCTATCGCCAGCAATTTTCAAATCAAGATGGGATTGTTTTTTCTAAATTATATACTCTAAAAATTATTTTGGGCTTTTTATGGCCTGTGTTGTACATGCGGTCAGACAAGATGATTGCAAAGGTCTCCTCTGGCCGTGGAATCTATGAAGACAGCATAGTCTTCCATCTGGCAAAGTTCTAGCCTGGGTTCTAGTTACACGATAGTGTCCGCTGATGACACTATACCCACAGTCAGTTATTGGTGAAAAAAATCCTAGGGTGGACAAAGCCTTGGCTGCCCCTGACTGAAAATGAACCCCTGAAACCTCAGTATACCTTGCTCCTAGAAAGTTTTAATTTCAGTCACAGGACACAGAATTAACTTGAATTATCCAGACCTGTTCTGTGGAATCCATAATAGAGAGTTGCATAAATTACCTCTGTGTTTATCTAGCTATTCTTGTTACATTTCCTTAATTCAATGTCAAAATTAAGATATTTCTGACCATTAACCCTACAGCTCTTCTTACTTTTAAAAAAAACATCCTGTGCTCTTTGTGTTTTTTAATCTTGTCACCAACAAGAAAAACCCTGGAATTGGAACTTACTTGGCAGTTGTGATAAGCATTACTAAGACAGAATCAGTTTTACTCTGCCAAAGACAGATGGGCTATGGACTGATTGCAGTAAACAAGGTGGTTATGATTTGGACAGATACACAGGGACCACAGGACACAAAAGAAGTAAGGATACAGGCATTCAAAGGCATTATTTCTGAAGAGTTACATTTCAGCCTATAACTGCACTTTAAAGATATCTACGTATCACTGGCAATGCAATTTTAAAGTCACGTGAATGCCTCACAATTAGTCAAGCATCAGAGGGGTAGCCGTGTTAGTCTGGATCTGTAAAAGCAACAAAGAATCCTGTGGCACCTTATAGACTAACAGATGTTTTGCAGCATGAGCTTTCGTGGGTGAATACCCACTTCTGTCACTTGCATCCGAAGAAGTGGGTGTTCACCCACGAAAGCTCATGCTGCAAAACATCTGTTAGTCTATAAGGTGCCACAGGATTCTTTGTCACAATTAGTCGGCAGTTCATCATAGATGAGGAAATGAGGGAAGTGTAGTCCCTCCAGAATTACAAGAAGGCAAGTAAGTATGGCATTAGTACATCATCATCATCATCATCATGACTAACCTATAGAATTACAACCAGTGGGAACTTACTGTTTTGCTCAAGATTTTTACTTTAAAAGGTTCAGTCAAACAAACTGTGATAGGCAAACTTAGGGCATATCCCACAGGATCAATGTGTGTGATTACAAGGGGAGAGTTGGTGGGGGGGAAGGGGTGCTATATTCTTTCCCATTGTCATCTTTTTCCTGTGTTCCTGAATTCTAATTTCTAGTTGCAAAATTTCTCAAGACATGGGGAGGGATTATGCTCTAGAGGTTATAGGATAAGACAAAGAGCCAGGGAAATCTGCCATTTAGAGAAGAGAGTGTTAGTATTTTTAGTATAGTATAAGTGACTATCTATTTTTGACTCTGTGTCTATTAATATGTTCAACTCTGACTCAGTCAGCATGGATTCACCAAGGGCAAGTCATGCCTGACTAACCTAATTGCCTTCTATGACGAGATAACTGGCTCTGTGGATGAGGGGAAAGCAGCGGATGTGTTATTCCTTGACTTTAGTAAAGCTTTTGATACGGTCTCCCACAGTATTCTTGCCAGCAAGTTAAAGAAGTATGGGCTGGATGAATGGACTATAAGGTGGATAGAAAGCTGGCTAGATCGTCGGGCTCAATGGGTACTGATCAACGGCTCCATGTCTAGTTGGCAGCCGGTATCAAGCAGAGTGCCCCAAGGGTCGGTCCTGGGGCCGGTTTTGTTCAATATCTTCATTAATGATCTAGAGGACGGTATGGACTGCACCCTCAGCAAGTTTGCAGATGACACTAAACTGGGAGGACTGGTAGATACACTGAAGGGTAGAGAATAGGATACAGAGGGACCTAGACAAATTAGCGGATTGGGACAAAAGAAATCTGATGAGGTTCAACAAGAAGTGCAGAGTCCTGCACTTAGGATGGAAGAACCCCATACACTGCTACAGACTAGGGACCGAGTGGCTAGGCAGAAGTTCTGCAGAAAGGAGCTAGGGGTTACAGTGGATGAGAATCTGGATATGAGTCAACAATGTGCCCTTGTTGCCAAGAAGGCTAACAGCATATTGGGTTGTATAAGTAGAATAACCAAAATATTAGAACAAAACTACAGTAATTCTGAAAAATTGTTTTTCACTATAAGTTTACATAATGCAACCATGCCCTAAATAATGTGTGCATGCATGTGCCTGCACTTTTCAGATTATCGGGTGCAGCATACACTGTGCATTCTATTTTTAGATGTGATAACTGGTCAATGACTTCCAAATATGATTATACTACAACTAGCCAAAAATATTTATTTCAAATATTAAATTTCCACTTAAAATAATTGAATAAACTAATCAAAGAACAAGACTTGAACCTCATCTTCTGGCACATTCACGAAATAAACTTAGAAAAGTAGACCAGATAATTTAAATTAACTACATTGCAAGGGAGAAAAAAGCAGGTAGCATAGCCTTTCTGATTCCCTGATATAATGCTGTGTTAAATAGTCCATTTAGCATGCTTTCATTTATGAAAGCATGTCTTCTATGATGATGATGCTGTTGTTCTACCCAACTCTGAGAATCTTTATTTAATTAATAAATAAATAGCAGATGGAAATCCTTGATTTTTGCTACGTAGAAAAATAATATTGGAATTAAATGGTAGTTGTACAAAACTAAAACAAACTGTTGGAACTATGTCTCCTATAAATTAAAATATGAAGGCCCTCACTGTTGAAGTTATTAAATTGGCTGCCTTTTTTTTTCTGTTGAAGCAACTTTTCTTAAAATATACATGCACCAACACTCTCACAAGACAGTGAATTTGTAAAGGTTGGAGCTATCAGAACCCTTTGATTTTATTACAAATTATATTTCATTCTTGAAAGCTTGCTCCTGAAAACTTAAATGTATTAGTAAATAAAAATCCTTCTCTTTGCACGCTCTGTTTCAGGGGACAAACATTAGCTACAAATTCTGTTGTGCGGGGTTTGAGACAGTTCCTGTAACTTCATTTTTTAAAGAAGTTTGAGTAACCAGTTTGTTTCAACAGCTACTTCTGGTCTGCAAACTGAAGAAGTGTGGTCAGCTAAGGAATTATTGGCTAAGAGCTGAAACCCTACATGTGGCAAGGTTCAGAGATCTTCCTTAGGGCTACTTGTATTATAAAAGCATTACCAGAACTAAGATAAGAACATTGCCACACAAAGGCAACTCATTGCATGATGGTTGTCTTGCTCTCTCTCCCTCCCTCCCCTCATCTCCCTCTCCCTCTCTCTCTGTCTGCCTTCCTCCAATGAGTAACACACATTATGATTTGTTTAAAATAAATAGACTGTTTAATAAAATGAAGTAGCAGCTACCAAGCTGGAGAGGATACATTGAGCCCGATCTTGCAAAAAAGAATTTGCATGTGGCACTTGCATTGAGATTAGGGGAACTTGTGTGCTGGAAACGCTTGCAAGACGGGGTCTATTGTCTATAAAATGCCTTAAGAACCACAACCTACTCCTTTCTTTGGACATGAATACTAGCTTCCCCAATCTTTTTTTTTTTTAATTTAAACGATGACTAGATTACCAAACATAAATAACAGCCAAGCCCTCCCACTTCTGTCATGTCTGGTTGCTCCGGTGAGTGTTGCATTAGATTTAAGTGTTATTACAGTAAGCAATATTTTCACAATAGATCCCCAAAGCAGCAATAATGGTTTAGAGAAGTGTGGCAAGTTTGTAATCCGTAATAATGTATTCCCTTAAAAAAGCTGCATCGTTTCCTCTGTAATACTATACAGAGTGGCCTCTCTCAAACTGTTCCATTTAAACTGTTCCCCATTCAAAGAATGCAGCTGCAATGGAAGATGAAAGCAGTTGTCAATATGATATACTGTTCTGTGTGGGAACAAAGCTGTGCATGGGTTCAAGGTTTTTGGGGTTTTTTTTTGTACCACAGTTTCATTTACTATAGTTTGCTGAGCTTTCTATAACTGTTTTCATATGACCTTCACTGGTTTATACCAGTAGTTCTCAAACTTTTTTTTTCACGGACCACTTGAAAATTGCTGAGGGTCTCGGTGGACCACTTAATGATCTTTCCAAATGTTGTTTGTACTGCTAGCTAACTATTGTAAAGCACTTTGGAAGAAAGCATTATATTAAAAAAACACCCCTATAATAATCATTTTTTGTTCTACAAATAAAAGCACACAACTCATATTTTAATATCAGTAGTCTTACCTTTTTAATGTGATGGATGTGCTCTCTCTCCCCAGCAGCCGCAGCCCTGGAGCTAGGGAAAGTCACCCCTGTCTCTGGCCACCACAGCCCTGCTTATCCCAAATTCCCCCCACTCCCCTCTTCTCATCCCACTGCCCCCTCCCACCTATCCCTTATTTCTCCCCACCCCCGCAAGTCCACCACCTCACCTTACATGTGCATTTTCTCCAGGGTCCAGGCACGCCTGCATGGCTCCACTAATTAGGTGGGTGGCCCTTCATTCTCTTGTGTGCATTCCTTAGAGGAAACTATCTGTGGACCACCTGAATGGAGCTTGTGGACTACTGGTAATGTTATTTAGATGGAGAGAAAAGTACCATTGATAAACTGAACCCCAGGAAGAACTTCTGCCAAGAAAAGCCAGTGAATCAGAAACCCAGGGTGGTGAGAATGACCTGCCAGCACTCAGAAGACTGGCTAGTGTGACACCAAGGTAAGCAATGATGATCACTGGGCACTTACTGCACCTCCACAGGTACCTCGCTCCCGCAGTTACAACTGGATCCTGCTGCTGTGGGAGGGGGAGTGTCTCTCACCCTGTGTCTGTTGCAGTGACATGACGTCACAAGGAGCAGGTCACCAGAAATTCAAAAACTGGGTTGAGAACCTGGGTGGGCCGAGGAGAAGTGAAGCAGTGCAGTGTGGGAGATGTAGTGTCTCCCGGCCTATATCTCCCATCGGTGATTGTGGGCCCCTTGGGACCATGGGAGCTGTAGTGCCCCCGGGCCTGCGTCTCCCATCAGCCATTCCGGACACCATCGGAGTTCTAGTCTCTCCTGGCCTCCAGCGGCGTGATGGGTGGTTGACGCCGCCATGGGGAGAAGGTCGGAGGAGCAGCTGCGTGAGGCAAACAGAGGAACATGTGCGCCTTGTGGCCCCAGCCCTGCCGTGCTCTGTGCCTGCCTGCTGGTTTGTAACAGCTGTGTTGAGTTATGCGGGGGTTTCCCAACTCCAGGTGGGGGGCAGAGTTAGGGTTAGGCTCCAGGACCACCCTCCCCGCCACTAGCTGGAGCCATAGGGTGACCAGGTGTCTGATTTTTTACTGGAACATCCAGTCGAAAAGGGATCCTGGCAGCTTTGGTCAGCACCGCTGACTGCGCCATTGACTGTCCAGTTAGTGGTGCCTTGCAGTGGGGCTGGCAGGCTCCCTGCTAGCCTCCATGCCACACAGCTCCCGGGAAGCAGCCGGCGAGTCCCCACTCCAGCTCCTATGCGTGGGGCAGCCAGGGGGCTCCGCATATTGTCCCCATCCCAACTGCCACCCCTGCAGCTCCCATTGGCTGGGAACCGCCATCAACCCTCCCAAATGCCATCAATCATCCCTCCCTGCCCCAGCCCTGATTCCCCCATCCTCTGAACCCCTCAGTCCCAGCCTGGAGCACCCTCCTGCACCCCAAACCCCTCATCCCCAGCCCCACCTCAGAGCTTGCGACCCCAACTGGAGCCCTCTCCCCCTCTCACATCCCAACCCACTGCCTCAGCCTGGAGCCCCCTCCCGCACTCCAAACTCCTCATTTCTGGCCGCACCCCCAGCCAGAGCCCTCACCCCCTCCTGCACCCCAGCCACCTGAGCCAGCCCAGTGAAAATGAGTGAGCGAATGAGGGTGGGGAGAGTGAGTGACAGAGGAAGGGGGGGATGGCGTGAGCATGGGGTGGGACCTCGGAGAAGGGGTGGGATATGGGGCAGGGCAAGGGTGTTGGGTTTTGTGTGAGTAGAAAATTGGCAACCCTATGCAGCCACCCCCCCCCCTTCCAGCTGCACCCTGCCCCTCCTCCTTGCGCCTCCCAGCAGCTGCAAGCATGTGTTGCACTGCTTCCCTGCCCCCCTGTTTGCAGGAGCAGGGCTAAGCCCTGTCTGGGCCCGGTCTGCAGGACAGATTTCTGCCCTTAGAGATCAGAGCCCTTTGGGAGTCACTGAAGGGAAAGTCTGGAGTATAAACAAGTTTCCAAGTAACTGTGAATTAGAATTTGATGCTGCAAACTGCACCAAGACAAGTAGCCTTCAAAGGGATGTGAGAACTGAGATCATGTGTTAGCATCATCAGAATAGCTGATTACCTCCTGGGGGGGCTTTTCATTCACATACAGTATTTTAAAGGAAGGAGGGTGTCATCAGTCCCACACTACAGATGGCAAGACAAGCAGAGGATATTTTTCCAATAGCCATTTAAGTGTGTGTGTGTGTGTGAGAGAGAGAGAGAGAGAGAGAGAGAGACATGCGGGCTCTATGAAGTGCCAAGCAACTTCAGTGCATTACCCTGTTTACTTTTCTATGTCAGTAACCTTGTCGCTATGGCAGGGCTTGTAAATGCTGCATAAGTACATACAATCACTTGATTCGTACTAAGTATATAAACAAGTGGCCAAAAATTCTCATGAATCAAGATAATGTGAAAAGTAACACATGAAATTAAAATGAAGATACTGGGTTTTATTGGTAATTATTACTTCCTCCAGTAATCTGGAGCTTCCTTGGAAGTTTTTATTAATAAATTTCTTATAAATTACCTGTCAAATTAAACTAGTTTCCAAGCAGTAACCAAAGCTCTTTAATGGTTATAAATTTCAAATAATAATTGCCCTATACTAGTAGCTAAGGTGGGGCTTAAAATTGAATTTGAATTAAAATTTGAATTAAAAACCAGGGCTAAAAATCATATAACTGTATATTGTATTTTTCTTTTAAGACAAGGTTAAACATTTTTTATCTGGGAAGATGACTGAAGCTGGTCATGTCAGTGCTGTGTTTACTGTTTGTTCATTTACTTTGCATAACAGAATTACTTTGATACTATTGTTTCTACAAAACTTTGCAGGCCCAACAGTTAAAATAGGGCATATGTCTTCCCTGGAGGAAGGTTGGTTCCCAGGAGAGTGACCTGCCCGTAAACAGAGCTGTTCAGCCCTTGCCTGTCTCCTGTTACACATTACTGGGTTTGAGTCACTGGTCACTATTTTCTCCTTCTCTGTACTTGATCTTGTTTTTCTTCAGAGAACATGAGCCTACTAGCAAGTGACTGTCCTCTTTGGGCATAAAGAGAAGTGTAGCCCAGTGGGCCATCTTACCTCTATTATATTCATTGCTTTACATTATATTCTGCTTTATTATATGAAGCAGTAATGCAAGGAACCTACAGGCCTGTATCCTGTACGACATTGGCTTCAGCAGTTAGCATGAGGCTTGAGGCCTATGAACTTTGGCATAGATAAACTTGGGTAACTCGTAAGTTTTGGGGAACTGGAAGTAGAGTGTAGGGGGGGAATTTTGTCCATAATGACATGAGCCAGCCACAGAACATGAACTGACACCAGCTTCTGGAAGGTTTTGGATGGAACATCCGACTGCAAGAGTGCCATGGCAACAATGTGATGAAATAGAGTGAAATTATAAATACACTAAACTATAGAAGAAGGACACCTTAACATTGGTAAGGGGAGGAAATACAAACAAGGAAATGGGGAGAAACCCCTATTGAATATTCATTAGACATGGTACCATCAGCATAACATATTATAAAAGTGGCATCCCAGGGCAGTAGGGGAGAGAGATGTAGCCCTTGGGAGGGGCCAGAGTGATGGCCACTGGTGAAGATGAGGAAGATAATGCACAACATTTTAGATTGTGCTGCAAGGGATGGTGTGAGTATGGATGTTTCAATGTACTTTCTGTATTATCTGTATCTACCTTACTGTGTGACTTTGCTAAATGTATTAATACATTATTTATATGTAAATGAGTTCCTATAGTGTGAGTGTTGTACCTGTGCACATCGGTGTTCCCAATTATATAATAATTTTAATAATACTGGGCCTGATCTTGGGACAAGAACCTGTCAACTGGGAATTTTTATTCATAATCTACAGCTCAAGCTACAGAAGGGAGAGGGTCAATAGTCTCTTGTGAGCAGTGACTATTTTTGGATGCTGTTTTTCACAGTACAGGAACACTATTCCCCTTCATTGTAGCTATGACTGTAGGGGGAGTATTGTTGTGGGGAGCATCAGACAGATCCTTTTAGAGAAGTGAGAGTATCAGCCTGTGGCACTGTGGTCTCTGGCAATAACTCTCCTTTTGTGGTTTATTTCCTGCCATAGGAGGACCTGAGCTGATACCTGAGAGATAGAGATCAGGGAAGTCCATTCTGTTTGGCATAGATGGCTCCAGGAAACAACAGTCCAGCTGGGAGCAGAGCAGTTGCAAGCATCCCTGAGAAACTGTTCAGTGAGAGCTTTGAGTCCAGCCCTCCTGACTGGAGACAGGTCCTTCCTGTATTAGGTGGAACTGGGTTACCAAGAGAAGGTTCCTGACCACCTGTGTGTTCAGGGGGCAGGGGAAGATAGCTGCTTGCTGGATAGGGAAGTTAATATCCAGGGCAGGGTGTAATATATCCTCCCCAGAGTAAGCTTGGATCCAGGTGGTTACTAGAGCAGGGGTTCACAAACTTTTTGTACTGGTGATCCCTTTCAGGCAGCAAGCATCTGAGAGTGACCCCATTATTAATAAAAAACAGATTTTTATATTTAGCACTATTTTAAATGCTAAATTTATAATCCTATTGTTTAAAATGAATTTACCTTTTCTAACCACTTTTAAAGTAATGATAAAACACATTTTTATCGAATTATTGTTATAAGTAGGAAAAATGTTTAACTAGTTACTGTTTAATACTGGGGTGGGGGGGGACACAAAGAAACTTTGTCAATATCATTTTTCACTGCAGACTTAGCGCCCCATTGCCACCATTACTTCTGTTCTGCTGCTGGCAGAACTCTGTACTAGTAACTCTCCTGTAAAAAGTGATATTAAGAAAAATACAAATCTCACTTTTCACAGTAGATTTGCTAGGTGGCTGGGAGTCTGTGAAACAAGATATTCACAAACATGCAAATATCACTTTTCACAGTAAACTTAGTGCCCTTGTGATGGGGTGACCACCTAACAAAGTACTAGGAGGTATTAAGGTGGCCAGGTTGGCTAATTAACTCCACAGGCTGCATCTGGAGGAGGATCCAGGGAGCAGGGATTAATTGGAAGAAGGCTCACCTGGGCAGGAACAGGAGGGGCCAGTGTAAACTCCAGGAGCTGAAAGCAGAGGGAAGCAGCCGCAGGAAGGCAGGGAAGTAGATTGCAGCTGCTTCCTGAGTGGAGGAAGTTGGGAGGTTGGCAAACCCAGAAAGCAGGGAAGCCAGATAAGTAGGAAGCAGTCCAGGGAAGCAGCAGCAGCAAGGGGTAAGACCATGTGGAGATTTTGGCTGCTTGTTACAGGGTCCCTGGGCTGGAACCCAGTGTCTAGGGCAGGCCTGGGTTTCCCTACCGGCCACTGGGAAGTGGCAAGGCATTGGGGATAGCAGCTAACAGGTCTGAAAGGACTTTGAATTCCCCTATTGGCAAAGTTTTTTTGTGACCCCCCCCTCAGAGATCCTCAGGTGTGTCCCCCAGCTTGTGCACCACTGGTGTAACCCACTTCAGCCCCCCTCACCTGGCAGAGGATGGTTCTGCCCTGACTCGCGACCTCCCGTAATAACCTTGTTACCTCCTTAGTAGTTGTGACATCCAGTTTGAGAAGCCTGTTGTAGAATGCAATGCTGATGGTTATCTGCTCAGTGATTTATTAGCAGCTTTTTAATGTAGTTTTTGTCAATAGCCCCATGTAGATGTTACCTGTCAGCTCTATGTTCTTGGGGAACCAGGGCGCAGTACCCAGCCTGTTTGACTCACGGAAGACCTTCCTTCCCTGCCCAGCCTCTGCTTGAATCAAAATGGATCAGAAGAAAGACTTACAAAAAGCAATGAAAAAGTGATGGAAGACACACACCTGGCAGGATTAAGGAAACCTTCCCTAGTCTCATTTGCATCAGAGATTGGACAGGGAGGCATCTCTATTAGCATACAGAATGGAGAGCAGAGATTCCAAGGCAAGAACTGCATGGAATGGTTAGTTCCTATCGTCTAGCCTAAACAAAACAATTTTGGTATTCTCCTTTGCGCCACCAGTTTACCCATAAACAAATCTAGAGTTCTCCCTTGAACCATTTGTTCTTTCCCTACACAAACCCCTACCCATGCTCAAGTAAGCGTTCTGATGCCTGGATCCAAAATCTGCATCAGTTCCATCAGGACTTCATCTTCTTCTGAATGATTGTGCTGGGGGCTCTGCCTATCAGTCTGGACCCTCAGCTACCACCACTACCTGGGACCCTTGATGGATTCAAGCTTTATGGAGTGGTGAGAACCCAGTGCACACTCTGTCTCTCTCTCTTTCAGTACAGTCTTCTGACTCTGACTTGTGTGATCAGTTATAGTTTTCTAAACCTGACTTTTATAATCAAATTTAAGTTAGATTTAATATTATAATTGTTTTGTTCATTTGGCTCCCTTTTGGTTATTACTTGCCAATAAATAACTTTCATGGTTAATCTGGCTGCTTCTCTCTCTCTCCCCCACTCATGGGTGTGTTTTGGCTTCCTCATTTGCTCTGCAGCAACGCTCCTCATACCTAAGCTAAAGATCCCTGTGTGATGGTGCACCCCATAAGTCTTCATGGAAATATACTTATGAATGTATATATATGACACAACTGGAATATGTTTTATGCTACATATGCCATGTAACATATCTCTGTAAAGGTTATGATCTAATAAATCTATTCATCCTATTTGTATGCATGTATCATTGTTGTATTCAAAGTTATGAATATTGGCTGTGTATTTGCTTGATTTCTAAGTGGCCTTAGTAAAGCATTTGGTCAGCTTCTTGAGAAAGGAATGTGCAAAGTCAGTGTCCAATCAAGAAACACTTAAAGGACAATTGAATCTTGGAAAGCTCCAATCCACACAAGAAGTCTATGGCTGCTGCCTATAAAAACTGGGTCATGCATGGACATGTGACTTGCCCATGTGACTCCAAAACTCCATCTTGGAGCTGGACTTTGCATAGGAGAGGGGAGGGGGTCTCCACCCACAAGAGAAAGTCTATTTAAACCCCTGGGAGACCCCTCCATTTTGTCTTCAGCTGGCTCAAGAAATAGCCTCTCCACCCCCAAGGATACCAGAAAGAAATGAGACCAAAGGACAGTAACAACAAGGGGTGTGAGTGATTGCTGGACCGAGACTAGTCTGTAAAAGGAAGTTTACTGGAACACCAATGAGGGTGAGATTTTTGTCTGTATTCAGTTTTCTTACTGTATTAGACTCAGACTTACGTGTTTTATTTTATTTTACTTGGTAATTCACTTTGTTCTGTCTGTTACTACTTGGAACCACTTAAATCCTACTTTCTATATTTAATAAAATCACTTTTTACTTATTAATTAACCTGGAGTATGTATTAATACCTGGGGGGGGGAACAGCTGTGCATATCTTTCTAGCAGTATTATAGAGGGTGAACAATTTATGAGTTTACCCTTATAAGCTTTATACAGCGTAAAATGGATTTATTTGGGGTTTGGACCCCATTGGGAGTTGGGCATCTGAGTGTTAAAGACAGGAACACTTCTTAGGGTATGGCTACACTGGCGATTTGCAGCGCTGGAAAGCCTCCACCAGCGCTGCAATTAGTAAGTGGCCACACCTGCAGGGCACTTCCAGCGCTGCAACGCCCTGGCTGCAGCGCTGGCCGTACACCTCACTCAGCATGGGGAATAAGGATTCCAGCGCTGGTGCTGCAGCGCTGGTCATCAAGTGTGGCCACACACCAGCGCTGTGATTGGCCTCCAGGGAATAAGGTGTATCCCAGAATGCTTTTATAAATTACTCTCTTTGTTTTGTTGTGAACGAGCTCCGATCGGAGCTCCGAACAAACACAGCTCCTGTTTGCTGTGATCATCTGTACCTGGCTGTAAACAATCAAATGAGAGGCAGGCAGGGAGAGTGAATGAAACAGAACGGAGGAGCTCCGTTGAACTGCTTATCTAAAGAAACAAACACTGATCACAGCAAACAGGAGCTATCTGTACCTGGCTGTGAACGATCAAATGAGAGGCAGGGGAAACAGTGTTGGATGCAGGCTGTTAGGGTTCGCAAACATTTTGTGATTTTTCCAATCTCTCTCTTCCCCGCTCCCTGTCACAGTACACCGCGGGGAGTCCGTGTTGGAGGCAGGCTGTTTGCAATTAAGAGTTAAGACTAAGGGGTCAGAAACATGTTCTGATTTTTCAGTGCAGGAAGCTAAACACACAGTGTTGGCTCCAAAAATCCCCTCTCTCTCTCCCCCCGCTCCCTGTCACACTAGACCCCACTCCACTCCCCTCTTTTGAAAAGCACGTTGCGGCCACTTGAATGCTGGGATAGCTGCCCATAATGCATCACTCCCAACAGCACTGCAAATGCTGCAAATGTGGCCACACACCAGCACTGGTAGCTGTGAGTGTGGCCACACACCAGCGCTGCTCCTACACAGCTGGATGACCAGCGCTGCAAACTACCAGCGCTGCAAACCGTAAGTGTAGCCAAGCCCTTAAATTGCTTTCAGTTAAGTCTGCAGCTTTGGGACTCACGGTTCAGACCCTGGGTCAGTGTTGGAGCAGACTGGTGTGTCCGGCTCAACAAGACAGGGTGCTAGAGTCCCAAGCTGGCAGGGAAAGCATGGGCAGAAGTAGTCTTGCACATCAGTTGGCAGCCCCAAGGGGGTTTCTGTGATCCAACCCATTACCCTGCAGTGTCCAAAAATCCTGTGGGGTTTGCTTATCAAGTGGGTTACTACCAGAACAATTGTAACATGAAAGTGGGGGTAGGGAGGTGCTGAACCTGGGGCATATGAGGGTGGCAGCTTGAAAGTGCTGCTCAACCCAGCCTACTGAGTCCAGAGACATATAAAGGATCAGCTTGGGAGTGCTGATTAACCCGGTCCTCTCAGACACACTCTGTTAATGTGTGTGTGTGCGTCTGATTCTGGGACTGGACACTCCATTGGGAGGGAACTTGCAGAAGTAGAGCTCTGTCTGACAACACGATAGAATTACAGAAACCCACTCCCCAGAAGAGAAACCCTAATAAATGAGCATACCCCAAAGTAATGGGCAAATCTGCTAACAGAGGGGGTGGGATCATGTTAGCTACAGAGTGCTAAAGTGTTGGGGAGTGACCAGCTAAGTGACCCATCATTGTTCACAGTGTCTCTGTTAATCTAGTGTGTGTGCTGTAGTGTGGATGGGAGCTGGAGGGCAGGACCTCACAGCACAGGGTTTTGGGTAGTGATAGCTCTTTTTTTTGGTGGTTATCTGCTGTGCTTGCAGAGGACTCATCCAAGCCAGTGGAGCAGCCCAGCCACAGGAGGAGCGGGAAGGACAGAACCTGAGCAGCCTGGACATCCCACTTAGCAGTGGAGCTGAGTAGCCCAAGAGTCTTGCCTGGTGGTGACAGCAGAAGGGGAGGAGCAGGTGACAGTTTTCCTTACATTATGACTCTATCAAGTGTCTGAATAGCCACAGCCCTCCCTGGGAGCAGGGAGATGCTTTTTGTTTGCATGGGATGGGTTAGGGATTAGGGGTGAGGGTTAGGGGTTAGGGTTGGGGTAGGGGTAAGGGGGCTAGGAGTTGAGGGGGAGGGGGAGGAGTTTCGGGTTAGGGATCAGGGGGAGGGTTGGGTTAGGGCTAAGGGTTGGCATAAGGGGTCAGGATGTCAGGGGTAGGTGTTAGGGTCAGGGGTCGGGGTGACGGGGTTAGGGGAGGGGTTAGGGTTTAGGGTTACGGTGAGGTGAGGTTTAGGTTAGGGTTAGGATTTAGGTTAGGGTTAGGGGTCAGGGTATAGGGGTGAGGGTTGGGGTAGGGGTAGGGTGGGGCTGGGGCTGGGGTTTAGGGTTAGGGGTTAGGGTTGGGGTGGGGGTTGGAGGTTAGGGGGAGGGTGAGGGTGAGGGTTTTAGGATTAGGGTGAGGGGTTAGGGTTTAGGGATAGGGGTAGGGGCAGGGTGAGGGGTAGGGGCAGGAGCAGGGGCAGGGTTGGGGTTAGGGTTACGGTTGGGGTTGGGGTGAGGGTGAGGGTTTAGGGTCGCGGTCAGGGGGTTAGGATTAGGGTGAGGGTTGGGTTAGGGTTAGGGGTTAGGGTTTTTCTCGGCGCATAGGGAGTAAAAAAGTGAGGAGGAGCTGCCGCTAGGCGTACGCAGGGGGGTCCCGCAGGGATACGCCACCCCCCCGTGCGGAGCAGTCCCGCAGGGGAGCTCCAGGAATTTTTAGCCAATTTGGTGCCTTCTCCTGCGTTTTAGAGTGGGTTAGGGTTAGGGTTAGGACATGTTATTCCTTGACTTTAGCAAAGCTTTTGATACAGTCTGCCACAGTATTCTTGCCAGCAAGTTAAAGAAGTATGGGCTGAATGAATGGACGGTAAGGTGGCTAGAAAGCTGGCTAGATTGTCGGGCTCAACACGTGGTGATCAATGGCTCCATGTCTAGTTGGCAGCTGGTATCAAGCGGAGTGCCCCAGGGGTCGGTCCTGGGGCCGGTTTTGTTCAATCTCTTCATTAATGATCTGGAGGATGGCGTGGACTGCACCCTCAGCAAGTTTGAAGATGACACTAAACTAGGAGGAATGGTATATACACTGGAGGGTAGGGGTAGGATACAGAGGGACCTAGACAAATTGGAGGATTGGGCCAAAAGAAATCTGATGAGCTTCAACAAGGACAAGTGCAGAGTCCTGCACATAGGACAGAATAATGCCATGCATTGATAGAGACTAGGGACCGAATGGCTAGACAGCAGTTCTGCAGAAAAGCACCTAGGGGTTACAGTGGACAAGAAGCTGGATCTGAGTCAACAGTGTGAACCTTGTTGCCAAGGCTAATGGCATTTTGGGCTGTATAAGCAGGGGCATTGCCAGCAGATCGAGGGACGTGAACAAATTGGAAAGAGTCCAGCGGAGGGCAACAAAAATGATTAGCGGGCAGGAGCACATGACTTACGAGGAGAGGCTGAGGGAACTGCGATTGTTTAGTCTGCAGAAGAGAAGAATGAGGGGGGATTTGATAGCTGCTTTCAACTACCTGAAAGGGGGTTCCAAAGAGGATGGATCTAGACTGTTCTCAGTGGTAGAAGATGACAGAACAAGGAGAAATGGTCTCAAGTTGCAGTGGGGGAGGTTTAGGTTGGATATTAGGAAAAACTATTTCACTAGGAGGATGGTGAAGCACTGGAATGGGTTACCTAGGGAGGTGGTGGAATCTCCATCCTTAGAGGTTTTTAAGGCCCAGCTTGACAAAGCCCTGGCTGGGATGATTTAGTTGGGGTTGGTCCTACCTGAGCAGGGGGTTGGACTAGAAACCTAATGAGGACTTTTCCAACCCTAATCTTCTATGATTCTAAGTAGAAATTACCACATCCAATGTAGAAGTCAAACTCAAGCAGCTTAATGGGACTAAATCAGGGGGCCCAGATAATCTTCATCCAAGAATATTAAAGGAACTTGCATATGAAATTGCAAGCCCAATAGCACGGAAAGGAAGGATGGTCCAGAGGTTATTGCACTCGACTAAGACATGAGGGGTCTGAGTTTAAGTTCTGCCTTCACTGCAGACTTCCTTTGCGACCTTGAGCAAATCACTTAGGGCCAGATTTTTTTAAAGGGATTTCAGTTCCTAATTCCCATTGAAATCAATTCAGGGCTCAGATCAGGAACAGGGGGTGTCTTACAGTCCTCCGCACAGAATAGCATCTTGACAACGGCTTCACTGTTGTGATGCACTTTTAACCTGTTTCTATGCACATTGCGAGGTGCGTCCCTGCTGCGGGGCCTGTGTACATTGCAGGTAACAGCGTGACCCCTCCCTACCACCTCAGAAGGCCCCTCCCATCAGTTTTGCAATTTGTACTTTTCCACAAGGAATAACACCAGCAGCAGATCCCCTGCATCAAACGATCGCTCACAAGGAGAGCGGAACCCGCTTTATCCCATCGAATTGGGACCAGGGCCAGATTGGTTAACCAAAAGGTCGGATCATCGCATGAATGGGAAAGTGCCAGGCTGCATCGCCATCTAGTGACCATAGGAGAGATTGCCCACTTCTGGACCTGTGTGCGCTGGTTGTTGGGTTCATATGGAGAACCGGAGAATTCTGGAATGTGTTTGCCCCAAAAGAAGCTATTGTGTCATACAGGAGGCCTGTGATATGCAGGGGGTCAGATTAGATGCTCTAATGGTCTCTTCTGGCCATCAAGTTGACTAATTTCTGAAAAACTGAGTGGCGCATTGGGAGCAGCGTCTGATGTTTTACTGTCTAGCCGGCTTGCTTCCTAGAACGAATGCTCCTTGAGTGGGGTGATCCACAGGGAGTAGCTCAAACCTCCAAAGTGCCTGGCCAGGGGCAGGACATTAGCCCAGCAAGGGAGGGGTGTGGCAGTGACATCACAAAGGCCTTTTGCAGGACCTCAGACTATTGGCCAAAGGCGGTGGGGAGGTGGTGACCTCACAGAGAGATGCTGACATCAGCCAGGCAGGACAGGGGCGAGGGGCCAGGGAAACTTCAGAGACTCCCATGGCTTTGCTTCAGCAAGTCTCCTTCTCGAGGTGTTGCTTTGAGGACTAAGAGAGTATTCGGTTCATGTACTGGAGCGCCAGGAGGAACCTCTTTCGAGTTTTCTCCTTCCTTTTAGTGATTTTACTAGAAAACAGATGTCCCTGTTTAGAAGGTAAGAGCCTCCTGGAGGTTTGAAACCTGTTCAGTCTGATCCATCTGGTGACAGTTGAATCCTAGGCAAGGAAAACACGAGCTTAAGGAGGCAGAATTTTATTCCGCACCTGAGATTTTGTCCCTTAGAATCACTGGGGACATTAGGGTTTGTCCTTTTTGTTTCACCTTTTCCTTCGTCCCTCCCTCCCTCCCTCCTTTCTCGTCATCTCTTGCTTCATTTGTCCTTTCTCCTGTTCCCCTCCCAACACCAGGAGAGTGGTGTGTGTGTGTGTGTGTGTGTGTGTGTGTGTTAGTTTGCAGGGACTGGTAGTGGGCAGTGTGCTCTGAGAATAGCCGAGCCTTTGATCACAGCAGAGCCCTGATTATGGGGCCTATAAAGGCAGACGAGGAGTCAGCCAGCAGGACAAGAGTCCAGGAGTCACAAACTTATACAGCCCAAAATGCCATTAGCCTTGGCAACAAGGTTCACACTGTTGACTCATATTCAGCTTCTCATCCACTGTAACCCCTAGGTGATTTTCTGCAGAACTGCTGCCCAGCCATTCGGTCCCTAGTCTCTATCAATGCATGGCATTATTCTGTCCTAAGTGCAGGACTCTGCACTTGTCCATGTTGAAGCTCATCAGATTTCTTTTGGCCCAATCCTCCAATTTGTCTAGGTCACTCTGTATCCTACCCTACCCTCCAGTGTATATACCACTCCTCCTAGTTTAGTGTCATCTTCAAACTTGCTGATGGTGCAGTCCACGCCATCCTCCAGATCATTAATGAAGATATTGAACAAAACCGGCCCCAGGACCGACCCCTGGGGCACTCCACTTGATACCAGCTGCCAACTAGACATGGAGCCATTGATCACTACGTGTTGAGCCCGACAATCTAGCCAGCTTTCTAGCCACCTTATAGTCCATTCATTCAGCCCATACGTCTTTAACTTGCTGGCAAGAATACTGTGGGAGACTGTATCAAAAGCTTTGCTAAAGTCAAGGAATAACATGTCCACTGCTTTCCCCCCATCCACAGATCTTGTCCTCCACCTGGTTCTCATTGTCACATGCTTCCATGGGCCACTTTCCTCACCCAGCAGCCTCCCCTCAGAGTTCTCCAGTCCGGCTTGTATCTGCGAGTCTTCACTTTTCCCTTCAGCCTCCTCTCTCCTCCCCCCCAGCCATCTGCTCAAATCCCCTTCAAACCTCAACCAGAGTTTCCACCTGCATCTCCGAACCTTGGACCTTCCATCAGCCTTATCAGGTGGCACTTCATACAAATGAAGCTCTTTTCAGGTACCCGTTCCAGGATAAGGTACATTCCACAGCTTCCACATCCAATTAGCTTCATTGTCGCTTCCCTTCCTGGGGTCTCTACCACTGCTGCCTCTGTAGCTGTCACAGCCTCCCACCTAAATGCCTGTCAAGGAGAAAAAGGGAAACACACACACACAAAACAAAACCAGAACACCACACACTCCCTTCCCCACACTCCCCTGACAAACTCCCACTCAAACTCCCCTGTGCCCACCTATGTTTGTGACTCCTGGACTCCTGTCCTGCTGGCTGACTCCTCGTCTGCCTTTATAGGCCCCATAATCAGGGCTCTGCTGTGATCAAACGCTCGGCTATTTTCAGAGCACACTGCCCACTACCATTCCCTGCAAACTAACACACACACACACCACTCTCCTGGTGTTGGGAGGGGAACAGGAGAAAGGACAAACGAAGCAAGAGATGACGAGAAAGGAGGGACGGAGGGAGGGACGAAGGAAAAGGTGAAACAAAAAGGACAAACCCTAATGTCCCCAGTGATTCTAAGGGACAAAATCTCAAGTGCAGAATAAAATTTAGTGTCATCTTCAAACTTGCTGAGGGTGCAATCCACGCCATCCTCCAGATCATTAATGAAGAGATTGAACAAAACCGGCCCCAGGACCGACCCCTGGGGCACTCCGCTTGATACCGGCTGCCAACTAGACATGGAGCCATTGATCACTACCCGTTGAGCCCGACGATCTAGCCAGCTTTCTAGCCACCTTATAGTCCATTCATCCAGCCCATACTTCTTTAACTTGCAGTTTTGTTGGGTCAGAAAGTTGGCAACCCCAGATCCAGGGGAAACAACTCAAAGACCCAACAAGTCTGGCCAGGGGCAGGACATCAGCTTTGAGGGGAGGGGTGGGTGTGGCAGTGACATCACAAAGGCCTTTTTCAGGACCGCGGCCTATTGGGCAAAGGTGGTGGGGAGGGGGTGACCTCAGAGAGAGAGAGAGACCCCGACATCAGCCGGGCAGGACAGAGGTGCAGGGCCAGGTCTGTCTCTGAGAGCCCCCGGCTTTGCTGCCGCAAGTCTCCTTCAGGAGGTCTCTCCTCGAGGGCTGAGAGAGAATTCAGATTCATGGACGTGAGCATGAGGAGGGAAGACTGTGGAGTTTTCTCCTTTCCTACCATGGATTGTGCTGAAAAGAAACTTCCCTTTGAGAAGGTAAGAGGCTCAGAGAGGTTTGGAACCTGTTCAGTCTGATCCACCTGGCGCAGGCAGCATTCTAGGCCCAGGAAACAGTGGCTTCAGGTGGCAGAATTTGATTTCCTCCCTAGGTTTTGATGGTTGGAATCCCTGGGGACATTGGGGTTTGTCCTTTTTCGTTTCCCCTTTCCTCTTTCCTCCCTCCTTTCCCCTCTTCTCTTGCTTCTTTTTTCCCTTTTCCCAGCTTCCCTCGCTCTACCGAGGAGGGATGTGTGTGGAGTGCGGGCAGGGCAGGGGTATTGCTCTCATTGCGGGAGGTCCTCACCAAGAGGTGGAGCTGGATCTGAGAGTGATCCCCTGTGATGGTGACCTGGGCCGTCCTTTGGGACATCTGGTGAGACCCCTCAGCCTCCTGCCCCTCAGAGTCTCAGTGGTGATTAGCCGAGCAGGGGGCTATCGTGAGCGAGGAGACTCAGGTCCTTTTGGTCTTTTTTCAAATCAGGCAAAGAAGTCACAACCAATCCAATGTACGGGATTAATCTTGCTGCTTCTCTCCATTAATTGTCTCTTAGCAGGTGATGATTTCCTCTAATGTTCTAGGTCTTCTAAAATACTTGCTGAATAATTATTATGAACCACTGCTGGTCTGTAGCTCACTTGAGAGCACTTTCTTCTGATGAGTCAATGTATGAAATTCAAGATCTGAGAGAGAGTTTGAATGTCAGGAGCAGTGTTTCCTCTAATGTGCTATGTCCGTGTGCGGAATGAATTTTGCTGAGTGCACCAATACGGAGGTGAGGTGTGACACCTCACCTGTCTATTGGTGCTCATTCCAAACTTCATTCTGCAGATGGATGGTGTGTGGCAGGGTGAGGCTGAAGTGTTAGAAGTGTGGAGGGGTCTGAGGTAGGGCAGAGGGTGGGGTGAAAGGGCTCTGTCTGGGGGTGCAGTGTGTGGGGTGGGGTTGGGGATGAGAGGCTGAGAGCTGGAGTAAAGGGTTGGGGTGCAGGGGTGTGAGGGCTCCGGCTAGGGATGCGGGCTCTGGGTTGGGGCTGGGAATGAGGGGTTTGGGATGTTATGCTTCAGTTTTTCCCTTATAAACTTAAGGCCTGTCTAACCTACAGGACGCTCTGGAAATAAGACACCATGTTTTGTGGTGACATGACAAGAGGAGAGGGTGTGAGAACTACAGCAACAGAGATGGCAGTGGGGTTAGAGTCAGATTGTTTCAAATCTTGCATTCGTCTACTGACATTTAACAGCAACGCTTAGCTAACACAAAGGAGAAAGGAATTCTTTGCTAAAGATTCAACCTTCCCCTTTGCCCAACTCCACCCCTTCCCTGACTGGAGTGTGCTCACAACACACACACACACACACACACACACACACACACAAGCCCACAGCTGGGCACCCAGCACAAAGCAAGGGAGGGGGTTGCTTGGCTTACACTGGGCTACAATTTTTCAGAAGTCGTCTGCTTCAGAGATCAAATGTGCTATTTAGAATGTATTTTGATTTGCTCAATTCAAAGATGACAATTAAAACAACTGATTGGCTTCTGTTTCTAAGATATTTAAGTTTTTTACATTTTATGTCTATGTATATTGTGTAGATAGCAGAGTTTTAATCATCAATTTTACACCTAGGTCTTTTTGTTTGTTTATGGTTGCTTTACATGATAATATTTCACCTCTCCTGTTTATGTAACAATTTAAAAATCAGCAAAAGGGTTATCTAGCTTAAATGTATTATGAAACAAAAGGCAAAAAACTATTCTGTACATAGTTTAGTCCTATTCAGTGTCTACTCGGCGCTTCTTGGCTTGTCTCTTGTATTCATTAAATGGAGCATCTCTTGTCACTGTCCAGCAATAGTATGCCAGCATTGATGGGCTCCATTTGCCCTGATAGCAGGTTCTCCATTGTTGCAAAGTCCTGGTGAAATCGCTCGCCGTACTCGTTGCTCACTGCTCCGCAGTTGGGTGGAAAAAAAATCTGGATGAGAGTGCAAAAAATGTCTCTTTAGTGACATGTTGCAACCAAGGCTTTTGTAAGCCTTGTGGAGGTTTTCCACCAACAACCTGTAGTTGTCTGCCTTGTTGTTTCCGAGAAAATGTATTGCCACTAAGTGGAAGGCTTTCCATGCCGTCTTTTCCTTGCCACGCAGTGCATGGTCAAATGCATCATCTCGAAGAAGTTCATGAATCTGAGGACCAATAAAGACACCTTCCTTTATCTTAGCTTCACTTAACCTTGGGAATTTTCCACGGAGCTGCTTGTGTTTTGTCAATGGCCTTGACAAAGTTCTTCCTCAGCCCCAGCTTGGTGTGTAAGGGTGGTAACAAAATCTTCTTTGATTCAACAAGTGGTGGATGCTGAATACTTTCCCTCCCAGGCTCCAATGACTGTCGGAGTGGCCAACCTTTCTTGATGTAGTGGGAATCTGTTGCACGACTATCCCATTCGCAGAGAAAACAGCAGTACTTTGTGTATCCAGTCTGCAGACCAAGCAAGAGAGCAACAACCTTCAAATCGCCACAAAGCTGCCACTGATGTTGGTCATAGTTTATGCACCTCAAAAGTTGTTTCATGTTGTCCTAGGTTTCCTTCATATGGACTGCATGACCAACTGGAATTAATGGCAAAACATTGCCATTATGCAGTAGAACAGCTTTAAGGCTCGTCTTCGATGAATCAATGAACAGTCTCCACTCATGTGGATTGTGAACGATGCTGAGGGCTGCCATCACACCATCGATGTTGTTGCACGCTACAAGATGGCCTTCCATGAAGAAGATGGGACAAAATCCTTTTGACGGTCACGGAGCATGGAAACCCTAACGTCACCTGCCAGGAGATTCCACTGCTGTAGTGCGGAGCCCAACAGCTCTGCCTTACTCTTGGGTAGTTCCGAATCCCTGACAAGGTCATTCTGTTCACCTTGTGTTTTGAGGTGTGGTTCAGAGGAGGAGGATGGGAGAAAATGTGGGTCCTGTGACATTGATGGTTCAGGACCAGAAGTTTCGTCCTCTTCCTATTCCTCGTCTGACTCAAGTGAGAATGATTGTGGTGCATCAGGAAGCGTCAGTCCTTCTCCGTGGGGTACTGGACGTATAGCTGATGGAATGTTTGGATAATGCAGCGTCCACTTTTTCTTCTTTGTCACACCTTTCCCAACTGGAGGCACCATGTAGAAGTAACATTTGCTGGTATGATCCGTTGGCTCTCTCCACATCATTGGCACTGCAAAAGGCATAGATTTCCTTTGCTGTTCAACCACTGGCGAAGATTTGTTGCACAAGTGTTGCAGCATATGTGTGGGCCCCACCTCTTGTCCTGATCTCCAATTTTGCAGCCAAAAGAAAAGTGATAGGCTTTCTTAACCATAGTGGTTCTACTGCACTTTTGTAATGCAAAAGTCACTTCACCACAAACATAGCAGAAGTTATCTGCACTGTTCACACAAGTATGAGGCATCTCTGCTCACTTTGGCTAAAGAGAAACTTTGCAAAATCAAACACTGACAAATAAGAGAGCACAAAACTGTATGATTTCTAGAGCTGATCTAGGGCAATTGGTTCAGCTTCATTATGACTGCATCATCCGTGACTTCTAGGAATAACATGATGCAATTCATATCATGTATGAGGCAATACCAGCTTCAGATTGTATCCTTCATTGTTTTGCCTAAAAAGCAAGTACTGTCCAAACCCATTCATAGATTTATTCATAGATCCAGTCAAAGATGGATTTTAGTCATTACTGGTTAAATTGAGATCCCGTCCCTTTATAACTCATTTCTCCGCCATTCCCAAGTCAAGGGTCATAAATACTGACCCAATAGCATATCTTGAAAACTAGAGCCAATCAAGAATTTTAAGCATCATTTTCATTCTGAATGACCCAGAATTAGTAAAGTTGGACTCCATTTATTTCAGAAGCATTTTGGCTGTAGAGCAGTGTAACAAGCCTCTCCTAGCTGCCTCCTGGTGGGGGGAGGCTGGGGAGCTGTGGGGACCTGTTTGAGAGGGTCACTAGTAGCAGCGTAGCACAGGAGGTGTCCTATCGGGTTGAGTCATTGCAGATGATGATGTAGTGCAGCAGACCCCCGTTTTGCCAACTTGCATTAGGCAGCTTTCCATGTTAAGCGAACTCCCAGTGCCCACAGGTGCAGCAGCCGGCGATTTGTCCTGTGGCCGCTGGGTGGCGCTGCAGCCTCGCACTTTCCCGTTCCCCTGGGTATGGGAAGGTTTGAGAAGGTGACCTGGCCCCACCCGGCCCCGGTTAGTTGCCGTCAGTGGGGTCTGCTGTGTAAGGGCTGAAAGAGTCAATTTGACTGGCATTTTATGATCTTTCAATCATGAAGGGGAGCAACTGCTTAACCTGACTGAAGCATCTTATCTCGTTTCCAAATTGAAGTGTCTCCTCTTTGTGTGCGAAGAGACAGTTTAAGGGGACGCCACAAACGGGAGATGCTTTTGGTTTGGAAAACAAACTCTTTTTGCAAAGATTTTTCATCCAAATTGATTTAGGATTAATGGGGTCAAATTCCATGCTGTGCCCTGTGGCTTTAAGGCATTGGAGAACTGCTGAAGAGGTTAAAGGCCGCAGAGCTGGGTAGCTGGGTGTGGGGCCTCCAAAGTTATTGTGCTCTGGTGAGACTGAGCAGTTGTGGGGATTGTGCAAGCTGCGGTGTTTACAGGCACATAGAAAATGTAATGAAACTCCATTTTTAAAACCACCCATGTCTGGGAATGGAAGAGAAGCTCTTTGAAATAAGTGTCCCCTTCATACTCTTCAAGATCCCTGGCTCCAACACTCAGCTGCCTCAGGGAACTCCGTGGTGGTGCATTTGATGGAGGATCAAGAGGTTTCTGATTCAAGTCCAGCTGCTCTCTTACATGTCCTCTTTTTTAATTGATCTATATTTTCATCTCCATCTCCTGTATGTTCAGGAGTTCCGCTGAACGGGGACGTGAAATGAATTTCATCATTCAACATTTTCCTGTTAAAATGTACAAACACTGAGCAAAGCTGTCCATCAGCTGAAATCCATTCTGGTCCTCTGAGGCGCTAGTTTGTTTTCATTCTTGAAACAAAGATAGACTACGACTGTAGATTTGCAGGTCCTTGTTCTCCACGAGCGATGCCGTGCAGAAGAAGGAGAACCAGTGGTTATCAAGTGGACACTAGGGAGTTTAGACTTGCCTTGCAAGGGGAGTAGTGGGGACAAAAGACATATCTGGCTTCAAGACTAAGCCTAATACGTTTATGGAGGGGATGGTATGATGGGATAGGCTAATTTTGGCAATTAATCTGGCAATTGATCTTTGATGATCAGCAGGTAAGTATGCCCAGTGGTCTGGCTGGGATGTTAGATGGGTTGGGATGTGAGTTCCTGCAGAGAATTCTCTCGTGGGTGCTGGCTGGTGAGTCTTGCCCACATGCTCAGGGTTTAAGTGATCAGCATCTCTGGGGTCGGGAAGGAATTTTCCTCCAGGGCAGATTGGCAGAGGCCCTGGAGGTTTCTCGACTTCCTCTGCAGCATGGGGCACTGGTCACTTGCTGGAGGATTCTCTGCAGCTTGAGGTCTTCAAAGCACAATTTGAGGAGTTCAGTAAGTCAGACATAGGTTAGGGGTTTGATCTAGAAGTGGATGGGTGAGATTGTGTGGCCTGCGTTGTGAAGGAGGTGGGACTAGATGATCATTATGGTCCCTTCTGACCTTTGAGTCTATGAGTCTATGAGACCATGGGAGGGTGGGGAGGAGCTGTGAGGCCAGCGGGTGTGTGCGGTGCAGGGCATTTGGAGTGTGGGGGCTGCTGGGGGGCCGGTGGGTGCCTGGGCTGCTGCTGCCCCAGCCGGGTCTGTATGGGGGAGAGATCTGCATTAGCCCCCTTTGTGCCCAGCTCTGGGGGGCAGGGAGGGTTCGGACTCTTTGTGGTGGCTGGAGCCAGCCGCTGAGCCGGAGCCTGCCGGCGAGGAGAGACCTGGGGGAAAGAGCTGGGGCTGAGCAGGAAAGTGAGTCTGGAATTCAGCTCTCACCGCCCCAGATCTGCCGCTGAGGCCAAAGCAGAGGGTTCTTTTGGTTCAGTTCTTGGGTAACCTGCATTGAGCTGTGCGCTCATTGCTTACAATCCCTTCAAGCCTATCTTTGCATAGTTAATCAATGTGTGTTCTATTTCCCCCTAAAACTCTGTGTTTTGCTAGATGTGTTTGGGGCACCTGCTCAGGACCAGAGACTGGTGCATGATCCTCTCCACTTGGAGGGTGGAGCAGACTGGGGAATAAACTGATCCTGTCAGGCTTTTGGCCAGAGCAACACGCTGCAGCACCGGGGACCTAGGCTGGGGAGCTGGAGAGAAGCTTCCTAGTCCCTGCAGCTGGGTGTGTCCCTGCCTGTGCAAAGGTTTGTGTGAGTGCAGGGCCGAGAGCGAGCTGCATCTTCTCCCAGCAGCTGTGTGAGAGGGAGCCCAGGCTGGGGAGACAGAGGGCTCAGCGGTACCCCAGCTCCAAGTTGCACCCCTGGGGCCTTTAAACATTAGGAACCATCAGAGTTAAGGTGACGTGTACAAACTTCGTGCAGTACTGTTGTGCATGCGTGTTATGATACAGACTCCCAAGCGTGGCCTTGGGGTGAATTCCTGCCCCGACAGCATCAAATTCCTCCAGACCACCAAGGGAAGTGGTGCTTTCTCCATCCATCCCTTGATGAGGTGCCTTTGTGGAGTCTGCTTTGGTCCAAAACTTGCTAGAGTGCCATACAGGAGGCCTGGGCTGTGCAGAGGGGTCAGATGAGATGATCTAAGTGTCTTTTGTGGCCTTAGTCTCCAAATCTCAGCAAAACTGAGTGTGGCACATTGACAGCCTCTGAGGTTTCCATGTGCTGCCTGCTTGATCCCCAGCACTAACCCTGAGTGCATGGGGGTGTCACAGGGAGAGCAGCTGAAACATGCAAAGGGGCTGGCCAGGGACAGGACATTAGCCCTGCAGGGCAGGGGTGGGTGAGGCGGTAACATCACAAGGGCCTTTTGCAGCACCTCAGCTGATTGGTGAAAGGAGGTTGGGAGGCGGTGACCTCACAGAGCGTCCATGACAACAGCCAGGTAGGATAGGCTGCAGGGCTGGGGCCATCTCAGAGACCCCCGGGGCTTTGCTGCGGAGAGTCTCCTTCTTTAGGTCTCCCCAGCCTGGGTCCGTGCTGATTAGGCCTCCACTGGATTCTTGTGTACAGTTCTGGGCATCCCATTTTTGGAAAGATGCAGAGAAATTGGAGAAAGTCCAGAGAAGAGCAACAAGAATGATGAAAGTCTAGAAAACATGACCTAGGAGGGAAGATTGAAAGAATTGGATTTGTTAAGTCTAGAGAAGAGAAGACTGAGAGGGGACATTACAGTTTTCAAGTACCTAAAAGGTTGTTACAAGGAGGCGGGAGAAAAATTATTCTCCTTAACCTCTCATGATAGGACAAGAATCAAGAAGCTTAAATTACAACAAGGGAGGTTTAGGTTAGACATTAGGAAAAACTTGCTAAGAGTCAGGGTGGTTAAGCATTGGAATAAATTGCCTAGGGAGGTTGTTGAATCTCCATCCTTGGAGATTTTTAAGAGCAGGTTAGACAAAGCCCTGTCAGAGATGATCTATATAATACTTAGTCTTGCCTTGAGTGCAGGCGACTGGACTCGATGACCTCTTGGGGTCCTTCCAGTGTTATGATTCTATGATCCAAAGGTCTCTTCTTGCCTTAACGTCTACAAATCTCTGCAAAACGAAGTATGGCCCATTGAGCAGCCTCTGATGTTTTCATGTGTCGCCTGCTTGGTGTCCAGAAGTAACACTGAGTGAGTGGGGGTGTGGGTGTGACACAGCAGGAGCAGCTCAAAGATGCAAAGGGGCTGTCCAGGGCGGTGACATCACACTAGCCTTTTACAGGAGCTGGGCTGATTGGTCAAAGGAGGTTGGGAAGCGGTGACCTCACAGAGAGTCTATGAGCAGGGGCAGGTAAAGAGGCTGCAGGGTGGGGGAAATGGCTTTGCTGCAGGGAGTCTCCTTCTCAAGGTCTCCCCTTGAGGAGTGAGAGAGAATACAGGGTCACGCCTGTGAGCGCGAGGAGGAGCCTCCTTGGGGTTTTCCCCTTTCCCCCTGCTAATTGAGTGAGAAGACAGACGTCCCTGTGGAGCAGATAAGAGCCTCAGAGAGGTTTCATGTTGTTGTTTCATGTTGTCATAGGTTTCCTTCATATGGACTGCATCACCAAGTGGAATTGATGGCAAAACATTGCCATTATGCAGTAAAACATCTTTAAGACTCGTCTTCGATGAATCAACGAACAGTCTCCACTCATGTGGACTGTGAACGATGTTGAGGGCTGCCATCACACCATGGATGTTGTTGCAGGCTACAAGATGGCCTTCCATGAAGAAGAATGGGACAAGATCCTTTTGACGGTCCCGGAGCAGGCTACATGAGGAAATCAGTCCTTTCGTTGGACTTGCTGGCAGAAGAGCCCAGTGATGTTGGAGCTCCCGGCGTCAGTGACAACGCAGCGCTCCAGCAACTGAGCTCTAGGGCTCGCTGCTGAAAGACACGCTTCTCGAGTGACAAAGGGAAAAGGGAGGTGCTGGTCTTTAGCCTAGGGCAGGGAGCCCCACCCTCCAACACAGACCATTTCCCTCGTTGTCTGTCTGTGCTGGGGCAGGAGCAATAACACGGCCTCCTGCTTTTGCTATTGCAGAGAGTCGGTTCTGACGGTCTCCTCAAACCCAGGGTGCGAAACAGGCCTCAGAGCTGACTGGGTGTAAACAAGAACTACGCAGCTAGACTGAGTCATCTGCGAATTCAGATGTGCCCCTTTCCTGGAGAGATGGACTGAGCTGTGAGGGGACTGGAAGCGGAGCTCCCAATGTTTAACTTGCACTCGTTCAGCATCTTTCCTGCGAGTGCCGTCACTGTAGGTTAAATCCTCCAGCCCAGGACTCCCCACCAGCTGTGGGCCTGACAAGCTTTCCCTGGGATTGGATTCTGTAGAACAGGGGTGCAGGGAACCAGCAGGTGCATCTGACTCCTTGGTGAGGTTTTGCATGCAAGATGTGTGTGTGAGTCTTTGTGTGTCGGAAGCAGTGAGTGTGGCACTCTCAGTGAAGCGACAGAGGCGACGGTCAGAGAGAGACAAAGGAAGAATCAAGAGGCACCGATGGTCATAACGATGATGATTGTGTTGTGTTTCATTCCTTAGATGTGGTGCCACCGCCGTCCCTTTAGCCTTGTAGTTTACCAAGAGTAAAACTAAATATCTGTTGAGATACAAGGAGTGTGTGTGTCCATTCCTGCTAGCTGCACAGGGGTTTGATGTTGCTGCTTTCAATCCTCCGGCTCTGCCGGGATAAGGAACAGTTGAAGCCATCACTGAAGTGAAGGAGGGAGATGATTTTCTGACAGGGAGGGACGGCTCCTCTTAAAGGTGTTTGGCAGGCAGCCTCCTTCCCAGGTCTGTCCCGACAACACCCAGTTGAAAGGACCCTCCCAGCCCTCCTCAGCCCGATGAAAAGGAGCGAGTGAGTGAGTGTGGGGAGAGCGGCGACGGAGGGAGATGGATTGAGCGGGCCGGGACCTCTGCGAAGGGGCGGGATGAGGGTGTTCAGTTTTGTTGGGTCAGAAAGTTGGCAACCCCAGATCCAGGGAAACAACTCAAAGACCCAACGAGTCTGGCCAGGGACATCAGCTTTGAGGAGGTGGGTGTGGCAGTGACATCACAAAGGCCTTTTTCAGGACCACGGCCTATTGGGCAAAGGTGGTGGGGAGCGGGTGACCTCACAGAGAGACCCCGACATCAGCCGGGCAGGACAGAGGTGAAGGGCCAGGCCAGTCTCTGAGAGCCCCCGGCTTTGCTGCCGCAAGTCTCCTTCGGGAGGTCTCTCCTCGAGGGCTGAGAGAGAATTCAGATTCATGGATGTGAGCATGAGGAGGAAAGACTGTGGAGTTTTCTCCTTTCCTACCATGGATTGTGCTGAAAAGAAACTTCCCTTTGAAAATTTCAGAGGCTCAGAGAGGTTTGGAACCTGTTCAGTCTGATCCACCTGGCGCAGGCAGCATTTTAGGCCCAGGAAACACTGGCTTCAGGTGGCAGAATTTGATTTCCTCCCTAGGTTTTGATGGTTGGAATCCCTGGGGACATTGGGATTTGTCCTTTTTCGTTTCTCTTTTCCTCTTTCCTCCCTCCGTTCCCCTCTTCTCTTGCTTCTTTTTTCCCTTTTCCCAGCTTCCCTCCCTCTACCGAGGAGGGATGTGTGTGGAGTGCGGCAGGGGAGGGGTATTGCTCTCATTGCAGAGGTCCTCACCAAGAGGTATGTCTGGGTCTGAGAGTGATCCCCTGTGATGGTGACCTGGGCCATCCTTTGGGACATCTGGTGAGACCCCTCAGCCTCCCGCCCCTCAGAGTCTCAGTGGTGATTGGCCGAGCAGGGGGCTATGGTGAGCGAGGAGACTCAGGTCCTTTTGGTCTTTTTTCAAATCAGGCAAAGAAGTCACAACCAATCCAATGTACGGGATTAATCTTGCTGCTTCTCTCCATTAATTGTCTCTTAGCAGGTGATGATTTCCTCTAATGTTCTAGTTCTTCTAAAATACTTGCTGAATAATTACTATGAACCACTGTTGGTCTGTAGCTCACTTGAGAGCACTTTCTTCTGATGAGTCAATGTATGAAATTCAAGATCTGAGAGAGACGATCTGAAAGTCAGTAGCAGTGTTTCCTCTAATTTGCTATGTCCGTGTGCGGAATGAATTTTGCTGAGTGCACCAATACGGAGGTGAGGTGTGACACCTCACCTGTCTATTGGTGCTCATTCCAAACTTCATTCTGCAGATGGATGGTGTGTGGCAGGGTGAGGCTGAAGTGTTAGGAGTGTGGAGGGGTCTGAGGTAGGGCAGAGGGTGGGGTGAAAGGGCTCTGTCTGGGGGTGCAGTGTGTGGGGTGGGGTTGGGGATGAGAGGCTGAGAGCTGGAGTAAAGGGTTGGGGTGCAGGGGTGTGAGGGCTCCGGCTAGGGATGCGGGCTCTGGGTTGGGGCTGGGAATGAGGGGTTTGGGATGTTATGCTTCAGTTTTTCCCTTATAAATTTAAGGCCTGTCTAACCTACAGGACACTCTGGGAATAAGACACCATGTTTTGTGGTGACATGACAAGAGGAGAGGGTGTGAGAACTACAGCAACAGAGATGGCAGTGGGGTTAGAGTCAGATTGTTTCAAATGTTGCATTCGTCTACTGACATTTAACAGCAACGCTTAGCTAACACAAAGGAGAAAGGAATTCTTTGCTAAAGATTCAACCTTCCCCTTTGCCCAACTCCACCCCTTCCCTGACTGGAGTGTGCTCACAACACCCCCTCCCCTCCAACACACACACACACACACACACACACACACACACACCACACACAAGCCCACAGCTGGGCACCCAGCACAAAGCAAGGGAGGGGGTTGCTTGGCTTACACTGGGCTACAATTTTTCAGACGTCGTCTGCTTCAGAGATCAAATGTGCTATTTAGAATGTATTTTGATTTGCTCAATTCAAAGATGACAATTAAAACAACTGATTGGCTTCTGTTTCTAAGATATTTAAGTATTTTACATTTTATGTCTATGTATATTGTGTAGATAGCAGAGTTTTAATCATCAATTTTAAACCTAGGTCTTTTTGTGTGTTTATGGTTGCTTTACATGATAATATTCACCTCTCCTGTTTATGTAACAATTTAAAAATCAGCAAAAGGGTTATCTAGCTTAAATGTATTATGAAACAAAAGGCAAAAAACTATTCTGTACATAGTTTAGTCCTATTCAGTGTCTACTCGGCGCTTCTTGGCTTGTCTCTTGTATTCATTAAATGGAGCATCTCTTGTCACTGTCCAGCAATAGTCTGCCAGCATTGATGGGCTCCATTTGCCCTGATAGCAGGTTCTCCATTGTTGCAATGTCCTGGTGAAATCGCTCGCCGTGCTCGTCGCTCACTGCTCCACAGTTGGGTGGAAAAAAAATCTAGATGAGAGTGCAAAAAATGTCTCTTTAGTGACATGTTTCAACCAAGGCTTTTGTAAGCCTTGTGGAGGTTTTCCACCAACAACCTGTAGTTGTCTGCCTTGTTGTTTCCGAGAAAATGTATTGCCACTAAGTGGAAGGCTTTCCATGCCGTCTTTTCCTTGCCACGCAGTGCATGGTCAAATGCATCATCTCGAAGAAGTTCATGAATCTGAGGACCAATAAAGACACCTTCCTTTATCTTAGCTTCACTTAACCTTGGGAATTTTCCACGGAGCTGCTTGTGTTTTGTCAATGGCCTTGACAAAGTTCTTCCTCAGCCCCAGCTTGGTGTGTAAGGGTGGTAACAAAATCTTCTTTGATTCAACAAGTGGTGGATGCTGAATACTTTCCCTCCCAGGCTCCAATGACTGTCGGAGTGGCCAACCTTTCTTGATGTAGTGGGAATCTGTTGCACGACTATCCCATTCGCAGAGAAAACAGCAGTACTTTGTGTATCCAGTCTGCAGACCAAGCAAGAGAGCAACAACCTTCAAATCGCCACAAAGCTGCCACTGATGTTGGTCATAGTTTATGCACCTCAAAAGTTGTTTCATGTTGTCCTAGGTTTCCTTCATATGGACTGCATGACCAACTGGAATTGATGGCAAAACATTGCCATTATGCAGTAAAACAGCTTTAAGGCTCGTCTTCGATGAATCAATGAACAGTCTCCACTCATGTGGATTGTGAACGATGCTGAGGGCTGCCATCACACCATCGATGTTGTTGCACGCTACAAGATGGCCTTCCATGAAGAAGATGGGACAAAATCCTTTTGACGGTCACGGAGCATGGAAACCCTAACGTCACCTGCCAGGAGATTCCACTGCTGTAGTGCGGAGCCCAACAGCTCTGCCTTACTCTTGGGTAGTTCCGAATCCCTGACAAGGTCATTCTGTTCACCTTGTGTTTTGAGGTGTGGTTCAGAGGAGGAGGATGGGAGAAAATGTGGGTCCTGTGACATTGATGGTTCAGGACCAGAAGTTTCGTCCTCTTCCTATTCCTCGTCTGACTCAAGTGAGAATGATTGTGGTGCATCAGGAAGCGTCAGTCCTTCTCCATGGGGTACTGGACGTATAGCTGATGGAATGTTTGGATAATGCAGCGTCCACTTTTTCTTCTTTGTCACACCTTTCCCAACTGGAGGCACCATGTAGAAGTAACATTTGCTGGTATGATCTGTTGGCTCTCTCCACATCATTGGCACTGCAAAAGGCATAGATTTCCTTTGCTGTTCAACCACTGGCGAAGATTTGTTGCACAAGTGTTGCAGCATATGTGTGGGGCCCACCTCTTGTCCTGATCTCCAATTTTGCAGCCAAAAGAAAAGTGATAGGCTTTCTTAACCATAGTGGTTCTACTGCTCTTTGTAATGCAAAAGTCACTTCACCACAAACATAGCAGTAGTTATCTGCACTGTTCACACAAGTATGAGGCATCTCTGCTCACTTTGGCTAAAGAGAAACTTTGCAAAATCAAACACTGACAAATAAGAGAGCACGACACTGTATGATTTCTAGAGCTGATCTAGGGCAATTGGTTCAGCTTCATTATGATTGCATCATCCGTGACTTCTAGGAATAACATGATGCAATTCATATCATGTATGAGGCAATACCAGCTTCAGATTGTATCCTTCATTGTTTTGCCTAAAAAGCAAGTACTGTCCAAACCCATTCATAGATTTATTCATAGATCCAGTCAAAGATGGATTTTAGTCATTACTGGTTAAATTGAGATCCCGTCCCTTTATAACTCACTTCTCCGCCATTCCCAAGTCAAGGGTCATAAATACTGACCCAATAGCATATCTTGAAAACTAGATCCAATCAAGAATTTTAAGCATCATTTTCATTCTGAGTGACCCAGAATTAGTAAAGTTGGACTCCATTTATTTCAGAAGCATTTTGGCTGTAGAGCAGTGTAACAAGCCTCTCCTAGCTGCCTCCTGGTGGGGGGAGGCTGGGGAGCTGTGGGGACCTGTTTGAGAGGGTCACTAGTAGCAGCGTAGCACAGGAGGTGTCCTATCGGGTTGAGTCATTGCAGATGATGATGTAGTGCAGCAGACCCCCGTTTTGCCAACTTGCATTAGGCAGCTTTCCATGTTAAGCGAACTCCCAGTGCCCACAGGTGCAGCAGCCGGCGATTTGTCCTGTGGCCGCTGGGTGGCGCTGCAGCCTCGCACTTTCCCGTTCCCCTGGGTATGGGAAGGTTTGAGAAGGTGACCTGGCCCCACCCGGCCCCGGTTAGTTGCCGTCAGTGGGGTCTGCTGTGTAAGGGCTGAAAGAGTCAATTTGACTGGCATTTTATGATCTTTCAATCATGAAGGGGAGCAACTGCTTAACCTGACTGAAGCATCTTATCTCGTTTCCAAATTGAAGTGTCTCCTCTTTGTGTGCGAAGAGACAGTTTAAGGGGACGCCACAACGGGAGATGCTTTTGGTTTGGAAAACAAACTCTTTTTGCAAAGATTTTTCATCCAAATTGATTTAGGATTAATGGGGTCAAATTCCATGCTGTGCCCTGTGGCTTTAAGGCATTGGAGAACTGCTGAAGAGGTTAAAGGCCGCAGAGCTGGGTAGCTGGGTGTGGGGCCTCCAAAGTTATTGTGCTCTGGTGAGACTGAGCAGTTGTGGGGATTGTGCAAGCTGCGGTGTTTACAGGCACATAGAAAATGTAATGAAACTCCATTTTTAAAACCACCCATGTCTGGGAATGGAAGAGAAGCTCTTTGAAATAAGTGTCCCCTTCATACTCTTCAAGATCCCTGGCTCCAACACTCAGCTGCCTCAGGGAACTCCGTGGTGGTGCATTTGATGGAGGATCAAGAGGTTTCTGATTCAAGTCCAGCTGCTCTCTTACATGTCCTCTTTTTTAATTGATCTATATTTTCATCTCCATCTCCTGTATGTTCAGGAGTTCCGCTGAACGGGGACGTGAAATGAATTTCATCATTCAACATTTTCCTGTTAAAATGTACAAACACTGAGCAAAGCTGTCCATCAGCTGAAATCCATTCTGGTCCTCTGAGGCGCTAGTTTGTTTTCATTCTTGAAACAAAGATAGACTACGACTGTAGATTTGCAGGTCCTTGTTCTCCACGAGCGATGCCGTGCAGAAGAAGGAGAACCAGTGGTTATCAAGTGGACACTAGGGAGTTTAGACTTGCCTTGCAAGGAGTAGTGGGGACAAAAGACATATCTGGCTTCAAGACTAAGCCTAATACGTTTATGGAGGGGATGGTATGATGGGATAGGCTAATTTTGGCAATTAATCTGGCAATTGATCTTTGATGATCAGCAGGTAAGTATGCCCAGTGGTCTGGCTGGGATGTTAGATGGGTTGGGATGTGAGTTCCTGCAGAGAATTCTCTCGTGGGTGCTGGCTGGTGAGTCTTGCCCACATGCTCAGGGTTTAAGTGATCAGCATCTCTGGGGTCGGGACGGAATTTTCCTCCAGGGCAGATTGGCAGAGGCCCTGGAGGTTTCTCGACTTCCTCTGCAGCATGGGGCACTGGTCACTTGCTGGAGGATTCTCTGCAGCTTGAGGTCTTCAAAGCACAATTTGAGGAGTTCAGTAAGTCAGACATAGGTTAGGGGTTTGATCTAGAAGTGGATGGGTGAGATTGTGTGGCCTGCGTTGTGAAGGAGGTGGGACTAGATGATCATTATGGTCCCTTCTGACCTTTGAGTCTATGAGTCTATGAGACCATGGGAGGGTGGGGAGGAGCTGTGAGGCCAGCGGGTGTGTGCGGTGCAGGGCATTTGGAGTGTGGGGGCTGCTGGGGGGCCGGTGGGTGCCTGGGCTGCTGCTGCCCCAGCCGGGTCTGTATGGGGGAGAGATCTGCATTAGCCCCCTTTGTGCCCAGCTCTGGGGGGCAGGGAGGGTTCGGACTCTTTGTGGTGGCTGGAGCCAGCCGCTGAGCCGGAGCCTGCCGGCGAGGGGAGAGACCTGGGGGAAAGAGCTGGGGCTGAGCAGGAAAGTGAGTCTGGAATTCAGCTCTCACCGCCCCAGATCTGCCGCTGAGGCCAAAGCAGAGGGTTCTTTTGGTTCAGTTCTTGGGTAACCTGCATTGAGCTGTGCGCTCATTGCTTACAATCCCTTCAAGCCTATCTTTGCATAGTTAATCAATGTGTGTTCTATTTCCCCCTAAAACTCTGTGTTTTGCTAGATGTGTTTGGGGCACCTGCTCAGGACCAGAGACTGGTGCATGATCCTCTCCACTTGGAGGGTGGAGCAGACTGGGGAATAAACTGATCCTGTCAGGCTTTTGGCCAGAGCAACACGCTGCAGCACCGGGGACCTAGGCTGGGGAGCTGGAGAGAAGCTTCCTAGTCCCTGCAGCTGGGTGTGTCCCTGCCTGTGCAAAGGTTTGTGTGAGTGCAGGGCCGAGAGCGAGCTGCATCTTCTCCCAGCAGCTGTGTGAGAGGGAGCCCAGGCTGGGGAGACAGAGGGCTCAGCGGTACCCCAGCTCCAAGTTGCACCCCTGGGGGCCTTTAAACATTAGGAACCATCAGAGTTAAGGTGACGTGTACAAACTTCGTGCAGTACTGTTGTGCATGCGTGTTATGATACAGACTCCCAAGCGTGGCCTTGGGGTGAATTCCCTGCCCCCGACAGCATCAAATTCCTCCAGACCACCAAGGGAAGTGGTGCTTTCTCCATCCATCCCTTGATGAGGTGCCTTTGTGGAGTCTGCTTTGGTCCAAAACTTGCTAGAGTGCCATACAGGAGGCCTGGGCTGTGCAGAGGGGTCAGATGAGATGATCTAAGTGTCTTTTGTGGCCTTAGTCTCCAAATCTCAGCAAAACTGAGTGTGGCACATTGACAGCCTCTGAGGTTTCCATGTGCTGCCTGCTTGATCCCCAGCACTAACCCTGAGTGCATGGGGGTGTCACAGGGAGAGCAGCTGAAACATGCAAAGGGGCTGGCCAGGGACAGGACATTAGCCCTGCAGGGCAGGGGTGGGTGAGGCGGTAACATCACAAGGGCCTTTTGCAGCACCTCAGCTGATTGGTGAAAGGAGGTTGGGAGGCGGTGACCTCACAGAGCGTCCATGACAACAGCCAGGTAGGATAGGCTGCAGGGCTGGGGCCATCTCAGAGACCCCCGGGGCTTTGCTGCGGAGAGTCTCCTTCTTTAGGTCTCCCCAGCCTGGGTCCGTGCTGATTAGGCCTCCACTGGATTCTTGTTTACAGTTCTGGGCATCCCATTTTGGAAAGATGCAGAGAAATTGGAGAAAGTCCAGAGAAGAGCAACAAGAATGATGAAAGTCTAGAAAACATGACCTAGGAGGGAAGATTGAAAGAATTGGATTTGTTAAGTCTAGAGAAGAGAAGACTGAGAGGGGACATTACAGTTTTCAAGTACCTAAAAGGTTGTTACAAGGAGGCGGGAGAAAAATTATTCTCCTTAACCTCTCATGATAGGACAAGAATCAAGAAGCTTAAATTACAACAAGGGAGGTTTAGGTTAGACATTAGGAAAAACTTGCTAAGAGTCAGGGTGGTTAAGCATTGGAATAAATTGCCTAGGGAGGTTGTTGAATCTCCATCCTTGGAGATTTTTAAGAGCAGGTTAGACAAAGCCCTGTCAGAGATGATCTATATAATACTTAGTCTTGCCTTGAGTGCAGGCGACTGGACTCGATGACCTCTTGGGGTCCTTCCAGTGTTATGATTCTATGATCCAAAGGTCTCTTCTTGCCTTAACGTCTACAAATCTCTGCAAAACGAAGTATGGCCCATTGAGCAGCCTCTGATGTTTTCATGTGTCGCCTGCTTGGTGTCCAGAAGTAACACTGAGTGAGTGGGGGTGTGGGTGTGACACAGCAGGAGCAGCTCAAAGATGCAAAGGGGTTGTCCAGGGCGGTGACATCACACTAGCCTTTTACAGGAGCTGGGCTGATTGGTCAAAGGAGGTTGGGAAGCGGTGACCTCACAGAGAGTCTATGAGCAGGGGCAGGTAAAGAGGCTGCAGGGTGGGGGAAATGGCTTTGCTGCAGGGAGTCTCCTTCTCAAGGTCTCCCCTTGAGGAGTGAGAGAGAATACAGGGTCACGCCTGTGAGTGCGAGGAGGAGCCTCCTTGGGGTTTTCCCCTTTCCCCCTGCTAATTGAGTGAGAAGACAGACGTCCCTGTGGAGCAGATAAGAGCCTCAGAGAGGTTTCATGTTGTTGTTTCATGTTGTCATAGGTTTCCTTCATATGGACTGCATCACCAAGTGGAATTGATGGCAAAACATTGCCATTATGCAGTAAAACATCTTTAAGACTCGTCTTCGATGAATCAACGAACAGTCTCCACTCATGTGGACTGTGAACGATGTTGAGGGCTGCCATCACACCATGGATGTTGTTGCAGGCTACAAGATGGCCTTCCATGAAGAAGAATGGGACAAGATCCTTTTGACGGTCCCGGAGCAGGCTACATGAGGAAATCAGTCCTTTCGTTGGACTTGCTGGCAGAAGAGCCCAGTGATGTTGGAGCTCCCCGAGCGTCAGTGACAAACGCAGCGCTCCAGCAACTGAGCTCTAGGGCTCGCTGCTGAAAGAAAAGCTTCACGAGTGACAAAGGGAAAAGGGAGGTGCTGGTCTTTAGCCAGGGGCAGGGAGCCCCACCCTCCAACACAGACCATTTCCTCGTTGTCTGTCTGTGCTGGGGCAGGAGCAATAACACGGCCTCCTGCTTTTGCTATTGCAGAGAGTCGGTTCTGACGGTCTCCTCAAACCCAGGGTGCGAAACAGGCCTCAGAGCTGACTGGGTGTAAACAAGAACTACACAGCTAGACTGAGTCATCTGCGAATTCAGATGTGCCCCTTTCCTGGAGAGATGGACTGAGCTGTGAGGGGACTGGAAGCGGAGCTCCCAATGTTTAACTTGCACTCGTTCAGCATCTTTCCTGCGAGTGCCGTCACTGTAGGTTAAATCCTCCAGCCCAGGACTCCCCACCAGCTGTGGGCCTGACAAGCTTTCCCTGGGATTGGATTCTGTAGAACAGGGGTGCAGGGAACCAGCAGGTGCATCTGACTCCTTGGTGAGGTTTTGCATGCAAGATGTGTGTGTGAGTCTTTGTGTGTCGGAAGCAGTGAGTGTGGCACTCTCAGTGAAGCGACAGAGGGCGACAGTGGTCAGAGAGAGACAAAGGAAGAATCAAGAGGCACCGATGGGCATAAGGATGATGATTGTGTTGTGTTTCATTTCTTAGATGTGGTGCCACCACCCGTCCCTTTAGCCTTGTAGTTTACCAAGAGTAAAACTAAATATCTGTTGAGATACAAGGGAGTGTGTGTGTCCATTCCTGCTAGCTGCACAGGGGTTTGATGTTGCTGCTTTCAATCCTCCGGCTCTGCCGGGATAAGGAACAGTTGAAGCCATCACTGAAGTGAAGGAGGGAGATGATTTTCTGACAGGGAGGGACGGCTCCTCTTAAAGGTGTTTGGCAGGCAGCCTCCTTCCCAGGTCTGTCCTGACAACACCCAGTTGAAAAGGGACCCTCCCCAGCCCTCCTCAGCCCGATGAAAAGGAGCGAGTGAGTGAGTGTGGGGGAGAGCGAGCGACGGAGGGAGATGGATTGAGCGGGCCGGGACCTCTGCGAAGGGGCGGGATGAGGGTGTTCAGTTTTGTTGGGTCAGAAAGTTGGCAACCCCAGATCCAGGGGAAACAACTCAAAGACCCAACGAGTCTGGCCAGGGACATCAGCTTTGAGGGGAAGGGTGGGTGTGGCAGTGACATCACAAAGGCCTTTTTCAGGACCGCGGCCTATTGGGCAAAGGTGGTGGGGAGCGGGTGACCTCACAGAGAGACCCCGACATCAGCCGGGCAGGACAGAGGTGCAGGGCCAGGCCAGTCTCTGAGAGCCCCCGGCTTTGCTGCCGCAAGTCTCCTTCGGGAGGTCTCTCCTCGAGGGCTGAGAGAGAATTCAGATTCATGGATGTGAGCATGAGGAGGAAAGACTGTGGAGTTTTCTCCTTTCCTACCATGGATTGTGCTGAAAAGAAACTTCCCTTTGAAAAGGTAAGAGGCTCAGAGAGGTTTGGAACCTGTTCAGTCTGATCCACCTGGCGCAGGCAGCATTTTAGGCCCAGGAAACACTGGCTTCAGGTGGCAGAATTTGATTTCCTCCCTAGGTTTTGATGGTTGGAATCCCTGGGGACATTGGGATTTGTCCTTTTTCGTTTCTCTTTTCCTCTTTCCTCCCTCCGTTCCCCTCTTCTCTTGCTTCTTTTTTCCCTTTTCCCAGCTTCCCTCCCTCTACCGAGGAGGGATGTGTGTGGAGTGCGGCAGGGGAGGGGTATTGCTCTCATTGCAGAGGTCCTCACCAAGAGGTATGTCTGGGTCTGAGAGTGATCCCCTGTGATGGTGACCTGGGCCGTCCTTTGGGACATCTGGTGAGACCCTCAGCCTCCCGCCCTCAGAGTCTCAGTGGTGATTGGCCGAGCAGGGGGCTATGGTGAGCGAGGAGACTCAGGTCCTTTTGGTCTTTTTTCAAATCAGGCAAAGAAGTCACAACCAATCCAATGTACGGGATTAATCTTGCTGCTTCTCTCCATTAATTGTCTCTTAGCAGGTGATGATTTCCTCTAATGTTCTAGTTCTTCTAAAATACTTGCTGAATAATTACTATGAACCACTGTTGGTCTGTAGCACACTTGAGAGCACTTTCTTCTGATGAGTCAATGTATGAAATTCAAGATCTGAGAGAGACGATCTGAAAGTCAGTAGCAGTGTTTCCTCTAATTTGCTATGTCCGTGTGGGGAATGAATTTTGCTGAGTGCACCAATACGGAGGTGAGGTGTGACACCTCACCTGTCTATTGGTGCTCATTCCAAACTTCATTCTGCAGATGGATGGTGTGTGGCAGGGTGAGGCTGAAGTGTTAGAAGTGTGGAGGGGTCTGAGGTAGGGCAGAGGGTGGGGTAAAAGGGCTCTGTCTGGGGGTGCTGTGTGTGGGGTGGGGTTGGGGATGAGAGGCTGAGAGCTGGAGTAAAGGGTTGGGGTGCAGGGGTGTGAGGGCTCCGGCTAGGGATGCGGGCTCTGGGTTGGGGCTGGGAATGAGGGGTTTGGGATGTTATGCTTCAGTTTTTCCCTTATAAATTTAAGGCCTGTCTAACCTACAGGACACTCTGGGAATAAGACACCATGTTTTGTGGTGACATGACAAGAGGAGAGGGTGTGAGAACTACAGCAACAGAGATGGCAGTGGGGTTAGAGTCAGATTGTTTCAAATGTTGCATTCGTCTACTGACATTTAACAGCAACGCTTAGCTAACACAAAGGAGAAAGGAATTCTTTGCTAAAGATTCAACCTTCCCCTTTGCCCAACTCCACCCCTTCCCTGACTGGAGTGTGCTCACAACACCCCCTCCCTTCCAACACACACACACACACACACACACACACACACACCACACACAAGCCCACAGCTGGGCACCCAGCACAAAGCAAGGGAGGGGGTTGCTTGGCTTACACTGGGCTACAATTTTTCAGACGTCGTCTGCTTCAGAGATCAAATGTGCTATTTAGAATGTATTTTGATTTGCTCAATTCAAAGATGACAATTAAACAACTGATGGTTCAGGACCAGAAGTTTCGCCCTCTTCCTATTCCTCGTCTGACTCAAGTGAGAATGATTGTGGTGCATCAGGAAGCGTCAGTCCTTCTCCATGGGGTACTGGACGTATAGCTGATGGAATGTTTGGATAATGCAGCGTCCACTTTTTCTTCTTTGTCACACCTTTCCCAACTGGAGGCACCATGTAGAAGTAACATTTGCTGGTATGATCTGTTGGCTCTCTCCACATCATTGGCACTGCAAAAGGCATAGATTTCCTTTGCTGTTCAACCACTGGCGAAGATTTGTTGCACAAGTGTTGCAGCATATGTGTGGGGCCCACCTCTTGTCCTGATCTCCAATTTTGCAGCCAAAAGAAAAGTGATAGGCTTTCTTAACCATAGTGGTTCTACTGCTCTTTTGTAATGCAAAAGTCACTTCACCACAAACATAGCAGAAGTTATCTGCACTGTTCACACAAGTATGAGGCATCTCTGCTCACTTTGGCTAAAGAGAAACTTTGCAAAATCAAACACTGACAAATAAGAGAGCACGACACTGTATGATTTCTAGAGCTGATCTAGGGCAATTGGTTCAGCTTCATTATGATTGCATCATCCGTGACTTCTAGGAATAACATGATGCAATTCATATCATGTATGAGGCAATACCAGCTTCAGATTGTATCCTTCATTGTTTTGCCTAAAAAGCAAGTACTGTCCAAACCCATTCATAGATTTATTCATAGATCCAGTCAAAGATGGATTTTAGTCATTACTGGTTTAAATTGAGATCCCGTCCCTTTATAACTCACTTCTCCGCCATTCCCAAGTCAAGGGTCATAAATACTGACCCAATAGCATATCTTGAAAACTAGATCCAATCAAGAATTTTAAGCATCATTTTCATTCTGAGTGACCCAGAATTAGTAAAGTTGGACTCCATTTATTTCAGAAGCATTTTGGCTGTAGAGCAGTGTAACAAGCCTCTCCTAGCTGCCTCCTGGTGGGGGGAGGCTGGGGAGCTGTGGGGACCTGTTTGAGAGGGTCACTAGTAGCAGCGTAGCACAGGAGGTGTCCTATCGGGTTGAGTCATTGCAGATGATGATGTAGTGCAGCAGACCCCCGTTTTGCCAACCTTGCATTAGGCAGCTTTCCATGGTAAGCGAACTCCCAGTGCCCACAGGTGCAGCAGCCGGCGATTTGTCCTGTGGCCGCTAGGTGGCGTTGCAGCCTCGCACTTTCCCGTTCCCCTGGGTATGGGAAGGTTTGAGAAGGTGACCTGGCCCCACCCGGCCCCGGTTAGTTGCCGTCAGTGGGGTCTGCTGTGTAAGGGCTGAAAGAGTCAATTTGACTGGCATTTTATGATCTTTCAATCATGAAGGGGAGCAACTGCTTACCCTGACTGAAGCATCTTATCTCGTTTCCAAATTGAAGTGTCTCCTCTTTGTGTGCGAAGAGACAGTTTAAGGGGACGCCACAAACGGGAGATGCTTTTGGTTTGGAAAACAAACTCTTTTTGCAAAGATTTTTCATCCAAATTGATTTAGGATTAATGGGGTCAAATTCCATGCTGTGCCCTGTGGCTTTAAGGCATTGGAGAACTGCTGAAGAGGTTAAAGGCCGCAGAGCTGGGTAGCTGGGTGTGGGGCCTCCAAAGTTATTGTGCTCTGGTGAGACTGAGCAGTTGTGGGGATTGTGCAAGCTGCGGTGTTTACAGGCACATAGAAAATGTAATGAAACTCCATTTTAAAACCACCCATGTCTGGGAATGGAAGAGAAGCTCTTTGAAATAAGTGTCCCCTTCATACTCTTCAAGATCCCTGGCTCCAACACTCAGCTGCCTCAGGGAACTCCGTGGTGGTGCATTTGATGGAGGATCAAGAGGTTTCTGATTCAAGTCCAGCTGCTCTCTTACATGTCCTCTTTTTTAATTGATCTATATTTTCATCTCCATCTCCTGTATGTTCAGGAGTTCCGCTGAACGGGACGTGAAATGAATTTCATCATTCAACATTTTCCTGTTAAAATGTACAAACACTGAGCAAAGCTGTCCATCAGCTGAAATCCATTCTGGTCCTCTGAGGCGCTAGTTTGTTTTCATTCTTGAAACAAAGATAGACTACGACTGTAGATTTGCAGGTCCTTGTTCTCCACGAGCGATGCCGTGCAGAAGAAGGAGAACCAGTGGTTATCAAGTGGACACTAGGGAGTTTAGACTTGCCTTGCAAGGGGAGTAGTGGGGACAAAAGACATATCTGGCTTCAAGACTAAGCCTAATACATTTATGGAGGGGATGGTATGATGGGATAGGCTAATTTTGGCAATTAATCTGGCAATTGATCTTTGATGATCAGCAGGTAAGTATGCCCAGTGGTCTGGCTGGGATGTTAGATGGGTTGGGATGTGAGTTCCTGCAGAGAATTCTCTCGTGGGTGCTGGCTGGTGAGTCTTGCCCACATGCTCAGGGTTTAAGTGATCAGCATCTCTGGGGTCGGGAAGGAATTTTCCTCCAGGGCAGATTGGCAGAGGCCCTGGAGGTTTCTCGACTTCCTCTGCAGCATGGGGCACTGGTCACTTGCTGGAGGATTCTCTGCAGCTTGAGGTCTTCAAAGCACAATTTGAGGAGTTCAGTAAGTCAGACATAGGTTAGGGGTTTGATCTAGAAGTGGATGGGTGAGATTGTGTGGCCTGCGTTGTGAAGGAGGTGGGACTAGATGATCATTATGGTCCCTTCTGACCTTTGAGTCTATGAGTCTATGAGACCATGAGACCATGGGAGGGTGGGGAGGAGCTGTGAGGCCGGCGGGTGTGTGCGGTGCAGGGCATTTGGAGTGTGGGGGCTGCTGGGGGGCCGGTGGGTGCCTGGGCTGCTGCTGCCCCAGCCGGGGCTGTATGGGGGAGACATCTGCATTAGCCCCTTTGTGCCCAGCTCTGGGGGCAGGGAGGTTCGGACTCTTTGTGGTGGCTGGAGCCAGCCGCTGAGCCGAGCCTGCCGGCGAGGAGAGACCTGGGGAAAGAGCTGGGGCTGAGCAGGAAAGTGAGTCTGGAATTCAGCTCTCACCGCCCCAGATCTGCCGCTGAGGCCAAAGCAGAGGGTTCTTTTGGTTCAGTTCTTGGGTAACCTGCATTGAGCTGTGCGCTCATTGCTTACAATCCCTTCAAGCCTATCTTTGCATAGTTAATCAATGTGTGTTCTATTTCCCCCTAAAACTCTGTGTTTTGCTAGATGTGTTTGGGGCACCTGCTCAGGACCAGAGACTGGTGCATGATCCTCTCCACTTGGAGGGAGGAGCAGACTGGGGAATAAACTGATCCTGTCAGGCTTTTGGCCAGGGCAACACGCTGCAGCACCGGGGACCTAGGCTGGGGAGCTGGAGAGAAGCTTCCTAGTCCCTGCAGCTGGGTGTGTCCCTGCCTGTGCAAAGGTTTGTGTGAGTGCAGGGCCGAGAGCGAGCTGCATCTTCTCCCAGCAGCTGTGTGAGAGGGAGCCCAGGCTGGGGAGACAGAGGGCTCAGCGGTACCCCAGCTCCAAGTTGCACCCCTGGGGGCCTTTAAACATTAGGAACCATCAGAGTTAAGGTGACGTGTACAAACTTCGTGCAGTACTGTTGTGCATGCGTGTTATGATACAGACTCCCAAGCGTGGCCTTGGGGTGAATTCCCTGCCCCGACAGCATCAAATTCCTCCAGACCACCAAGGAAGTGGTGCTTTCTCCATCCATCCCTTGATGAGGTGCCTTTGTGAGTCTGCTTTGGTCCAAAACTTGCTAGAGTGCCATACAGGAGGCCTGGGCTGTGCAGAGGGGTCAGATGAGATGATCTAAGTGTCTTTTGTGGCCTTAGTCTCCAAATCTCAGCAAAACTGAGTGTGGCACATTGACAGCCTCTGAGGTTTCCATGTGCTGCCTGCTTGATCCCCAGCACTAACCCTGAGTGCATGGGGGTGTCACAGGGAGAGCAGCTGAAACATGCAAAGGGGCTGGCCAGGGACAGGACATTAGCCCTGCAGGGCAGGGGTGGGTGAGGCGGTAACATCACAAGGGCCTTTTGCAGCACCTCAGCTGATTGGTGAAAGGAGGTTGGGAGGCGGTGACCTCACAGAGCGTCCATGACAACAGCCAGGTAGGATAGGCTGCAGGGCTGGGGCCATCTCAGAGACCCCCGGGGCTTTGCTGCGGAGAGTCTCCTTCTTTAGGTCTCCCCAGCCTGGGTCCGTGCTGATTAGGCCTCCACTGGATTCTTGTGTACAGTTCTGGGCATCCCATTTTTGGAAAGATGCAGAGAAATTGGAGAAAGTCCAGAGAAGAGCAACAAGAATGATGAAAGTCTAGAAAACATGACCTAGGAGGGAAGATTGAAAGAATTGGATTTGTTAAGTCTAGAGAAGAGAAGACTGAGAGGGGACATTACAGTTTTCAAGTACCTAAAAGGTTGTTACAAGGAGGCGGGAGAAAAATTATTCTCCTTAACCTCTCATGATAGGACAAGAATCAAGAAGCTTAAATTACAACAAGGGAGGTTTAGGTTAGACATTAGGAAAAACTTGCTAAGAGTCAGGGTGGTTAAGCATTGGAATAAATTGCCTAGGGAGGTTGTTGAATCTCCATCCTTGGAGATTTTTAAGAGCAGGTTAGACAAAGTCCTGTCAGAGATGATCTATATAATACTTAGTCTTGCCTTGAGTGCAGGCGACTGGACTCGATGACCTCTTGGGGTCCTTCCAGTGTTATGATTCTATGATCCAAAGGTCTCTTCTTGCCTTAACGTCTACAAATCTCTGCAAAACGAAGTATGGCCCATTGAGCAGCCTCTGATGTTTTCATGTGTCGCCTGCTTGGTGTCCAGAAGTAACACTGAGTGAGTGGGGGTGTGGGTGTGACACAGCAGGAGCAGCTCAAAGATGCAAAGGGGTTGTCCAGGGCGGTGACATCACACTAGCCTTTTACAGGAGCTGGGCTGATTGGTCAAAGGAGGTTGGGAAGCGGTGACCTCACAGAGAGTCTATGAGCAGGGGCAGGTAAAGAGGCTGCAGGGTGGGGGAAATGGCTTTGCTGCAGGAGTCTCCTTCTCAAGGTCTCCTTGAGGAGTGAGAGAGAATACAGGGTCACGCCTGTGAGCGCGAGGAGGAGCCTGCTTGGGGTTTTCCCCTTTCCCCCTGCTAATTGAGTGAGAAGACAGACGTCCCTGTGGAGCAGATAAGAGCCTCAGAGAGGTTTCATGTTGTTGTTTCATGTTGTCATAGGTTTCCTTCATATGGACTGCATCACCAAGTGGAATTGATGGCAAAACATTGCCATTATGCAGTAAAACATCTTTAAGACTCGTCTTCGATGAATCAACGAACAGTCTCCACTCATGTGGACTGTGAACGATGTTGAGGGCTGCCATCACACCATGGATGTTGTTGCAGGCTACAAGATGGCCTTCCATGAAGAAGAATGGGACAAGATCCTTTTGACGGTCCCGGAGCAGGCTACATGAGGAAATCAGTCCTTTCGTTGGACTTGCTGGCAGAAGAGCCCAGTGATGTTGGAGCTCCCGGCGTCAGTGACAACGCAGCGCTCCAGCAACTGAGCTCTAGGGCTCGCTGCTGAAAGAAAAGCTTCACGAGTGACAAAGGGAAAAGGGAGGTGCTGGTCTTTAGCCAGGGGCAGGGAGCCCCACCCTCCAACACAGACCATTTCCCTCGTTGTCTGTCTGTGCTGGGGCAGGAGCAATAACACGGCCTCCTGCTTTTGCTATTGCAGAGAGTCGGTTCTGACGGTCTCCTCAAACCCAGGGTGCGAAACAGGCCTCAGAGCTGACTGGGTGTAAACAAGAACTACACAGCTAGACTGAGTCATCTGCGAATTCAGATGTGCCCCTTTCCTGGAGAGATGGACTGAGCTGTGAGGGGACTGGAAGGAGCTCCCAATGTTTAACTTGCACTCGTTCAGCATCTTTCCTGCGAGTGCCGTCACTGTAGGTTAAATCCTCCAGCCCAGGACTCCCCACCAGCTGTGGGCCTGACAAGCTTTCCCTGGGATTGGATTCTGTAGAACAGGGGTGCAGGGAACCAGCAGGTGCATCTGACTCCTTGGTGAGGTTTTGCATGCAAGATGTGTGTGTGAGTCTTTGTGTGTCGGAAGCAGTGAGTGTGGCACTCTCAGTGAAGCGACAGAGGGCGACAGTGGTCAGAGAGAGACAAAGGAAGAATCAAGAGGCACCGATGGGCATAAGGATGATGATTGTGTTGTGTTTCATTTCTTAGATGTGGTGCCACCACCCGTCCCTTTAGCCTTGTAGTTTACCAAGAGTAAAACTAAATATCTGTTGAGATACAAGGGAGTGTGTGTCCATTCCTGCTAGCTGCACAGGGGTTTGATGTTGCTGCTTTCAATCCTCCGGCTCTGCCGGGATAAGGAACAGTTGAAGCCATCACTGAAGTGAAGGAGGGAGATGATTTTCTGACAGGGAGGGATGGCTCCTCTTAAAGGTGTTTGGCAGGCAGCCTCCTTCCCAGGTCTGTCCTGACAACACCCAGTTGAAAAGGGACCCTCCCCAGCCCTCCTCAGCCCGATGAAAAGGAGCGAGTGAGTGAGTGTGGGGGAGAGCGAGCGACGGAGGGAGATGGATTGAGCGGGCCGGGACCTCTGCGAAGGGGCGGGATGAGGGTGTTCAGTTTTGTTGGGTCAGAAAGTTGGCAACCCCAGATCCAGGGGAAACAACTCAAAGACCCAACGAGTCTGGCCAGGGACATCAGCTTTGAGGGGAAGGGTGGGTGTGGCAGTGACATCACAAAGGCCTATATCAGGACCGCGCCTATTGGGCAAAGGTGGTGGGGAGCGGGTGACCTCACAGAGAGACCCCGACATCAGCCGGGCAGGACAGAGGTGCAGGGCCAGGCCAGTCTCTGAGAGCCCCCGGCTTTGCTGCCGCAAGTCTCCTTCGGGAGGTCTCTCCTCGAGGGCTGAGAGAGAATTCAGATTCATGGATGTGAGCATGAGGAGGAAAGACACTGGAGTTTTCTCCTTTCCTACCATGGATTGTGCTGAAAAGAAACTTCCCTTTGAAAAGGTAAGAGGCTCAGAGAGGTTTGGAACCTGTTCAGTCTGATCCACCTGGCGCAGGCAGCATTTTAGGCCCAGGAAACACTGGCTTCAGGTGGCAGAATTTGATTTCCTCCCTAGGTTTTGATGGTTGGAATCCCTGGGGACATTGGGATTTGTCCTTTTTCGTTTCTCTTTTCCTCTTTCCTCCCTCCGTTCCCCTCTTCTCTTGCTTCTTTTTTCCCTTTTCCCAGCTTCCCTCCCTCTACCAAGGAGGGATGTGTGTGGAGTGCGGCAGGGGAGGGGTATTGCTCTCATTGCAGAGGTCCTCACCAAGAGGTGTGTCTGGGTCTGAGAGTGATCCCCTGTGATGGTGACCTGGGCCGTCCTTTGGGACATCTGGTGAGACCCCTCAGCCTCCCGCCCCTCAGAGTCTCAGTGGTGATTGGCCGAGCAGGGGGCTATGGTGAGCGAGGAGACTCAGGTCCTTTTGGTCTTTTTTCAAATCAGGCAAGGAAGTCACAACCAATCCAATGTACGGGATTAATCTTGCTGCTTCTCTCCATTAATTGTCTCTTAGCAGGTGATGATTTCCTCTAATGTTCTAGTTCTTCTAAAATACTTGCTGAATAATTACTATGAACCACTGTTGGTCTGTAGCTCACTTGAGAGCACTTTCTTCTGATGAGTCAATGTATGAAATTCAAGATCTGAGAGAGACGATCTGAAAGTCAGTAGCAGTGTTTCCTCTAATTTGCTATGTCCGTGTGCGGAATGAATTTTGCTGAGTGCACCAATACGGAGGTGAGGTGTGACACCTCACCTGTCTATTGGTGCTCATTCCAAACTTCATTCTGCAGATGGATGGTGTGTGGCAGGGTGAGGCTGAAGTGTTAGGAGTGTGGAGGGGTCTGAGGTAGGGCAGAGGGTGGGGTGAAAGGGCTCTGTCTGGGGGTGCAGTGTGTGGGGTGGGGTTGGGGATGAGAGGCTGAGAGCTGGAGTAAAGGGTTGGGGTGCAGGGGTGTGAGGGCTCTGGCTAGGGATGCGGGCTCTGGGTTGGGGCTGGGAATGAGGGGTTTGGGATGTTATGCTTCAGTTTTTCCCTTATAAACTTAAGGCCTGTCTAACCTACAGGACGCTATGGGAATAAGACACCATGTTTTGTGGTGACATGACAAGAGGAGAGGGTGTGAGAACTACAGCAACAGAGATGGCAGTGGGGTTAGAGTCAGATTGTTTCAAATGCTGCATTCGTCTACTGACATTTAACAGCAACGCTTAGCTAACACAAAGGAGAAAGGAATTCTTTGCTAAAGATTCAACCTTCCCCTTTGCCCAACTCCACCCCTTCCCTGACTGGAGTGTGCTCACAACACACACACACACACACACACACACACACACACACACACACACAAGCCCACAGCTGGGCACCCAGCACAAAGCAAGGGAGGGGGTTGCTTGGCTTACACTGGGCTACAATTTTTCAGAAGTCGTCTGCTTCAGAGATCAAATGTGCTATTTAGAATGTATTTTGATTTGCTCAATTCAAAGATGACAATTAAAACAACTGATTGGCTTCTGTTTCTAAGATATTTAAGTTTTTTACATTTTATGTCTATGTATATTGTGTAGATAGCAGAGTTTTAATCATCAATTTTAAACCTAGGTCTTTTTGTGTGTTTATGGTTGCTTTACATGATAATATTCACCTCTCCTGTTTATGTAACAATTTAAAAATCAGCAAAAGGGTTATCTAGCTAAAATGTATTATGAAACAAAAGGCAAAAAACTATTCTGTACATAGTTTAGTCCTATTCAGTGTCTACTCGGCGCTTCTTGGCTTGTCTCTTGTATTCATTAAATGGAGCATCTCTTGTCACTGTCCAGCAATAGTCTGCAAGCATTGATGGGCTCCATTTGCCCTGATAGCGTTTCTCCATTATTGCAATGTCCTGGTGAAATCGCTCGCCGTGCTCGTCGCTCACTGCTCCGCAGTTGGGTGGGAAAAAAATCTAGATGAGAGTGCAAAAAATGTCTCTTTAGTGACATGTTGCAACCAAGGCTTTTGTAAGCATTGTGGAGGTTTTCCACCAACAACCTGTAGTTGTCTGCCTTTTTGTTTCCGAGAAAATGTATTGCCACTAAGTGGAAGGCTTTCCATGCCGTCTTTTCCTTGCCACGCAGTGCATGGTCAAATGCATCATCTCGAAGAAGTTCATGAATATGAGGACCAATAAAGACACCTTCCTTTATCTTAGCTTCACTTAACCTTGGGAATTTTCCACGGAGCTGCTTGTGTTTTGTCAATGGCCTTGACAAAGTTCTTCCTCAGCCCCAGCTTGATGTGTAAGGGTGGTAACAAAATCTTCTTTGATTCAACAAGGGGTGGATGCTGAACACTTTCCCTCCCAGGCTCCAATGACTGTCGGAGTGGCCTACCTTTCTTGATGTAGTGGGAATCTGTTGCACGACTATCCCATTCGCAGAGAAAACAGCAGTACTTTGTGTATCCAGTCTGCAGACCAATCAAGAGAGCAACAACCTTCAAATCGCCACAAAGCTGCCACTGATGTTGGTCATAGTTTATGCACCTCAAAAGTTGTTTCATGTTGTCCTAGGTTTCCTTCATATGGACTGCATGACCAAGTGGAATTGATGGCAAAACATTGCCATTATGCAGTAAAACAGCTTTAAGGCTCGTTTTCGATGAATCAATGAACAGTCTCCACTCATGTGGATTGTGAACGATGTTGAGGGCTGCCATCACACCATCGATGTTGTTGCACGCTACAAGATGGCCTTCCATGAAGAAGATGGGACAAGATCCTTTTGACGGTCCCGGAGCATGGAAACCCTAACGTCACCTGCCAGGAGATTCCACTGCTGTAGTGCGGAGCCCAACAGCTCTGCCTTACTCTTGGGTAGTGCCGAATCCCTAACAAGGTCATTCCGTTCACCTTGTGTTTTGAGGTGTGGTTCAGAGGAGGAGGATGGGAGAAAATGTGGGTCCTGTGACATTGATGGTTCAGGACCAGAAGTTTCGTCCTCTTCCTCTTCCTCGTCTGACTCAAGTGAGAATGATTGTGGTGCATCAGGAAGCGTCAGTCCTTCTCCATGGGGTACTGGACGTATAGCTGATGGAATGTTTGGATAATGCAGCGTCCACTTTTTCTTCTTTGTCACACCTTTCCCAACTGGAGGCACCATGTAGAAGTAACATTTGCTGGTATGATCTGTTGGCTCTCTCCACATCATTGGCACTGCAAAAGGCATAGATTTCCTTTGCTGTTCAACCACTGGTGAAGATTTGTGTAGGAACTTTACACTTCTTAAGCACTAAGGGGGTAGGAAGACCGCCCCCGAATTTAGAGCGGCTAAAGTGGTTCCCACCCCCCCACACTCGGTCAGGAGACACACTAATTAAGCACCGACCAAGTGTTTACCTTTGGAACACGCTATGCACAAGGCAGCAATTACCAACAAGGGCAAATAGTTAAATTAAAGTTGCACATGCGCATAATAAAATAAAATAATTTATGTAACCAATTATAATAAAAAAACATAAAAAAACCCCATTCAGGGCACTCCACTAAAACAAATTAACTAACTTGGCTTCGTTATTTACAACAGATTTGTTGCACAAGTGTTGCAGCATATGTGTGGGGCCCACCTCTTGTCCTGATCTCCAATTTTGCAGCCAAAAAAAAGTGATAGGCTTTCTTAACCATAGTGGTTCTACTGCACTTTTGTGATGCAAAAGTCACTTCACCACAAACATAGCAGAAGTTATCTGCACTGTTCACACAAGTATGAGGCATCTCTGCTCACTTTGGCTAAAGAGAAATGGGTCCCTTTGCAAAATCAAACACTGACAAATAAGAGAGCATGACACTGTATGATTTCTAGAGCTGATCTAGGGCAATTGGTTCAGCTTCATTATGATTGCATCATCCATGACTTCTAGGAATAACATGATGCAATTCATATCATGTATGAGGCAATACCAGCTTCAGATTGCATCCTTCATTGTTTTGCCTAAAAAGCAAGTACTGTCCAAAGCCATTCATAGATTTATTCATAGATCCAGTCAAAGATGTATTATAGTCATTACTGGTTTAAATTGAGATCCCGTCCCTTTATAACTCACTTATCCTCCGCCATTCCCAAGTCAAGGGTCATAAATACCGACTCAATAGCATATCTTGAAAACTAGAGCCAATCAAGTTAGGCTCCCCTTGCGCACAGCCCAGCTGACGAGCTGTAGTCTCTCGGACTCCGCGTGCCGATTTGCAGCCCATGGCAGGGACAGCGGACGCTCTGGACACATGGGATATTGGATGTGCTCTGGGCATCGCAGCAGCCAGTTGCCTCACAACTGAAGGGAAATAAATTAGAACTCTTCTAATTTATTCCTCCAAGGGCGGCAGCCTGTTCCTGCTGGGTGGAGATCTTGCCGTCGCTAGTCAGCATTACCGTGAGCAGCGGTGCCACATGGATCACAGATGTGGAGTAACAGTGGCTGGCAGAGACCCCTGCACACGCAGGGCAGCTGGGCCGGACATGAGATGCCTCCTGAGTACGTGGAGCTTGTTAAACTCCTCTTAATGCTCCCTAGACAATACAGATCCTGCCTTTAGTGGGAGAGACCTTCCACCCTCTGCTCTTCCTCCTGCCGCCTCTTGCCCAGCTGGATTGTATTGATGAGGGGGTCTGGAAGTGGGAGAAAGGAGGCTGGTTTACTCATGGCGGAGCCCCTGGCTTTTGTCTGAGCTGCCCCCGGGGCAGGGAATTTGGCAGTGGCTTGGAAGGAGAGTGGCTTCTGCATGGCCAGCCTGGCGGGTTTGGACACACTGTCTGTTCCACAATGGCCGGGCCCAGTCCTGCCCTCGCCTACGCCAGGCAGTCCCACTGAGCTTGCTGGGGTTCCACAATGAGTTATCCTCCCACTCTGCAAGCTTGCTGCCCACCCCTCTCCTGTAGGACCATTCCATTCAGGGGCAGCCATTCCAGCTTCCTGGAAGCCTCTGGTTCCTGCTGTTGCTGCAGAGAGGGCCCTTCCCCGCTCTGCTAATGTCCTGTTCCATTTGGTCTAGCTTGTGCTCCCTGCATTAGCCTTCATGCTCCCTGCTGCACTGTGGACAGCAGCTCCTTGCTTTGCAAGGAGAGGCTCTCTTGTATTTTATGCAGTTCTTTGCTACCTGTTGGTGGTTTCTCTTAAAGTGCCAGTAGATGTCAAGTAGATGTCAAGTAGATGTCAAGAAGTTTGACCATGCACTGCGTGGCAAGGAAAAGACGGCATGGAAAGCCTTCCACTTAGTGGCAATACATTTTCTCGGAAACAACAAGGCAAACAACTACAGGTTGTTGGTGGAAAACCTCCTCAAGGCATACAAAAGCCTTGATTGCAACATGTCACCAAAGAGACATTTTTTTCACTCTCATCTAGATTTTTTTTCCACCCAACTGCGGAGCAGTGAGCGACGACATTGACTCATCAGAAGAAAGTGCTCTCAAGTGAGCTACAGACCAACAGTGGTTCATAGTAATTATTCAGCAAGTATTTTAGAAGACCTAGAACATTAGAGGAAATCATCACCTGCTAAGAGACAATTAATGGAGAGAAGCAGCAAGATTAATCCCGTACATTGGATTGGTTGTGACTTCTTTGCCTGATTTGAAAAAAGACCAAAAGGACCTGAGTCTCCTCGCTCACCATAGCCCCCTGCTCGGCCAATCACCACTGAGACTCTGAGGGGCGGGAGGCTGAGGGGTCTCACCAGATGTCCCAAAGGACGGCCCAGGTCACCATCACAGGGGATCACTCTCAGATCCAGCCCCACCTCTTGGTGAGGAACTCTGCAATGAGAGCAATACCCCTCCCCTGCCGCACTCCACACACATCCCTCCTCGGTAGAGGGAGGGAAGCTGGGAAAAGGGAAAAAAGAAGCAAGAGAAGAGGGGAAAGGAGGGAGGAAAGAGGAAAAGAGAAACGAAAAAGGACAAACCCCAATGTCCCCAGGGATTCCAACCATCAAAACCTAGGGAGGAAATCAAATTCTGCCACCTGAAGCCAGTGTTTCCTGGGCCTAGAATGCTGCCTGCGCCAGGTGGATCAGACGGAACAGGTTCCAAACCTCTCTGAGCCTCTTACCTTCTCAAAGGGAAGTTTCTTTTCAGCACAATCCATGGTAGGAAAGGAGAAAACTCCAGTGTCTTCCCTCCTCATGCTCACATCCATGAATCTGAATTCTCTCTCAGCCCTCGAGGAGAGACCTCCCGAAGGAGACTTGCGGCAGCAAAGCCGGGGGCTCTCAGAGACAGACCTGGTCCTGCACCTCTGTCCTGCCCGGCTGATGTCGGGGTCTCTCTCTCTCTCTGAGGTCACCCCCTCCCCACCACCTTTGCCCAATAGGCCGCGGTCCTGAAAAAGGCCTTTGTGATGTCACTGCCACACCCACCCCTCCCCTCAAAGCTGATGTCCTGCCCCTGGCCAGCCTCGTTGGGTCTTTGAGTTGTTTCCCCTGGATCTGGGTGTGACGTTATTGATATAAATTGGGACCATATAGAACATGGGTTGCAACCAAGGTCCTGCAGTGGCACCAAATCTTAGATAAAGGGGGTCATCTAAGGTGTCTAAGACCAGATTATGGGTTGCTGATTATAATTATGCTGTCTATATGTCTGTATCATTTTTAGTTGAAGTTATGAATGTTGGCTCGATGCTGTCTGTATTTCAAGTTTGTGCTGTGCTTCTGGGGGAAGCCTCCCAGACAAGCTGGTGTTAGCTCTGCCTAGCCTGTTTGATGGCCCATTAAGGACCGTCAGCTACACAATGGACCCATGGAGAGAAGGCAGACACGCCTTGTGACTCAGCAAAGTATGCAGGGACTGGCCCATGTGACTCCAGGCTCCATCTTGCTGTAAATTTCCACAGTGAAGACAAAGAGATTCTTACACCTGGAAAAGCCTATATAAGGCTGATGCTTCGTCTCCATCTTGTCTTCAATCCTGCTTCTGACCTCTGGAGGGACTTTGCCACAAACTGAAGCTCTACACCAGGGACTGTTGACCCATCCCAGTGGGGGATGTTCCAGAGACTTAATCTGAACCTGCAGTTTACTCCATCACTGCTGCAAGCCTGAACTAAGAACTTTGCCATTACTGTATGTAATTGATTCCATTTAACCAATTCTACCTCTCTTCTCTACCTTTTTCCCTTTGTAAATAAACCTTTAGATTTTAGATTCTAAAGGATTGGCAACAGCGTGATTTGTGGGTAAGATCTGATGTGTATATTGACCTGGGTCTGGGGCTTGGTCCTTTGGGATTGAGGGAACCTTTTTCTTTTATTGGGGTGTTGGTTTTCATAACCATTTATCCCCAGGACGAGTGCACTGGTGGTGATACTGGGAGACTGGAGTGTCTAAGGAAATTGCTTGTGTGACTTGTGGTTAGCCAGTGGGGTGAGACTAAAGTCCTTTTTGTCTGGCTGGTTTGGTTTGCCTTAGAGGTGGAAAAACCCCAGCCTAGGGCTGTGACTGCCCTGTTTAAGCAATTGGTCCTGATTTGGCACTCTCAGTTGGGTCCCGCCAGAATCGCTCCGTCACAGTGGCGTAGTCGTGCTTGGATCCACAGAACCAGGTCAATTAAGCTTTGGGTCAGAACCCCACGCTATCCAAATTTTAACTTAGGGATTGAGAGTTTGGTTGGTTAAAGATCAGTGACCATGAGACAGCTTTCTGGAAAAGCAAGGAAACTGCAAGCCTTGAGAGACAGCCTGCAGTTTGATTATGAGCAAGAACTGGCAAAAATTCGAATGGAAGAGAAGCAAGTCTTGGCCCAGCTGGAGAAAGAGGCGGCTGAGAGAAAGAGAGAGGCGGCTGAGAGAAAGAGAGAGGATGCTAAGAGAGAAGAAAAAGCTCTTAAGGGACGTCTGGAGGTGCTGGCTGCTGAGGAGGAGACTAACAAAATACAACAAGAAACTGCTAGACTCCAGCTCCAAGTCAAAAAAGCAAGGGAAGAACGGCAGAAACTGTATCCTCTTGAAAATCCAGTTTATAACTGTGTTGATATATGGGGTTACTCTGGGCAGTTTTCTATGTTTAACCAGTTTTGCTATGGCTGGGGAGATGGGAGTTCTAACCTGGGGAGAAATATCTGTTTGTCTGTGCAAGAAAGCAGTGTGTCTGTAAATGAAGTTTCTGAATGTCTGTCTAATGTTTCAGAAGTGAATCTGGAGTTAGATCAAGAGCAGAAAGATCTCATTGGGGAGGAAAATGTTTCTCAGGTTAAATCCCTAACTGAGGAAGGAGAGGGTCAATTTGTAATGGGTAATGAATTATTGGCTAGTGCAGCTTGTAGAAGTAAACCTGAAATGGGTAACTGTGATTTGCTAAAAGTAGCTCAGTGTAGTGAAAAGAGCAGCAGCTTATCTGTTGGAAGAGGCAATGTGCCTGAAAGGGAAAGTTTGGAGGAGCCTAGGCAGCCTTGTGAGCTGATGGCTTTGTCTAATCAGCAGTTTGGGAAGGGAGGGATAGTGGAAGATGAGTGTCCATATCCCTTACCTGTTTCCTGTGTGGAGAAATGTGACAGTGGAGGGAATGTGCCTGTGTCTGTCAGGAGTATTGACTTGCCTATAAAGGAAGCTACCCCCGTCTCCAAGCAGTTGTCTGTGAACAGCCCTGTGTGCTGGGACAAGGGAAGTAAAATCCCAAGCTGTGTGTCTGGTAAAGGAGAATGTGTCCCCGGCTCTTCTGTGTCTGTGGAGCAGACAGAAGGTGCCTGTCAGCCTGTGATGATTGAGGGTGATTCAGTTGTCTCGAAGTTGGTTGTAAATACGGCTAAAGCCCAGGAAGGGAATAGTCCTGAGTTTGTGTCTGCTGGGGAGAATGACACTGTGACTAGGTTGCATCCAGTTAGTGTCTTAGCAAAATCCCAGAGACCAGACAGTTCTGGTGCTTGTAGTTTGCCAGTTGCTAATGTGTGGTTGGAAAAGGGTGCAGCAACTCTGTCTGATCAGGGTGATACCCTAGCCAGGGCACAAGGAGAGCATGAAGGTGATTTAAGTGTGTTACCTACTGACAGTTTGACAACTTGTAGCAAGAAGGAAAAGATTCCTGAACTTGTTCATGGCCAAGGGAAGGAGACTGCTTCTGACCTGTTATGTAGAAAGTCTGTAGGTGTGCCTAAAAGGGGATTGTGTAGAAATCCGCCTGTGGGGCCTGAAGTGAGTCTAAGTGTAAGTGAGACCCAGAAAGCGGCTGTGGTTGCTCAGGGAAGTGTTCCTGTAGAGCAAGCCCTAGGTGGAGAGGGGAAGGGCAGAATTTCTGAGAGGGGTGAATTGCTGCTTAGAGAAGCTCCTAGGGAAAGGAATCCTCATGGTAGCCTGTGCAAGCAGTTTACTGCAACTGAAGGGTGTAAAAGTGATTTAATCAAGGAAGTTTCAGTTCCTAACAGCCAGAAATTTTCTGTTGTGAATGGATCCACTGACTTTCCTTTTGAGAGATCCAGTGTGGGCAGCTTTGAAAGGGTCTCAGGTGGAGTAGAAGCTGTTAAGGAAGTTGAGCAGCCCTATAACCACCTGGCTGTGTGTGGCCAGCTTGTTGGTGGGGAGACAATGCTGTTTGGACAGGAATGTCTCCATGCTGAATCTGTAAGTGAGCAGTCTGTGCTTCAGGATCTGAGGACAGATTCAGTTACTGGTGTTTCAGAGCAGAACAGTTGTATGGCTAAATGCTTGAGGAGGCAGGGGAGAGCAAGCCAGCTCTCACCCTCAGACTCTTTGGATTTGTGTGGTATCTCTGTGAGATAAAGTCCAGCCTTGGAATCCATAGCAGCTGAAGAGTTAAAAGCTAGTGTCTGTGTTGATGCGAATTACTTGGCTGGCAGGGAGAAGACAGAATTGCTAATAGCTGTTAGCACAGAGGGCCCGCCCCATCAGCCAGTGAATTCTGTTAAGCAAGAGAAATCAGGGTTTAATCCAGAAGGAAAGAGAAGACTGAATTTTGCAAAGGGAAGCCACAGGTTAACCCTAAAATGCCCAAACTCCAATGGTATTGAGCCAAGGGTGTGGCATGACAAACATCATTGTAAATGGACACTTGCAATGAATTTGTTGTTATTGCTAATGCTAATTTTTGTAACTAATGTGTTGCTATTGCCAAGAACTGTAAAAATGTACGATGTGCCTAATCTTTTGGAAAATCCCTTGAACATGTTGAAAGGAATACATGAAAACACACTTTATGTTAAAGGGCCTTGCTATACTGATGTTTCACAGTTAATGCCTGTAAACAGTATTGGAACTTTTCACAGGGGAAGATACATTCCAGACCTGATGTGCTGTATGAGAGGGGAAACTGAGGCACACTACCATATTGCTTTCATGGCTAAATGCCAAGATTCCTGTACTATGAACAACATCAATATCTACATTGGTGTAATGTTAATTGGGTTCCAAACATTGGCCAGAGCTGGTATGGATAAAGTAGCTGTTTTCTTTAGCTCTTGGCAAGATCACATGAAACATACAGGAACCATGCTGCAAAAGCTAACCAAGTTATACCTTGAGTTTGTAAGGAGATTCATTCATGTTATTGAACATGACTTTGATAAACCATTTCTGTTATACACTGGTATGGCCTCTAGCCCAACACTAGCTGTAGTGAGACAGACCCAAGGAAAGGGGGCTCTTGGGATGCAGTCAGCGATGTTTTGTCATCCCTTCCTGCATCAATTTTGCGTTGGGGGTGTGACGTTATTGATATAAATTGGGACCATACAGAACATGGGTTGCAACCAAGGTCCTGCAGTGGCACCAAATCTTAGATAAAGGGGGTCATCTAAGGTGTCTAAGACCAGATTATGGGTTGCTGATTATAATTATGCTGTCTATATGTCTGTATCATTTTTAGTTGAAGTTATGAATGTTGGCTCGATGCTGTCTGTATTTCAAGTTTGTGCTGTGCTTCTGGGGGAAGCCTCCCAGACAAGCTGGTGTTAGCTCTGCCTAGCCTGTTTGATGGCCCATTAAGGACCATTAAGGACACAATGGACCCATGGAGAGAAGGCAGACACGCCTTGTGACTCAGCAAAGTATGCAGGGACTGGCCCATGTGACTCCAGGCTCCATCTTGCTGTAAATTTCCACAGTGAAGACAAAGAGATTCTTACACCTGGAAAAGCCTATATAAGGCTGATGCTTCGTCTCCATCTTGTCTTCAATCCTGCTTCTGACCTCTGGGGGGACTTTGCCACAAACTGAAGCTCTACACCAGGGACTGTTGACCCATCCCAGCGGGGGATGTTCCAGAGACTTAATCTGAACCTGCAGTTTACTCCAGCACTGCTGCAAGCCTGAACTAAGAACTTTGCCATTACTGTATGTAATTGATTCCATTTAACCAATTCTACCTCTCTTCTCTACCTTTTACCCTTTGTAAATAAACCTTTAGATTTTAGATTCTAAAGGATTGGCAACAGCGTGATTTGTGGGTAAGATCTGATGTGTATATTGACCTGGGTCTGGGGCTTGGTCCTTTGGGATTGAGGGAACCTTTTTCTTTTATTGGGGTGTTGGTTTTCATAACCATTTATCCCCAGGACGAGTGCACTGGTGGTGATACTGGGAGACTGGAGTGTCTAAGGAAATTGCTTGTGTGACTTGTGGTTAGCCAGTGGGGTGAGACCAAAGTCCTTTTTGTCTGGCTGGTTTGGTTTGCCTTAGAGGTGGAAAAACCCCAGCCTAGGGCTGTGACTGCCCTGTTTAAGCAATTGGTCCTGATTTGGCACTCTCAGTTGGGTCCCGCCAGAATCGCTCCGTCACACTGGGGTTGCCAACTTTCTGACCCAACAAAACTGAACACCCTCATCCCGCCCCTTCGCAGAGGTCCCGGCCCGCTCAATCCATCTCCCTCCGTCGCTCGCTCTCCCCCACACTCACTCACTCGCTCCTTTTCATCGGGCTGAGGAGGGCTGGGGAGGGTCCCTTTTCAACTGGGTGTTGTCGGGACAGACCTGGGAAGGAGGCTGCCTGCCAAACACCTTTAAGAGGAGCCGTCCCTCCCTGTCAGAAAATCATCTCCCTCCTTCACTTCAGTGATGGCTTCAACTGTTCCTTATCCCGGCAGAGCCGGAGGATTGAAAGCAGCAACATCAAACCCCTGTGCAGCTAGCAGGAATGGACACACACACTCCCTTGTATCTCAACAGATATTTAGTTTTACTCTTGGTAAACTACAAGGCTAAAGGGACGGGCGGTGGCACCACATCTAAGGAATGAAACACAACACAATCATCATCGTTATGACCATCGGTGCCTCTTTATTCTTCCTTTGTCTCTCTCTGACTGCCGTCGCCCTCTGTCGCTTCACTGAGAGTGCCACACTCACTGCTTCCGACACACAAAGACTCACACACACATCTTGCATGCAAAACCTCACCAAGGAGTCAGATGCACCTGCTGGTTCCCTGCACCCCTGTTCTACAGAATCCAATCCCAGGGAAAGCTTGTCAGGCCCACAGCTGGTGGGGAGTCCTGGGCTGGAGGATTTAACCTACAGTGACGGCACTCGCAGGAAAGATGCTGAACGAGTGCAAGTTAAACATTGGGAGCTCCGCTTCCAGTCCCCTCACAGCTCAGTCCATCTCTCCAGGAAAGGGGCACATCTGAATTCACAGATGACTCAGTCTAGCTGCGTAGTTCTTGTTTACACCCAGTCAGCTCTGAGGCCTGTTTCGCACCCTGGGTTTGAGGAGACCGTCAGAACCGACTCTCTGCAATAGCAAAAGCAGGAGGCCGTGTTATTGCTCCTGCCCCAGCACAGACAGACAACGAGGGAAATGGTCTGTGTTGGAGGGTGGGGCTCCCTGCCCTTGGCTAAAGACCAGCACCTCCCTTTTCCCTTTGTCACTCGTGAAGCTTTTCTTTCAGCAGCGAGCCCTAGAGCTCAGTTGCTGGAGCGCTGCGTTTGTCACTGACGCTCGGGGAGCTCCAACATCACTGGGCTCTTCTGCCAGCAAGTCCAACGAAAGGACTGATTTCCTCATGTAGCCTGCTCCGGGACCGTCAAAAGGATCTTGTCCCATTCTTCTTCATGGAAGGCCATCTTGTAGCCTGCAACAACATCCATGGTGTGATGGCAGCCCTCAACATCGTTCACAGTCCACATGAGTGGAGACTGTTCGTTGATTCATCGAAGACGAGTCTTAAAGATGTTTTACTGCATAATGGCAATGTTTTGCCATCAATTCCACTTGGTGATGCAGTCCATATGAAGGAAACCTATGACAACATGAAACAACAACATGAAACCTCTCTGAGGCTCTTATCTGCTCCACAGGGACGTCTGTCTTCTCACTCAATTAGCAGGGGGAAAGGGGAAAACCCCAAGGAGGCTCCTCCTCGCTCACAGGCGTGACCCTGTATTCTCTCTCACTCCTCAAGGGAGACCTTGAGAAGGAGACTCCTGCAGCAAAGCCATTTCCCCACCCTGCAGCCTCTTTACCTGCCCCTGCTCATAGACTCTCTGTGAGGTCACCGCTTCCCAACCTCCTTTGACCAATCAGCCCAGCTCCTGTAAAGGCTAGTGTGATGTCACCGCCCTGGACAGCCCCTTTGCATCTTTGAGCTGCTCCTGCTGTGTCACACCCACACCCCCACTCACTCAGTGTTACTTCTGGACACCAAGCAGGCGACACATGAAAACATCAGAGGCTGCTCAATGGGCCATACTTCGTTTTGCAGAGATTTGTAGACGTTAAGGCAAGAAGAGACCTTTGGATCATAGAATCATAGGACTGGAAGGACCCCAAGAGGTCATCGAGTCCAGTCGCCTGCACTCAAGGCAAGACTAAGTATTATATAGATCATCTCTGACAGGGCTTTGTCTAACCTGCTCTTAAAAATCTCCAAGGATGGAGATTCAACAACCTCCCTAGGCAATTTATTCCACTGCTTAACCACCCTGACTCTTAGCAAGTTTTCCTAATGTCTAACCTAAACCTCCCTTGCTGTAATTTAAGCCTCTTGATTCTTGTCCTATCATGAGAGGTTAAGGAGAATAATTTTTCTCCCGCCTCCTTGTAACAACCTTTTAGGTACTTGAAAACTGTAATGTCCCCTCTCAGTCTTCTCTTCTCCAGACTTAACAAATCCAATTCTTTCAATCTTCCCTCATAGGTCATGTTTTCTAGACTTTCATCATTCTTGTTGCTCTTCTCTGGACTTTCTCCAATTTCTCTGCATCTTTCCAAAAATGGGATGCCCAGAACTGTACACAAGAATCCAGTGGAGGCCTAATCAGCACGGACCTAGGCTGGGGAGACCTAAAGAAGGAGACTCTCCGCAGCAAAGCCCCGGGGGTCTCTGAGATGGCCCTGTTGCCGGCAAAGAGGCCCGAGGCGACAGCAACAGTGGTTCATTGCCCGGTGTGCTTCGCTTCCAATAAACACACCAAGGTGGAGAAGCAAAAAAAAAAAGTTTATTTGAGCCCAAATAAGGTGCAAGGGAGACATAGCAATCTCAAATCCTGCACACAGATACAAACAGCCCTCTCTCTTTATACATGATTTTAGCTTAGCTACAGCATTTTGGCTGTAGAGCAATGTAACAAGCCTCTCCTAGCTGCCTCCTGGTGGGGGGAGGCTGGGGAGCTGTGGGGACCTGTTTGAGAGGGTCACTAGTAGCAGCGTAGCACAGGAGGTGTCCTATCGGGTTGAGTCATTGCAGATGATGATGTAGTGCAGCAGACCCCCGTTTTGCCAACCTTGCATTAGGCAGCTTTCGATCTTAACTGAACCACCAGTGCCCACAGGTGCAGCAGCCGGCGATTTGTCCTGTGGCCGCTAGGTGGCGCTGCAGCCTCGCACTTTCCCGTTCCCCTGGGTATGGGAAGGTTTGAGAAGGTGACCTGGCCCCACCCGGCCCCGGTTAGTTGCTGTCAGTGGGGTCTGCTGTGTAAGGGCTGAAAGAGTCAATTTTACTGGCATTTTATGATCTTTCAATCATGAAGGGGAGCAACTGCTTAACCTGACTGAAGCATCTTATCTCGTTTCCAAATTGAAGTGTCTCCTCTTTGTGTGCGAAGAGACAGTTTAAGGGGACGCCACAAACGGGAGATGCTTTTGGTTTGGAAAACAAACTCTTTTTGCAAAGATTTTTCATCCAAATTGATTTAGGATTAATGGGGTCAAATTCCATGCTGTGCCCTGTGGCTTTAAGGCATTGGAGAACTGCTGAAGAGGTTAAAGGCCGCAGAGCTGGGTAGCTGGGTGTGGGGCCTCCAAAGTTATTGTGCTCTGGTGAGACTGAGCAGTTGTGGGGATTGTGCAAGCTGCGGTGTTTACAGGCACATAGAAAATGTAATGAAACTCCATTTTTAAAACCACCCATGTCTGGGAATGGAAGAGAAGCTCTTTGAAATAAGTGTCCCCTTCATACTCTTCAAGATCCCTGGCTCCAACACTCAGCTGCCTCAGGGAACTCCGTGGTGGTGCATTTGATGGAGGATCAAGAGGTTTCTGATTCAAGTCCAGCTGCTCTCTTACATGTCCTCTTTTTTAATTGATCTATATTTTCATCTCCATCTCCTGTATGTTCAGGAGTTCCGCTGAACGGGGACGTGAAATGAATTTCATCATTCAACATTTTCCTGTTAAAATGTACAAACACTGAGCAAAGCTGTCCATCAGCTGAAATCCATTCTGGTCCTCTGAGGCGCTAGTTTGTTTTCATTCTTGAAACAAAGATAGACTACGACTGTAGATTTGCAGGTCCTTGTTCTCCACGAGCGATGCCGTGCAGAAGAAGGAGAACCAGTGGTTATCAAGTGGACACTAGGGAGTTTAGACTTGCCTTGCAAGGGGAGTAGTGGGGACAAAAGACATATCTGGCTTCAAGACTAAGCCTAATACATTTATGGAGGGGATGGTATGATGGGATAGGCTAATTCTGGCAATTAATCTGGCAATTGATCTTTGATGATCAGCAGGTAAGTATGCCCAGTGGTCTGGCTGGGATGTTAGATGGGTTGGGATGTGAGTTCCTGCAGAGAATTCTCTCGTGGGTGCTGGCTGGTGAGTCTTGCCCACATGCTCAGGGTTTAAGTGATCAGCATCTCTGGGGTCGGGAAGGAATTTTCCTCCAGGGCAGATTGGCAGAGGCCCTGGAGGTTTCTCGACTTCCTCTGCAGCATGGGGCACTGGTCACTTGCTGGAGGATTCTCTGCAGCTTGAGGTCTTCAAAGCACAATTTGAGGAGTTCAGTAAGTCAGACATAGGTTAGGGGTTTGATCTAGAAGTGGATGGGTGAGATTGTGTGGCCTGCGTTGTGAAGGAGGTGGGACTAGATGATCATTATGGTCCCTTCTGACCTTTGAGTCTATGAGTCTATGAGACCATGAGACCATGGGAGGGTGGGGAGGAGCTGTGAGGCCGGCGGGTGTGTGCGGTGCAGGGCATTTGGAGTGTGGGGGCTGCTGGGGGGCCGGTGGGTGCCTGGGCTGCTGCTGCCCCAGCCGGGTCTGTATGGGGGAGACATCTGCATTAGCCCCCTTTGTGCCCAGCTCTGGGGGGCAGGGAGGGTTCGGACTCTTTGCGGTGGCTGGAGCCAGCCGCTGAGCCGGAGCCTGCCGGCAAGGGGAGAGACCTGGGGGAAAGAGCTGGGGCTGAGCAGGAAAGTGAGTCTGGAATTCAGCTCTCACCGCCCCAGATCTGCCGCTGAGGCCAAAGCAGAGGGTTCTTTTGGTTCAGTTCTTGGGTAACCTGCATTGAGCTGTGCGCTCATTGCTTACAATCCCTTCAAGCCTATCTTTGCATAGTTAATCAATGTGTGTTCTATTTCCCCCTAAAACTCTGTGTTTTGCTAGATGTGTTTGGGGCACCTGCTCAGGACCAGAGACTGGTGCATGATCCTCTCCACTTGGAGGGAGGAGCAGACTGGGGAATAAACTGATCCTGTCAGGCTTTTGGCCAGGGCAACACGCTGCAGCACCGGGGACCTAGGCTGGGGAGCTGGAGAGAAGCTTCCTAGTCCCTGCAGCTGGGTGTGTCCCTGCCTGTGCAAAGGTTTGTGTGAGTGCAGGGCCGAGCGAGCTGCATCTTCTCCCAGCAGCTGTGTGAGAGGGAGCCCAGGCTGGGGAGACAGAGGGCTCAGCGGTACCCCAGCTCCAAGTTGCACCCCTGGGGGCCTTTAAACATTAGGAACCATCAGAGTTAAGGTGACGTGTACAAACTTCGTGCAGTACTGTTGTGCATGCGTGTTATGATACAGACTCCCAAGCGTGGCCTTGGGGTGAATTCCCTGCCCCCGACAGCATCAAATTCCTCCAGACCACCAAGGGAAGTGGTGCTTTCTCCATCCATCCCTTGATGAGGTGCCTTTGTGGAGTCTGCTTTGGTCCAAAACTTGCTAGAGTGCCATACAGGAGGCCTGGGCTGTGCAGAGGGGTCAGATGAGATGATCTAAGTGTCTTTTGTGGCCTTAGTCTCCAAATCTCAGCAAAACTGAGTGTGGCACATTGACAGCCTCTGAGGTTTCCATGTGCTGCCTGCTTGATCCCCAGCACTAACCCTGAGTGCATGGGGGTGTCACAGGGAGAGCAGCTGAAACATGCAAAGGGGCTGGCCAGGGACAGGACATTAGCCCTGCAGGGCAGGGGTGGGTGAGGCGGTAACATCACATCAAATCCTGCACACAGATACAAACAGCCCTCTCTCTTTATACATGATTTTAGCTAAGCATTTTCATCACCCCCCCCACACTCCTCCTCTCCCCCCACCTTTCATTCCCATGCAGCAAATACACTTTGCAATAGCAATTATATTAAGCAGTTAAGTCATACTTGGCAAAAACCACTTTAGCTCGTTAGCAACTCGTCTGTGATCAGTTATCTGTACTTTCCCACCATGGGGGCTACGTTCTCATGCATATAACTTTAATTACAGCATCTGCTTTCCGCCTATCTTATTTAGTATTGGCTACATCTAGTATTAAGCAGCCTTGCAGCTGCCGGTAATTAGCACATAACACAAGAGGTTACAAAAGTTTAGTAAGGCTAACAAAAGCACTTTACATAAAGGTACTTTGGGTCACATAGGCCCAAAGCCATCCTCCCGAGTTATCTAGATTTATGCTTAGTGACACCAACAACTTCCCCCTTTGAGAATACTCAACAAACCTTTTGGCTGAGTCTTCTCAAACTTTGAGGACAAAAAGCAATTAAGCTCTAGGGAGCTGTGGTTAGTAATGAGGGGGTATTCAGTTCCACATTCATCCTCCCCATGGACCCAGCAGGATTCGGTATGTGGGAGCCCACACCCACCCTAACCGGTCCAAATGCTTGGAAGGAGCACTGTAAATGTACACACTTCCACCCAGAAAGTGTCCAAGTATGTCTTCATGACCACAGATAGGATGGTACTCCTGATATGTCTGTAAGGGCAGTGGGTCAAGTCTGGTGCTCAAGATCACTCCAAATGGCCATCAGCTGGTCATTGAGGAAATCCTGAAATTTTAAACATACTAGATCCCACTGCAATGCCTTCCCAGCCTCAGTGATATTCAATACCATCTCTATCAGTAACTTCTGGGTTATAGAACTAAGGGTGGAAATGACATGTAACTCACCAACTTCAGCCTGTACTTGGGTTAGCTGAACTTCAGAAATAAGGCTAGTGGCCCTTTCTGGTTGGCCCAATTTTTTATCATGTTCTTGGCCTTTAAGAATATTCCAAATGGCTGTTACACTGTTAGCCCCAGCCCACAGGGATCTGCCCAATTTCTTCTTTTTCCAGAGGAAATAACCCAGGTTCTTTGTTGTGCTAATCTAATGGCAGCCCCTTGTGAGCAATCTGGGTATGTAAAAGTGATCTGAAAACTGGATAAAGGCAATGTCATTTAAAATCCAATTAGGGAGGGCAATACATACTGAAAGATTTATCCAAAACACAGGGCGCAGCCTATAGAATAAACCCCAAAATCCAATTAATACCACATTCCCAAACATGGGTCCCACAAGTTTCTTCCTGCCAGTGTATAATTCCTCGGGTTTCTTCACCAGGGTCAGTTCTCAATGTCCTTTCTGGTCAGGAATTCCTGGACTTTGGCAATGTCAGTGAAATGAGTGTTTCTTCTCCTTTCCCGAAACAGTTGTAGTTCAGCATTTTACAAGGGAGGGATTACGAGTACATCACCCTGTAATGGTTTTGCTTCTTTTAGAAAAATTCAAAGGCACAGTAAATTTGTGCGTGGACAAGGGAGAGGTTCAACCAGCACGTCACCTTGTCCTTTTTCCCTGCTGTCCAGAAGCACAATAGACCTAGAAAAAGGAATAGGCTAATCATCAGTAGGAAAATTCTTCTGAGGTGGAGGGGTCTTTTTGCAGTAAGAATCATGGGTCCAGGCAGTCAGTCTTTGGCACATCACAGCGGTGTTGGTAGTCAGCAGGACTTAATAAGGGCCGTTCCAGCATGGAGCCAAAGCAGTCTTTCGCTGGTGGTCTTTTACATTGATCCGGTCTTCTGGTTCCAAGGAGTAGCGGGGCTGCTAGGGTCTTCAGTGCTTCTTTACCTGTGAGAAAAGAAACCTAACACATTGCATTAGTGTCTTTGCAGATTTTACAGCTGCTTGGGTATATTCAAGCCCCCCCCTTTTTGGCTTCTTTTAACCTACAAAGGAAACTTTTACTTTTTATTTATACACCTTTTGTTAACAATGAACACATACATTAAATAATAAGTGTATGCCACATATACCCTTTTACTAAATTAACCTTATTACAGAGCTTTGGGACAACAAGTCAGGACAAGCACACCCACTTTGAGGAGTTCATTCAATACAAACTCTAATCCAATAGCTTCCCACCATCCCCAGCCCGCTGGCTAGAAGTCTGAGGTAGCCAGAAGGATCCCATGCACAATATGGGGAGTGGGTTAACTCTTCATGTCCTTGCTTCCAAAGACTGTTAATATGCAAATTTTAATAACTTCAATTAAACAATCAATTTAAAAACTTTCAATTAAAAGATTTGGCCAATGAAGTTTCTCTTTCTCTTAAGGAAATGTACTAGACTTTAGTATATCACATTTTTCCTGATGTATCCAAACACTTTGTATTCTAAGTTGAACAAAACAAGTATCTGCGTTTCAATCCAACCCTTTCACTTGATTTTAAACCAGACCATCCCATGAAAATATTAAACACAACAATTCTGGCCACAAGACAAACACCACAAGACAGAACATAGAACACAAAACTTAATTCTTTACTCCATTAGTAAATACATGGTATATTGAATGCTGTTCAGCTGGCATTAATTTTCTTTGATTATCTAAAAGACAAAAAACAGAGGTCTGCCCCTTCTGGGCAGTCAATTATTACTTAAAATACACAAATACCTTTATTGATTTCAGACAACACAGGGGAATTACCCCATATTTTCTTGTATGTGTTTTTACAAAGTTCAACTGCTGTTCCCTTTAGCAACTACAGAGTTAACTTTGCACTTTGCTTTAAATCACTTACTTGTTCCAACCTGTTTTTCAATCTCTCTGTCTGTTGCCTGCCCGCCTGGGCCCGATCCTGCTTTTCTTGCTGAACCGTTGCTCCCATGGGTACCAACTTATTCCACAACCAGTTTAGCTAGGAGGCTGGGCTTTTCAACTTGCCCCCACCCTTCTGGTCTTTTCCCTAAAACATTTCTACTCACAAGACTACCCGGGTCCTCCCTTTTCTCCAACCACTTTATTGCCCAGTCCGGCTACAACTGGGGGTAGATCCACCTGCCACCCTTTCCGGTCAACCAGGGTCGATAGAGGAATGCTAACCCCCCCTCCAGTTCTCAGACTTACTGCGGCTGAGAGTGGGCACACCTTTAATCATACAATCCTCAACATATAACACCAACAATACCAAACAAAGCAAACATAAAATAACAAGGGTAAAACAGATAGATGGTGTAAATTCTGCAGGGCTCCCCCATTCTCTATTGCTCACTAAACTGTGACAAATTTCTGTTACCAATCAATTCCTCATGTCAGGTGATCAAACTGACACTGCAGGACAGTGGTGGGGAGGGTGGATAGAGAAAGCACACCATATAATCAAATTTTAAAGCTTCATTAAAAATAATAAAACAACAATGGAGAGTGTTGGGAACACTCCCACATCACTCAGGAAAAATATGAATGTCCCAAGCCTTAAGCCACTTTAATACTTACACATATCCAGACTGGCCACGTCTGTGTATAATGTTCAGAGAAGGGAAATAGGTGGACAGGAGATTATCCTGTATACAGCTTGTCCAGAATTTCCAACATGCTTCTGCTCTTGGGATGGCTGTTCTTTTACACCCTGGAGTCTCCTGCGGTGTCTCTTTCAGAGATTCAAGTTCAGGTCAGCTGCCTGTCCGGCTTCGGGGTTGCAAAAACTGTTGGATCTCACTGAACCGTTAAGCTTTGCAAATGCAATCTCAGTTCTGTAACTTGTATTGCCTTTGGTTTTCCTCTGTCTCTATTTTCCACAACCAGCTGGGGCTGAAAGCAGTTTTTCTTTGTACTTAACATAGTCTGTACTGATTCTTGACCTTGTACGCAGAGCAGCTTTCTCCTTATCTCTGGGGTTAGCCGAGTTTCAAATTAACCCGTTCCTAGACAAATTGCTCACACTGTGTCAGAGGCTCTTCTTTGGTGATTAAAAGCTCCTCTGAGATGTATGATCTTATTTAGATTGAAGGTACCTTCTAATGGGCATTGTTTAGATATAAAAATTCCAATTCTCTAAATACCTGCAGGTTTTAAGACCATAATGTACGTACATGTAATATGCTGGGGTACCCTTAGGGGGTGAGGTGGAATGTTTAGACTGTCCCTCCCCCATTTTCCACTTACACACACACAGAGGGTGCCCTGTCCGCGCTAGCGGCACATAAACTAAGGATCTCTCCCTACAGGGCACTCACACAGGAGAGACTAACGGGGATGACCACGACTCTCCTACACATCCCTTCAGCAAAGAGCGTCGGCTAGTCTCTGGGAGACACGGCACCGCGTACTCTGATTGCATCCAGTGAGATGATCAGACTGTCAGTAGCCCACACGGAAAGGAAGGGGGGGAGGGAAGATGGGTTCACACATTCCTAGACCCAGGCAGCTTCCTCGCCGGACGATGCCAGGCTGAGTCAGCCCACCGTGGGTCGGATCTCCTAAAGATCCACTAGTTACCGGGCTTGCGTTAGAGCAGTCCTGATCATTAGCATTTGCTTCACAAGGTAGTCTGGGCGTCTTCCGGTAACAGCCACTCACACTGGTACACACACACACACACACACACACACACACACACACACACACCAAGACCATTATTTCCTATTACCACGATGCATCTTATCTTGCTGCACAGTCAATAAGTTCAGATTGCGTGAGCCCAACAGAGACAGACGTCCGCACGGACAGTTCTCCTCCCAGTGCAGCTCTGGGGCATATGATGAGGGATTTTTACAAAAGCTCTACATACAAACAGCTTCAGAAGCTACCTGTTCACTGACAAAACAGGAGTAATTGGAGGATCATGTTGTAATTAAGTGATCCTTCCGGTGGCCACCTTTCCTGGCTCTCTAGCTGATACTGAGGCCAGTCTACTGTACAAAATCTTTTCAGTTTACTTTTAGTCAATGGATCCAAACCAAATACCTTCCAATTTGCTAGAATGCATTCTAGGGGCGTACACCTTGCCCTACTAACCTTACCCTGTCCTTGCCCCATACCATGGGCTTGCCCTTGACCCACTATAGGACGCTCTCTCGTCTAGTGGGAATTACAACGGATGGGCGTCCCCAACCTCAGGCAAAAGTCCACACTACTGGACTGTTCCTACCTTATCCACAGGACCGGTTCCTCACCATCGCCCGCAGCTGCTTCTCCACTATCTGAGTGCGTTGCACTGTTGTGTCCTCCAAGGTCAGCCTGACGCGTCTCTGCCGAGGCCCCCGGTAAAGGCACCGGTGCGCGCTGGGCGTTGGCTGTGACCATCGTCCACCGGCCATTGGAGGAGTCCGGGCAAGGCACAATTTTGCCTCGAGCCCACCCAGGGACGCCAAAACTGTTGCCGGCACAGAGGCCCGAGGCGACAGCAACAGTGGTTCGTTGCCCGGTGTGCTTCGCTTCCAATAAACACACCAAGGTGGAGAAGCAAAAAAAAAAAGTTTATTTGAGCCCAAATAAGGTGCAAGGGAGACATAGCAATCTCAAATCCTGCACACAGATACAAACAGCTCTCTCTCTTTATACATGATTTTAGCTAAGCATTTTCATCATCCCCCACACTCCTCCTCTCCCCCCACCTTTCATTCCCATGCAGCAAATACACTTTGCAATAGCAATTATATTAAGCAGTTAAGTCATACTTGGCAAAAACCACTTTAGTTCATTAGCAACTCTTCTGTGATCAGTTATCTGTACTTTCCCACCGTGGGGGCTACGTTCTCATGCATATAACTTTAATTACAGCATCTGCTTTCCGCCGATCTTATTTAGTATTGGCTACATCTAGTATTAAGCAGCCTTGCAGCTGCCGGTAATTAGCACATAACACAAGAGGTTACAAAAGTTCAGTAAGGCTAACAAAAGCACTTTACATAAAGGTACTTTGGGTCACATAGGCCCAAAGCCATCCTCCCGAGTTACCTAGATTTATGCCTAGTGACACCAACACAGAGAACATGAAAAGGTGGGAGTTGCCCAACCAACTCTAAGAGGCTAATTAATTAAGATGAGCTATTCTCAGCAGGAGAAAAAAAACTTTTGTAGTGATAATCAAGATGACCCATTTAAGATAGTTTGACAAGAAGATGTGAGGATACTTAACATGGGGTAATAGATTCAATGTGTGTAATGGCTCAGCCATTTCCAGTCTCTATATAAGCCGAAATTGATTGTATCTAGTTTGCATATTAATTCAAGTTCAGCAGTTTCTCGTTGGAGTCTGTTTTTGAAGCTTTCTGTTGCAAAATTGCCACCTTTAAATCTGTTACTGAACGGCCAGAGGTTGAAGTGTTCTCCTACTGGTGTTTGAATGTTATAATTCTTGATGTCTGATTTGCATCCCATTTATTCTTTTGCACAGAGTCTGTCTGGTTTGGCCAATGTACATGGCAGAGGGGCTTTGCTGGCACATGATGGCATATATCACATTGGTAGATGTGGAGGTGAACGAGCCCCTGATGGCATGGCTGATGTGATTAGGTCGTATTATGGTGTCACTTGAATAGATATGTCGATAGAGTTGGCATCGGGCTTTGTTGCAAGGATAGATTCCTGGGTTAGTGTTGTTGTTCTGTGGTTGCTGGTGAGGATTTGTTTCAGGTTTGGGGGTTGTTTGTAAGCAAGGACTGGCCTGTCTCCCAAGATCTGGGAGAATGAGGGATCATATTTCAGGATATGTTGTAGAAATTTGATGATTCGCTAGAGAGGTTTTAATTGGAAAAAAGACAGGAAGCCAATCCCATGCCTGTCCCTTCTTCTGTCTTCCTCCACCCCTGGACCAAGTCCCTCCCCGTTTGTCTGGGCCATTGTCCTCATGCCCCCGGCCAGCCGATTTCCCTTTGCCGCTCTGAAACGTGCCCCCACGTGCAGGCCCCGAAGCTAGGCCCGGGGGAGGCTTTGGCTAGGGCGAGCGTGTCCTTGCGAGGTAATTGTCTCTCTGGAGGTGAAAGTCATCAGTGCGGGGTGCGAAGGGAAGTGGCCGTAGAAGGAGAATGCAAGGCATGTGGCGGGCAGGCCAGGGATTTCTGTGTCCCCACTTCAAAAGGGGTCACCTTCCCCGTCGGGGAATCGAACCCCGGTTTCCTGCGTGACAGGCAGGGATACTCACCCCTATACTAACGAGGAAAGGGGCACGGGGAGGGGCCCCAGCTCCCACAGACCAGCTATGGGCAGCATACACCTACACCGTCACATGGGCCCCAGCAGGCAACAGCACCCCTGGCCCTCTTCTGCTTCCCAAAGGCTTTGGCCGCAGCAACAGCCCTGGGAAAAGCCCTGGCCCTCCTCACCTGCCCTTGCCCAGCAGGACGCCTTTCCGGGCCCACACAGCTCCTCACACAACACCCGCCTGGACCTTGCCTTCCCCTACCAGCTCAGCAGCACCTTTTTTCCTCTCAAAACCTCCTCTTGCCACCCTCCCCCTTCCACACTTCAGACTCACCTCATCACAAACTCACCCACGGCCGCTTTGGCTTCTCAAGCGCCTCTGGAGGGACGCAGCTTCCCAGGCACGCAGATCCTTCCCTTCAACGCGCACTGGACGGACATTCCAAACACAGCCCTTTCCAGGAGGGAATGCGCTGCTTTTGGACCCTGGCGCCCAGCAAGAAGGCCTGCTACTTTTTTTCTGACCGATGGACCCCACTGACTTGCCTTTCCCAAGCAGAAACTAAGGACCGGCTGATGGCTCTCTTTGCAAACGGACGCCATCAGACTGAGCCATGAGGCGTGCTGCAGGATAGCCCCTCCCCACCAAAAAGCAATGCTGTGACCCGGAGTCGAAGCGAGGCTACTGCGGCCACAGCGCAGAGTACTAACCACTATACGATCACGGCCAGGCGCTGGGGGCGCAGGTAGCAGCGCAGCGGAAAATGCTCAGCTCTGCGCTCTCGGGGTGGCCACCTACCTCGCCGGCGGCCACAGGTCTTTCTCAAGTCTCCCCATTACAGTCACAGGTAAAATGCTGAGCAAAGGAAAAAAGACAGGAAGCCAATCCCATGCCTGTCTCTTTTTCTGTCTTCCTCCACCCCTGGACCAAGCCCCTCCCCGTTTGTCTGGGCCATTGTCCTCATGCCCCTGGGCAGCCTATTTCCCTTTGCCTTTTCCATGGAGAGGAATGTTTATGAGTTTGTACCCAATTTTTTAAGGCTTTGCTTTGGCAAGGCTGTTGTCTGCTGTGAGAAAAACAGAAGGGGGCTACCTGAACTGGTGTCACTGGCTGAAGCTTTTCTATAGTATATGAAAAAAGCTCAGAGCTCTGAAAATGATTTTTTGGGTTTTTTTTTAAGTTTCTCGTGTTAGTGAGATGGTTTCCTAGCTAGCAGGGGACTGTTTTGTGATGTGTATTCCGCTGGCTCTTTGGTTTTGTATGTTTTTGGCAGGAACGGTGGAGGAGAGTGTCACGGTTGAAGAGCAGCAAAGAAATGTGTTGTTGTTTGTGTTAACGTTTGGTTTGTCCTAAGAGTGTCTGGTTTGGAGTCATTTGTAACTCTTGGGTTAGTTATTGGTAGCAGCTTATTATTGGGCCCCTGAGTTGAAAGGCTGCTCTTGCAGATTTTAGTTTGTCAGTGTTGGAAGGTCAGTTCAAGAGCTGCTTTCTTAGTCTAGTCCGTGAGGGTTCTTCTGCCGCCCTCCTTAATATACCTTCCAGAAGGTGATTGCATGGTTTCCCTCGTCTTCCCACAGAAGAGAAATTGTCCATCCCTTTCCTGTTGGGAAAACTCCAGTGTTTTAACTTAGGAAACGGTCAACGTTTTGCCCAGATGAGGGCTGGTTCATAGGAGCAGAAAAAGAGGAAGGTTGTTGCCCTTTGAGTCAGATTCCTAGCATTTCAGGCCAGAAGGAACCAGCCGATCATCTCAGAGGGACTAAGGGGCACCAATGCCCCAAATGGCGAGGAATTGCTTTGATGCAATTGACTGTCTGTTTGAGCTAGTTCTGTGGGAAGGAGCAGAAAAGAGCCTGGGGGCTGCGGGATAGCGCTTGCATAGGCTTTCTTTGCCCTGTTTTGCTGTAAGAGTTAACAGTGAGAGATTGGTAGTCCAGGTCAGTGGGTGGGTTTATGGAAATTAGGAGTATAGAGGGGAAACCAGGGAGAGGACGGCGTCTGCAAGACTTGTCTGTCTCTGAACAGAATTGTGTGTGAAGGGTTCTTGCTTTGAAGTCTTCCACTGAAGTCATTTCGGGGAAGTGATTCTCAGGTAGAGTTCCCGAGTTGTGGTGTTTGTTGCGTGTCTGGGTGCTCGTCCTGGTGAGGTCGAAATGGGTGGGCGCAGGGCTGTGCATGTGTAGCAGAGTGTAAGCATTGTGTTTTGGGTCTTTGCTGCTAAGATCAAAGTGTAGGGGATGAGTTGTCTCCTGGTCTCTCTAAGGTTGTGATCAAGTGTCTTGATGTTTTTTGTCTTTTAGCCTCAAGATGAAAACCTTGTCTGCGTCTTGGGAACCTTGCTATGAAAAACATTATCTAAGTTGTATTTGTCTTTATCAATTTAATCTCTGATATGTCCTTTATGTGAGGACTGTTCTTGATTTTTGAAGCAGGGGGGGTTAGAACAGAAGCTTGCTTTGTCTGCCCCATGCATTGACCTGGTATTGCAGTGCTTCCAGGAATGGTGTATCTCCTTTAGGGGAGAACCTTCTGGTTAGAAAAGAGTTGAACTGTGACACTTTTTTTAAAGGGGATGTTTTTTGAAGTAGCAGAAAAATCTGGGTGTTTTTCTTTCTTTACAGTTTCTTGGAAGTGTTTTGTGAGTCTATAGATGTGAGAGGTTCTTCTTTGTGTTGCTAGAGAATTATTTAAGAAGCTGGACTCCTCCTTTCTGCTGTGAGTCTTTCCAACAGTATGAGGGACACATGCTTTCCAGATTCTGGGTCTGTTGGGGAGAAGGGTTTTTTTTGTTTGTTTTTTGTTTTGTTTTGTTTTTTTTTGGGGGGGGGGGAGTTGGTAATATTTGAGGTCACATGTATATCCACACCTGCATGAGTTACATAGACTTCTCCCCACCCGGCCTATGTTCTATGTATCTTGGTTCGTAAGATCAAGACAATCTAGTTGAAGCAGGGTGAGTATGAAGTCTACCCTGCCTTCTGTTGGTGATCTGTTGTCAAGGCCTTTTGGGGCTGATGTCATTTGCATGGTTACATCCACCCCGGATTGCATGATGGGAGAGCTTGTCCAAACGGCCATTTCAGCTGCTGTGGGCTGCCCAGTCTCTTTGTTATTGGGGCAGGAGTAATCCAGTGTATTTTCCTGTTGATTTTGGATCAAGGACAGAGTAACTGTACCTGGCATTTGAGGCCTGAGAGTGTCACCCTCGCCTGGAAAGAACTCACCATTAAGGGGTATGGGTTCCAAAGGGCAAAACCTGGTGAGAGGTAGGAATGAATGTTTGTTGAGTTTGTGGACGTGCTGGTCCTGCTGATGTTCTTTCTGCTGTCCCTGGTGTGGAAAAACAGAGGCATTTTTTAATCTCTTCAAATTGTTGTTAGTGCTGCAGTTGCTTGCCCCAGATCATGCCGTTAAATTTCTTTTATAGTGTGTTTTGTTCCTGAGATGTAAAAGGCTGCTCTGTGCCTGGTGTTATGGAGTGAGGTAGCAAACGTTAGTTGCAGAGGGGGTGCATGTGCCACAAAAGTCATGCCCCCAAAAGAGCATTTTACCCAACAATTAAGTTGCTGCAGTTTACTTCATTGCCACGATTTTATTCAGCAGTACATTTCTACAAACTTCACTGTTTAAGTGAAATTGGAGACTACTAGCCAGAGTGTGTGTATATGTGTATATATATATATATATATATATATTTTACTTAAGCATCAATGATTTTAGATGTCTGTCATAGAACAATATTTACAATGAAATCATAAATACCTCTATTTTTAAACTGAAGAGAGAAAAAAATCCATAAGAGTTACATTTAGAAACTTCAAAAGAGTCCCATAGTAATAAAAACAAATATTCATGTTCACTCTCACTTAATTCACTATGTTTTGGAACCCATGTCCCTTGTCTAACAAGATTTATGTAGGTTCGGGTGAGTCCCGAAATCATGAGCTGCTAAGTACCGTTCTACTGTCCTTGGTTCATATCACCAGGATAACTACACTTTATTACTCCTGCCCTAATAAGAAAGAGTTTGGGGATCCCACAGAAGCCAAAATGACCATTTGGACAAGCACCCCCATCATGCAATGCGGGGTGGGTGTGACCATGCACATCAGCAACAAAAGGCCTTTACAACACATCACCAATAGATGGCAGGGTAGAGTTCATTCTGACCCTGCTTACACCCTCCCCCCAGCCAAGAATTGGTGGTCCTGATAAATCACACTCCCTGTTATACCGACTCATTGATATTGAATGCTGAAGTTATGGCTAGCAAAAGTAGCCACCCATCTCTGCCCTGTAGCATCCAGCTTAGCCCTTGTTAACACATAAGTCAGTGGATTGTTCTCTGTCCATACCTGAAACTGAGCACCAGACAAGTAGTCTCGAAATTTCTCAGTGATGGCCCATTTCAAGGCCAAGAACTGCAGCTGGTGGATGGGATAGTGAGTTTCGCTATCTGACAGTCCTCAGCTGGCAAAGGCTACGGATTTACATTTACCTTCCACTTCCTGGTAGGAGAGTGCTCCCTGACCCTCCAAACTGGCATCAGCATGCAGGATAAACCATTTGTTGGGTCAGCAAGGACTAGGACTGGCACGTGAATCAGGCAAATAATGATTTCCCGTAAAGCCCTGTCACATCTCTCATCCCGCCATGTCCCCAATGGAGAGGAGAGGAGCCCCTCCCCTGTCCCAGGCCAGACACACCAAATGTGTTAGGGTAAAGTATCCATAGCCCAGACCAAACCAGGTCGGAGCTGCTGAGAGAAGGGGTTCTTCCTTCAGCCCAGACCTGCCAGAGTTGTTGTTGCTATGAGAGAGAAATATTTCTTACCTAGTTCTTACATGCTCTGTAGAGAAAGAGCAGTTGGATGTTTTTTCTCCCCTTTGTAGCTCAAATTGTATCCCTCTCATCTTACTTTCTGTTTTAGCCTGCTCTCTCTCTTTTTCTTGGCCTTGTTTCAGAGCCCTCACAGCCCAATTCTCTGCCCTAACTTTGAGTCCTCTACTGCACCCTGAACTTTTCATTCTAACCCCACCCTAGAGCCTGCATCTCTAGAGCCAGTGCCCTCATCCCCCTGCACTCCAACTCTTTTTCCCATGTAGCCTGATTTAGGGTGTACTCATATTAATTTAGAAAATATGATGAAAATTTAATTTATTAGCTTACATTTTATTTAATTTAATTGAGTTATAAAGTTACAGTTGCATTACTGCTATTCAAAAGATACATACGGCATTATATGCTACAAAGTTTTGGTTAATATACTCACACCCTTCTTTGATAACCTGGTGGTAAGAGACACAGGACCAGCCTTGCAGTTCAGGTTTTCAATTCTTGAGTGAAAGATGCAGTGCTTAGAAAAAGCTAATGTTACTTAGGATTTACTTGACTAAGTTAAACTTAAAATCAAAACCTAATAAACAAAGAATAAAAACTTAGGGAAACCGAGCTTAGCCTAGTTCCTTTGAAACATAAAGTTTAAGAACAAGTACAGCCTACTGATAGTAGATAGAGAGAGCGTGGAGGAAGTAAGTCAGAATGATAGAGCGACATGCTCTAGCAAGGTGGGTTACCTCTTTTATAGGGCACAAGCGCCGGAAATCCTTCCTCCTATGCCCAAATTTCATTCCTTACCCACAAAACATTAGGGGACACTTACTTCATAGGCTAGTATGTTTGTGCGTGTTGATGACATGTACATATGCACATAAGTTCCCCTGTGGTGTACCTGTTAAGTCTGTGAGTACAACACTGAAACCCCCCCATGCCATTCTCCATTGTCGATTGGTCTAGGTAAAGGTCTTAGACAGGCATGGGTACCTATCTATTTAAGTATCAAGATAAAGGTCAATTTTCCTTTCTGAGTAAAAGGTCACAATATAGAGATGCTCACTTTGCCTTAGCTTAACATACAGGATAGGGCCTGTAGGTCCTCGTAAGTCATGTGCCCCAGCCCCCTAATCATTTTTATTGCCAGCCGCTGGACTCTCTCCAGTTTGTCCACATCCCTTCTCATGTGGGTCCCAACCCCAAAAGTACTCACATTTCACCCCAATGGCCCCAAATGCCAACTTTTAATATGTAAATAGGGTGCTGCCATGGTCAAGTCACTCCTGAGCTCTCCAGTGGAGCCTGCTGGCAGAGAACGAGGTGAAAATTAGCCAGGACGTCGCTCAGTCAATTCCCTCTGCTCCCAGCAGGGGGTATCGGAAAGCTCCAGGATCACTCGCATCCCTTTCTCTCATCAGCTTCAGGCCCCAGGGTTACAAATGCACAAACCAGTTGGGAGTCTCCCCTGGGCTCAGGGTGTGGGGCTGTTCTGAGGGGATGGACTTTCACACTTGGGATATTAGTGCAAAGATACAATTTCAATTTCTCTTAGAGAAATCTGAGGGCAATTTATATTTAGTAAAAATCTTATTTAGTGAAAGGAAATCTGCAGTGACAGCCTGGTTACTGGGGTGCAAAACACTTTCCTCCTGGGAGAAACAAGAAGTTAGAATTAGAAATTTACATTGTTTGTTCCAATGTTGGTACAGGTTTAATTTTGCTTCTGTGTAGGTTTGTTTCAGGCTGTGACTGTTTTGGTTTATTGGGTTGTTTTGGTTTTTTTAGTTGGAATAGAGCTTTTAATTGACATTTGCTGGATTCGAATGGCTGACCTGCAACACCAGTTTTGACATAGTTCTGCATATTTTATACAGATTTGGCCAGTATTCAAGGATGTGATTCCCTTATAGGAGGTTTTAGTGGTCAGGCTTATTTAGTTTATGTTATTTTATCATCCTGCTGTAGCACACCTTTTTGATAAAATGTTGAAATAATTAATTTATGGTATTTGGTAGTTTTTATTTTAAAAAAAAGTTTTTCTTAATGTTTGGGATTTAAATTAAGCATTGTTTTTTGTTTCAATTTTTCATTTAGGTTTTGGTTATTGATGGGATCTTTAAGAACTTTGGTTTTAATACTAAAATGTGGACAGATTTAAATTATTTAGAGTAAACCCTGTTTACTATTTTATTTTAATAAAGGTTGTATTGCTCTAACCCCTGGCCGGGGGGAGAGGAGATGAGCCTGGCCTTTAACTGAGAAGGAGCAGAGGCATGGGAGGCATGGCCCCTTCTCTGTACATCTCTGCCCGCTCCGCACTGCCCCCAGCCCCACTGCGCTGCCCCGCAGGCTCCAGGGCTGGAGCAGCCTCCATGCTGCACTCCCGGCCATGGCCATGGCCCATGTGCAGACCTGGGAGGGAGGAGGATGCCGCGTGCTTGGGGAAGAGGCAGGGCCAGGGCGAGGATTTGGGGAGGGATCCAATGGGGCTGTGAGGGGGTGGGACTGGGGGCAGGGCCAGGGCGAGGATTTGAGGAGGGATCAATGGGGCAGTGAGGGGTGGGGCTGGGGCAGGGCCAGGGTGGGGATTTGGGGAGGGATCCAGTGGGGAAGGAGGGGGCGGGGGCGGGGGGGAGTGTCCCTCTGGGCTCTGCCTGTGTACCGGAGCAGAGGGCAAAATTGTTTGTTTGTCCAGTGTCCCGACCAAACATCGCTTGGGACGCGGGACAAACAAGCAAATATCGGGACGGTCCCAATAAAATCGGGACGTCTGGTCACCCTACATCAGGCTTCAAGTTGAGAATCATTTCCCCTTCCCGCTCTGTGGGAGGGGAGACTTTTAAACGCGCTCTCTGGGCGACTGCACATGGCTAAGCAAAGAGAACAAACCCCCAATCCCCCCTGTGCTTTGGGGGCCAGGTTTGCGGTGGGAATCCTGTAGTTCACATGACTTCACGCCTGGGCATTGGGATTCTTTACCAGTGTCTCTGGCATGGGGGCAGTTTTGTGCTCACAGCTGTGATGGTCGAGTGGTTAAGGGGTTGGAGTTGAAATCCAATAGGGTTTCCTCTGCGCAGGTTTGAATCCTGCTCACAGCGAGGCCTGTGTTTTAGCCAGTCTCTCACCGGGGCAATACCTCTGTACAACCCCCTGAGACACTCTCAATTCTCTCCCCACCCCAAGGAAATCCTGTTCTGCTCCTTTCATAGAGATCCCTGGGACACCCCCTCACACTGTGTCCCTGAGGGGTCAGGCAAACTCTCAGCGCCTGAGGCCTCTGCCACTCACCTGGTGCCCCATAGATCAGCCATAGCCCTGGTCCTGCTCCTCTCTCTAGGGTGTGAAAGGAGCCAAGTCTGCGACTCCGTGGGAGCTACGGGGCTGCAGAACCAACAGAGGAAAAATAGGTGCTCAGCGCCCACTGGCAGCCAGCTCCCCCCCCCACTACAGGCCTTGCTGACAAGCTCCTCCTCTTCCCCTTCAGTGACTTCCACCTGCCAGTGATCAGCTGTTCAGTGGGGTGCAGGAGGGGCTGGGCGGGGAGGGGGAGGAGCAGAGGTGGGGGAGGGAGAGGAATGGGGCAGGAAGGTGCAGGGTGGGAAGAGGTGGGACAGGGGTGGGGGCTTGGGGAAGGGGTGGAGTGGGGGCAGGGCCTGGGGAGGAAAGGGGGGATTTGTCCTGGGCCCTGCACCCCTCTAGGGCCGGCCCTGAAGGGAAGCACCGACTATCACAGTGACAATACAACTGACCAGCATTGCGGGGGAGGCTGAGGGAGATCCGCACTCACCAGGTCTCTTCTCTCCCCCACGGTGAGCCAGACACTGCTCTCTCCTGGCTCTCACTCTAGCAGCTGGACGCCAAGGAGCCATTTCCCCTCAGGAAGTGCATTGAGTGCCCCTGTGGTGCTGCGGGGGCTGGCGCTGCTGCTGCCTGTGGGGCTGGCAGGGGGGCCGATGTCTGCACAGACTCTCAGCTGCCAGGCCGGAGGGGGCACTTGGGACCTTACCAGACTGGCTCAGTGAAGACGGGGGTTGACAGAGCAATACAGACGCTCTCCAGAGCACGGAGCAGCAGCCGCCCATGCAGCCAGGCAATGAGTATTTCCCACAGCCTGGAGCCGAGGGGGAGGCGGCAGCTGCTGTTCCAGCTCCTCAGGGACAGGCTCTGTCAGCCAACAGCCACTTCTTACTCCCCACAGCTAAGGGCGCCGGGTTCCTCCGGTGGGGGTGTGGAGCAGCCATTCGTTTTCCTGTTCACGCTCCTCTGCGGTGTGAAAATCGGGGAGGGGAGGCACTTCCCTCCCGAAATGACGCCCAGTGGGGGAAGCCAGGACAACAGGGTGGGGCGGCAGGTGGTGGCCAGACTCTCACTGCCAGGGTCTAGTCTAGCTCAGGGTCCAGCTCAACTTCCTCCCCGCACCACTGGCCCCCAGTCCCCTTCCACCACCAGGTCAACCCGGGCACTAGGGCAGGAACGGGGTGAGGCAGCAAGTCAAGCTGAGCAAGGCAGGGAAAAGTGAGTCTTGTCTTCATGGGCCGCTCACAGTGACGTCCTTTTTTGGTGCAACTGCTGCAAAAACCTCCTGGGCAGAGAAGTAACAGGTCAAAATAGTGCTGCACAGCTGCCAAAGTAGCTCAGTTGGGAGAGCGTTAGACTGAAGGTCCCTGGTTCAATCCCAGGCTTTAGCAGGTCTTTTCATCCCTCTCTGTGCAGGGGCAGCTCGTTCACTGGGAGCACAGTGGTGTCTACACCCAAGATGAGCAGGGCTGCCCTAGAGGATTTAGGGGGTCTGGAACAAAGCAATTTTGGGGGCCCCTTCCATTAAAAAAAAGTTGCAATGCTGTAGTCTCATGGGGCCCCTGCAGGGCCTGGGACAAATTGCCCAACTTGCCTCCCCTGTGGGTGGCACTGACGGTGAGTCTCTGATCTTGGGCTCTGCAGTAGGAAAACACAGAATGGGCTTCTGCCCCTAGTTGGCCCACCTGACCTTTAACAAGGAGAGATGGGAGCTGTCTTTCCCAACATGGCAGGCAGAGAGTGAGGCAGGGGGACCCTCAGGAGTGGTGCCAGAGGGCTGCTGGGCAGTGACAGGCAGGGACTGGGGGTGAAAACTCCTATGTGCAGCTGAGCGAGGGCAGTACCAGAGAAGGGGCATCTGTAAAAGTGGCCCTGTGGAAGGTGGAAGGGATTTGGGGGCCCAGGAGGAGGTGCTTGATGTTCAGTGCCTTGGAGCAGCTGGACTTCGACATGGTGGGTGTTCAGGAAATGCACGTTCATGACTTTAGGATAGATCAATAGGCAGAGGGTGATTGGAGGAAGGGCCTCCTGGCCAGGGAAGAATGATGGGGCTGGAGTCTTGTTCTTCACATTCGCGGTGCGAGTACAGAAGGTGGGGGAGCTCCGACCAGGGAGGGTCTTACTGGTGGGCTTTGTGCTCTGTAGCACTGGTTACTGCTATATTAGTGTGTATGGTCCCCAGTTAAGGCATGAGAGGGAAGATCAAAGGCTCCCTTCCTCTGGAATGCCTGGTGTGTGGTGGTGGGGTGGGGGGGGGGTTTAATTGTGTCAGCTGGCCTGAGCACCGCTGGTCCCGTTTTCCCAACCGTCAGAGGAAACGTTTTTACAATGAGCACTACCTGGCGCAGGTCTGTAGTGAGGTTGGCTTAGAGGAGCTCACTCCAGCCACAGAGGGGGTTCACCTTTCTGCGAGGACAGACCAGGAGTCGCACTGACCAGATTTATGCTTAGCTTCTGTGTCTTTAGCATGTTGCTTCTCAGATTCTTTCTTGGCCTGACTTGTTACACTTTGACACTTAACAGGCCAGAGTTTATGCACCTTCCTATTATCCTCACTAGGATCTGATTTCCAAATTTTGAGGAATGACTTTTTGCCTCTAACAGCCTCCAGTACTCGGCCGTTTACCTAGAGTGGCGTTCTGCTGGTCCTCCTATTGTCGTTTCTGATTCAGGGCAAACGTTTCATCTGAGCCTCTAATTGTGGCATTTTTAAACGGTCTGCATGCTGCTTGCAGGCACCTAACACTTGTGACAGCAGCTCCTTTTAATTCCCATCCAACCATCTGTACTTATGCCGATAGGTCGACTTTAGGTCTTGAACTTTGAGCGGTAGCTGAGAAGATGGCAAATCGGGCAGAAACCCGTTCAACAAACCTCTTCATTTCCTTGTTATTTCCTGACTTCTTCATTCATCGCCTTTTCCTTATTTCCTGGCTGAGGCGGCGGCCTGCCAGGGAGCTCCCCGGCACTTCTGGCTGCCTGGGCTGAAGGCAAGAGGCAGGCCTGGGCGTGGCGAGGGCCTCCTGTCCCGGAATGAGGCCGCACTGCTTCCTGGTCCCCTTTTCCCACCCACAGCGGCAGGCGGCTGCTGCGGGAGAACACGAGGGAGGCTCTCGGGACGCCAGACAGTGCTGTGTGGCTGTCAGGGGAAAGAGCCTTCTTCTCTAAAGATGGCTGGCAGAAAGGTGGTGCTCAGCTCTGTCAGCGACCGGCCCAGTAGCCTCGCTGCCAGGGGATGCAGACATTTCTGTAAGGTGCAGAAAGAGGGTATTTGGCTTCCAAGTTAATATGAGAAATATGCATTTAGGAGATGGAATTTCCCTTATTTCATTAGGGCCCCAGTGGCCTAATGGACAAGGCAATGGCTTTCTAAGTCAGAGATTGTGGGTTTGAGTCCCATCTGGGGTGAAAAACTGCCTCTATATTGCAAAGAAACCTTGGCCTTATTTTCACCAAGGAAGCTGGGAGATGTTTGAACACAAAATACTGGATCTTGGGAAAAATCCCCCAGAAATGGCACCTTGACAAATGCTTTCTAAACCCCTCAGTAGCAAACAGTTAATACTAGTGTTTGAGACTAGAGGGAAGGGGAGTGTTTACTCTGACACCTCAGTGAGTGAAACAGACGGAAAGAGCAAGGCTGTTCTGAAAGAGAATGGATCTGTCTGGAGACAAAGCAGCCCCTGAGAATGAGCAAGGGTGTGAAAAGAAGAGGTTCAAATGTGTGTTAGATGTTCGTTTGTGTTAGAGGGTTTATCCCTTCACCCTCCCATTACTGGGTCCTTCTTGCGTACACACAGAGCAGCAATACCCAAAGTCCGAAGGTGCAAACAATTAGATGTTTATTAGGTTGAACTTCCAGCAAGCAACGATTCCAGTTTCCTTCCTCAGTGTCCCCATCCCAGCCCTGACGCCACAGAGCCTTGCCTGAATCCCTGTTCCCATTCTCCCCCTTAGCAAGACATAGGACATATGGTGACACATTTCCTGATAGGGCCAGGCATCAAGGTGGAAGGTGCTGATATTCCATTTGTCCCACTGCCCCGTGCGTAGTACAGTGCCCTGCACCTTCTCTCGTACGGGCGGGCCACACCTGTTCCAATTAGTGTTCCAGACTTCCCACTATAGTGGGTCCAAGAAGGTTGGGTCCAGGTTGTCTAGTGCAGGGGGCAGGGGCTTACTCCATTACTTCTAGGTTATTTCCATAGGCAACGTATCACAAGTATACTTAGCAATACACCAGCCGCTGTAATAATCCACAGCAACACCGAGAGACCTGAGCACTGCAGCATGGTCCAGCATCCCGGCCACCACCGAAACACCTCCTCTCCTCCTTCGACGGGGTCAAGCTCTTAACATGTCCAGTTGCTGGCGGTTGCATACGCTGCCACTGCAGGTTTTCGTGCTTTTGTCCATATCATAAGTCCATTGAATGTCCACAGAGAAATGGGTTATTGTCCAAACCAACTTAACCACATGGTGTGGAATCAGGCTGTATGCGCTGGTTCGATTATTCACAGCAGTAAGATTCACAGATCTATCTGTGCGCCAAAGCCCAGAGAGCAGCGTGTAGATGTGGAGTTTGATTAGGGGCTGGTGTAATTGTGCCCCAGTAATATGCACATTTCCAGCAAAACACCTCATATACAGTACACCCAATTGTCCACCCCTTGCCACGGGCCATTGGGTGTGCTCCTCCACGGCCATCAGGGAGGGGCACAGTCAGACATCTTCTCTGGATTTACACCATTTTACACACCCCTCCATTGATTCCCAGCGAGCAAATCCCCTTCTCATTATTCCCATAGGGCTTGTAGGGCCCACCTTAGCTGCCGATTCACTTCCAGATACCACGGTAGCTATTACACAGGTGCTGGCTTCCTAGTCGAGCATTTTAAATTTCCATACACATCTTCCCCCAGGTCAGCCTTTTGAAGCCACCCCCACCCATGTCATGAGGTTTTCTGTTAATTGAAACACAACAATGCTAACAACCAGACAAACACCACAGAGAAACAACACAAAACATAGATTCATGGTATTATGGGTTAGTCTTTTGCTGGCACCAGCTTGCTTCTAGAGTGTCTGAAAAACAAAAGAAACAATTTCCATACACACCCCCGGTGGGGACAGATTAGTGCTTAATAATAATAATACCACTGCCTTTTACAAATGTCCTTGCTAATTGCAGGAAAAACAGAAGAATTACCTCCAGGCTGTCCGTACTTTGTTCTATAGTCAGATAGTGAATTACCCCACTCACTGGTCATTTATGAAATTCATGAGGTGGTGTGCCTCAGTTTCCTCCCTTGTACAACAGACCCAGTTTGCAATAGTTTCTCTGCTGTACCAAGCTTTAAGTTTATCCTCAGGTAATAGCTGAGAGACAGCTTTAGATTTAGCTTTAGCACAGTACATACACACACACACTCCTTAGGGTTAACCTGTCCCCCTTATTTTCAGGCTTAACTTGTTTTTTCTCCTCCCTTTCCTGGAGGGCCACAATCTGAGTCTTCCAGTAGCTTGATTGCTGACCAGATGTATTCCTTATTTGCAGCTCCTTTGTGCTGCCACTGATGGGCAGTTCTCTCCTTCCCCCATCAGTGAGGTCATTTGCATTCACACCGGCTTTCGGGCTTGGCTTTTGGATCCAAAGCCATCAGCTGCTCAGAGACTGTCTTAAAAGGGACACAATCAACTTCCACCCGAGTTCTGATTACTTTCCACTTTCATCTTCTGCTTCAAAACTCACAGATCTGAAAAAGAAACCACAACCTATTGTGGCTCCCTTTGGAGCCCTAATAGGGTTTGAGCTAAGTACCATGTTTTGTTTGCATTTCTTTTACCCCTTCTCCAATATACACTGCACACGTCCTGGGAAAACGCACATTCCTTCCATAATTTAACCTTCATAACATTATATTACAAACCGTAAATCTCAGTTTAGGTTTTTAAAACCTTACACAATTACACACAAAATTTTGTTTTGTCTAACATCCCTTGCATCTTGTACAACCAGAGACAGCCAGGGGCAGGCAAGTTAAGTTCCAATAGAAACCCCGGACATTCCTTTAGTGATTTTGCTTACATTACCCAGGAGTCAAATCATTTTGATGAGATTATCTCTCCGCCTGCTGCCTGCAGCCGTCCCCTATAGACCATTTCTGTGGGCAAAGGGCCCATTTCCCCTCAGAATGACTGGGGAGCTCAGCAGGGAACCCAGGGGGCTGCGGGTCAGGAGTGAGGGGCACCAGCAGAGCTGTGAGTCTGGAGGTCAGGACTGGGATAGCTGGGGCTGCGGGTCGGGAGTGAGGGGCACCAGCAGAGCTGTGAGTCTGGAGGTCAGGACTGGGATATTAGGGGCTTCGGGGCGAGAGTGAGGGGCACTGGTAGAGCTGAGGGAAGCCCAGGAGGCTGCAGGTTGGGAGTGAGGGGCACCGGCAGCGCAGTGACTGGGGAGCTCAGTGGGGATCCCAGGGGGCTGCGGGTCGGGACTGAGGGGCACCAGCAGAGGTGTGAGTCTGGAGGTCAGGACTGGGATATGTGGAGGCCAGGAAATAATTAATAAGGATTTGAAGGGATCTTAAATGTATGTTAGTTAAGTTAGCATGAGTTAGGCTAGCTGTGACCCTAATGATGTGAGATTTGTAGAAGCAAGATAATGTGGAACAGAGTGAACTGTGTGAAAAGTCATTACGACCTTGCAATATGCAGTCTTGCTTTTTTTCTAGTAGTGAGACAAATAAGATAGCAAAGAAGCTTATGTATAAACAAATGCAAATGTTTTCTTTTTACTGTCTCCAGGATTGCTAGCTATTGTCTGTAACAAAGGTATAAATGCTTGCTGTGATTGTTTACTAATTGAGAGAGACCTGTCCGGGGCAAGGGGCAACCCTGTTTCCTAGGACACTCTCTCCCTCTATTGTAATTACTGGAGAAAGAATAAAGTATTTGATTTTGCTGCACCCAAACAAAAAGCGAGAACTGAGTTTTTCTTCGACAATTTGGGGGCTCGTCCGGGATGGCAATGCCCACGGACACACAGACGGCTACTACGGATCGTTCCCCTTCGAACCCCATGGCGCCACAATAGAGGTAAGAGACCTTTTGAAATCTCTATTGGGGTATCGGAGGAGGACTGTCCCTGAGGACGTCTGTCTCTGTTGGGCTCACGCCATCTGAACTTATTGACTGTGCAGCAGGATCAAATGCAGAGTGGTATTGGGGAGAGGCCCCAATAAGGTTAGTTTATAGCAGTACTGGGAACTGCTGAGTTGGCCAACAAGGTAAATGCATAGGTAAATGCATAAGGTAATGCATAGGTAAATGCATTAGAATGCACCGGTGCTGAGGGGTTTTTACCGCCTCAAGAGGGGTTGTCATACCGCCTCATGGTATTGGTCCGGACCAGGTAAAGATGCATCGTGGTTAAAAAAAAAAATTTAAAAAAGGGTTTAAAAGGGTTAAAAAGAGAAAAAGAGGCCTTGGTGTGTGTGTGTGTGTGTACACCAGTGTGAGTGATCTTTATCGGAAGACGCCCAGAGTACCCTGTGAAGCGGAAGCTAATGATCAGGACTGCTCTAACGCAAGCCCGGTAACTAGTGGATCTTTAGGAGATCCGACCCACGGTGGGCTGACTCAGCCTGGCATAGTCCGGCGAGGAAGCTGCCTGGGTCTAGGAGTGTGTGAACCCATCTTCCCTCCCCTTTCCCTTCTGTGTGGGCTACTGACAATCTGATCGTCTCACTGGACGCAATCAGAGTAAGCGGCGCCGTCTCCCAGAGACTAGCCGACGCTCTTTGCTGAAGGGAGGTGTAGGAGAGTCGTAGTCTTCCTTGTGAGTCTCTCTTGTGTGAGTGCCCTGTAGGGAGAGATCCTTAGATTCTGATCCGCTAGCGCGGACAGGGCACCCCCTCAGTTTGTGTGATTGGAACATGGGGGAGGGACAGTCTAAACTTTCCACCTTACCCCCTAAGGGTACCCCAGCATATTACATGTACGTACATTATGGTCCTAAAACCTGCAGGTATTTAAATGATTGGAATCTGTACACGCGTGAAAATTCATTTAAACAATGCCCATTAGAAGGTACCTTTGAGTTGGATAAACTTACATACCTCAGAGGAACCCTTACTTCACAAGCCTCTGCTGCGCAGTGCGAGCAGTTTATGTATTGGTGGGAGGAAGCAACAAAGAGACTCCATGAGTCTCGGGTGCGGAGTCTGAAGGACTCCCAGGTAAAATTAAAAACTGAAGTACAGGATTTAAAACTTAAATGTAAGACATCCAAATGTCTTCCTGCTCGGGCACAGCCCTCTGCTTCTCTTTATCCCCAGTTAATTAAGGCTGAAAGTGAGGCGGAGACTGCTGAGGACATAGTGGATTTTTTTAGCAGCATTCCACAGCCGCAGCCAGTTCCTCCCCCTGCTCCCCCTTCTCGGAATGTGCAGGCAGTGGTAATATCCCCGCCGCCGATAGCAACTGCACAAGTTGTTCATTCTCCTTCTTCGGAAGAATTCTCTTCTTCACTACTGAATGATTCCAGTAGCCCAATTAACCCTGCTTCTACTGATAACAATGCCGGCTACTTTCTTAGAAGCACGGCACAGGCACTCCAGGCTCCTTTAAGAGACTTGCCTGGAGCTGGAGCTGGAGCTGGGGGGTTAGTTAAGGTACATGCCCCTTGGACACCTGGAGATCTTAGAAACTTGGTGAAAGAATTTGCTAAAATCAGGGAGGAGGCAGTAAAGTTTAGAGAAGAGCTCCAGACAGTGATTCAGTGCTATAATCCATCTTGGGCAGATATTAATCAACTTTTACGAGCTGTACTGCCAGCTGAAGTTCAGCAGCGGCTTATCAAACAGGCAGCTTGGCCTGATGCCGACCCTGGTATTGAGCATGCTTTGACAGAGGCTAGGAATCGTCTCTTAACCTCTATTGCAGAAGTTTGTCCTAAGAAGACAGATTGGACTAAAATTGCTAACTGTAAACAGAACAAAGGCGAGTCCCCTGCTGATTATCTAGATAGACTGACAAAGGTCTTTGAACAGCATTCGGGAATTACTAATCCAGCTGAAAATGCCAGAGAAGCGGTAGGAGCTGCTTTTGTTCAGGGACTCTTACCAAAAGTTCAGCAACCATTAAGAACTATTTGTATTGGCTGGCAAACTAAACCCCTTTCAGAATTGGTGACAGTTGCCAATCATTGTACAGCTTGCATAGAACAGAAGAAAGAAAATAGTGAAACAAAACTTCTGGCTTTACAGTTACAAACTTATCAGAACAGGGGTCGTGGGGGAATGAGAAGAGGACGGGGACGAGGTCGTGGGCGAGGTATGGGAAGGGGTTCCTCGTATCCAGCCCAGAATCCTGCCCCAACTGGGAGCACTGCATGCCACTTTTGTGGTCAGGAGGGACACTGGAGAAATGAGTGTCCAAACCGATTAGCTCAAAACCCTACTCTGTTCCCAAATCCTGAAGCGCCTGTTTTTTCCCCACAAGAAACCCCATACTAGGACAGCCTGAGGGAACGTAACTGCATCATGAATCCTTTAATTCCTATTAATCAGGAAGGCCCATATGTTGATTGTAAAATTGCTGGAAAATCTGTTACTTGTCTTGTGGATACGGGAGCCAGTAGATCTGCTTTGAGATCCTCAGAGTTTCCCTCTGTTCCTTTGTCAACTTTGTCTGTTAATGCTGTGGGCATTTCAAACTGTCCTGTTTCGCACCCTGTCACAATCCCCCTTGCTGTTTTGCTTGGCCCTCTTGCTGAAGAGCATGCGTTTTTGCTCAGCCCCTCCTCTCCCGTGAATTTGCTGGGAAGGGATCTGTTGTGTAAATTTATTGTACCATTTATTGTACACCAGATGGCGTATTCTTACAAGTTCCTGATGAGAATACTGACCTGGTGTTGGCCACACTCCATATACCAGAGCCAGCTAAATCAAAGACACCTCTCAGCCCTGACCTTGTACATTTGTTGTCACAAGTGCCCCCCCATCTCTGGTCTCGTCATGCAAATGAAGTGGGACAGATTAGGACAGCCGAGTTGGTTAAAATTCTTGTTGACCCTGCTAAAATTTTGCCAAGGATTCCACAATACCCACTGCGTCCTGAAGCAGTGGAAGGAATAGCTCCAGTCATTGAGTCTTTATTACAACAAGGTATTATTGTTCCCAAGATTAGTTCTTGTAATACTCCTATCTTTCCTGTAAAGAAGCCAGGAAGGAACACCTATCGGTTTGTTCAAGACCTCCGCGCGATTAATGCTGTGGTTTTGCCTTCTTTTCCAGTGGTTCCAAATCCAGCTACAATTCTTTCTTGTATTCCACCGTCAGCCACTTATTTTACTGTTGTGGATTTGTGTTCAGCTTTTTTTTTCTATTCCCATTCACCCAGATAGTCAGTATTTGTTTGCCTTTACTTATAAAGGATGTCAGTATACCTGGACCAGGTTACCCCAAGGGTATACTGAGTCTCCATACCTGTTTTCTCAGATCCTAAAGAAGGATCTGGATGATGTGGTTTTCCCCGGAAAATCAGTGCTTATACAGTATGTGGATGACCTTTTGCTGGCATCTTTCTCTTTTGAATCTTGTAAAACTGATACTCTGACACTTTTAACTGCTTTAGCTGCCAAAGGTCACAAAGCATCCCAGGAAAAACTCCAACTGTGTCTACCCAAGGTTCATTATCTTGGTCATGATATTTCTCATGGCAAGCGTCATTTATCAAACTCTCGTATTTCAGCTATTTTAAATATGCCTAGGCCTGGTACTATTTCTCAAATGCATACTTTTCTGGGCATGACTGGATACTGCAGACAGTGGATTTTAGGTTATGCAACAGTGATTAAACCCTTACAGGATCTGACTAAGTCAGGTACCCCTGAGCCGCTTCCTTGGCCCCCAGAAGCTGAGAGAGCTTTTGTTACTATCAGAGACTATCCAGTGCACCGGCCCTGGGACTTCCTGATTATTCTAAACCATTTACTCTTTTCTGTCATGAGTGTAATGGGTTTGCTTTGGCTGTACTAATGCAAAAGCACGGAGACAAACACCGTCCCATTGCTTATTACAGTACTGCCCTGGACGCTGTGGCAGTAGCATTTCCCCCTTGTTTGCGGGCTGTGGCTGCAGCAGCCCTTTCTGTTCAGGTATCTGAATCTATTGTATTAGGCTCCCCTTTGATTGTGGCTGTTCCTCATGCTGTGGCTGCGCTGTTGTTAAAATCTAAGACACAGCATTTATCCACTTCTCGTCTTAGCAAAACAAGCTCATATTTTGTATCTTCATCTCATTTTACTTTGGCTCGTTGCCCTGTTCTTAATCCAGCCTCTTTATTGCCTGGGCCTGAAGATGGAGAACCGCATGATTGTGTGTTTGTAACATCTGTTCTTACTCGTCCTAGAGATGATTTACTGGATGTGCCTTTGCAAAATCCTGATTTCCTTTATTTTGTGGATGGCTCGTGCTTGCGAGATTCTAAGGGTAAATTAGTTGCTGGTTATGCTGTATGTACTACCTGTGCTGTTGTTGAGAGTGCTTTCCTTTCTTCAGTGTTTTCCTCTCAAGTAGCTGAACTTGTGGCTTTGACTCGAGCTTGTGTTCTGGCTAAAGATCAAACAGTTACTATCTATACAGATTCTCGTTATGCTTTTGGAGTAGTACATGATTTTGGGTTGCTTTGGAAATACAGAGGCTTCCTTACATCCACTGGTTCTCCTATTAAGAATGGTTTTTATGTATCTGCTCTTTTGGATGCTCTTTTGTTGCCTAAAGCTATTGCTGTTGTTAAATGTACTGCTCACAAGACCCCTCATGATGAAGTTACCCGTGGAAATGCTCTGGCAGACTCTGCAGCCAAAGCAGCGGCCCTTTCCGCACCTCAGGCTGAACATACTTGTGTACTGATAGAGCAGCCTTCACTGGCCTCCCTTGACGATCTGGCTAGGATCCAGGAGGCAGCATCGAGACCCGAGAAACACTCTTGGAGTGCTGCTGGATGCATTTTACATTCTGATCATCTTTGGCGTGCCCCGGATGGTCGCCTGGTGGCACCAAAGATGTTACTGCCCTATCTTGCTCGCATATACCATGGAATGGCACACGTGAGCAAAGGGGGGATGGTTGCTGCAGTTACCCGAGATTGGTTTGCACCCAGTTTCCCTTCTGTAGCACATTCCTACTGTCAACACGGTGTGATTTGTCAACAGCACAACATTGGTAAAGCTGTTAAAGCTAAGCGGGCAGCCCACCCTCCTCCTTGGGGACCTTTTGTAAATATTCAAATTGATTTTATTCAAATGTCTAAATGTTGTGGTTATGAATATGTATTAGTTTTAGTTGATGTATTTACCAATTGGGTTGAAGCTTTTCCCTGCAGGAAAGCAGATGCCAGGACTGTTGTGAAACTTCTGCTTAAGGATTTTGTACCACGTTTTGGCATCCCTGTGAGTATCAACAGTGATCGTGGAACTCACTTTACTGGACAGATTGTAAAGGAGTTATGTGCAGCTTTGCAGATCCAACACAACCTTCACTGCCCTCATCACCCACAATCTGCTGGGACAGTGGAACGCCAGAACGGGATTTTAAAAAATAAACTGGCCAAGATTTGTGCTGAAACAAACTTAAAGTGGCCAGATGCCCTTCCTTTGGCACTGATGAGTATGAGAGCCATTCCCAATTGAAAGACTGGACTCAGCCCTCATGAGATTTTGACAGGACGCCCAATGCGACTACCAACTGCACCCCCGCTAACCATAGCTCAGATGGACATTCATTTGATGGATGACATAATGCTTAAGTATTGTCAGGCACTAATGAAATGTGTTAAGTCTTTTTATACACAGGTGAAGGAAGCCTTACCGAAGGATCCTATGCAACCTTGCCACTCGTTGGAACCAGGAGACTGGGTCTACATAAAGGTCCATCAACGAAAGACTGCCTTGGCTCCACGCTGGAAAGGCCCTTTCCAAGTCCTGTTGACCACCAACACTGCTGTGAAGTGTCAAGGACTACCTGCCTGGACCCATGCATCGCACTGCAAAAAGACCCCTCCACCTCGGGAGGACACTCCTACTGATGATCAACGTACTCCTTCTTCTAGCCCTGCTGTACCTGCTGGACAGCGGAAGAAGAGGACAAGGTGACGTACTAGCAACCTCTCCCTTGTCCTCTGACAGACCTACTGTGCCTTTGGATTTTTCTAAAGGAACTCCAACATTACAGACCTCTTCCCTTTATCATGCTAAACCACAATTGTTTTGGGGGGAGAAAAAAAGATACATTCATTCTGCAGAAACCTCCAAAGTGCAGGGATTCCTGACTAAAGGAGACATTAAGAACTGGCCCTGGTGGAAGAAATGAAGCATTGTTAATTGGCAAGGAGGGAACTGTGGGGAGCGTTCTTGGGAATGTGGGGTTGAATGGTGGCTTGGATTTCTTCCAGGGGCAGGGCTCTGTGCTTATGGACAAGTACCCTGGGGATGTACTGCCCTCCCTAATTGGCTTTCAGATGATGACTACTGAAAGCGCCTTGCTACCACAAAGGTTACCCCCACTAGCCCCTCAACCCTGGCCATCACTTCTGTAATTTATCCAGATATAAATAAAATTGTATATTCTAATGAAATTCATTGGCCGAGGCCTTCCCATCTTAGTGATTTATTAGAATATTGCTCAGAAAGACTATTTTTTAAAGTTCAAAAGAATTCATATGAGAGAACAATTGAGTGGAAAACGTATGGATCAGTGAAAACAGAGATCCATAATATTACTGCAAATCAGCCCCAAGAATTTATAAATGAAATTGATGGGTTCCATGGTGAAGTAGATGTGATGATTCTTCCTGGAATTTGTGCTATGTTACCTAAGAGAGGCCCTTATTGTTATTTGGTTACCCAATTAGTGAATAATCAAACGACTACCCAAAGAGTTTGTTCTGCTACTGGAAATTTTACCTGTATTGAGACCATTCCAGTAACTGATAATGTGACCTGTACTTTATTGCAATACACTCCCTCTTATGCTATTCATGTTAATGCCTCTCAGAAATATATGAAGGTCTACAACCAACAGATGTGGTATAGACCTACGCTGAGGGGAAATGTAGCAGAATCTCGGTGGACTGTACTTAACACTACACTAGGGACTGTGAAGTTTACATTGCCTTTATCTAGTTTTCAGATCACCTCTACATATCCAAATTGTTCACAAGGGGCTGCCATTAGATTAGCACAACAGAGGGCCTGGGTTATTTCCTCTAGAAAGAAGAGGGATCTGACCGGATCCTTATGAGATGGGGCCAATTCTGCCTCTGCTGTTTGGAATATTTTTAAGAACCAGGAACATGATGAGAAATTGGGCCAATTAGAGAAGGCCACCGGCCTAATTTCTGGGGCACAGCTAACCCAAGTGCAAACCGGAGTGGGTGAGTTACATATCATTTCCACCCTTATTTCTATGACCCAGAATTTATTGAGAGAGATGGTACTGAATATCACTGAGGCTGGGAAGGCATTGCAGTGGGATCTAGCATGTTCAGAAATTCAGGATTTCCTGAATGACCAGCTGATGGCCATTCGGAATGATCTAGTGCACCAAGCTTGGCCCACTGCCCTTACAGACACGTCAGGAGTACCATCTAATCTGTGGCCATGGAGACATACTTGGAGACTTTCTGGATGGAAGTGTGGACGTTCACAGTGCTCCTTCCAAGCATATGGACCGGTTAAGGGGTGTGGGCTCCCACATACCGAATCCTACCGGGTCCATGGGGAGGATGCATGTGGGATTGGGTGATTCACCGAGATATCTGGGAAGTGAGACCACCTGATTCTCCTAATCGATTTTTAGTTAGTGCTCCTGGGATTACAGCTGATATTTGGATGGGGTTAGGAAATCTATGGACATTTTGGCCATTAGAACCACCACAGCTTCAGTGTATATGGAAACTGAAGCCAGGGGAAGTTGTCACTGTTTATGACAATATTTGCTGGGAGGGTAGAGGTCAAGGAACTACCCTTACAGGACACCCACTTTTTCAGGCTAATGATAGCTGTGTGTACGTTAATGCCACCACATTACAAGATATACATATTAATCTTACCACTGCTGCAGGCAATCCTATCATTTACTGGCCTGCAGATAGAATGTTGCAAGTAGCTCTTAGATTTCAGGTATATTTTAATTGGACTAGAGTAGTGCCTGATCGGTTTCAGAATTTGCTTTCATTGTTACCAGAGGTTCAAAGAATCTCTGAATTGCAAGGGCAAATTCACATGCTTCAGAATATATATCATGCTGAAAAGAATGCCTTTCATACAGCTTATAGAGTGTCTACTTTATGTACTAAGTATGATGTATTGTGCTTTGTAACCAAAACTGTACGACAACCCCATTACTTTATTCCTATGGGAATGTTATTGTTTGTAGTGTTGTTAGTTGGCGTAGGATTATGTTATTGTTGTTGTTGTTGTAAAAGACGTACTGATAGTAATAATACCTTTCATGTTCATGCTAATTATGCATTGTCATTACATCCCATGAAAACCCCTAAGGTTGACATATCTGCTGTAGAATCTGAAATCCATGGATTAATGCAAATTGAGATTTAAAATATTTGTTGTACTAGAAGTACAAAAGGGGGGAGTGTGGAGGCCAGGAAATAATTAATAAGGATTTGAAGGGATCTTAAATGTATGTTAGTTAAGTTAGCACGAGTTAGGCTAGCTGTGACCCTAATGATGTGAGATTTGTAGAAGCAAGATAACGTGGAACAGCGTGAACTGTGTGAAAAGTCATTACGACCTTGCAATTCAGATAACCGAATATGCAGTCTTGCTTTTTTTCTAGTAGTGAGACAAATAAGATAGCAAAGAAGCTTATGTATAAACAAATGCAAATGTTTTCTTTTTACTGTCTCCAGGATTGCTAGCTATTGTCTGTAACAAAGGTATAAATGCTTGCTGTGATTGTTTACTAATTGAGAGAGACCTGTCCGGGGCAAGGGGCAACCCTGTTTCCTAGGACACTCTCTCCCTCTATTGTAATTACTAGAGAAAGAATAAAGTATTTGATTTTGCTGCACCCAAACGAAAAGCGAGAACTGAGTTTTTCTTCGACAGATAGCAGGGGCTGCAGGTCGGGAGTGAGGGGCACCGTCAGAGCTGGAGAGAGCGCAGGGGGCTGTGGGTTGGGAGTGAGGGGCACCAGTACGGCTGGGAGTGAAAACTGTGCAGTTCAGAATGTGAATAGTGACCCCGTCTCCTTCCTGCACCTGCTCTACATTGCTCCACAGCAGCTTCTCCACCTGCAGAGTCACCCCAGCACTGCAGTGCAGCCACCCAGGGTTCAGCAGGGGCCCCTAGCAAGGACAGTGGGTGCAGCTAACAGCCCGGTGTGCCTGGCTGTGAGGCAGCTGTAAAAAAGCAACCCCCCCCTCCCGAAGTACAGAGACTGAATTCCCCAACTATAACATCATGACCCTCTGGAGAAAGCCACACGTGTCAGTTGTATTTTCACAGGGAGATGCAAAAATCAAGTGACACCAATTTTTAAGTTGAGTAAATAAAGTTGAGGAGATAGATATTAACCTCCCAAAAATATACTAAAGATCCCTCAACATAACACCTGAAGATGAAATATGAACAGAGACAAACCTTGTCAGCAAAGGCTCATTTCCCAAACGATCCTCAAAAAGTTACTAATTCCCACCCCTCCTCCACAGGAGCTCTGTGCAGTGTAACTGTTCTGCAGGCAGCTTCCCATTAAATGCTGTTGTGGGACATTCCCAGACCTGGAAATGTACCAACGACAGAATTTGAAGAGCAAACCTGGCTCCCTGCAGCAGGCGGGATTTGAGTGTTTTGTCCCTGTCACTTAGCGTTTATCAATAGCACAGACGCCATGGGCAGGACTCCAGGCTCTGCTTGAGGGATCTTGGCACAGTGCATGGGCAGCAGAAAGGACTGTAGATTCTGACCTGACCTCTGGAGAGGAGGTAATAAGCAAAGGGGGCATTATTGACGCTTCCCCTTCTCAAGCTCCCCTTGGCTGAAATTCTACATTCCACAGGGCAAAATAAGAGGGTGAAGCCACTTGGCTAATGAAAACCAGTGCTCCAGGTGAGGCTTGAACTCACAACCTCAGCATAGCTCCTCTCAGCACTGCCCTATAAGTACTATGCGCTAACCAATTGTGCCACTAGAGCACCTGCTAATTACAATTCTCCAAAACCCCTAGGCTGATAAAGCCAAGGAGTGACCCCAAAACATTCTCAGTGCAGCTGAGAGCAGGTAGTGACAAGTGTTGGTACTTGGTGGGGTGGATTCTTGTTAAGGGTTCCAGGCACCATTTGACCCTTTTGTTCTTCCCTGTGTAATAACAGAGCTGGTTAAGACTCAATGGAGAGTCTTGCTGCAGACCAACAGATCTGAAATCACTGATAACCAGCTCTAAGCGTTAGTCCTGCTTTGGGACAGTGTCTCTCATGCAAGGAACTGCCCAGTCTGCGCTAGCAGTGAGGCTCCCTCACTAACAGCTGAAATCAGGGAGAGCTGTGTGAAGTGCAGGGCCCCAGGGGTGCCTGAACAGGGGGGAACAACACCCCAGGACTTTTAAAATGGGAGGGCTCTGCCTTGCCACTTTGTAATGACCGTAAGGGCGAGTGAGGGTGGGGAGGGGACGGAGAGCAGTGAGCGGGAGGAGGGGCCTTGGGGAGAAGGGGGGGCAGGGGCATTGCCTCAAGTGGAAAGGGTGGGGCTACTGTTGGGGCAGCGGGGAACGAATCACTTGATGATTCCATGTTCTGTTCATTCCCTCAGGGCCACTGGGCCGGAGAGACCATTGCTCTGACCCAGTACAGCTGTTCTTATCAGGGCCGGCTCCAGGCACCAGCACAGTAAGCAGGTGCTTAGGGCAGCCAACGGAAAGGGGTGGGACGGCAGGCTCTTGGGCAGCAGGTCCCCCAGTCCCTCGCAGAGGGAAGGACCTGCCGCCGAATTGCCACTGAAGAATGAAGTCGATTGGGGGTTTTTTTTGTTTTTTTCCCAGCACTTAGGGCAGAAAAAACGCTGGAGCCGGCCCTGGTTCTGATGAACCTTCAAAGTCTCTGCCCAGATGTTCCCATAAGGGAGAGGCCACCCATGGCATGAGCACCAGGGAATTTGCAGTGCTGCTCTTGCATGGGTTTTGGGCTGGTGCTCTCACATCAGCCCCAGGAGGGTACAGCACACACCCCAGACCCATTGTCACGGAGTCCCTGGGCGATGCTCTAGAACTGCTCCCCACAAAGCCAGTCAGGACTCTGGGGAGCCCCCTCTCCCTTGGAGCAGCCTGTCTGCAGGGCAAGCAGCTCACACGGCTTCACCTCCTGGGTCTCTCCTTGGAGCATTCAGCATCCTCTGCCCCTCCATGCGCTTCCCACAGCGAGTCCGCCCAGGCGGGGTCCTGGGGAAGCCACAGGGTCCTGCACCCCCACTTCATAGTCAGACGTGACTCTCAGCCAGCCCGTAACACAGAGGTTTGTAAGATGACAGGAACACAGTCCCAGACAGGTCTTGCCGGTACAGACAAAAGGACCCCCTTTAGTTTGGTCTATCTGGGGCCCCAGGGAAGCCCAAGCCCCGTCGGGGGCTCCCCTCCATTTCCCAGCCAGCTCCAAACTGAAACTCCCTCCAGCCTCTCACTCAGCCTCCCCCCCGGCTCCTCCCCCAGCGTTTGGCCAGCATCTGGGGCAGAGATGTCACCTGGCCTCCAACCCCCCCCCCTCCTGGGTTCTCATGTTACATGCTCAGGTCTCCTCCCTTCCCCAAGGCAGCTAGTCCCAGCACAACCCCCTGCAACCTTCCCAGGTCAATCCTCCCCACTCAGCATTCACCTCACAGCAAGAACCTTCCCACTTCGGCACCCCCATAAGCCCTGGACTCTCCCAAATCCGGGGACTCTACTGAGCTGAAGTACAGGGGTAAGAGTATCCCCCTCCCCTAGCAAATCTTCATACTCCTGTAGAGGAGAGGCCAGGTGTGATTGGCTGGAGCTGGGCAGGGGCAGGAATTGCTAGGGAGCCTGCGTGTTCTGTCCCAGCACCCCAGGAAGTTTCAAGCAGAAGCAGAGAGAGAGGAAGGCCCAGGTGCTAGCTGGGGATGGAGCATGTAGGCCCCTATTGCAGCCCAGGATACCTGGGTTCCTGGCCCAGCTCTACCCACTACTCATCCACTGCCCCCGTTTTCTCCCCCTGGAAGTGGGGAAAACATTCCCTGGCCTGGGGGTCGGATTCACCTGCTAAACTCCAAGGACCTGTGAACACCCAGGATCAGGTGGCCAGTGTCCGAGGTAAAGGACACAGCCTGGGGCCTGCTGGAGACAACCTGTGACTCATGTCTGCAGCGCCTAACAAACCTTCCACTCCCCTTACCAGCAGTCTCAAGTCAAGCTCCAGCCTCGCAGGTGGCCTCTGTCCCGTTACTAGAGCACAGCTCCCAATGCTCCCCCCAGAGACTGCACACAGCCTCCCCCCTACACACACACCCCCTGGCCCGGACATCGGCAACTCACGAGGGAGACCAGCCTCCAGCTTATTACTAAAGAGAGAGACTTTTATTCACGTCACACAATTTTTAAGAGGCGTTTCACTGAACACAGGCCACATGAAGAGAGCTCCTCTCCCAGCCCCAGCTGCTGGGCAGGCAGCCCCCAGGCCTGGCTTCTCTCCCCCAGGCCCTAGCAGCTGAGGGGGCAGGAACAGCACCCCCCAGAGACACCCATGGATGCCCAGTGGGTACTGGGTCAAGAGCAGCCGCCTGCAGCAAGGAGGACAAGCCCCCTAACCTGGCTCCACCTGGCAGCTGCTTCCTCACTCAGCAGCAGTGGGGACTCCCTGCCCAGCCAGCCACACTCAGGACATGCTTTTAAACCTGCTCCCAAGTGCTCAGATGCTGCCCCATGTGCCGTAAACCCACCCCCCACACACCGCCAGGGAGCACTGCAGTTCCAGAGGAAGTGGGTCAGTCAGCGATCGCACAGCCCACAGCACGGGCGCCCCGCATTGCCCCGCTCGGCTATGGCGTGCAGACCCGGGCGTGTGAGGGAAGCACCTTTACCCCCCCTGCACAGCATTCCCCGAGGGCCCGTTGCAAAAAGCCCTCGGGCTCCGAGCAGGGAGGAACGTGCCGGGCATGTGGCAGAGCTGGGCAAGCGGACGTTTCCGAGAGGAAATTCCTGCCCGAGTTTTGAATTTTAGAAGGGGCCGTTTCTGGAGCTGTAGCCTCATGCCAGCACCCTGAAATTTCAGCCTGAGCCGCTGGCTCCTTTCCAAGGAAAAAGGGTATGTCTAGGGCACGGCAGCCAGTACCCTGCATACGGTTGTGAGACCGCATCTTCCCCAGGAGCATCGCTGCGGCGACGCTCAGACCCGGGTCAGGAAGGACAGGTTAATGCTGTCAGGGATGCAGAGCTCATCCAGCTGCACGGGAGAGCAGGAGAAGGGCAGGTGCATGGGGAACAGGTGAGCCGTGTCCACCAGCAGCTGGCAGGGGCCAGCTGGAGCTCGCTCTGCCAGCCGGTTCTGTGTGGGGAGAAACAATCCAGTCCCCAGCAATTCTCACCCCCCCCCCCCCGGTCCAGCCCCCAGCCCCTCCTTACAGCCATGGCTGGCTCAAGCACCTGGCCAGCTCAGGCCAACTCTCCAGCAGCAGGCTAAAGCAGCTCCGCGCGGCTGCCTGCCAGCACAACTGAGTCGGGGGGTGGGGGGAGAAAGGCCTCACTCACCTCTACGCTGCTTATGAAGCTGGGGCTGACGTGCTCCTCCAGCCTGGCGGCGGGCGTGTAGGCCCGCAGGATCTTCATGATCTGCAAGGAGGGAGCGCAGAGGTGACGGGGCTGGACGGCAGCCAGTGGAGCAGGCGCTAGAGCCAGGCTGGGAATTCCAAGGGCCCTTCCAGCCCGGCCCATGGCCTCATGCCCCTTCCAAGCCCACTAGTCCCGAGCAAAGACGACAGGGCCCATCTGGTCCCCATGCCGGGGCCAGCAGGAAGCGGAGTCCTAGGGGAGCAGAGAAGGGACCCCAAGCAAGGTCCTGGCTGGTGGAACTTGGGGCAGTTACAGAAAAAGGGGCCCGCCTGTGGGCCCCCGAGCGAGCAGGAGCCCTGGGCACTGGCTGGGAGCCCTCGGGGCTGAATCAGGGGCCACATCCTGGTACCAGCTCCCAGAGCCACTGGCCCTGGCAGCCCGAGCGCTTTGCCTTCATGGGGTGGGTGATGCCCTCAAGTTACCCAAATGCACACGGCCTCCCCCAGCACCACCCCCTCCTTTGGGGAGCTTTGAGCCCTCCAGGGTGGCGGAGCCCAGGCCCGTGGCCCATCACCCCCGAGCTCCTGGAGCAGCCGGTCACCTGCGGAGTGGTCAGCGCCGTGCACAGGCAGCAGATGGCCTCAGCATCTTCCTGCGTCGTCTTCTTCACCTGCAGCAGCTGGGCTGCCTGGCTGAGGGGCTGCAGGACCTCCCTGGCGCCGCTCTGCTGGAGGCCCTTGGCCCGCAGCCACTCCTCCAGCTGACTCACATTGCAGCTGGAACAGAGCCACACCGAGACGCTCCAGCCATAAGCTCAGCCCCTTAAGAGCAGCTGCCTGGGGGAGGCCTCCCCAGCCGCAGAGGCCGGCCTGGGGGAGCCTGGCGCCTGTTAGCGCATAGCAGGGTGGCTCTCTGCGGCTGCAGCACTATGAATGCATCCACCACGGCTCTGTCCCCCTCGAGTGCCAGGACGTGTCTTCCCTCGCTCCGCCCAGGGGTGGAGGTTTTTAGAGCCACACGTCCAGGGTTCAAGCCCCATCCTGGGCTCCACACTGCCCAGGAAGAGGCTCCCTGTTGCCCACGCAATGGAGCGGGTTGCCCCAGTTTGAGCATCATTTTCCCTTCCACTCAGCTGGGCCCAGTTCTCCCCCGCCCCAGACTAGTCAGCCAGGACACAGCCCCCCCCCACACACACACACACACTGTGGTGCCCCCGGCCAGCCGGGACATCCCGATGCCGGGCACAGCTTGGCTCGACCCAGCAGGAGAACTGCCAATAGCAGCCCAAGGCCATGAAGAGCTGAGTGGCCCCACTCCCAAGCAGCGAGGTGGGAGGAAGGATGGCCCGGGGGTAGGACAGTAGCCTTGGACTCTAGTGACCTGGGTTCAAGTCCTGCCTGAGGTCTCTGGCACAGCAAGCTTCCCCGGGGGGGTATTACTGCCACCGCTAGGGTGTCAGGAGGATACGTGCAGGCAGATTGAGGTGCCCCACCAGTGATGGGGCAGAGCTGGACGGTAGCTAGGCCTGATGACACCATAGGAACCTGGCACTTCTAGCTTCTCCTCCCCCTCTACAGACGCTCCCTTGCCACACACCCCCTGGCCAGGTGGGATTAGCCCTACGCCCATGGAAAACCCAGCGCTTGAGAGTCAGCCAGAGCCCAGGAGGGGCCTGTGCTCTGGAGGATGGGCCTGGGCCACGCAGGCCAAGCCCAGCTTAGGAGGGACAAAACCCCGGACAGAGAGTCCAGGAGGCTCCAGGCCCAGCCCCAGACCAGCCTGACGGGGGAGCAGCACCCGAGCCCCACGGGAGCCGGGAGGGGATGGACTGACCTGAGCTGGACGCCCTGCCTCCAGGAACAGGCGGCGCTACTGAGGAGCAGGTAGTTGAGGGCCACGCTGCTGATGGTGAAGAGGAGCTGCCGGAAGGCCTGGCCCACGACCATGGGCTCCAGCTGGTGCCTCCCCAGCGCCTCGTGGAAGGAGCTGAGCTGCTGGAGGAGCGAGTCCAGCGTGTAGGCGGGAGCCGCCGGCTGCTTGCGGTAACTGGTGGATCTGGCCCACGACAAGCCCAGGATGGTCTCGCCCTCCAGCATGGCGGTGACTGGCAGGGCAGAGGGGAGGGAGGCTGAGCTCAGCCTGGCCAGCGGGCGCTGAAATCCCAGGGCCCTTCCCTCAGGGAACAAAGGGCCCTGTCTCTGCGGCTGGCTCTGCTCTCGGTGCCCAGGGGGCTGGGTACGTCCTGGGCACTGATCTCTGGGCAGCACCCGGTGCATGCCCCGGGACCCCGCAGCCCAGGCGCTGTGTTTGGGAGGCTGCACCTCCAGACCGGCTCCTGCCATCTGGTGAGTCACCTGCCGCTCCCTCGCTCGCTGCCATTCAGAGCAGACCCAGACTAGCCCCGAGTGCCACGCTCCCAGGGGGCAGTCGCTCAGCCGGGCGGTAGAGCAGGGACCTTCCCGCCCCCCCACACTGCCCTGTCCAGCTCATGCCATTAATCTCCTCACTCCCCCCACAGGGCTTGTGGCAGGTCAGTGCCCCAGCCACCCTCAATCCCAGAGGGTCACTGGGCAGGTAACAGGGTCCCTCTGAGGCTGTACTGAGGGGGACGGGGCAGCCACTTGCTCTCAAGATGCCAGGTCTGCCCAGCCCACCATGACCCCTTTATGCCAGGCCTAGCCATGGCATCCCCGCCTCGAGCACCGAGCCGGAAGCCAGCTCTCTGCTGCCCTCACGCCTCGAGTGCAGCTCGTCACACCAAGCCCGCTCCCATCCCTACAGTGCTCCCAGGAGGCCCAGCCGGTACTTACCAATCATGGGCTTCAGTTTTTTTTGTGCCATGCAGATCAGCTGCTGGTAGAGCTGGATGGCCAGGTCACCCAGGCTCTGGCAGTGGCTGGCAAGGTCCAAGTTCCCCAGGCAGTGCTGGTTCTGCTTGGGGGTGTTGGCCAGCCGGTAGCTCTGCGGACAGCAAATGGCCGGGCTCGTGGACCGAGAGGTGCTGGAGCCCGGCAGAGCCACGCCCTGGGCTCTGGAGAGCTGTGGGGTAGCCATGCAGGGACCCACCCCAGCACCCACTGCACACGTCTCCCCTCCAGAGTCCATCACATTCCCACCCAGGGGTCTCGGCGCACCTGACACAGGTCAGTGACTGAAGATCAACTCTGTCCCCACTGCCACAAGCTCCCCTGCCCCCCTCCCCGAGGCAGGCGGCGTAAAGAACCCAGCAGCACCCAGTATCCCCACGGTACAGGTCACCCAGGCATCCTATTCTAGTGCTCAGAACATCCCCTGAGGATGCTGGTCTCAGGGGCTTCCATGGAGGGGATCTGGCTGGGTTCTTCCCAGCCCTTCGGGGGTAGATGGTTTGCTGGTAGGAAGAGACCCCTCCCCAGGCCAGCAGCTACTGCCCAGTTTGAAGCCAGAGGGTCTGGGCTGTGGTTCACCATAGAATCGTAGGCTTGTCGGGCTAGAGGGGACCTCGAGAGGTCAGACTCCAGCCCCCCGCGCTGGGGCAGGACCAAACCTCGGCCATCGCTGACAGTTGTTTGTCCAGCCTGTTAAAAACCTGCAGGGAGGGGATCCCACCGCCTCCCTCCAGAGCGTCGCTACCCTGAGAGTTTGAAAGATTTTCCTAATATCTCACCTAGATCTCCCTTGCTGCAGATTAAGCCCATCACTCCTTGTCCTCTGAAGGCTGGACATGGCGAATTGATCATTGTCCTCTTTGTAACGGCCCTTAACGCATTTGAAGGCTAATCATCAGGTTCCCATCCCCCAAGCTCTGCGTCTCAAGACTAAACATGCCCAGTTTTCAGCTTCTCTCCATGGTCAGGCTGTGGAAGCCTGTTCTCATTCTCGTTGCTCGCCTCTGGACTAGATTTATCCACATCTTTCCTGACGCACGGCACCCAGAACCAGTCTCAGGTGCCTCTGCCTCACCGGTTATTCCCCTTTGGCTGTCCCTGCCTACAGGCAGCTCTCTGGAGAGCTGGTGTGAAATCAGCCAGATGAAATTCAGTAAGTGCAAGTGCACTTTGCTGCATAGTATGGCGGGCAAAGAGCCAGTACACGCAGGGCGGCATCAGCCAGAGGCTTCCCCTTGGAGCAGCGAGGCCATGGCCCGGCCAGGTCCTGTCTGAGGCCGAGGGCAGGAGCCACTGACCCCAAAGGAGAGAAGCTGAAGTAAACAGCCACGGAGCAGTGGGCCAAGACAGGCCTTTTGGCCCAAGCCAGCGCCAGGGACTGACTCAGCGCCATCTTGGTTTCAAAAGAAACTAGGGGGAGCCTACTAAAGGCAAACAGCCCCCCCCATGCCTGCTGCTTCCTGGCTGTGACCTGTTCGGCAGCCCCCAGCCGGGGGAGGCCAGGCCAGGCCAGCCTGGAGGTGCCGTGCTGGAGCAGGCCCCGTGCCCTCACCTGGTCCCCGCCGTACTGTCTCAGGCAGTTGATGAGGCAGCAGGTGTTGGCGAGCCAGAGCGCCACCACACCGAAGTCCTCGCTGTGCTTCTGCGGGCAGGAGACACAAAGCGACGCATCAGGGTGGGGTGGGGGGGCCCAGGCATTGGAGACTCGCACAAGGAGGGAGCACGAGGAGACTGTGCCAGGGAGCCGCGCTACAGGGCGTGGGCACACCAGCAGAGCCAGCCGCTGCTTGGGGGGTCTGCATCAACCCTCCTCCCCCCCCAATCAGTGCGAGGGCCAGAACAGGAGGCCACTCAGCAGACAAGTGGCTGCATTCAGCCCAGCCGAGCCCCCCCTTTGTGCCCCTGGCGCCTCGGGAGGCCTGGATTTTACAGTTGCTCCCCGACAGCCCAACCAGCGTCTGGGGTCCCCAGTCACCACGGGGCCTGCTCCAGAGACACCCTGATTCATTGTTCACAGCCGGCAGCCATGGGCGAGCTCCAGCAATCTCCATCTCACGGCGCCGTGGGGCCCCAGCGATCAGGGGAGTTGGGATGGACCCTGGGGGCCACTGCCCATCAGGGAGCAGCGTCTGCTCAGAGGCAGTAAGAGCCCTGATGCAGCCAGTGCTGCGGAGGAGCAGTCACTACCCCAGGCTGGCTCCAAAGTCACTGCCAGAGACAAACGCAGCTGCAGGCAGAAGCGACGCCAGGCATGGCCAGGCCAGCGAGAGCTTCTGCTTTCTGCAGGGCCCAGCGCTCCAGGCTGGGGGGCTGCCAGCCTGCAGAGGAGCCCCTGAGACACAAGGATTAATATCACATCAGTATCAGCGTTTGCTCCCTTCTCTGCCCAGGCCCAGGCCCCTCACAGGGGACCAACACTGCAACGAGAGCAGCCTCCGCTCCTCTTCCCAGCCACTGGGGCTGGATACTCCTCGGCAGGGCTCTCCCCGGGACCGAGGGGTCTTCCCCCACATGCCCTGCTGGGGCAGCAACACCTCCCCCAACCACTGCCCCCAGACACCCCTGGCCTCTCCCTCTGCATGGGGGGGCAGAAGGGGGGAAGCAGCAGCCCAGCCCTCCCTGCTGGCAGCCCCAAGCCCCTGCCCAGGGGGTGGAGCAGTGGGACACCCTCAGTGACTGAGGCCACCTCTGGCCAGAGGCAGAAAACCAGCAGCCTCAGGCTCCTGCTGGCTGACCCCAGGGAGCCGACCTGCCCGCCTGCACCTCCCCATCGTGGTGCCCGCCTGCACCTCCCAGATCCCCACCCCGACAAAAACCCCAATCCACCCCATGCGCGTAAGCAGCACGGCTACTGCAGGACGAGGCCTCCTGCCCCTCCAAGCCAGGCAGTGACCCAGAGCAGCCGTGCTGAGCTGGCCTCTCACCTCAGCCCCAGGGCCCCAAGCCCTCCTCGACGGGCACACTCCTGAGGGTGGCATCACAGATCCCTAGTAACGCCCTGGCCCCTGCCCCGGGTCACACAAGGACACACCTGGGGGCAGCAGGAGGCATTTCTGGGCAGCTCGGGGCCGAGCTGGAACAATTGGGTGGGGGGCACATGCCAGCGGTAGGGAGCCAGCGCCTGAGGGCCGCCCCTCAGCCATTGACTACAGAGGGGCCACGATCCCCCTGCCCCCTCGCCCGGCCTGTCTCCCACCACCGTACCTTCACCACCCGCTTGATGCCGCTGACGGCGGCAGCGAAGAGCGAGCTGATCCGGTGCTCGTCGTGGCCGGAGTCCGCGTACCGGAAGCACATGAACAGGACGTAGGCCGGCAGTGTGGGGAGGGCGCCGGGGCTGTGCTGCGGTTTGAAATCTGCAGGGCGAGAAGGGGCCGAGTGAGTCCGGGATGGAGCCGGAGGTCCAAGCCACAAGTCACAGGCTGGGGCCTGCCCCACGGGAGCTGCCTACAAGGCAGAGGGGTCGTAGCAAGCAGCAGGTGGGACGAGACAGGCCCTGCATTCAGGGCCCCAATTTCAAACCCCTCCCCTCCCCTGAAGGAGCCAAGCTCCTGCTAACTTCAGCAATACGTCCTCTGACCCCGACCTGGGCCCATCACCTGGACAGAGCCCGGATCCCAAGGCCCAGTCGCCCCTTTCATTACAGCCAAGCAGCTTGAGCTCAGCCCAGCCCCCAGAGGGGCATCACCCCTCCCTGCCGTTAGCACCTCTCCAGGCACAGCCCCCTCTGCTCTTGCCTCCCCATGCAGGGGCTTCATCTCTGCCCCCACCCTGCCCAATTCCTCTGCCCCCCAGTCTTCAGCACAGCCACTCTACCCACCCCCACTGACAGAGCCGACATCTGGCCCAGCCAGGTGCTGTCCTCCTCCTTCCCCTCCTCGCCAGCTTGGGGTCACCCCCAGCAGGCTCCTGCTCCTGTCCTGCAGGTCTGCTGAAGTGTTTGGGGAGGAGGCCTCCGGCTGCTGACAGTCGCCCTCCGGTCTCATGGAAATTAACATGCAGACCCCCCTGCCCCACGGCTGCATTTCTGGGCTCTCCCACGTGGGCACGTGCACATTTGATTTAATCCCTTCACCCACTCACAAGAGTTCAGTCATTGCTCATAAGCACAGAGCCACCACTGGCCTGGCCCAGCACTAACCAAGGTGGGGCTGGAGACTTCCCATCCACCCCAAACAAACAGAACCCCCCCCCCATCCCCTTTCAAAGTCAGCTGTCCATTAGCCACCCCATCCCTGCCTGCTCCCATGTAGGGTCCCTGCCCTCATTAAAGGAGGCAACTCAACCTCATGTGCCTTCCCGACCGGTCAGCAAACCAAGCGCCACTCACACGGCCATTCTACAGCCCACGGCTCGATCCGAACCGGCACATTCACCCCCACGGTCCTGGCCAGACCCGCAGTGCTCTGCCAGTGTGCCTGCATTACCCTGCAGGTTTCAAAGGGATACAGGGTTCTTCACTCCCAGTGCAGCACTGATGTGCTCTACCCCAGAACTGGCTGCTTTTCCGGGGGCAAGCAGCATCCGGGGAGGCTGGGATGAACGGGATGAGGCGTGCGGGCGGAAAGGGGAGCTGCAGTGGAGGGCGAAGTAGCAGAGGAGCTTAGTGAAGTTCTGCACTATGGGGCCATGGGGAACGTCCCATTCCCAGATGCTCCTCGGGAGAGGTCAGCGTGGTTAGAAAGACATGCGCAATGTGGAGGCTCTGGAGCAGCTTGGGTAGCCCAATGCCCTAAAGCACCTGCCCAGGGATCCTTCCCCTGCAAGGGCTCAGAAAGGGGAAGTTTGTCCCCATTTTCCATCGGGCCATTTTGCACCTCTCCTAGCGCAGATTCTCTTTGGGCACTTCCCTCCCCGGCTGTCATCCCGCCAAGCCAGCCACACTTCATCTTTCCTCACATCAGTCCCAGCCTGCTGCTCCGTGAGCGCCTGTCTGCACGCCATGGCCCAGGTGCGGCAGCGAGACTGGCACCACGCAGCTGTGCGGGACGCGATTGATGCCTCGGCATATGCTGCTCCGCATCACACCTGCCTCTTGCTGCTGCTCTAGCGCGACAGGCCCCGAGGGAGTCTGTCTGTTCAAGCCACTGGGGATAGGAGAGTCCCGGCCCCTCCAGCTCTGCAGGGTCCTGGGCCCTGAGGTTCGAGCCCATGGGGAATTGTGTGGACACAAGGGGGTCTGGCTTGAGCCAGGACTTACACTGCTGTGTAGACAGACCCTCAGCCCCAACTCCCCGTGGGGCTCCAGCCCCCCACCTGTGATGATGGTCCTGATGAGGCGCCCTTCATCCTCTGCTTTGCACCCCAGCATGCCCCCGAATGCCCCCGCTGGGCACGGGACATCGAAGGGCCTTTCCATCTCTTCCACCGTCTGCTCCAGCAACCGGGCCTCTCCGCTTGCTGCCCAGGGGAAGGAGCAAGAACATTAGAGTCAGAGCATCCGCTTGGATCCGGGGCCACGTAACCTGACTCCTGAGTGGGGCAGGGACTGGGGGTCCCACCTCTGCCCGGGGAACTCCTGCCAGGAGAGCTGGGCCCCAGGCAGAGGGATATTCAGAGCTAGAGGTTGCTTGGGCTGAGAGCGAACCGGATGGTGCTGCCAGGCAGCCCTGTAAGCTGCTGTTGGCAAATAACCCTTCACTTGCTCGTCTCAATCTGTGAATGTCCAGTACCCCATGGCACCCACCTAGAGTGACCAGATGTCCCAATTTTACAGGGACAGTTCTGATTTGGGGGTCTCTCTTACATAGGCTCCTATTAGCCCCCAACCTCGTCCTGACTTTTCACGTTTGCTGTCTGGTCACTCTCCACCCACCAGTTTTAATCAGCTGCCTACAAACCCAGCCAGCATCTCCCCTCCATCAAACTGCTGCCAAGAGCACCCCCAGTTCTGCAAAGCTCCCTGCTCGGCCAGTGCCCTAGTAGGGTACCCTTGCTGCTCTGTACCCCACAATAGCGAAGGGGACGCTGAATCAGAGCAGTCCGACTCTGCAATTCACCAGGCATTGCTAGCTCTGCTCTGGGGTTGGCAGCTGTGATGGGGGTCCTGTGCGCTCAGTGTGGGGCTTTCGGGGAGCACATCCCAGAACATGGAGGTTTACAGAAGGACGTGTGGGAGCTTTGCTATTAGGAGACAACACGAGACACAAGGCGAGCCCAGAACAGCGGCTAAGAAAAGCCGCTTTGGTCGGTCGTCTGTCAGCGAGAGGCTCATTTCTGCTTCCCGGCTGCAAAGCAGCTCTCGTGCAGACGGGTAGCGATGCCCCGTGGCAGGTAAGGGGGCGTTGAAGGAAAAGCAGAAACGCTGGCATTAACGGAGCTCATGGTGCACAGATGGTCGCCTCTGCCCTGCTGCCTAGCGGGTCTCATTGGGCAGCTGGGGGAGCAGGGGCCCCATCCCCTCTAGCTCAAGCCTCGGCAGTGCCATCGCCAGGCCCAGGGCCCCTCGCCATCTGAGCAGCGCTCAGGCCCATCCCACCAGCCCCCACTGCTCCTGCGGTGAGGCGGCAGAGCCGTGTTTCTGCTTGAAGCTGCTGCATCCAGGCTAGGGGGATGCGGTCGGGAGCAGAACCCCCCTTTAGGCCGGCCACAAAGGACATTCGCCCCCCAGCTGGACCAGTCACAGGAGGCACCTGCCTGTGAGATCCTGGATTTGCTTCATGTTGGTTTGCAGCTGCTTCTGAAGCTTGAGCATGTTCTTCTCCTGCCTCTCCAGCTGACCCTTCAGATCCTGGGGAGCACACGGGGAAAGGATAGTCCATCACCTGGTGCTTGGAGGGGACCCTCTCTTTCCAATACACCCTCCCAGCCAGCAGCAAGATCTCCCCAGGAAGGCCTTGCAGCAGACGGAAAGCAGCTGGCCAGAACGCTGCCCCAGCTACTGTCGTCTCTAATAGGCACATGGCCCCTCCATGGAGCCCAAGTCCCAGCATGGGGAGGTGGGGGGGGGGGGGGTGCGCTGCACCAGGACGTTTACCCAGCATGCTGAGCAGCGATCAGCCTTCTCACAGCCCCAGCCTGGCCACGTAGCAAGTCTTGAACTGCAAGCTCAGCCATGCAATGCTCCCACCAACCCCCCTCCCGCCATCCCAACAGACCCACTCCCGCTTTACCAGGTTCTCTCTCTTCAGCTGGACGAGCTGGTGCTGGAGCCTGCCCTCCTCCTGCTGCAGTTGCAGGTCCTGGATCAGGCTCTGCTGCTGCTTGCTCAGCTGCTTCAGGGAGCAGTTGTCCAGGCGGAGACCTTCCAGCTCCTGCTGCTGCTCCTGCAGCTGGCTCTCGAGTAGCCTGCAAGGAAGGGCAATAACTCAGAGGTGCCAGCGATTGGCTCACCAGGCAGGAGGCTGGCAAGGCCTCAACTCTATGCCCCTCCGTGGCTGAGACAGGCAAGCTTCCCCCATTTTACAGCTAGGGAAACGGAGGCAGGGGTTGCTTAAGTCCAAGGCCGAGATTGGAACAGAACCCAGAAGACTTGAACCTGGAATTTTTTGAAGTCTCCACACTCTGAACCACGCACTTCCCATTGTCAGGGCTCTGACCTGGCTCTTGCCACCCAAACTCCGTCTCGCCTCTCCACCACAAATGCATCCCTGCAACCTCAGATGGCCTGCTGCCCCCCCAGGGCCAGCGCCGCTGGAGGGCGGCAGGGCCACCCGAGGGGGGAGAGAGACAATTTGCCCCGGGCCCCGCAAGGCCCCCACGAGAATGTCACATTCTATAGTATTGCAACTTGTTCCATGGAAGGGGCCCCTGAAATTGCTTTGCCCCAGGCCCCCTGAATCCTCTGGGCGGCCCTGGAGGCCAGGCCCCCGGGGGGGAGGGGGGGGGTTTAAGCTTCCACAGCAGCATTATGGAAAACCCAGACATGGCTGAGACACTGAGTAAACAGACTCACTTATTGGAGACCCGGGCAGCATCATACGCATATTTGAAGTCTTCCTCTACCACGGAGTCTTCCTCCACCATCTTCTCCGGGCTCCTGTTCAACCCCAGGATCTCCGCAATGTTCTGCTGGGGAGGAGGAGGAGACTGAACCGGGCCATTCAAGCAGCAGGCCCCTCCCCACCCCCACCACCGCTGCAGCGAGGGACATGATGGGTGAGAATCTCACCCTGCGCTTGAAGATCTCAAAGGGCTTCCTCTCATGAGCCAGCTGAGCCTTGGCCCTGCGCAGCTCCTCGCGGGTCCTGGCCAGGTCCTCCGTGACCACGTTGAGCTGCCCCAGGAGGAGGAGATAAGCCTTCTCATAGGGGTTGTGACGAAGTGGAACTGTTCGTACTGGGGGCTGGGAATGCTGGGTGCAGGCCTCTAAGTATCTAGCAAAGCAAAAGGCCATGCAGCCGAATGCCTGACACTCTGTCGCCTAGTGGCACTCTGTGGCCCCTCCCTGCAAAGGTGCTGGCTAAAGGTGTTGGAGACAAAGGGGTCAGGTGACCTCCTGGCCCGGGAAAGAAGCTGAGGAGAGAGGAGGGGCCGGAGGGGGTGGGGCAGACTGGAGCCGGCTGGGCAAAAGAGGGGAAGCAGAGAGAGAGGGCTCTGATCCCTGATGGGAGCTGTGGGGCACCTGCGACCCCAAGATGGACCTAACAGGGGGGATCCTGTTATCTGTGCCTGCGAGTCCTGTGTTGGACTGTGTTCCTGTCGTCTAAATAAACCTTCTGCTTTACTGGCTGGCTGAGAGTGAATCGCAGGGAGCCCGGGGGTGCAGGGCCTGACTCCCCTACACTCCGTGACAACTGGTGGCAGAAGTGGGATGACTGCACCCCGTGGATGGCGCTTCCTGCAGTAAGTGACTGGGGAGCAGTAAAACGAAGGGGCGATTAACCCCTGGGAGAGTGTGACCAGAGAGAAGGACTTTGCAGTAACAGGGTCACCCGGGGGATCACAGCAAGCCATCCCAGGGGCGGAGGAGTCTGCAGCTTGACCCTGGCAGAGAGGGGGTGACCTCAAGGACTGGAACACTAGAGGTCCCCCTGGAACCCGTGGGGAGCGGCGAGCACCCCGGCCTGCGAGCAGCCAGCAGGAAGATGTATACCAAGCGGCGCAAGTGCGACCTGGCGGAGCTGTGCAAGCAGAGGGGGCTGCGCAGTGGGAAACTTACCAAGGACCAGCTGATTGCCCAGCTGGAGGAGGAAGATCACAGGAATGAACCGATCCCTGTCTGAGGGAAGCAGCCAGGCAGAGGCAGCCCAGGTACCAGTGTCTGGCCCGGCTGGGAGTGGTCAGCCGGCTGCTGAGGGTGTCCCGAGACCCCCCATTCCTATGCCTAGGGGGAGGGGGAAGAAGAGCCCAGCAAGCACCGAGGGCGCCGTGACCCCCCCGGCCAGCAGGGGATCCTCCCGGTGAAGCTCACCCCCCAGCAGGGAATCGTCCCAGCGACGCTCGTCCGTGGAGCGCCAGCGGCTGGAATGGGAGAGAGCTAAAACGGAGAGAGCTGGAGGATCGTAAGGAACAGAGGGAACATGAGGCGCGACAGAGGGAGCAGGAACGGCCGGAGAAAGAGCGACAGCGTCAACATGAGCTGGACCTGGCGAGGCAGGGGGGCAGCAGGCCCCGGGCGGTGGTGAGTGAGGGGGGCCCAGGACGGCGCGGAGCTTTGATAAGTCCATCCTGGCCCCGCGCAAGGAGGAGGAGGACATGGGTGACTTCCTGGGTGCCTTTGAGACGGCCTGCGAGCTGCACCAGGTGGATCCTGCGGACAGGCTCCGGGTTCTCACCCCCTTACTGGACCCCAAGGCCGTGGCATTGTACGGCCAGCTGGGAGAGGAGGAGAAAGGGAACTACGAACCATTCAAGCAGGCCCTGCGGCATGAGTTTGGGCTGACTCCTGAGATGTACCGGGAGAGGTTCAGGAGTCAGGATAAAACCCCTGAGGTCTCCTATCTGCAACTGGCCGTCCGCATGGAGAGGTACGCCAGCAAGTGGGCAGATGGGGCCCAGACGAAGGGGGACCTGGTTAAACTGCTGGTACTGGAGCAGCTGTATGAGCGGTGCCCATCTGACCTGAGGCTGTGGTTAAGGGACCAAAAGCCAGAGAACCCGCGACATGCAGGGCGGCTGGCCGATGACTATGTGAAGAGCCAGTTGGGGGGTGGCAGGGAGGAGCCCCAAAGGAACAGGCCCGTCGCGATGCAGAGAGAGAGTCATCCTGAGACCACCCAAAAGGGGAATCGGGAGAATCCCCTCCCAAAGGGAACGGCCAGCGCCAGGGACAACCGACCGGTTCAAGGGGACCAACGGGACATGAGCTGCTATCAATGTGGCCAGAGGGGCCACCTGCAGTCCCAGTGCCCCAAACTCCCGGACAAACTGAGCAGACCAACCCCCCCACCAGGTTAACTGGGTAGAGAACCAGCCGGATGAGGGGCAGCGTTTGCAGGAAAGGGGGGCTGGCTGCGTACCACCTGCGAAGGAGGGAGGGGGGCCCCGGGTCAACCCCTCCGAGGGGCTGGATGCTCCCAGCCCTGAGTTTTGGGTTTACAGGGTGGGCACGGGGCTACCCCTCCGGAAAGAGTGCCTTGTTCCCCTGGAGGTAGACGGGACGGAGGTCACTGGGTACTGGGACACGGGTGCAGAGGTGATGCTGGCCCGGCCTGAGGTGGTGGACCCAGATCGGATGGTGCCCAACACCTACCTGACCCTGAGGGGTGTGATCGGGACCCCATTCAAGGTGCCTGTGGCGAGGGTACACCTGAAGTGGGGGGGACAAGGAGGGCCCCAAGGATGTGGGGGTGCACCCACATTTGCCCACGGAGGTGTTAATGGTGGGGGATCTCGAGGACTGGCCAAGTAACACCCGGGGTGCCCTGGCCGTGAACCGTAGTCAGAGCCGACGCAGGGCTCTGCACCCTGACACCGGGGAAGGTACTCCGCCCGAGGCGCAGGACCCTGACCTGGTGGGGAGGGAACGCCCAGGGACAGGGCACAGAGAGGCTGCGGCCGCAGACCCAGCCGGTGAGAGAGAGCAGATCCCCAATCCCTGTCCCAGCTGCTGCGTTCCAGGCCGCGGTGCGGGAAGACCCCTCCTTGCGGAGGATAGAGGACCTGGCCAACCTCGGGGGGGGGACACACCATGGGACGAGGTGGCCGGAAAAGGTTCCTGTGGGAGAAGGGGTTCCTGTACCGAGAATGGGCTTCCCCAGGAAAAATGGAGTCGGGGGGGATCAGGAGGCAGCTGGTGGTACCCCAGGAGTATCGCCACCAGCTGCTGTGCCAGGCCCATGACATTCCCCCCTCAGGGCACCAGGGAGCCTGGCGTACCCAGCAGATGCTGCTACAGAACTATTACTGGCCTGGGGTCTTTACCCATGTCCGGCAGCACTGCCGCTCCTGTGACTTCTGCCAGAGGGGGAGGAAGGCCCGGGACAGGGGGAAGATGGCTGTAAGACCCTCGCCCCGCCCCGAGGAGCCTGTCCAGAGGGGGGCCAGGGTCAAAAGGGGGGCTCTGAACCGAGAGAGCCTGAATCACAGCCCCCCAGACTGGAACGTGGGGAGAAGGCCCCAGCCCTGTGTGCACCCCAGGGATATTGGGGTGGGGAAAGGGCGCGGGTGGCATAAGGCTTCCCCCTGCAACCTGCAAGTGTCCTCGAGTCCCCCCGACCTACAGGGGGGCAGGAAACTGGAATGACCTGGGGGTAACTTCCCCTAGAACGGGGGGGACCCTGGGGCCTCTGTGGGAATGTAGGTGGGTTCGAACTTCCCCAGGTCACTGGCTGGAGTGACCCTGCTCAGTTCAGTCTCGAAGCGGGGAGAGGTGTGACGAAGTGGGACTGTTCGTACTGGGGGCTGGGAATGCTGGGTGCAGGCCTCTAAGTATCTAGCAAAGCAGAAGGCCCAATGCCTGACACTCTGTCGCCTAGCAACTGATGGCCGGGCCCCTCCCTGCAAAGGTGCTGGCTAAAGGTGTTGGAGACAAAGGGGTCAGGTGACCTCCTGGCCCGGGAAAGAAGCTGAGAAGAGAGGAGGGGCCGGAGGGGGTGGGGCAGACTGGAGCCAGCTGGGCAAAAGAGGGGAAGCAGAGAGAGAGGGCTCTGATCCCCGATGGGAGCTGTGGGGCTCCTGGGACCCCAAGATGGACCTAACAGGGGGGGATCCTGTTATCTGTGCCTGCGAGTCCTGTGTTGGACTGTGTTCCTGTCGTCTAAATAAACCTTCTGCTTTACTGGCTGGCTGAGAGTCCTTGTGAATCGCAGGGAGCCCGGGGGTGCAGGGCTTGACTCCCCTACACTCCGTGACAGGGGTCCTGCCCATCGTCGTCGTTCAGCGAGGAGGAAGGGCTGTCGGATCTGAGCCTCCTCCACTCATGTCTCTGCCTGCAGCGGCCCCTCTCATGGTCCAGGGACTGAGATGGGGACTGTGGGTGGAGGAGGCGGCCAGGAGATGCATTCAAGTACCATCCCTGGTGTGTCGGACGCTGGACACCGAGCCCCACTCGGACTGGGCCATCTGGCTACACTGGGCAGGCGGCGCCTGATGCTAAGCTCTGCACTAACTCCCCATGAACGCCCCAACCCACAGCCCATCTGGCACCAGAGGTGAAAGTAAGCCGGTACGGGATGGTACAGAGTACCGGCAAGAGCCAGTATGCCGTGACGGACTGGACCGCCTTCCGCGGCGGTGATTTAAAGGGCCCAGGGCTCCCGCTGCGGAGAGCCCCGGGCCCTTTAAAACCCCACCCAAGTGGTGGCTGGAGCCCCAGGCCCTTTAATTCACCCCTGAGCCCCAGAGCTCCCAGCCACCTCTGCAGCTAGTAGCTCCAGGGTCATTTAAGGCCTTAAAAATTTTGAAAGGCTCCGCCTCTTCTGGTTGAGGCCACGCCCCCGCTCCCTCCAGGAGTGAGGGGAAAGGGCACCCCTGGCATCTGACCACACAGTGGCAGCCATGGGACGGCAGGACAGGTCGGTCTGGTTGGCCCAGTCGCACACAGAGGAACGCTGCCGGGAGGCAGCACACGGGAAGGGACGCCAGGGTTCACTCCTGGCTCTGCCACCAAGCTGTGAGCTCTGGCAGCTTCCCCAGCTGAGCCCTCACACGGGAGGGGAGGTTTGTGACACAGGAAGCGCACGGAGCCCTGTGCGACACGTGCCAGTCAAAAGCCACGTCTTTGCAGGCACTAACTGGGCTGTACCAACAAGATCACCAGTGCAGCCCACCCAGTCAGAAGGGCCTTGCTACGATTCCCGGCCCGAGTCTGATGCCAATGGGACTGGCAGCTAAGTGCCGCTGCCACCGCCGAGGGGCAAAGGGCTGGAGGGCAGGCTTGGCTCGGGGACTTCCCCCGCCCCCTGCCTGTGCCCAGCCCAGGGCAATGCTTGTTCCAGAGCCCAGACCCTTGGCTTCCCGCCTGCAGTCAGGGCAGCAGAGCCATGCACCAAAGCCAATTGGTTGATGTGAAAGTATCTCACCTCGCTCTGCGGGTCGGCATCATCCCGGGACGGGGCCGTCCACAGAGACGATGGGTAGCTGCATTCGGAGTCCAGGATGCTGTCAGATGAAGGGGACCTCTGGAGGCTGGGGGTTTGCTGGAGTGGGGAGGAAAGGTACAAGGGTGCGTTATACAGTGGCTGAAGCTCCAGTCCTTGTTACGGGGCGGGGGGCTAGGGCATGGGGAGAACTCGGCAGGGAGACAGCTCGGACCTTTACGTGGGCACGTGCTACCGCTCCCTAGCCCAGTGGTGACAGATACAGGGCGGGGTGCCTCCGTCCTCCAGTGGATGTGCTGCCCGCCAGGGAGTCCCGCCATGGGGACCAGAGAGACGTTCCCCTCTGATCTCCAGGGAGCAGGGCAGAAGTGGATGGTGCAGCTGTGACATTAGCTTCGGGCTGGGACTTTCCCAGAGAGCTGAAGGTGTCTGGCACCCAGACACCACATGGAGTCACTGGGATTTGGGCTCCTCGCGGTTTCGAAAGCCCCAGCCAGCTTCGCGCCGATGGTGCAGCTGGTCTCAGCGGCAGGGCGCGGCTCTGAACACACAGCGACCCTAGGGCCACCTCTGCCCTGGGACTGAGTGAACACAGCACAGACCAGCAAGGCTTCCTGTCCACCTCCCCAGTCCTGCCCGTCCGGCCTCCATGCGACAATCCTTCAGCAAGAGCTTCCCTCCATTTCGCGGCAGCCTGTGACCCCTCGCCTGGCTCACCTGGGCTGCCCAGGTGAGCACAGCCGGAGCCACCCACTGGGCTTCCCTAGAATCTGGGATGTCCAGGGCATCAGCCCAGCCCGCACTGCTCACCTTCTGGAAGGCCACCTCATCCTGCAGGTTCTCGCAGCACTGCTCCAGGCGGGCGCACTCCTTCACCAGGTTCTGGTAGCGAGCCCTCTCCCCCTCCAGCTGGCACAGCAGCTCCTGGCTCTCCGCCGCCACGCGCCAGCGCAGCTGGTCTGCAGGGGGCGGGGAAGAGGAGAGCAGAGATGGTAACGTTTGCCTGCAGGCCTGGACCTGAGTGTGACAGGCTCTGCTCCCTGCCCACCCTGTGCAGGAGCCCAGGCACCAGCGCCAGGGGAGGAACGGCGAGGGGGCTGCTGAGCGCCAATGCTGCACCGCCTCTGGAAAACATCTCCTCCGGTGTGGAGCTGTGAGGAGGGAGCTGGGAACTTAGCAGCATGGCCAGCAGGCCCATGGATTCAGCCGCCAGGGCGGGCAGGCTCAGGCCACACGAGACCTCGCCTCTGGGACGAGGCTGGGCACAGAGCTAGGGCAGTGATCGGCAGGAGCCGTCTCAGTAACCAGCCCACCTAGTTTTGGGCCACAGTCTCGGCTTGGCAGCATCACCCTGCCCACAGAGCTGGGCCGCCCGGGTGAGCACAGCCGGAGCCACCCACTGGGCTTCCCTAGAATCCAGACCCCAGCTGATTGCACCCGGCACAGCAGGAAAGGAGCTGGGAGGAGGGGGAGGGGGGCATTTTACCTTCCAGCTCCTGCGACTGCTCCATGATCCGCTGGTTGAGAGCGTCCTTCTCTTCCTTCAGATTGGATGTCATGGCTTCCAGCTCAGTCAGGCGCTGGCGGGAGAGAGAGAGCTGGGTGGTGGGGGCAGACCCTGACAGCAGTCCAGAGCTATGGGGCGAGAGGACCTGCTCTGGGGGTCGGAGGCCAGGCAGGCTCTTTCACATGGGGCCCATCACAGGCTGCAGGGCCCATGCTTCCTCTACCCCACCAGCCAGGGGGCCCGGAGAGTAGCCAGGCCCCTGCATGGGAGATTTATTGACAGTTTTACTTTTGATGGGCAGCATCAAGGATTTAAGTGTTGGCTTCAATTTTTTATTCGAATTTTGAGTTGTGGGAACTTTGGTGGCAGAAGGGGGATCAGACAAGGTGGAGCTTTAACTCTAGGAGTCTCTTAACCCCGATCATCCACGTCTTACGTCAGATATACAGAATAATCCGGGTTTGCTTTCAGAAGGTTCATGTCAAGCAGCGTTTCTGGCTGTCTAGGTTTCGACTATCGACGGACACATTTGACTGTCTGCGTACAGGGATATTTATGGTGGCCAATATTTATCAATTAAAAAAAATTGACTCCTGCCAAGTCTATGTACAGACTAGCTTAAGTCAAGTCACCAGAGCCTTTGCAACACACTAGCAAGGAGCACGCTTGTGTCGCCTCCCACTCTCACAGCTGAGCCAGAGAGGATAACCAGCCTACTACTGCTGCCAGCTATTGGAGCTGCCCCATATGTTCAGTGCTGGGTTTGAGTCACACCCGTTAACCACTGGGGTGGGGATCGTTGCTCTTTGGGACCAGGTCTAAGGAAGGGACGTTTAGCTCCCCTCAGTGTTATTGCTGGCTGCCGGTTAGCCGGACAATCAAGAATCACCCCTGCCTGTGCCCTGCACCTGTTTCAGCTCCTCCATCTCCTGGCCCAGCTGGCCTTCCGAGCAGCTCTTCTCCGACTCCACGCGCTGCAGCTGCTCCTGCAGCTCCCGGATGCGCTTCTCCTGCGCCTTGTCCTCCCGCAGCCGCTCCACCTCCTCGCTGGGGGAGGCTCTCAGTGCAGACAGCTGCTCCGAATGACTCCGGTTCTCCCTGGCCTGTGGGAGGGGCAGCAGTCAAGAGCCGTTTCAGGCCTGGCAGGGTCCCAGGGGAGGAACTGGGTGATTCCTATCTGAGCACTGAACAGCGGGGAACCAGGAGGGGGAGATCCAGAGAAGCTGCCTGGGCCTCATCTCACCAGACTGCCCCCCATCATCCCCCCAAAAGCCATACAGCTCCCCAGAAGCGATGTGCTATCCAGTGCCTCCTGGCAACCCGAGCAGCGTCAGCCCCAGGACACTGCTGGGGAAACTGAGGCATAGGAGGAGGAATGACTTCCCCAAGGCCCATCACTTCTGGGTTCTGTTCTCAGCCCTGACACCGAAGTCCTGACTCCCGGTTTCCTGCTTTACCAGCCCTGGCATCGGTCTTCCCTATGCTAGGGCCGGGCCAGGCCTGGTGTACCTGCTCCTTGGCATTGGGCCACCTGCTGTTCCCAGGCTCTGCACATCTCAGAGGAACCATGAACCCCCCTGGGGCCAGCCTGTGTCAGAGATCCTGGGCCCTGCCCTGCCCCACCCCGGATGTGTTTTGGGCCAAGAGTGCGCTGGCTTTTCCCAAGTCTCCTTTGCCCCCACACCAGCTTTCCAGGCCGCCCGATCCACCCCAGGGCAGCGAGATGGGGTCTGTCCACATAGGCCAGAGACCGTCAGGGACGCAGGTTCGATTTAAAGCCCCTCCCCAGCAGAGAGCAACCCGCGAGACACGGGAGGCAGACAGATGGCAGCGCCAACTGGTAAATAGTCAGCGGCAGAGCACGGCCTGCCGGGCACGAGCAGAGCCAGAGCCAGGGGAACTTAGCAAGGCAGAATGCAGCTCCCCAGGACTCTCCCAGATGTGCCCAAGGCTCATCCCATCGCTAGAGACCCAGGAATCCCCCTGTAGCTCTGGGGCAGCAGGAGGAGCCAACCTACCCACCTGCTCATCCACTTTGCACTGCAGCTGCATCACTTTGATCTCCATGCCTTTGTTGAGCTGTTTGTAGTGCTCCACCGACTTGGCCTCGATCCGGAGCTGCCTCAGCTCCCTGCGAGCCCGCATGCGCCGGTAGCAGCACTGCAGATAGACCACCGCCCTGCGCACCCGAAGGTACTTGGTGCGAGCCAGCCAGCCCCTCACCGCGCTCTGGATCACCACAGCTTTCTGGCTTGCCACCATCTGGGTAGAGAGCAGAGAGCTGCCAAGGCTTAGGGCAGAAACTCGGCCAGAGCACCAGGTGCCGGCAGCTACGTCCTTGCACAAACAGCGGCCACAAGGGATCCAAGAACACGCGAGTGCCTCTCCCTGCACACCCAGCCCCATTCAAAGGCAACGGCCATTGGCAGCACCAGGGCACGTCCATCCGGCCGCAGGGGCCTAGCAAACCAGTCTGTTACACCGCTCCGCGCAGAGAGTCACTGGGACAAAGTGGGTGCAGGCAGGGGGTGTGCGGACCCCAGACCAGCTAACAGAGCAGAGACACGGAATGCCTGAGACCAGGAAGAGACAGAGCCATTTTGGAGCAGAGGACAAAGGGGGAAATGGCCCGAGCCGCTACTCCAACCGCAGCAGCGTTCCATGGTACGGAGGCCTGAGCATACGCCAGTGGCCAATGCACAGCTGCAATGCAGACTCCTGGATTCTGTCCTGCCAAGGCCGCAGACTGGAGTCACCCGGGGAGATGCACATGTGGGACTGGAGGGCCATAGGAAATGCTGTGGAGCGGGGTGAGCTGATAATTCCTCTGGCCAGAGTCAGAGATTGTGCCAAGGGCACAGAACAGACAGGCCTCTGGGTTCTCTTAAAATCAGAGCTCAGATCTGGGGCCTGACTTGGCCCTGAAATTCTCAAGCGCCAAGATATGAGCAGCCGCCTTCTCAGTGGAGGGTCTGCCAAAGCATGAAGACCCCCTAAGCTTATTTCTACCAGCTTAGGCTAAATCTTCCCTAAGGTACATATTCTTCCTTGTCCCTCAGATGGTATCGCTGCCACCACCAAGTGAGTTAGACAAAGATTCAGGAAAAGGACCACTTGGAGTTCCTGTTTCCCCAAAATATCCCCCCCACCAAGCCCCTTCACCCCCTTTCCTGGGGAGGCTTGAGAATAATATACCAACCAAATAGGTAAACAAGGTGAGCACAGATCAGACCCTTGGGTTTTTAGGACACTAAACACCAGTCAGGTTCTTAAAAAGCAGAACTTTATAATAAAGAAAAAAAGGTAAAAGCAGCACCTCTAAAATCAGGAAGGAAGGTAATTTTACAGGGCAATAAGATTTGAGAGGATTCCCCTCTAGGCAAAACTTCCTGTGTTTTTGTAACTTTGAATGTACAAGCTAAAACAAAACATAAACCAACACATTTCCTTGCTATTGATTACAATGTTTGTAATCTTGGAGGCTTATTTCAGGTAGGGGTTTAGGGGATGTTTTTTCCTGCCCTGGCCCCTCTGTCCCGGAGAGAACAATAAAGAGCACAAACAAAGCTTCCCCCCCTCAGCAGATAAGAAAGGTTCTTCTTCTCTTATTGGTCCTTTTGGTCAGGTGCCAACAAGGTTATTCAAGCTTCTTAACCCCTTACAGGTAAAGGAGGGATTTTTTGCTACCCGGAGCTGTATATCTATGACACAGGCTCTTTCTCAGTTAGAGCAACAGCTCCAGGTTCAGTTCGCAAGAGACGCTGGGAGGACCACAAGGAAAGGTGATGCCTGCTAGATTACCAGCCCTGCTCTAGGTCCTGAGCACATCTGTGCCAGCATTGGCTGGGGGCTCCCTCAAACTGGGGTGACAAACAAAAATTTCCATCTGAAGCTCAGAAAAGCACCATTAAAAATAGTCCATAAGTTTTGTTCAGCGGGTGTTGCCCCAGGGTGAGCCTGATACATAGAGGAGACCAATTAGTATCATGTAGGTCACTATAAGAGATTCTATGTTATCAATAATTTATTACTCTAATTTCTCATAGCATCATCTTTAATTCACCCTTCAGCCGTGAGCTCTTACGCCTCGCAAGGGAGCTGCATGCAGGTCTTTCAGCGAGGCCCAAGAGATTTAGTTCTTGCAATTTTTCCCAATACAGAAAGATCAGCAGGTTGGACTTTTTGGGGGGTGGAAGTGGGGGGAAAGCCCTTCTGGAAAAAAATGGCACGATTCCCATAGTATGACGCCCACAAGCGCAAAGAAATCAGGTGGAAGTTTTCATGAAAGAAGAATCTGTCATGGACTTTTTTAGGTTAGAAACCTGGGAACAGTCCAACTGGACCAGATCGTCTGTCTAGTATCCAGTCTTGGATTGTGGCCAGCATCAAAAGTTGCACCTTGCTCTGAAATAAACCTCAACATTAAGCAGGTTAGAGTCTGCACCCTCCACATTAAATCTCCTAATCGCTTCTATTTATGAGAATCTCAACTCCTTTCCAACAGTTGTCGGCACCAACTGTGGCCATTTTTGAAAACCACCTCCTGGCCTGTCCTGTCATGGCAGATAATCAGCTGAACACCACGTCCCAGCGCAACACTGTGGCCAAAGGGCCAGCAGGATCCTTGGAGGCATAAACAGGGGAATCTCAAGCAGAGGGTATTTGACTCTGGTGTGAAAGCTGCTGGAATCCTGTGTCCAGTCCTGGTCCCCACAATTCAAGAAGGATGTTGATCATTTGGAGAGGGTTGACGAGAACGATGAAAGGGTTAGAAAACCGGCCATGGAGTGAATGAGCTTCTTGTGTCTATCTACTTCGCTTAACAAAGAGACGGTTCAGGGGTCACTCGATCTCAGCCTGCAAGTACCCACGTGGAGAAGGAAGAGCCAAGTGGAGTCTATCTCGCAGAGAAACGACCACCGCTATCCAGCGGCTGGATGCCGAAGCTAGACCAGGGTCAGCGTGCTCACTGCTCCCAGCAGAGGCAGGGCCTTGGGGAAGGGGTGGGGTGGAATAAGGACATATCCCCTCCAGCCCCCAGCCCTGACCCCCCACACACACACTCAGGCCCCTGCCCTGAGCCCCGCAGCCCCACCCACCCCCCAGGCCCATGCCTGGAGCCCTGTACCCTCTCATACACACCCAGCCCTCTGCTTGACTCCTTCACACACACCCCCATGACCCCAGCCCTGACTCTGGCACCCCTGCACATACCCAGCCCCTCCACACCCCATGTACCCCCCACATCCTGACTTTTGCACCCCCCCACATCCCCACCCTGAGCACCAAAGGGGAGCTTTTGCACCCCCTCCCATTCCCACCTGCACCCCTCACACCAAATGGGAGCTGCCCAGGTAAGTGCCCCACACCCAAACCTCCTGCCCCAACCCTGAGCCCCCTCCCTCATTCTAGCTCCTGGCCAGACCCTTCACCCCCAGCCCTGTGCTCGGTCCACTCCCACCCTCAGCTCAGTGCAGAGAGAGGGAGAGAATGGCCAGAACCAGGGAGAAGGTAGCTACCCGCTGTAAGTGGGCAGGGCCGGGACCCCAGACCGGCAGCGGGGTGAGTAGGTCTGGCAGCCAGGATCCCAGCTGGCAGGAGCCGGCGGATGGAACCTCTGAACGGCAGCAGGCTGAGCTGCTCAGCCCACTGCCAGTCTGGGGTCCCAGCAGCCGGCCCCGCACAGCCCGCTGCTGGTCTGGGGTTCTGGCTGCTGGACTCTTGCCAGCCGGTGTCCCGGCCGCAGGCCCGCTGCCGGCCTAGGTGAACAGAACCCCAGACCAGCAGCGGGCTGAGCGGGCCGGCAGTGTAAGATCAACATTTTAATTTAATTTTAAATGAAGCTTGTTAAACATTTTGAAAACCTTGTTTATTTTACAATAAAACACTAGTTTAGTTATATAATATATAGACTTGTATAGAGAGACCTTCTAAAAAGACATTAAAATGTATTACCGGCACACGAAACCTTTAATTAAAGTGAATAAATGAAGACTCGGCCCAGCACTTCTGAAAGGCTGCCGACCCCTGAGCTAGACAGACTGGAAATAAGGTGCAAGTTTTGAACAGTGAGATAATTAACCCTTGAATTATTTATCAAGGGTTGGGAGGGATCCCCCCCCCCCCCCAAATCACTGGAAGTTCCAAAAATCCCAACTGCTCTAAAGAGATCTGCTTGTGTTCGGAGGAATTCGTTCAGGAACTTCTATAGCTTGTGTTATGCATGAGGTCAGACAACGGTGCCTCCTGGCTCCTCCATACAGCAGTTACTTCAGACACTAAACTGACTCCACAGAAAATGCGATGCTAGAGCAAAAGCCGAACTCGGAGCTCACTGAAGGGCAAGGTCTCCGAGTGCGTCACTTCCCAAGCCCCTTTTCACCACCGAGGCCCCAGAGCATTCACTGGAAGAGTCAATCCAGGAACAGCAGTGAAAAGGAGCGTTATCCCATTCGGGCGAGTCGGAGCACAAGTTAGTTGGCAGTTCTCTAAAGCAGACATGCAGAAGACCAAATAGCACAACCCTGAACTGCTGAGGATTTATAGAATTCAGTTACCAAATCATGACTGAGAATTTACATTGCAACACTGCTCATTCAGAGGCACGGGTGTGAGGCCTGATTCCAGTGAATCAGCTTAAAGCCGGCCCTCATCACTAGAGCCCGCTTCTTTATTCTGCACAATCAATTCCTACTAATTAAGTTTCTCCTTGGATATTAGGAACTAGTGTGGCTATATTCCTTGCCACCCAGAAATTCTACAAAATTTACATCTACCCACACAGATTAACACCTCATAAGAGAAACCAGAGGCCTTTTGCAGTCCAAGGAAAGCTCCTTTCCCAATACATACAGCCCAGCTTTCAGGGACAGGCTCTGGGAGGAGTTTTAGGCCCGTGCAGAAGCCCCACAATTCTGTAAGTTATACAGTCTATTTTAGATTTGCAAGGCCAGTAATATATCATGCTCCCAGCTGGCTCCTGCCTGCCTGTTGCTAGAAATAGGGGCTGCAAATTTCACAGATTTGCAAAATCAGCAAAAATGTAACTTATAGAATCATAGAATTCAAGATCAGAAGGGACCATTATGATCATCTAGTCTGACCTCCTGCAAGATGCAGGCCACATAAGCCGCTCCCCCCACTCCTTTAGCAAGCGACCCCTGCCCCATGCTTCGGAGGAAGGCGAAAAACCTCCAGGGCCACTGCCAATCTTCCCTGGAGGAAAATTCCTTCCCGACCCCAAATATGGCGGTCAGCTGAACCCCGAGCATGCGGGCAAGACTCTCCAGCCATACCCTCTTGAAAAAGGTTATATCATATCATTGACCCATTGTACTATTTACTTCAGTGTGGCACTTAATTGACCTATTGACTAAGCCCGTTATCCTATCATACCATCTCCTCCATAAACTTATCTAGCTTAATCTTAAAGTCATGGAGGTCCTTCGCCCCCACTGTTTCCCTCGGTAGGCTGTTCCAGAATTGCACTCCCCTGATGGTTAGAAACCTTCGTCTAATTTCAAGCCTGAATTTCCTGACTGACAATTTATATCCGTTTGTCCTCGTGTCCACATTAGCACTGAGCTGAAATAATTCCTCTCCTTCCCTGGTATTTATCCCTCTGATATATTTAAAGAGTGCAATCATATCTCCTCTTATCCTTCTTTTGGTTAAGGAAAACAAACCGAGCTCCTCAAGTCTCCTTTCATACGACAGGCCTTCCATTCCTCGGATCATTCTAGTGGCCCTTCTTTGTACCCGTTCCAGTTTGAATTCATCCTTCTTAAACATGGGAGACCAAAACTGCACACAATACACCAAATGAGGTCTCACCAACGCCTTATATAACGGGACTAGCACCTCCTTATCCCTACTAGAAATACCTCGCCTAATGCATCCCAAGACCGCATTAGCTTTTTTAACAGCCACATCACATTGCCTACTCATAGTCATCCTACGATCAACCAGGACTCCTAGGTCCTTCTCCTCCTCCGTTACTTCCAACTGGTGCGTCCCCAGCTTATAACTAAAATTCTTGTTAGTCATCCCTAAATGCATAACCTTACACTTCTCACTATTGAATTTCATCCTGTTACTAATACTCCAGTTTACAAGGTCATCCAAATCTCCCTGGAGGATATCCCGATCCTTTTCCGAATTGGCAATACCTCCCAACTTGGTGTCATCCGCAAACTTTATCAGCCCACTCCTACTCTTGGTTCCCAGGTCAGCAATAAATAGATTGAATAAAATCGGACCCAAAACCGAACCTTGAGGAACTCCACTGGTAACCCCCCTCCAACCCGACAGTTCCCCCTTCAATACGACCCTCTGCAGTCTCCCCTTTAACCAGCTCCTTATCCACCTCTGGATTTTCATTTCGATCCCCATCTTTTCCAATTTAACCAGTAATTCTTCATGCGGTACCGTATCAAACGCCTTACTGAAATCCAGATATATTAGATCCACCGCATTTCCCTTGTCTAAAAAATCTGTTACTTTCTCAAAGAAGGAGATCAGGTTGGTTTGGCACGATCTACCTTTTGTAAATCCAACTTGGCTCAGAGCAAGTGTTTCTGCAGCATGTAAGACACGTGTTAATAAAATGTTAACAAAACAAGCAGTGAATAGTTAAGTCTAGAAGACTTGAACAGCTATTTTTTTTTTAACTACACAGGGTGTGTATGGCATTATATCCAAAAACCCTGTGCTGAAAATATTTAGGTTGCAAAGGTAAGCATTTCAATGTTGGGAAATGCCAGAGTTTTAGGTTGCATGGGTAACCCTACTCAGCCCCAGCTAGAGCTAATGGAGTAACCGGTAGCTGTAGTAGGTTATCTTCTATATGACCAGCCACTAGAGGGAGATGGCAACAGTTTGCCACTGGCTTTCACAGCTGTTTGAAAAAACTTCTGGATTAATTCCTGGTTGTATTGGGGGGAAAATGTGCTCTGGCAGTTCGACCCTTCTACCCCCAGCTTGTCCCATCCCCTGGTTCCTGTTCCCAACCCCACCCACCCTACTGACCCCTTCCCACTGGGTCCTGCACCCCACTTCCCTGCTCTGCATTTCAGCCAGGCTGTTTGCAGAGGGCACAGAAGAGATTTTCCCAGCTCTCAGTTCTAGTGACTGGAGCCTCAGGGTTGGTCTACACTACAGTTAAAAACCTGCAGCTGGCCCATGCCAGCTGATTCAGGCTTGCAGGCCTCAGGCTGTGGGGCTGTTTCACTGCCGTGTAGACTCCTGGGCTCGGGCTACAGCCCAAGCTCTGGGACCCTCCCAACACACAGGGTCTGAGCTCAGGCACCAGCCTGAGCCTGGAAGTCCAAGTGAGCTGGCACAAGCAGCCGGGGGTTCAGTTGCAGTGTAGACGCACCTCTGGTGCCAGGAGGAGCAACTGCAGGGAGAGTCCTGCTCAGCCCCAAACCGGAACACGGTCAGGGCAGACAATCTGAGCTGCAAAACTCTAACAAGAGCGAGCGCGGCCAAACGACCTAAGTTCTCAGAGGTTTTAGTTCTGCCAATTTGAGCACTTTATGGGGGCAGCAAAAGGTCCCTCTGACACCACGGTGACCCCCTCCCTCCCCACTCATGCCAAATTTCAAGGCCGTGCTGCAAAGCAGCTGTACCAGAACTCTGCAATGAGACCATGTCAGTATATACATGAAAAAACAAATAGAGACGGGCAAGGAATAGTTTTCCCTAAGCTTGTTCCTGGAAACAGCAGAACCACTTTGGCCAAAGCCTTTTAAACCCATTTCAAACACGAGCAAGTCAAAGTGCACCAGGGGATTTTTAAACACACAGCAGCAAGCGTTGTGGTTCTGGGGCAGGTCTGAGACGTGGAGCACCCACTGCTCCCATAGCCTTCAAGCAGAGGGGGAGGGAGAGCTCAGTGGCTTGAGCAATGGCCTGCTAAACCCAGGGTTGAGAGCTCAATTCTTGAGGGGGCCACTTGGGGAATTGGGGCAAAATCTGTCAGGGACAATACTTGGTCCTGCTGTGAAGGGCTGGGACTGGACTCAAGGACCCTTCCAGTTCTATGCGATAGGCTATATGGAGATAAATATTGCAAGTCTTCATCTGTGAGAAAAGGAAACCCAGTGTTGAGCTCAATCCTTGAGAAATCTAGGGCAAAAGTCTGTCTGGGGCTTGGTCCTGCTTCAAGCAGGGGGTTGGACTAGGTACCTCCCGAGGTCCCTTCCAACCCTGATATTCTATGATTCGATGGAGTTGAGCGTGTGTAACGCATGCCTGTTTGGTGTGGTACTCTGCCCCCTTCTTACGGCACCTAAACCTTCTAGAGATTGAGTCTGAAAGAGCCTGTGGCTTTTAGCTCATGCAGTAGAGACTCGTACGCTAAACGTCAAGGTTCAATCCCCTCCACAGCATTACGCATGTTCAACAAAACTGAACATCACAAGAAGTCCCTTGATCTCGCTTGTAGTATTTCCCTACTTCACCATCAATTCCCCCACCCCAATATAACAAAGAGCAGCTTGGGGGGGGGGTCAGGAGGGGCAGTGCTTTAAACGGTGCTAAAATGAGGACATGCTCTGAGATGCAGGAGTGAATATGCCAATTTTAAACCATCGCTGCTCAAGATACGGACTCGGTTGTCAACTATAGCACCTCAAGCTGGGTACATTTGCTATACAGAGTCAGAGCTCCATGAGTTTTGCCTGTTTCATGTAGCAGTTACCCACCCTAGTCCAAACTAAAAAAAAAAAACACCATGATGATTTTGAAAAATCAAAACCTATTTAAAATTAAATGTGAAGTTATAACAACCTACGCTAAGGCCTAAGGATATTATAATCAATTACAAAGTTATTTAAACTAAGCTTGGCAGCTGCCAAGTTTTCAAGAAAGTGAACTTGTGGAAGTCATTTGCTAAGCACCTGGAACCAGAGTTAGCTGAAGCAGCTTTTGACAGCAATAGTCTCTTCTGCAGGAGCAGAGCAAGTGTTTTCTTCACTTCAGTTCATTCAATTAGTTCAGTTCAATGACTAGTTCACACGAAGGTAAGAAACCAACTGGGAGTTTGGGGGAGAGATAGGGAGGGAGAAGAATAGGAAAGCTTGTCTTCCACTCCAAGAGTAAAAACTAGATGAGAGGATGAGATCTACCACTTCTAAATCCTTGAAGGACAATGGTGACCAAAAATCAGTCCAATTCGGTAACTGAGCAATAAAAATCAAAATAAAATTTTAAAATGCAATATACAAACTTTGATAAAACTTTCCCCCTTTACGTATCCAGCCCTATTTTTATTTCACTAACAATTTGAAAATGCTGATGTGCTTTTAATTGCATTTCCATCCAAATGGAACTGGACACAAATCACAAGCAACAAATTAACAGTGCTCCAGTAAAGAAATGCATCATTCACCATTTTCTAACAAAAATATAAGTGTGAAGAACCTGAATAAGTGTCTATAGTAATAGCATTTGCTCCTGGTTAGTATTTACCTGCAAATCAACATGTTCTAATGGTTACCAACCAACGAGGGTTAATCTTTCTTTAGGAAAGAAACTGAAAAGAACAAACGCAAGACAAGATTCAAATCTGTCATTTAAATCAATGTTTCCAGCCTGGAAAAATCAATCCATGCTGGCCTGGACACAGGGTCTAATTGCACTTGCATGGTAATTAAATTTTCAGAAAGGAACTAACATGTACAAACCCACTGCTGGGCACATATTTTGTGGAAGGGAGAAAAACCTCAAATAGGCATCAGTATTTTATAATTGCTGGGATGGAACATAGAAAGCAGGAGTGGCATTCAATATGGGGCACAGGGGACAGATGTCCACCCCCCAGACTTTTCTTAGGTTTATATGCTCCACTGCCATCTCCCCCCACCAATTTTGCAGGATATAATCACATCACGTTCTATCAGCCGACGACTTCACTCCCCATCCGCTGAATTTTTCGGCTAGTAAGTCACGTTCTATGAAACATTAGCCATGGTTGTGAATGCGCCAACATGCCCCAATTGCCAGCTCTGGGACAGGCCTTCCTGTGGTGAGAGTTCTGGTTGAGTAAGAATAGGCTGCCTCAAAGAACACAGGTGTCACTCAAGCCATGGTACGTCCATCATGTGAGCACCCAGAGCTGGTCTACACTGGGGGGGTGGGGGGAAATCGATCTAAGATCACGTAGCTGAAGTTGTGTATCTTAGATCGATTTACCTCAGGTCCTTACGGCGTGGTATCGACGTCCGCGGCTCCCCCTGTCGACTCTGCTACCGCCGCTCGCTCCGGTGGCGTTCCGGAGTCGACGAGAGCACATTCAGGGATCAATATATCACGTCTAGATGAGACGCGCTATATCGGTCCCTGAAAAATCGATCGCTACCAGCCAATACGGCGGGTAGTCTGGATGTACCCTTAGTCTCACTTCCCATGGGGGTGATAGAGGGTTCACTGCTGCTTGGGAGGTCAGAGGAAGCTCTGGGAAACATGCCGGAATTCCACAATGAAAGGCTGCAAGTATTTAAGATGGGACAAAGACAATAGCATCACTGAAGTTCAGGTGTCTAGGTAGCATTTCCATCTCATTTAACACAAGACTAGAGGCCACCTTCCCGTGCTTTGGTCGCATTACCCAGCCAGATGAGCAAAGCCATAGTTACTGTTCCCTTTTGCACAATTCTCTTCTAAATTGTGCCAGCCGTTTTGCTTTTATGTAAGCCTCACAATTTGATGAGGTGGCTTAAGGTGGGAAAGGAAGGCACCCGAACTCCGACTCGAGAGGAAGCAGAATCAGTAACAGCCAGACCTGCCAGAAGACACAGCTGAAAGGGAAGGACTCCTGTGTAGCTCAGCTCAAGCCAGGCTGGGTTACACACATCTTCACTGGAGTTTGTCCCCTCCCCACAGGCCTTCAGCAAAGCCCAGAAACACTAAAGCCCTAGGCCTGAGCCGCTCACAGCAGCCAGACTAAGGACACATTTGTACAGAACCGTGGCAGGTCACACTGCAGCGGTGAGCAAATGCGTGAGAACCAGGTGGTGAGATTGAAGGTTCGGTTTCTGAGCCATGCGAACAGGCCACAGTAATGGGGGAAGTGAGCTGGAGCCCTCGGATGGGCAGTTTTAGCAGCGTCTGGGATGGACACGTGATTTTCTTAGAGCAGGGTTTTGTCTCAGATAACGCCCCCGGCTCTTTAACCACAGATGGCCTCATACCAACAGCTGGAAGCCCTAATTATAATGCAAAGGCTTGTCGAAAAGCCCAGGCTGTAACTTAACCAGCCCGTACCATGCCAGAGATGACCTTACAGGCCTTCCAAGAGGCTCGAAGCATCCTGAGTCATCAGAAGTTACACTGCACCGAGTTATCAGAGGCAGCAGCTTATTTGTGGCACTGGTCATTCTGAGTTGTATCTCAGCTGGAAACAGACCCATGGTCCCCAGATACCCACATGCTCCACCAAGGTCTGGAGTTTGCCATGTGTTTAGGAGGGTTCTAAACTTGCGGGGAGGAGTCCTTGGGCTACTGTCCAGCCTATAGCCAGCTATCTTAGGTACTTAGCGGCCTCCCCCATATTACTGTAGTATCAGAGCACCTCACTCTGGTGTATTTATCCTCAGCACCCCTGGGAGGCAGGACAGCCCTATTATCTTCGCTGCACAGATAGGATGTGGACACACAAAGTGACTTAACCAAGGTCACACGGGGAGTCGGTGCCAGAGCAGGGAATGGAACATGCTTCTCAAGTCCCAGGGCAGTGCCTGACCACCAGGTCACCCTTACTCTCCAGCCGTCTCTGCCACCACAGGCCACATCAGCTCGGTCATCAACTCCCCCCACAAGTCTGGAGGAGAGGAAGTCATGGGCTTAGTGGGAGGGTGAAGGTCTTTGTTTGGCATTTGGCTCACAAGGCACCTCCCGCCCTGGTGATCCCTTGCACCAGTCGGTTCCATAGTCTGGTGCACATTTTGTGAAAGTGCCTTATAAACGCCCACTCCTGACCCCATTAACCTACCTCCTTTCCCGCTAACCTTCCCTTAACTCCCCCCTCTCCCCCCCATGTGGGAGTACTAGGAGGGGCAGGTCTGAGGAATTTTAGCCATTGCAATGCAGTATAGCAGCTGGATGGGACATCTGGCCAGCCAGCTCTCACACACAGCACAGAACGGGGACCCTCTCGGAGGCCGACAATTCCTTAGTGTCTGTAAAGGTGCTGGAGGTCAGAATAGTTTTACCAGCATCCACTCCTTGGCGATGAGCAATAACAGTCTCCGGATACTCGAGCGTCTCAAGCAGGTTTAAAAAGTGGGGGAGGGGGAAAGGGACACTCAAGCCAAATGGTCGTTCACTTTGTGCTAGTTTCCCCAGAGACGAGGGGTCAGTCTATTGCCGAGCGTTGTACAAACGTTAAACAAGGCTCTCGCCTTTTTGCGAGAACCGAGACCCCAGCATCCAGAGCACTGCACCTAGGAGCCTGTAACACGATATCTCGCCAGGTTTACAGAAAAGCCAGCACAGGGCACAGCCGGTCGGCTCGCGCCCTGGCTGGGGAGGAACACAGGGCAGCCAGACTGAGGAGGAGGTGGGGGCGGGGGAGGGCTTTTAGCAACAAGGCCAAACTTCTGATTTGTGCCTTTGGGACTTCAGAGCCGATGGGCCAGTGCTGAAAGCTGCGCCCTGGATGCCCGCAGCCTCCCTCTGCAGGAGGCCTGGATGTTGGGCGCTAGGCCAGGTCACTCGGCTATTGGGGTGAAGTGGGTGGGAATGGTCATTGCCAGCCCAGCTTGTCACCTGCCAGTGACGCGAGCCGGATGCTGCTGTTCGCCCCCCCGAGCAGGCAACGTTGGATGGCAGAAAGACAGGGCCCTAACTTAGGGCATCGCTGGGACGTTTTAGTGGGTGGGCTGGGGCAGATCATTGTAACTACCCACTCCCTGCCACCTGTTCCCGGCCCCTAGCAATGCTATGGAGAGAGTACAGGGGGGCTCGGGATGCTCTGTCTACACTACAGACCCCACGCCAGCGTAATTCCAAGTGTAGACAGCATACGCCAACAGGCGTTTTTCCACTGGGGTAGGATCACCAGCACCCCGAATGCTGTTAGCCCTCTTCTGGCAGCATACGGTATTTACACTGGGGGTTGCGTCAGCGTAGCAATGTCCCCGGGGGGGGGTTGCCCCCACCCCACCGCTGACCAACATAGCTAAGCCAGGGTAAGGTTTAAAGTGCAAAGCTTTTACAGTGGAGAGCAATAAGCAAGTGCCACGTCTCACTGCCTCCTGTAACAGACCAACACGCTTTGCCTAACAGCATGGCCAGTTTCAAACGGACATCAGCCACCCAGTGAGGTAGGTGGCCCTTGGGCCTGACACGCCATCCACCAGGCCAAAGGTTTAGCTGCAGGAAGGTGCCACGCCCCAGCTTTGGCATCCCTGGTACTGTCCGTTTGAGAGCAGCTCTCAGCTGCTATGGAGCAGCAGGGACAACAGAAAGCAGGAAATAGAAGCGTTGAGGAGAGCCAGCAGCTTCGCAAGGAGACAAAGGCACAGCTGCCCACCATGCCAATCCAAGGGAGAGGCAGGCACAACAATCAGAGGTCAACACGGCTCCTGAGGAGCCCTTTAATGACCTGAAAACAACCCAAAGGACAAATCCTACAAAAAGTGGAAATGCAGCCAAGCTGCTAAGGAGTATAAGAAAATAGCAGCTCAAGTGCTTATGGCTAAAAGTCAGCTCGGCTGAGGTACAGTATGAGGTCCACTGAGCAAGGGGCATAAAAGGCAATAAGAGGTGCTTTAGAGACATCAATAGCCGGAGAAAGACAAAAGAAACTCTAGGTCCTCCATAGCTGCAGGAACTTGGGGCACTTCTGCACCCCCGGCTTGAAGTGGTTTCTATCATATACAGGATTTACAGTTTGGTTCAATGGCTCTCAGCCCCTCCCCCCCCCACTTATGGTTGCAAACCCTCCTGCTTTCGCCAGGCCTCTCCCAGAATCAGGCTCTATCTCCTGGAGGTTCCTGAAGCCACTGGGAGATTTTAGCCTGCTTAAAGCCCTGCAGCACAGCGAGGCTAAGGCTGGCTCCCTACCTGCCCAAGCCCTGTGCTGCTTCAGAAAGCAGCCAGCATCCCCCTGTGTGTTTGGGGGGGGTCTCCATGCACTGCCCCTGCCTGCAAGCACCACCCCCACAGTTCCCATTGGCCAGGAACTGCAGCCAATGGGAGCTGCAGGGGCAGCGCTTGCAGGCAGGGCAGCACATGGAGATCCCCTGCCCCTCAAGGAACATGCTGGCTGCTTCCTGGAGCAGCACAGGGCCAGGGCAAGCAAGGAGCCTGCCTTAACCCTGCTGTGCCACCGCCCGGGAGCTGCCAGAGGTAAGTGCCACCCAGTCGGAGCCTGCACCCATCACCCCATCCTGCACCCCAACCTCAGCCCAGAGCCCCCTCCTGCACCCAAACTCCCTCCCAGAGCCCACACCCCCTGCCCTGGGCTCAGCCCAGAGCCCCCTCTCACTCCTCAGCCCCAGCCCAGAGCCCACATCCCCTCCCTCAAGCCAAGCCCCTGCCCCAGCCCAGTGAAAGGGAGTGAGGGTGGGGAAGAGCGAGCGACGGAGGGAAGGGGGATGAAGTGAGCAGGGCAGGGCCTCGGAGACGGGGTGGGGCAAAGGTGTTTGAGTTTGTGCGATTAGACAGTTGGCAACGCTACCCCCACTGTACAAACTGTTCCAGCACCTCTGACAGCCATAACTGAGACCATCAAGGCAGCGGAGGTGTTGGTGGCTATTTTGCTTCAGTCCTCACTAAAAACTTGTTAATATTAATGGGGTGTCAGGTCATCACAAGGGGGGAGGAACACAAGCCAAGCCAGGGGAAGAACGGGTTAAAGGATAGCAAGGCAAGTTAAATGAATTCAAGTCAGCAGGGCCTGATGAAATTCATCCCAGAGTACGTAAGGAACTAGCTGAAGCAATTCCCCCTGAGAGCGCATGGAGGACAGGGGAGATGTCAGAGGGCCTGGAGACAGGTGAACACAGCACCTAGCTTTAAAAGAGGAACAAAGAACCTGGGGAATTACAGACCAGTCAGCCTAACTTCAATACCTCAAAAGATACTGGAGCAAATTATTAACCAGTTATTGTGTGTTATTTTTTTTAATTTCTAATTATTATTAAATAAAAATACAAATTATTAGTTATTAAATTAATCAGTCTGTCAGCACCTGGAGGGTGACAGGGTTATAAGCAATGGCCAGTCTGTATTTGTCAAGAACAGTTATGACAAACCAACCTAATGTCTGTCTTTGACAAGGGCTCACTGGCCTAGTGGATGAGGGGGCAGGAGCAGACATGACAGATCTTGATTTTAGTCAAGCTTTTGACACAGGCTCACCCAACATTCTAGGGAAACGTGAGCGCCATGAAATTACTACAAGGTGGAGGCACAACTAGTTGAAAGACTGAACACAGAGTAGTTATCAATGGTTCACGGTCAGACTGTGAGGGTCAACCATGGGTCCAGTTTGGGTACCACGTAGAGTTGTGGGAAAAGCCCAGAGGAGAGCAACAAAACTAATAAAAAGTTTAGAAAACCTGACCTCAGAGCAGAGGCCTAGGAACTAGCAGGGTGGGGGGTGCTGCAGCCCCCCTGGGTTTTACACGGGGCCGATGGCCCCAGGCCTCCACTCCCCAGCTGCCAGCCCTGCGCCCCGCACCGGGGTCCCGGCTGCCAGCCCTGCTTCCTGTGCCCTGGCCCCCCCTCTCAGGGCCCCAGCCAGCTACTGACCCTGCATGCGGGGTCCCGACTGCAGGCCCCGTGCCCAGGGCACCACTCCTGGCCCAGCACGCCCCCCCCCCCCAGCCTTTGCCCCTTTACCCCCATCTGGGACCCCCCCCCAGTCCCAGAGACACTGCTCCCAGCCCCAGCTGGGGAGGGGCATGGGCAGGGGTGGGGGGCTGGCTTTCAGCACCCCCACTATTAAAAGGGGTCCAGAGCCACTGCCTCAGACGAAAGGTTAAAAAAAAATCCAGGCATGTTTAGTCTGAGAAAAGACACCTGGACAGGGAACCTGAGAACAGTCTTCAAAAACTTAAGGGCTGTTAGAAAAAAAAGATGCCGATCGATTGTTCTCCATGTCCACTCAAATTAGGGGAAGACATAATGGGCTTAACCAGCCACAATGTTCCACTTAAACGTTAGGAAAATCTTGCTAAGTCTAAGGCTCCTTCAGCTCTGGGACGAGCGGCCCAGGGAGGTTGTGGAATCGCCGACGCTGGAGGTTTAAGACCAGGCTGGACAAACCCCGGCCAGGGCCAGTCTAGGGTCACAGGCTCCTGCCTCTGGAGGTCTCTACCAGCCCCACGTTTCTAGGAGCACAAAAATAGCAACGGAGCCCCCAGTCCCAGGGAGGCCCAGGGCGTTCGCTAGGGCTGCAGGTGGCACATGTGAAGCCTCTGCAGAGCGTTGCAGCAGGACATGAACGGGTCACGGCCCTTAAGCACCGAGCCCTCGCCCCAAGGGGGCTCAGCCCCCAGCCTGTAAGTGCCGGGGGGCTGGGACGGTTTACAGACGTGCCTCTTCTGGGGATTCTCCCGCCCCCACAGCCAGGCAGGGCTGCCGGCTGCACTAGCGGTGCCTCCTCCATTGAAAATAGCCGCCTCCCTGCGCTGGCGCAGACCCCGAGCTGCTATTTTCACTAGCGCAAGTAACAGCGTCCCTGGCGGGGTCTGCAGCGGCGCAGCCACCGCCGGGCCCGACACGGGGGCCCGCTCTGGAGAAGCCCGCCCCGGGCACTGCCCGCCCCGGGGAGCCCGGTCCGGAGCGCACCGTGCTCAGCTCCCCGGGGCGCGGCACCTACCTGCGCGTCCAGCTCCGCGGCAGCCATGGCGAGGGGCCCCGGAGCAGCCGGTGCAAGGAGCCTGCAGCCGGGCTGCCCAGGGCGCTTATGGGCCGGGCGGAGCGCGCGCCGCCCTGTGCACGGGCCGCCTGCACCTGGACTCAATCACCAATTAACCTGCTCCGCGCGCCCAGCAGCCGCGGGGATGGGCGCTGCAGGGCCAAGGTGCCCCAGCGCGTCCCCGAGCCTCTCCCCAGCTCCGGCTTCCCCTGGGGCCAGGCGCAGGTGGGGAGACTCCTGCAAGAGGGGCCCCACTTGGCCTGTGGATTGTATTCTAGCGCTTTGCACCCCAGGGGTCAGGGGTCACCCTGGGAGGCAGGGCCCCCTTGTGCTGGGTGCTGCCCGGTAGCAAAGCGGGGAGGCTCCTGCCCCAGAGAGCACAGCCCCCGTGTCAGGCCGGGTGCAGCAATCACAGGGTGGGGGGCTCCCTGCCCACTGAGGCGGGTGGGAATTTCTTAGCTGCAGGGCAGCCTGCCCCTGCCCTCTGGGTGAGAACAGGGAGATGCCTGCGGGGTTGGCTGAAAAGCCGCTCCTGGGAGGCGGCAAGGGGAGCGGAGTCAAGACCCACGTTCTGTGGGTCAGTGAGGGCGGCGCTCAGGGGGAGAGGGACGCCAAGCTGCTCTGAGGCTTTCACAACCCGGAGTGTAGTTAGCCTCACCACGCTGGGGGAGGCAGGGCAGGGCTGTTATCTCCAGGGCACAGAGGGGAAACTGAGGCACAGAGCAGCCAAGTGATTTCCCCAAAGGCGCACGAGGAGGCTGTGGCCGAGAACGGGCTTGCACCTAGGTCGTCTACGTCCTGGGACCTACCCTAACCAGCGGGCCAGCCTTCTGCTCCTGCCTTTCTGCATGCAGCGCCCGGCACGATGGGGTCCTGCTCTTAGCTGGGGCCTCTGGGCCCTGCCATCATAATAACAACATGGCCCCAGTTCCACCTGATTTCTGAGGACTCAGTTGGTGGCGTTGTGTTGGGCGAGTTTCACCCAGGGCACAGTGTGTGTCATTTAACAGGAAAGATCCTGATGCCTCCAGCCCATGTCCCGTGCACCCCTGGCTGCCCCCCCACACACACACACACTGGGCTGGCTGTTTCTCTGGTCTCCGTGGCTCAGTATAATTTGGTCCTGACAATTATATAAGGCAAACGCTCCATTAATCCAGCACGCGCCCCGCAGAATTAGTGCAACATAATAATCGGGGAGATTAAAACGTTGCCTTTTTCTATGTAAACAAATTCTGCCACATGAAGCCCATAAAGACATTTTCTGATGCAAAAATAATGAAGCTCTAATTGCCCAGGGGCTGTCAGCAGCATGTGTCTCATTAACAAATCATGTAGGCGGGTTTGCGCCATGCGGACTGTTGTGGAAAAATTGACCACACCGTTGATTTTGTGTCACACACACTGAGGCACCTTTATTGAAATACAGGTATGCATACAGGGAAGGCTAGCATGGCCCCACGCAAAGAAGGGGGGTTGCTGCCTTGTCTTCAACAGATTTTCACCAAGCTTATAAAGGCTAAAACCGCAACTTAACACTTACCTAGATTTCCTTATTTGGGATTAACAGTGGCAAATTAAGCAAGCTAGTTCAGTATTTTTCCATATTTGGTTTTTCCTGTTATTGTTCTTTGACAGTTTTCGTTGGTAGTCTGCCTGCCTTAAGACCCCTCCTTTGCGGTTGCATTGGATAAGGCTCTTGTCGCATTCTAGCTGAGCTTCCCTCAGTTCCCCTTTCTCTGGTTTCTTCACCACCATCACCTCCCCCCCTCGTGCCCGTTATATAGACAAACAAGAATTGCAGAAGTTAACCTTTGTCCTATATAGCAATTGGGTTTTGCTAACAGGCCTAGGCCTGAAAGGCAGGGGTTAGGATGCAGTCTGCTTCTGACCCTATGGGTGGGGGTCTGGCAGCTAACTCAGCTTGGGGCAAGCGGGACACATTCTGGGGCACACGGGACCCCTTAAAATCCCTATCAGGACCCAGTAGACACAGACGGAATGCCATTAATAGCAGGATTTTCAGCTAGGGAGAAAAGAGGGGTGAAAAAAATTCCAAAGGGGTTTGTCACACTTTACAGCTCAGTATTAGCTTATATAGACAGTTTTATTACGTCATAGATCATTCACTAGAGCAATCCACCCCCTTTGTCTAACAACTAGAAATTAGACACCTTTTAATATATACGCATGCCTAGTCTCTACAATATTGAATTGTTAATATCTCAACAAGCGCCAAAGGTTAGGAATGTGAGGGAGTTAAAAAACACACCGAACACTAAACCAGGGAGTTACAGAACTGTGAGATGCTTGTGTTTTTTATCAGTCCCTCAGACAGTTTGTTTCTCAACATAACACAGCTGGTCCCAGCCCCTTCACTTATCTTACTCCTTCCCAGGGCTTTGTGAGACAATGCTGCTTTTCAGTATTTCACTCTGGGTTTACCCAGAAACCTCTAGATGCTTGACTTCAGGCAAGTTAGCACAACTGGTTTTGTGCTACATCTTTATTCAGGCCTAACAATCCCCCCTTTGTCCCTAGAGGACCAACGGGACTCTTGGGACAACAAATGATCGCTTTGCAGGGCACAATTGGGTTACGTTTCTTCAGTTGCAGACGAAGCTTTAAATCGCCTTCAGGGTAACAGGTCATTGGTCTGGGGCACTGACTATAAATCAGTTAGGTATACCATGTGGTTTAATTTCCCAGATGTCTCGGTAAATAATTCAGTCCCACATGCATCCTCCCCATGGACCCGGCAGGATCTGGCATGTGGGAGCCCACACCCACCCTAACCGGTCCAAATGCTTGGAAGGAGCACTATGAATATCCACACTTTCATTCAGAAAGTGTCCAAGTATGTCTTCATGACCACAGATCAGATGGTACTCCTGATGCATCTGTAAGGGCAGTGGGCCAAGTCTGGTCTGGATCCCACTGCAATGCCTTCCCAGCCTCAGTGATATTCAGTACCATCTCCGTCAGTAACTTCTGGGTCATAGAACTAAGGGTGGAAATGACACGTAACTCACCAACTCCAGCCTGTACTTAAGATAGCTGAGCTTCAAAAATAAGTCTAGTGGCCTTTTCTAGTTGGCCCAATTTCTCATCATTTTCTTGGCTTTTAGGTCCCTCTTTGTTCCAGAGGAAATAGGCCAGGCTCTCTGTTATACTAATCTAATGGCAGCCCCTTGTGAGCAATCTGGGTATGTAAAAGCGATCTGAAAACTGGATAAGGACAATGTTATTCAAAATGCAATGAGGGAGGGCAATACATGCTGAAGGATTTATCCAAAACACAGGGCGCAGCCTGTAGAATAAACCCCAAAATCCAATTAATACCACAGTTCCAAATATAAGTCCCACAAATTTAGTCCTGCCAGTGTGTAATTGTTTGTTTCTTCACCAGGGTCAGTTCTTAATGTCCTTTCTGGTCAGGAATTCCTGGACTTTGGCAATGTCAGTGGAGTGAGTGTTTTTTTCTTCTTTCCCAAAACAGATGTAGTTTAGCATTCTACAGGGAAGAGATTATCAGTACATCACCCTGTAATGGTTTTGCTGCTTTTAGAAAAATTCAAAGGCACAATAGATTTGTCCGTGGACAAGGGAGAGGTTCAACCAGCACGTCACCTTGTCCTTTTTCCCTGCTGTTCAGAAGCACAATAGTACTAGAGAAAGGAATAGGCTAATCATCAATAGGAGAATTCTTTTGAGGTGGAGGGGTCTTTTTGCAGTGAGAATCCTAGGTCCAGGCAGTCAGTCTTTGGCACTTCACAGCAGTGTTGGTAGTCAGCAGGACTCAATACGGGCCTTTCCAGCATGGAGCCAAGGCAGTCTTTCGTTGATGGATCGTTATGTAGACCCAGTCTCCTGGTTCCAAGGAGTGGCGGGCTGCTAGGATCTTTGGGTTGTTTCTTCTTTACCTGTGAGAAAAGAAACCTAACACATTGCATTAGTGTCTTTGCAGAGTTTACAAATTTTATAGCTGCATGGGCAAATTTAATTCCCCCCCTTGTTCCTTTTGGGGGTTAGCCAAGTCTTAGCTGTGAGGAGTGTCCTTGAACAAAGTCAGTGTCTTAGCTTTAAACTGAGCATGTTATCTATTTTTTTTTCAGTCAACTTGTTTTTTTTTTTTTGCTTCCCTTCTCAGCTTTTTTTTTTTTAACCTACAAAAAAAAAACTTTCACGTTTTACTTATACACCTGGTGTTAACAATGAACACATACACATTGCTGTTATACAGTACATTAGTCTTATCTAATATATGCCACATATACCATTTCACTAAAATAATGTTATTACAAAGCTTGAGAACAACAAACCAAGACAAGCACATCCACTTCGATGAGTTCATTTAATACAAACTGTAGGCCAATAGCTTTCCACCATCCCCAGCCCTCTGGCTAGAAGTCTGAGGTAGCCAGAAGGATCCCATGTGCAATATGGGGAGTGGGTTAACTTTCCATGTCCTTGCTTTCAAAGACTGTTAATATGCAAATTTCAATAACAATTGTCAATTAAAAGTTTTGGCCAAAGTAGTATCTTTCTCCTACTTAAGAAAATGTATAAGACTTTAGTATATCACATTTTTCTGATGCATCCAAACACTTTGTATTCTAAGTTGAACAAAACAAATATCTGCATTTTAATCCAACACTGCTGCTTGATTTTAAATCAGACCATCCCATAAAAATATTAAACACATCAATTTTGGCCACAAGACAAACACCACAAGACAGAACATAGAACACAAAACACAATTTTTACTGTGCCAGCAAATCATGGTACGTTGAATGCTGTTCAGCCGGCATCAGTGTTCTCTGATTATCTGAAAGACAAAACAGAAGTCTACCCCTTCTGGGCAGGCAATCATTACTAAAAATATACAAAGACTTTTGTTGATTTTAGGCAAAACAAGGGAATTACCACATATTGTCTTGTATGTGTTTTATAGGCAGCCCCTGCTTTAGTGGCTCCTATCTTATTAGTTAGATAATTTGCATTAATACAGATGCTTGCTGGCTCACTTTTTACTTGTAACTCCTGCTTGTAAACACTGAAAGAAAACATCATCACTCACAGTGCTCTTAGAGCCTAATACAATTTTAATTACATAGCACTGTATACATTCTTCAGCTAATTTAACAAAATTGTTCATAGCCAAATGATTGCAATCTAATAATTTCTTTGCCTGAATTTATTTACAAACATTTCAAAGACACCAAGAACTTTTTACTTTAGTACATTTACAAAATTCAACTGCTGTTCCCTCCAGCAACTATAGAGTTAACTTTTCACTGTGCCTTAAATCACTTGCTTGTCCTTTCAACAGCCACTTACCAACTCAGATCACCATTCCAAATATTCTTCTGAGTATTTGAACCCCTATGCGTATACTTACTTACTCCGTTCTTGTTTTTTTCACTACACCCTAAAAGTTTCCAACCTGTTCTCCAAGCTCTCTGTCTGTTGCCTGGCCGCCTGGGCCCGATCCCTTTTTTTTTTTCTGAACTGTTTCTTTCCATGGGTACCAACGTATTCCACTACCAGTTAGCTAGGAGGGTGGGCTTTTTAAGTAGCCCCCACCCTTCTGGTCCTTTCCCTAAAACATTTCTACTCACAAAACTACTCGAGTCCTCCCCTGTGAGGCTTGCCACCTGGGCAAAACACATGGCCCACTGGCGTTGAACTATTTAATTTCCTCTTGTAGCAAACACACTGCTGTTACAACATATGCTGAGCACAAATGGTTAAATTTTAACAAGTCCCTGAAGGACTGGTACTTGCTTAGCCAGGGCTTCCTTTTCTAACTGGAAATCCTGTCTCAAGGCCTGCAACTTGCCCTGGCGCAGGTTGGAGTTGCCGCCTGGTTCATGATCCATGCTCTTAATTGCTCAATTCTAGTTATCAAGTACACAGCTCGGCCCTTTTCTCCAACTACTCTATTGCCCAGTCCTGCTACGACTGGGGGCAGATCCACCTGCCACCCTTCCGGTCAACCAGGGTGGAGAGAAAAATGCTAAACCCCTCTCCAGTTCTGAGACTTACTGCAGCTGAGAGTAGGCTCACCTTTAATCATGCAATCCTCAACATATAACACCAACAATACCAAACAAAAGAAACACAAAATAACAAAGGTAAAACAGATAGATGGTGTAAATTCTATAGGGCTCCCCTATTCTCAATTGCTCACCAAACTGTGACAAATTTGTTACCAATTTATCTACTGCAGGACGTTGGGGGAACACACCATATAATCAAATTTTAAAGCTTAATTAAAAATAATAAAACAACAATGAAGAGTGTTGGGAACGTTCCCACATTACTCAGGAAGAACATGAATACTTCAACCCTTAAGCCACTTTAATACTCACACATGTCCAAACTGGCCACGTCTGTATAACGTTCAGAGAAGGGGAATAGGCAGACGGGAGATTATCCTGTATACAGCTTGTCCAGAATTTCCAACATGCTTCCGCTCTTGGGAGAGCTGTTTTTTACACCCTGGAATCTCCTGCAGTGTCTCTTTTAGAGAGTCCAGTTCAGATTCCAGCCCGTGGCTTCTCCAGTTTCACCAAGTCAAGCTGAATTTCAAATTAACCCGTTCCTAGACAAATTGCTCACACTGTGTCAGAGGCTTTTCTTTGGTGATTAAAAGCTCCTTTGAGATATATGATCTTATCTAGATTAAAGGTACCTTCTAATGGGCATTGTTTAGATAGATTTTCACGCGTGTAAAGATTCCAATTCTCTAAATACCTGCAGGTTTTAGGACCATAATGTACGTACATGTAATATGTTGGGGTACCCTTAGGGGGTGAGGTGGAATATTTAGACTGTCTCTCCCCCATTTTCCACACACACACACACACACACACACACACACACACACCAAGGCCATTATTTCCTATTACCACGATGCATCATATCTTGCTGCACAGTCAATAAATTCAGATGGCGTGAGCCCAAGAGAGACAGACGTCCCCACGGACAGTCTTCCTCCCAGTGTGGCTCTGGGGCATATGCTGGGGGATTTTTACAAGAGCTCTCCATACAGCTTTAAACATACAGCTCCAAAAGCTACCTGGTTCCAGAAATCTTCTTTCAATCTTTAAGTATTAGAGACAATGGGGCGTCCCCCAGGCACTTACTACCAACTTGTCCCATTTTGTAAGGGGACTCTAACCCCCACCTCCCGCATCGAGTGCTCACTTACCTCTCCAGGGGACTCGAACACCTGGACTGGGACTCAAACCCAGGCTGGGACTCTAACCCAGACTACTTGGATCCTGTGCAAACCTGGACTGGGACTCTAACCCAGACCTGGACTGGGACTCTAACCCAGACCTAAGTTGTCAGGGACTCGAACCCCGACAATCTGCACTGGGACTCTAACCCAGGCAACCTTAACCCTACTCAACGGGTAGGTGGATGTTGCTGGATTTCTACGAGCTTCAGCTGGTTCACAGAACTCGCCTTATCGCCGACGCAGAGATCAGATTACCAGGCAAGGCTCCTCTAAATCAGAGGATGCGCGCTGCGTTGCCTCAGAGTCTGATCCCCCGCTGGAGAGTCAGACAAAGCCCCGGCGGAGTCGCCAAAATTGTCGGGGACTCGAACCCCAACAGCGAAGTTCGTTGTCTGACCGCAGAGAGACAGGCAACACCAGCAAGGTCCGATAAAAAGTTCTTTATTGACAAGTGCATGTATCAGTAAAGAACAGCTCGTATCCGAAGAGAACCAGCCCCCCCTTTACAGCTCAGTATTAGCTTATATAGACAGTTTTATTACGTCATAGATCATTCACTAGAGCAATCCACCCCCTTTGTCTAACAACTAGAAATTAGACACCTTTTAATATATACGCATGCCTAGTCTCTACAATATTGAATTGTTAATATCTCAACAAGCGCCAAAGGTTAGGAATGTGAGGGAGTTAAAAACACACCGAACACTAAACCAGGGAGTTACAGAACTGTGAGATGCTTGTGTTTTTTATCAGTCCCTCAGACAGTTTGTTTCTCAACATAACACAGCTGGTCCCAGCCCCTTCACTTATCTTACTCCTTCCCAGGGCTTTGTGAGACAATGCTGCTTTTCAGTATTTCACTCTGGGTTTACCCAGAAACCTCTAGATGCTTGACTTCAGGCAAGTTAGCACAACTGGTTTTGTGCTACATCTTTATTCAGGCCTAACACTTGCCAATAACAAAAAAAGCGTGGTAAAATTTAGCACTGGTAAAAAATGATCGTCTATGCAGAGACACTCAGAAGAATTATTCCGAACAAACTAAAGGTGTGAATTTGAAGTAGATAGATTAAATTGTGTGACACCCCTGTGTAGACACTCTTATTCAGAATGAAAGTGGTGTTAATTCTCTTCCCAAATTAATTAAGCTAAACCAAATCTAGGCCACTTGAATCCAAAATGAGTGTGTCCACATAGGGATTTAATGCATTTTAACTAATCCACTTTAAAAATTAATTCAGATTAATTTTCCTGAGTGTTCCCATGTAAAACTGAGTGCCAGCCCTGCTGGATAAACCCTGTGCCAGAGCCACTACACCCGGGCTGCGGCAGAGCAAGATTCCCCCTCCCACAAAACCCGAGTGCCTCATGGTCCCCATGCTCCGTTCAATGGCATTCGCTGTGTGTGCTGGAGAAACGCAGACCGTCCCTGCCCCAGAGCTCACAGACTGATCTGAGGGAACCTGGAGGTTCTGCCTCTATGGCCCAGTCAGACCTTGGCCTTTCTGGTGAGACTGGCAGCAAAGGGAAGCAACCTAAACCCAGGTTCTTCTGGGTTTTTAGGCACCTAACGCCCAGTGAAATCAATCAGCCGTAGGTGGCTAAATACCTCAGAGGCGCTGGGCCTTGGGGCCCGCTGGGGCCCTGTTATTACGGGGACCCTGGTCCCCGGGATTCCAGACTCACTCCGTTCACACAGGCTCCCTGAGGACGGGAAGTCCCTGCTCTGCATTTGCACCGGCCAGGAAAGGTTCCAGAGCTCACAGCCAAGCCCCTGAGCCAGCCAGGCCTCGGCCCTGACATGCACAGAGCTGGGGGCTCTAGAGGTACTTTACAATATTAACCACCCCCCCCCCCCCAGGTATTTCTCAGCAAGGGCCTGGCCTTGCTCTCACTGCAGTGGGTGGGACCTGGAAGGAGCAAGGGCTGTGTGTGTCTCCCTGTGCTTCAGGCCAGACCAGCTCCCTCGCCCGCTGGAGGGAGCTGGTCTGGCCTGAAGCACAGGGAGACACACACCCCTCTTCCCCCCAGCTGCATTGTCCTGGCTAGCACCCCGGCAGCTTCACTGCCATCTCTAGACAGGACTCTTGAGACCCAGCGGAGCTGTCAGGGCCCCCCAGCTGCCCTGCAACCCTGCTTCCCTCTTGCCACAGGTTCTGTGTGTGCCCCCCCACCCATCCCAGGGGCCCCCGTTCTGCCATCCACCGGGGTTCTTGGTCCTTCCCAACCACGCCAAGGAGTTTGAGTCCCTCATACCTCGGCACCAATCGAATTCTTTCTCTCTCTTGCTGGGTGTCAACATTAAGCTCCTTGGGGCCTGCGCAGAGCTGAACCGAGGGCCGGGGTTCTGCTGGACAGTGTGAAGTTTTGCCATCGGCTGGTTCTTTGGTCTAGAGAGAATTACAGAGCCGGCGGAGGCTGCGGGTATCGCTAAGCAGCTGCCAGGGGCTCTGTGTGGCCATTTCCTCCTGTCGGCATCTCTGATTTTAGTCAGAGCCCCAGGGTTACGCCCATTGCGGCCTAGACTGTTCCCCGAACATTGGAATCGATGGGCCGCAGTGTTGGACACCAGCCGGTTGCAGGTCAGCGCCTGGCACGTTCGGCTAACGGGCTCTGAGCTCATAGCGCCTCCCTTATTTATAACCAGTTTGGAGCATTTCAAACGGCAGAGGAGGACGTTTTTCTAATTGCCAATTCAGTCTGCGACGTGAAAGCCAAGCTGGGCCCTTTTCTGGTTCAGGCCTCAGCACCATGGAAGATGCCACCGGCTGCAGTCATTGCTCTGGCCTGCACAGGGCCAGGTTTGAGCTGAGATCACACTTCAGGATCCAGACTAGACAACATCTAGGATTTGCAAAGGGGTTCAGGCACCCAGTTTCCATGGGACTTGGGTGTCTAATTCCCTTAGGCACCGTTCACAAATAAATCCCAGCCTTCAGCGGTTGTGGCTCTGCAGGGCTAACTGGAGTCAGTTGTAGCAAGAAGTTATTGTCAGCTGTGAAATCTGCAGCCAAGGCCAGAGAGGAAAGCTGCTGAGTAGGCTGGGAGCCATATTTCCAGCCCTTTCCAGCCCTGTTCACAGCACATCAGGCAAGGGGAGGGAAGTGAGTAGAATTGCAACCTCCCCCCAAAGACGGTTACCTTCCGTAACTGCTGTTCTTCGAGATGTGTTGCTCGTGTCCATTCCACATTAGGTGTGTGCGCTCACCACATGCACCAGTGCTGGAAGTTTTTCCCTCAGCAGTATCCATAGGGGAGCAGCTCTGGCGCACTCTGGAGTGGGGCCCATACGGCACAGTATATGGGGTGCCACCGGCTCCCTCTACCCTCAGTTCCTTCTTGCCGGAAACTCCCACAGTGGGGAAGGCGGGTGGGTCATGAAATGGACATGAGCAACCCATCTCGAAAACACCAGTTACAGATCAGGTAACCGTCTTTTCTTCTTCGGGTGCTTGCTCACGTCCGTTCAACATTCGGTGACTCCCAGCAGATCCCGCGGAGGTGGGTAGGAGTTCTCGGCTGTGCAGATTGTAGTACAGCTCTGCCAAACCCAGCGTTGTCTCTGGCCTGCTGAGCCTAATGAGACGTGAACGTGTGGACCGAGGACCATGTCACGGCTCGACGGATGTCCTGGATTGGGATGTGCGCCAGGAAGGCCGCCAAAGACGCCTGTGTTCTAGTCGAATGGGCCCTGACGATTGGTGGTGGCGGGACCTTTGCTAGCTCATAACAGGTCTTTATGCAAGAGGTGATCGAGTTGGAAATCCTTGGCAAAGAAACCGGAAGGCCCTTCCTCCGCTCCGCCATAGCGATGAAGAGCTGGGTCAATGTACAGAAGGGCTTGGTATGCTCCAAGTAAAAAGCCAAGGCCCTCCGGATGTCCAGCACGTGCAGATGCCTCTCCTCAGCAGTCTTGTGCGGCTTGGGACAGAACAGAGGCAGGAACATGTCCTGGCTCATGTGGAAGGAAGATACCACCTTTGGCAGGAAGGCCGCAGCTGGATCTTGTCCTTATAAAACACCGAGTAAGGTGGTTCCGAGGTCAAAGCCTTAATCTCTGAGACTCGTCTTGCCGACGTCACCGCCATGAGGAAGGCGACCTTCCAGGACAAGCAGGAAAAGGAGCAGGAGCCCAGCGGCTCACCAGGTGGGCTGGTGAGCCTGGAGAGGACCATTGCCGGACAGGGGCCCATCCCTGCGGGTAGAGCCTCTCGAGGCCCCTCAGGAACCTGACAGGCATGTTGTGAGAAAAGACCGTCTGACCTTGGATCGGCTGGTGGAACGCGGAGATGGCCGCAAGGTGCACTCTGATGGAAGAATGCGCCAGACCCTGGGTCCTGAGCTGCAGTAAGTAGTAGAAGATGGACTGCACTGAAGAACATGAGGGAGAAATGCTGCGCTCCGATGCCCAGGGGGAAAACTTTGTCCAGTTGGCCAGGTAAGATAGTATCATGGATGGCTCCCTACTTCCCAGGAGGACCTGCTGGACGTCCTCTGAGCAGGTACGTGCCTCTGGGTTCAGCCACGCAGCCCCCATGCCGAGAGGTGTAAAGACTTGAGGCTGGGGTGTAGGAGCCGACCGTGATCCTGTGATAGCAGGTCCAGACGGTAGGGAAGGGGGCCAGGGAGAGGCCACCACCATGTTCATGAGTGTGCGGAACCAGTGCTGGCGAGGCCACACGGGTGATCACGATAACCGGTGCTTTGTCCCTCTTGATCTTTACTAGGACCTGGCTGACAAGAGGATCTGAGGGAACGGGTACATCAGACCCTCGGCTTGGGGACGAAGGCATCGGAGAGGGCGTCCTTGCTCAGGCCCTGCCGGGAGCACAACCAATGGCACTTTCTGTTTTGCCTGGTGGCAAACAGATCTATGTGGGGAGTTCCCCACCTCTGGAAGATCATGCAGGCCACTTCCAAGTGGAGCGACCACTCGTGGTGAGAGGAGAAATCCTGGCTGAGGTGATCTTCTAGGGTGTTCCTGATGCTGGGGAGGTGACCAGCTTCCAGATGGATGCCATGGTCAACGCAGAAATCCCAGAGACGGAGAGTCTCTTGGCAGAGAGCCGGTGAGCGTGCGCCTCCTCGCCTGTTCACGTACGCTAACTTTACAAGAACTCTGGTTCGTACCAACGAAGCCAAAGCAACGCTAGCAAGAGCAGCGGACGTTCCGTGCACCGTCACTGGTGGCAAGAAGGAACTGAGGGTCGGGGGAGCCGGCAGCGCCCCTTATACCGCGCCATACGGACACCTCTCCAGAGGGTGCCAGAGCTGCTCCCCTACAGATACTGCTGAGCAGTGGTGCATGTGGCGAGCACACACATCTAATGTGGAATGGACATGAGCAAGCAGTCAAAGAAGAACCATTGTTTTGCTGCATTAAAGACAGATGATTGCAAGAGCCCCATTGGTCTGGTGCTAGGATACAGAGTAGGGATGTACCCACAACAATGGCCCTTTCTAGTCTGCCTGGTGCAGGGGGCATGAATAACAACGGCCCTACTGGGTCAGACCAAGGGCCCATCAAGCCCAGTATCCTGTCTACCGACAGTGGCCAGTGCCAGGTGCCCCAGAGGGAATCATCAACTGCTCCATCCCCAGCTTCTGGTAAACCAGTGTTCCAGGTGAGGCTTGAACTCACAACCTCAGCATAGCTCCTCTCAGCACTTCCCTATAAGTACTGTGCACTAACCAATTGTGCCACTGGGGCACCTGTTTGCTAGGATTTTCCGAGACCCCCTAGGTTGATACAGCCAAGGAGTGACCCCAAAACATTCTCAGTGGAGCTGGCAGCAGGTAGCGACAAGTGTTGGTACTTGGTGGGGTGGATTCTTCTTAAGGGTTCCAGGCCCCATTTCACCCTTTTGTTCTTCCCTGTGTAATAACAGAACTGGTTACGACTGCCTGCTTCTCCTGGCACTTTTTTTTCCATCTGGGGACATATGCAGTGATGAGCTGCCAAAATCATAACAACCGGTTCCCTCCTCACCCCAGGAGGGATCATGCCCCCACCCCAGGACTCCTGCCCCAACCAACCCCCCACATTCCTTGATGCCCCCCCACCCCAGGGACCCCTGTCCCATCCACCCCCCTTCCCTGTACCCTGAGTACCCTCCGCCACCCCATCCAACCCCTCCTCTCATTCCTGATGGCCCCCCAGGACCCCTGCCCCATCCAACCACCCCTTAGCTCTGTGCCCTGACAGCCCCTGGGACCCCTGCCCCTGACTGCCTCCCACCGCCCCATCCAACCCCTGATCCTTTCTGACTGCCCCACCAGGACCCTGCTCTGACGGTGCACCTCACTCCCGACCCGCAGCCCCTGCCTTCCCAGTCCTGACCTCCAGACTCACAGTTCTGCTGGTGCCCCTCACTCCCGACCCGCAGCCGCTGCCATCTCAGTCCTGACCTCCAGACTCACAGCTCAGCTGGTGCCCCTCACTCCTGACCCGCAGCCCCTGCTATCCCAGTCCTGACCTCCAGACTCACAGTTCTGCTGGTGCCCCTCACTCCCAACCCGCAGCCCCCTGCTCTCCCTCCAGCTCTGATGGTGTCCTTCACTCCTGATCTGCAGCCTTCTGGGCTCCCTCCAGCTCTGCTGATGTTCCTCACTCCCGACCCGCAGCCCCTGCCATCCCATTCCTGACCTCCTGTGACGTTATGTGTGTAATATAATATTTCATTGAAAGGTGACAGGGCCAGAAAGTGTTAATTAACTCACCTCACAGACTGACCTGACCCATGGGTGAACCTTAAGGACTGGTTAGGAAGATCTGTAAATGAACAGAGCTTTGAAATGCAAGTCGGCATTGTTAGAGGTAGAAGGGGAGATGTTTGCTCAGATCTTGTGATGTCAGCAAACAAGTCTTGTCTATTGCTGTAGTTTTAATTCAAAGATCAAAGAAAGGAATATTAACATTTATGATGATACGTGAGTGAAATAGTATTATTGTCTCTGTGTCTCTTTGAAGGTTGTGCTAACCTGGATCTGAACTGTTTAATGGGTAAATTACCCTGTGCTAATTGCCAGGATGTTTGGGAGAAGAAGTTAAGCCTGTTGTTGGCTGAAAGGCTGCTGGAAATATATAAGAAGTCTGGGACATGATCCTGCTTCATCTCAGATCTGCTTTGGGTTTCAAGAGGGGGGAACCTTAAGCCATAAGGATTGAGATCCCGAGTCACTGACTGGAGTCACCCTGAATATGGACATTGGACTATAACCTCGTAGTGAAATCACATGTGCTATGTAAGGTGAATAGTGCTGTTCACTGTGAAAGAGTATAACCATTGTTCTGTAAAATTTATCTTTTAAAATACTTCTCTCCCTTTTTTCCCTCCCTTATGCAGCTGCTAATTTTTCAAGCCTCCCTACTCCATCCCAAAGGCTAGCTCAGCTAAGGCGGAGGAAAAAGAAGATGCGAGATGAGATGTTCTCGGATATTATGGAAGTTACCCGCAAGGAAAGAGCTCATCTGAATAAGTGGAAGGAGGTGGTATCAAATTACAGGAAAGATGTCAGTGAACCTGAGGACAGTAGGGATGAACGTGAGGACAGGAGGAACACCCGAGATGAGAGGTGGCGGCAGGAAGATCGGCAGGAAAATTAGAGGTGGCGGCAGGAAGATCAGCGGTGGCGGGATGCAACGCTGGGGCTGCTGTGTGATCAAACTGACATGCTCCGGCGTCTGGTGGAGCTTCAGGAACGGCAGCAGGATCACAGAGTGCCGCTGCAGCCCCTGTATAACCACCCTCAACCCTCACCATGTTCCACATCCTCCTCACCCAGACGTGTAAGAACGCGTGGGGGGAGGCTCCGTGCACCCGCCCACTCCACCCCCGTGGACAGCCCAACCAGAAGGCTGTCATTACTGTGAAATTTTTTTAGTGGGCTTTTCCATCCCTCCTATCCTCCTCCCTGGCGTGTATGGGGTTGTCAGGGAGGGGTAGTACCTCTGATAGGGGAGCAGTCGTACTCCTAGGAGTAGCTCATCCACTTTGGTCCCCACTTGACACCCAGCTCTCACCTGTGGCTCCAAGTAGCTGTCAGCATGCGACAGCGGCCACACCCCGGAAACCGTCTCGACTGGCGGGCTAAACCAGGTGAGGGTAGCCGATGAGTCCAAGACCCTCGGTGAGTTAGGGCCTGTCTACCCATTGCATGCGAAGGCTGGATCCGGCTGACCGAGGAAACCTGGCTCAACGGTCAGGAAGGCGGTGACAGCAAGCGTTGTGGAACGCTCAAGAGCACGACAAGACACGTAGGCGTCCTGGTCATCCACTGCGCCCTGCCCTATCTCCAGCCGTCTCGACTCTTGTCCTGGATACAGATAGGAACTGGGAAGAGAGAGTGAGGTTGACGTCGCGCAACTCTCCCTCGCTTTAATCCAATTCACGCGCAAGTCTCGACATCATATCATATCACATCATATCAAGTCCTGTGGCGATGGGCGAGCGACGAAGCAGCAGGTGTGGATACACTGGGAGCTGTAGCCACAGACCTGCACACAGGCGGCTCAGGTATAATGGTCGTTCCTCACTGACCGAAGCAGCAGTGGAGCTCGGCATCTTCTTGAGTGACTGAGCAGCCCTATTCAGGATTGCACTGCTCACCTCCGTAGAACGAGGAGGGAGCTAGAAAAGGTGCCCTAAACATTGCCTGCTTCACCTTACCCTGGCCAGCATACCGTGGCTGGCGGGGATCCCATAAAAGCGGTCGAACAAAAACAAAACTTAGAGTGACACCGATCACCATTGGCACATGGAATGTGCGCACGCTGCTGGACAACATCACAGCAGACAGACCGGAGAGAAGAACAGCACTTGTCGCCAGAGAGCTCGCACGCTACAACATTGACATTGCAGCCCTTAGCGAAACTCGCCTTGCTAATGAAGGACAGCTGTCCGAGTCAGGCGGAGGCTATACGTTCTTCTGGAGTGGCCGCAGCAGTGATGAGCGTCGCGAATCTGGAGTTGGCTTCGCCATCAAGAATCATCTTGTTCGGAAACTTGCCAGTTCCCCCAAGGGTGTGAATGACCGACTCATGACAATGCAGCTTCCGCTTCAAAAAGGAAAACAAGCTACTTTGATCAGTGCATATGCTCCCACAATGACTAACCCAGAGGATGTGAAGGATAAATTCTACGAAGAACTAGGTGCTCTGCTATCATCAGTGCACCGCAGAGACAAGCTGATCCTGCTTGGCGATTTTAACGCAAGAGTCGGATGCGATGCCGCAGCCTGGGAAGGAGTCATCGGGAAAAATGGAGTGGGAAAGTGTAACAGCAATGGCCTGTTACTGCTGGAAACTTGTGCAGCACATGAACTTCTGATCACCAATACGGTCTTCCGCCTCCCTAGCCATAACAGGACTTCGTGGATGCATCCCCGTTCCAAGCACTGGCATCTGATTGACTATGTCATCATCAGGAGAAGGGACAGACAAGATGTCAGGGTTACAAAAGCTATGTGCGGCGCTGACTGCTGGACAGATCACAGGCTCATAGTATCTAAAATGAGGCTCCGTATCATGCCGAAGAGACGACCACAAGGCTGTAAGGCTCTCAAAAGGATCAACGTGTCGAAGCTGAAGAACAGCCGCATCACTGAAAATCTAGCAGAAGACCTAGAGAATGAGCTTGCTGATCTTTGTATTGAGGATGACGCTGAGAGAGACTGGGAGCGATTCCGCAACACTGTCCATACAGCTGCATCAAAGGTATTGGGGCCCTCCACACGCAGGCGGCAAGGCTGGTTTGATGAAAATGATGCAGAAATCCAGTCCTTGCTTGCTGAGAAGCACTGTCTGCATCGTGCATATCAGAACGACCCATCCTCAGTGGCAAAGAAGATCACCTTTATCAACGCTCGCAGAACAGTAGAGAACCGACTGCGCAAAATGCGGGACTTGTGGCTGAGCGCCAAAGCAGATGAAATACAGGCGTACGCGGACAGGAACGACTATAAGCAGTTCTATGAAGCCCTCAACACGCTCTATGGTCCACAGGCTTCTGGGAGCTTTCCCCTCCTGAACTCTGATGGCACTGTGCTCCTTACAGAGAAGACGCAGATTCTCCAGAGATGGGCTGAACATTTTGAAGCAGTTCTCAACTGCCCCTAAGTCATCAATGATGAGACCATCAACAAGATGCCCCAGGTTGCAGTCAATGACTCCATGGATGCTTCACCAGAAGCGGACGAAGTGAAGAAAGCCATCAACCAACTGTCAAGTGGCAAATCCCCAGGGTCAGATGCCATACCAGCAGAGGTGTACAAAGTCAGTGGACCCGTGCTGCTGCAGAAACTCACTGAGCTGTTTCAGTCCTTCTGGAAGCAGGGATCCATTCCACAGGAATTTAGAGACGCGTCCATCGTGCACCTCTGTAAGAGGAAGGGCAATCGCCAGGTATGCGACAATCACCATGGAATCTCACTGCTCTCTACAGCGGGGAAAGTTCTTGCACGGATTTTGTTGAACCGACTGATCACTCACCTGGAGCAGGGCTTACTGCCAGAATCACAGTGCGACTTCCGCAAGGGGCGTGGGACTATTGACATTTTCTTTGCTGCGCGTCAGCTACAGGAGAAATGTCAAGAGCAGAACCGTGAACTCTACACAACTTTTGTGGACCTCACGAAAGCTTTCAACTCTGTCAGTCGCCAGGGCCTGTGGAGGATCATGTCGAAATTCGGCTGTCCAGACCGATTCTTACGAATGGTACGTCAATTTCATCACGGTATGTTGGCTCGTGTCCTGGATGACGGTGAAACATCTGAGGCCTTCCCAGTCACCAACAGCATCAAGCAAGGGTGTGTTTTAGTACCCACTTTGTTTAGCATGATATTCTCTGCCACTCTGACTGATGCCTTTCAACACTGCACTGAAGGAGTAGGCCTGAAGTACAGAACCGGTGGGAAACTATTCAATCTGAGGCGACTGCATGCCATCACCAAGGTGAAGGAAACTGTACTTCAAGACTTTCTCTTTGCCGATGATTGTGCTCTGAATGCTAGCACAGAGCCAGAAATGAAAGCCAGTATGGACAAATTTTCATCTACATGCAACAGCTTCGGCCTCACCATTAACATCAAGAAGACTGAGGTCATGCACCAGCCAGCTCCCCACACTCTGTACTCAGAACCGTCCATCACTGTAAATGGACAAAGACTTCAGGCAGTGGACCACTTCACGTACCTGGGCAGTACCCTTTCTCGAGCAGTGTCAATCGATGAAGAAGTAAAGTGCAGAATTGCTAAAGCCAGCTCTGCATTTGGCCGATTGCGCTCCAACGTCTGGGAACATCGAGGGATCAGCCTACCAACGAGGCTGATGGTCTACCGAGCAGTGGTGCTTCCAACTCTGCTGTACGCCTGCGAGACGTGGACTGTCTATCGGAGTCATGCACGCCAGCTCAATCACTTCCACACTTCCTGTCTGCGAAAGCTTCTAAAAATCAGATGGCAGGACAAAGTGCCCGATACTGAAGTCCTTACCAGAGCCAGTCTGCCGTCAGTTCACACACTGCTGATGAGAGCCCAGACCAGATGGGCTGGACATGTCATGAGAATGTCAGACGAGCGCATTCCTAAACAGCTCTTCTACGGAGAACTCACCCAGGGAAAGCGCTCCCATGGAGGACAAAAGAAGCGGTTCAAGGACACGCTGAAGACCTCTCTGAAGTCCCTCAAGATCAACACCGCCACATGGGAAACCCTCGCATTGAACCGTCCAGCATGGCGCAGCCTCATTCACACAGGCAGTAATACCTCTGAGGCAAGGCGTACCGCTGAGGCTGAAAGAAAGCGTGAGCTGCGCAAGTCCAGAGCTGCCCGCACATCATCGACAGTGCCATCACATGTCTGCCCAACATGTGACAGGACGTTCCATGTCCGAATCGGACTGATCAGTCATCTTCGGACGCACAGAGTCCGGTCATCAAACGAATGAGTTGTTGAGGTCTTCATCGACAACGATGGATGAACATCATCTTCCTCCCAAACCACACCCGGGCTACCTTCTCAGTTCTCTCCCTCTTTTTATAATGAATTAATAAAGAATACATGATTTTTAAACGAGAGTGACTTTATTTCCATAATCAAGCTGTAATCGAAGGGGGAGGGTGAGTTGCTTACAGGGAATGACTCAATCAAGGGGGGTGGGTGTTCATCAACAAACACAACAGTCACACCCTACCCTGGCCAGTGATGAAGCTCCTTTTCAAAGCTTCTCTGATGCGCACCGCTTCCTGGTGTGCTCTTCTAATCTCCCTGGTGTCTGGCTGCGCGTAATCAGCGGCCAGGTGATTTGCCTCAGCCTCCCACCCCGCCATAAAGGTCTCCCCCTTACTCTCACAGAGATTGTGGAGCACACAGCAAGCAGCAATAACATAGGGGACATTGGTTTGGCTGAGGTCTGAGCGAGTCAGTAATGTGCGCCAGCGCGCCTTTAAACGGCCAAATGCACATTCCACCACCATTCTGCACTTGCTTAGCCTGTAGTTGAACAGCTAATGACCACCGTCCAGGCTGCCTGTGTATGGCTTCATGAGCCATGGCATCAAGGGGTAGGCTGGGTCCCCCAGGATAACTACAGGCATTTCAACATCCCCAACTGTTATTTTCTGGTCTGGGAAGTAATTCCCTTGCTGCAGCCGTTTAAACAGAGTAGTGCTTCTGAAGACGCGCGCGTCATGAACCCTCCCTGGCCATCCCACGTGGATGTTGGTGAAACGTCCCTTGTGATCCACCAGTGCTTGCAGCACCATTGAAAAGTACCCCTTCCGGTTTACGTACTGGGTGCCCTGGTGCTGCGGTGCCAAGATAGGGATATGGGTTCCATCTATCGCCCCCCCACAGTTAGGGAATCCCATTGCAGCAAAGCCATCCACTATGGCCTGCACGTTTCCCAGAGTCACAACCTTTCGTAGCAGCAACTTAGTGATTGCTTTGGCTACTTGCATCACAGCAGCCCCCACAGTTGATTTGCCCACTCCAAATTGATTCCCGACTGACCGGTAGCTGTCTGGCGTTGCAAGCTTCCACAGGGCTATCGCCACTCGCTTCTCCACTGTGAGGGCTGCTCTCATCTTGGTATTATGGCGTTTCAGGGCAGGGGAAAGCAAGTCACAAAGTTCCATGAAAGTGCCCTTACGCATGTGAAAGTTTCACAGCCACTGCGAATCGTCCCACACCTGCAACACAATGTGGTCCCACCAGTCTGTGCTTGTTTCCCGGGCCCAAAATCCACGTTCAATGGCTAGAACCTGCCCCATTACTATCAGGATCTCCAAATCGCAGGGGCCCGCGGTTTGAGAGAATTCTGTGTCCATGTCCTCATCACTCTCATCGCCGCGCTGCCGTAGCCGCCTCCTCCTCGCCTGGCTTTGCAGGTCCTGGTTCACCATAGATTGCATGAGAATGCGCGAGGTGTTTTAAACGTCCACGATTGCGGTATTGAGCTGAGCAGGGTCCATGCTTGCTGTGCTATGGCGTCTGCACAGTTCACCCAGGAAAAAAGGCATGAAACAGTTGTCTGCTGCTTTCACGGAGGGACGGGTGAGGCTGTAACCAGAACCACCCGCGACAATGATTTTTGCCCCATCAGGCACTGGGATCTCAACCCAGAATTCCAAGGGGCGGGGGAGACTGCAGGAACTATGGGATAGCTTCAAGATACCTACCCACAGTGCAACACTTGACGCTAGCCTCGGACCATGGACGCACACCGCCGAATTACTGTGCGTTGTGTGGCCGCGTACAATCGACTTTATACAATCTGTTTTACAAAACCGGTTTATGTAAATTTGGAATTATTCCGTAGTGTAGACATACCCTAAGCCATGATGCTTGTTGTTACTTAAAGCATCGTGTCTGCCCACACCTGAATCTCTGCCAATCCCCACTGGGCCCTGACAAGTGTTGTTCGTGTTTGGATTCTGTAAAGCAGAGGAGTAGGTGAAGTTTTGCTCCCAAGGTGTGTGTGTGATTCTTTGGACAGGTCTACACTACACAATTAGGTGGGTGTAATTACATTACTTAGGCTGACAATGCAGTTATATTAACCTAATCCCGGTGTAGATAGCGGCTCAGCTGTCAGAACTTTCTGGAGCTATGAAAGGGGAGGGGCCCAGCCTCTGTAGCAGGAATGCAGGGCAGGTGAGTTCATGGCAGGCATGGTGGGATACTGGTGGAGGCCAGTTATGGTGATATAATGACCAGCAGCATTTACACTGACAATTTGTCACTTTAAGTTTGCTGCACAAAGCTCTAGGCCTCTCATCGAGGTGGTTTTATTTTGTCACCAAAACAGGGAAGTTTTGTCACCAGACGTGGCATTGCAGTGTGTGCACCAGCCAAAAGCTGCCGACCGAGGGAGCGTTGTGTGTTTTTCACACACCTGAGCAATATAATGATGCTGAAATAACTTTGTAGTGCAGACCTGGCCAAAGATTCTCTCTCTCTCTCTCACACACACACACACACACACACACACACACACACACACAGAGCTTGCAAGGAAAACCTCACCTGTTCCTCTGCTTTGCAGGATCCAAACACAAGCAAAGCTTGTCAGGCCCCGGTGAGGATGGCAAGGAGTCAGGTGTCGGCAGACATGATATCTCAGTCATAGGCAGGCATCACGGCTTAGCTGGTTAAAGCATCTGTTTTGTAAACAGGGGATCCTGAGTTTGACTCCCTTTGTGCACCGTGTGTGAGAATGAAAATCCTAAACCGCCCTTTGAAATAACGGATGCAGCAGGACGTGTTACTGTCCCTGCCACAAAGCAGACAGACCAATGGAGAAATGCCATTGAGTCCATGGTAATACTCCCCTGCCATTTTACCTTTTTTGCTTGCAAAACTCCCTCCCAACCTTGTGGGGTCCAGAGCCCGGTATTGAGCCTAAGCTGAGATTTCTACACTGCAAATTTACCACCCCAAGGCCCTAGCCTGGGAGCCTGCACTGGCACGGGACAGCGCTGGGTGTTTCATTGCAGTGTGGACATAGCCTAGCATGGGGGTTGGACTAGATACCTCCTGAGGTCCCTTCCAACCCTGAGATTCTATGATTACGTCTACACTGCCATTAACACACCCACGTCAGTGTTCTCAAACCCTGGGTCAGCTGATTCAGGCTTGTGGGGCTTGTGCTGGAGGGTTATAAAATGACAGTGTAGACACTTGGGCTTCAGCCCAGCCTCCGAGACATCACGAGGGGTGAGGGTCTCCGAGCCTGGGCTCCAGTCTGAGCCTCAGGAGCCCAAATTAGATCATCCAGGCCAGCCGGGCCAGCGGGATTTTATCACAGTATAGACGCCCTCTCAGGGTATGTCTACACTGCAATGTAAGCCCAGGGTTAGCAGAAGTCATGGCAGCAGTCCCAACATATAAACATAAACCACGAGGGAAAGTCCCACCCCCAAATAAGCTGGGCAGTGTCCTTCTCCCTACGGTTCGTAAGTCCAGCAACCAAAAGTCCTTTAACATGAGCCATCCCCGCTGTGCACCCCACTTACAGCTGTTGTCCTTAGTGAGTGCAAGCCCAGAGGTGCCTCTGTTGTGTTCACCTGCCATCCTGGGTGGAAAAGGGGGAAAATAAGAAGGCATCGTACTCACTATGTGTGACGTTATTGATATAAATTGGGACCATATAGAACATGGGTTGCAACCAAGGTCCTGTAGTGGCACCAAATCTTAAGTGAAGGGGGTCATATAAGGTGTCTAAGACCAGGTTCTGGGTTGCTGGTTATGATTATGCTGCCTGTATGTCTGTGTATCATTTTGTAGTTGAAGTTATAAGTATTGGCTCTGTACTGTCTGTATTTTGTATTATGTTCTGCTTCTGGGAAAGATCCCAGACAAGCTGATGTTAGCCCTGCCTAGCTGGCTTGATGGCCCATTAAGGGCCATCGGCTACACAATTGACCCATGGAGAGAAGGCAGACACGCCTTGTGACTCAGCAAAGTATGCAGGGACTGGCCCATGTGACTCCAGGCTCCATTTTGCTGTAATTTTCCACAGTGAAGACAAAGGGATTCTTACACCTGGAAAAGTCTATATAAGGCTAATGCCTCATCTCCATCTTGTCTTCAATCCTGCTTCTGACCTCTGGAAGGACTTTGCTACAAACTGAAGCTCTACACGAAGGACTGTTGACCCATCCCAGCGGGGGATGTTCCAGAGACTTAATCTGAACCTGCAGTTTACTCCAGCACTGCTGCAAGCCTGAACTAAGAACTTTGCCATTCCTGTATGTAATTGATTCCATTTAACCAATTCTACCTCTCATCTCTACCTTTTTCCCTTTGTAAATAAACCTTTAGATTTTAGATTCTAAAGGATTGGCAACAGCGTGATTTGTGGGTAAGATCTGATGTGTATATTGACCTGGGTCTGGGGCTTGGTCTTTTGGGATCGAGAGAACCTTTTTCTTTTATTGGGGTGTTAGTTTTCATAACCATTCATCCCCAGGACGAGTGCACTGGTGGTGATACTGGGAGACTGGAGTGTCTAAGGAGATTGCTTGTGTGACTTGTGGTTAGCCAGTGGGGTGAGACCAAAGTCCTTTTTGTCTGGCTGGTTTGGTTTGCCTTAGAGGTGGAAAAACCCCAGCCTAGGGCTGTAACTGCCCAGTTTGAGCAATTGGTCCTGATTTGGCACGCTCAGTTGGGTCCCGCCAGAATCGCTCTGTCACAGTGGCGTAGTCGTGCTTGGATCCACAGAACCAGGTCAATTAAGCTTTGGGTCAGAACCCCACGCTATCCAAATTTAAATGTGGGATTGAGAGTTTGGTTGGTTAAAGATCAGTGACCATGAGACAGAAAGCATCAGGAAAAGCAAGGAAACTGCAAGCCTTGAGAGACAGCCTGCAGTTTGATTATGCGCAAGAACTGGCAAAAATTCGACTGGAAGAGAAGCAAGCCTTGGCCCAGCTGGAGAAAGAGGAGGCTGAGAGAAAGAGAGAGGTGGCTGAGAGAGAAAAAGAGGCTGCTAAGAGAAAGAAAAAGGCTGCTGAGGGAAAGAAAGAGCTGCTGGCTGCTGAGGAGGAGACTCACAAGATGCAACAAGAAACTGCTAGACTCCAGCTCCAAGTCAAAAAAGCAAGGGAAGAACGGCAGAGACTGTATCCTCTGGAAAATCCAGTTTTTAACTGTGTTGATATATGGGGTTACTCTGGGCAGTTTTCTGTGTTTAACCAGTTTTGCTATGGCTGGGGAGATGGGAGTTCTAACCTGGGGAGAAATATCTGTTTGTCTGTGCAAGAAAGCAGTGTGGCTGTAAATAAAGTTTCTGAATGTCTGTCTGATGTCTCAGAAGTAAATCTGGAGTTAGATCAAGAGCAGAAAGATCTCATTGGGGAGGAAAATGTTTCTCATGTTAAATCCCTAACTGAGGAAGGAGAGGGTAAACTTTTAATGGGTAATGGATTGGTGGCTAGTGCAGCTTGTAGAAGTAAACCTGAAATGGGTAACTGTGATTTGCTAAAAGTAGCTCAGTGTAGTGAAAAGAGCAGCAGCTTATCTGTTGGGAGAGGCAATGTGCCTGGTAGGGAAAGTTTGGAGGAGCCTAGGCAGCCTTGTGAGCTAATGGCTTTGTCTAATCAGCAGTTTGGGAAGGGAGGGATAGTGGAAAATGAGTGTCCATATCCCTTACCTGTTTCCTGTGTGGAGAAATGTGACAGTGGAGGGAATGTGCCTGTCTCTGTCAGGGGTATTGACTTGCCTATGAAGGAAGCTACCCCAGTCTCCAAGCAGTTGTCTGTGAACAGCCCTGTGTGCTGGGACAAGGGAAGTGAAATCCCAAGCTGTGTGTCTGGTGAAGGAGAATGTGTCTCTGGCTCTTCTGTGTCTGTGGAGCAGACAGAAGGGGCCTTCCAGCCTGTGATGGTTGAGGGTGATTCAGTTGTCTCGGAGTCAGTTGTAAATACAGCTAAAGCCCAGGAAGGGAATGGTCCTGAGTTTGTGTCTGCTGGGGAGAATGGCACTGTGACTAGGTTGCATCCAGTTAGTGTCTTAGCAAAATCCCAGAGAACAGACAATTCTGGTGCTTGTAGTTTGCCAGTTGCTAATGTGTGGTTGGAAAAGGGTGCAGCAACTCTGTCTGATCAGGGTGATACCCTAGCCAGGGCACAAGGAGGGCATGAAGGTGATTTAATGGTGTTACCTACTAACAGTTTGACAACTTCTAGCAAGAAGGAAAAGATTCCTGAACTTGTTCATGGCCAAGGGAAGGAGACTGCTTTTAACCTGTTATGTAGAAAGTCTGTAGGTGTGCCTAAAAGGGGATTGTGTAGAAATCCGCCTGTTGGGCCTAAGGTGATTCTAAAGGTAAGTGAGACCCAGAAAGCATCTGTGGTTGCTCAGGGAAGTGTTCCTTTAGAGCAAGCCCTAGGTGGAGAGGGAAAGGGCAGAATTTCTGAGAGGGGTGAATTGCTGTTTAGAGAAGCTCCTAGGGAAAGGAATCCTCATGTTAGCACAGAGGGCCCACCCCATCAGCCAGTGAATTCTGTTAAGCAAGAGAAGTCAGGGTTTAATCCTGCAGGACAAGAAGGAAAGAGAAGACTAAATTTTGCAAAGGGAAGCCACAGGTTAACCCTAAAATGCACAAACTCCAGTGGTATTGAGCCAAGGGTGTGGCATGACAAACATAATGGTAAATGGACACTTGCAATGAATTTGTTGTTATTGCTAATGCTAATTTTTGTAACTAATGTGTTGCTATTGCCAAGAACTGTAACAATGTACAATGTGCCTAATCTTTTGGAAAATCCCTGGAACATGTTGAAAGGAATACATGGAAACACACTTTATGTTAAAGGGCCTTGCTATACTGATGTTTCACAGTTAATGCCTGTAAACAGCATTGGAACTTTTCACAGGGGAAAATACATTCCAGACCTGAGGTGCTGTATGAAAGGGGAAACTGAGGCACACTACCATATTGCTTTCATGGCTAAATGCCAAGATTCCGGTACTATGAACAACCTCAATATCTACATTGGTTTAATGTTAATTGGGTTCAAAACATTGGCCAAAGCTGGTATGGATAAAGTAGCTGTTTTCTTTAGCTCTTGGCAAGATCACATGAAACATACAGGAACTATGCTGCAAAAGCTAACCAAGTTATACCTTAAGTTTGTAAAGAGATTTATTCATGTTATTGAACATGACTTTGATAAACCATTTCGGTTATACACTGGTACGGCCTCTAGCCCAACACTAGCTGTAGTGAGACAGACACAAGGAAAGGGGGCTCTTGGGATGCAGTCAGCGATGTTTTGTCATCCCTTCCTGCATCAATTTTGCGTTGGGGGTGTGACGTTATTGATATAAATTGGGACCATATAGAACATGGGTTGCAACCAAGGTCCTGTAGTGGCACCAAATCTTAAGTGAAGGGGGTCATATAAGGTGTCTAAGACCAGGTTCTGGGTTGCTGGTTATGATTATGCTGTCTGTATGTCTGTGTATCATTTTGTAGTTGAAGTTATAAGTATTGGCTCTGTACTGTCTGTATTTTGTATTATGCTCTGCTTCTGGGAAATATCCCAGACAAGCTGATGTTAGCCCTGCCTAGCTGGCTTGATGGCCCATTAAGGGCCATCGGCTACACAATTGACCCATGGAGAGAAGGCAGACACGCCTTGTGACTCAGCAAAGTATGCAGGGACTGGCCCATGTGACTCCAGGCTCCATTTTGCTGTAATTTTCCACAGTGAAGACAAAGGGATTCTTACACCTGGAAAAGTCTATATAAGGCTAATGCCTCATCTCCATCTTGTCTTCAATCCTGCTTCTGACCTCTGGAAGGACTTTGCTACAAACTGAAGCTCTGCACGAAGGACTGTTGACCCATCCTAGCGGGGGATGTTCCAGAGACTTAATCTGAACCTGCAGTTTACTCCAGCACTGCTGCAAGCCTGAACTAAGAACTTTGCCATTCCTGTATGTAATTGATTCCATTTAACCAATTCTACCTCTCATCTCTACCTTTTTCCCTTTGTAAATAAACCTTTAGATTTTAGATTCTAAAGGATTGGCAACAGCGTGATTTGTGGGTAAGATCTGATGTGTATATTGACCTGGGTCTGGGGCTTGGTCTTTTGGGATCGAGAGAACCTTTTTCTTTTATTGGGGTGTTAGTTTTCATAACCATTCATCCCCAGGACGAGTGCACTGGTGGTGATGCTGGGAGACTGGAGTGTCTAAGGAGATTGCTTGTGTGACTTGTGGTTAGCCAGTGGGGTGAGACCAAAGTCCTTTTTGTCTGGCTGGTTTGGTTTGCCTTAGAGGTGGAAAAACCCCAGCCTAGGGCTATAACTGCCCAGTTTAAGCAATTGGTCCTGATTTGGCACGCTCAGTTGGGTCCCACCAGAATCGCTCCGTCACAGTATGGTGTCTAGGGACTCACTCATCCCTCCACAGCCACCCTGTCCTAAAGTTGATCTAACACCTAAATTTTAATATTGAACCCCAGAACCCAGCCCACTTGGCTTTGGAACCCCTGTCTCCTGCCTAGCAAGTGCTATTGAATTGAGGGTGAGTCCCTCCGTCGGGGTCTGCCAAGCACAGTTGTGCTGCCCTCGAGTCACACAACAAGGATAACAACCCTTTATTTCTCCTGCCCCTATAACATGGAGACTGTGAATCCAACACCCGCCACAAGTGATCATTTCGGCAAGCAACCCAACCTATTTCCAACATACTGTAAAATCCACATGCAGACTGATACACGAAACCTTGCAAGAAAATCTTCCTGACGGGGTCTGAAGCACCTCCTGCTGGAGGGAAGGAGGGAGCTGTGGGTTGGGATTGAGGGGCACTGGGAATAGGAGGGGGCCGTGGGTTGGGATTGAGGAGCACTGTGAATAGGAGGGGGCCGTGGGTTGGGATTGAGGGGCACTGGGAATAGGAGGGGGCCGTGGGTTGGGATTGAGGGGCACTGGGAATAGGAGGGGGCCGTGGGTTGGGATTGAGGGGCACCGGGAATAGGAGGGGGCTGTGGGTTGGGATTGAGGGGCACTGGGAATAGGAGGGGGCCGTGGGTTGGGAATGAGGGGCACTGGGAATAGGAGGGGGCCGTGGGTTGGGATTGAGGGGCACTGGGAATAGGAGGGGCCTGTGGGTTGGGATTGAGGGGCACTGGGACTAGGAGGGGGCCGTGGGTTGGGATTGAGGGGCTCTGGGACTAGGAGGGGGCCGTTGGTTGGGATTGAGGGGCACTGGGAATAGGAGGGGGCCGTGGGTTGGGATTGAGGGGCACTGGGAATAGGAGGGGGCCGTGGGTTGGGATTGAGGGGCACCGGGAATAGGAGGGGGCCGTGGGTTGGGATTGAGGGGCACTGGGAATAGGAGGGGGCCATGGGTTGGGATTGAGGGGCACCGGGAATAGGAAGGGGCCTGTGGGTTGGGATTGAGGGGCACTGGGAATAGGAGGGGGCCGTGGGTTGGGACTGAGGGGCCCCGGGAATCGGTGGGGGCCGTGGTTTGGGATTGAGGGGCACTGGGAATAGGAGGGGCCTGTGGGTTGGGATTGAGGGGCACTGGGAATAGGAGGGCCATGGGTTGGGATTGAGGGGCACTGGGAATAGGAGGGGCCGTGGGTTGGGAATGAGGGGCACTGGGAAGAGGAGGGGGCCGTGGGTTGGGACAGAGGAGAAGGGTTAAGCGGTGCCGGCTGGGGGTGGGAGTGAGGCGCAGTGTGAATTGGTGGGCCTGTGGGTTGGGATTGAGGGGCACTGGGAATAGGAGGGAGCCGTGGGTTGGGATTGAGGGGCACTGGGAATAGGAGGGGGCCGTGGGTTGGGATTGAGGGGCACTGGGACTAGGAGGGGGCCGTGGGTTGGGACAGAGGAGAAGGGTGAAGAGGAGCAGGCTCTGGGTGGGAGTGAGGAGCAGTGAGCATAGGAGGGACTGAGGGTTGGGTCTGAGGGGCACTGGGAAAAGAGGGGACATGGGTTTAGGCTGAAGAGCATCTTCATTTGGGGATCCAGCAGGACAGGGGACGGCAGCAGGTGATTCTAATTCCTTAGGGATATTCTGTGTGTGTGTATGTGTGTGTGTGTGTGCAGGGAAGGAACATGCTCTGTGCCCAGAGGCCTTTATTCCTCCAGGCTGCAAGGACAGAGGGGCTGTCAGGAAGTTGCCCCTTCAAACCCACACACAAAAAGGGCCTTCTGAGGAAAGGGAAAATCCTGAAGAGAAAAAGTAACATCAAAGAGGAATCCAGTTTAAGATCTTGATGAGTAGTTTATCACCTGACCAGGGATTTGAACCCTGGACCCTCAGATTAAAAGTCTGAAGCTCTGCCAACTGAGCTAGCCAGGCTCGTGAAACAAAAGAGCAAGTTGGTGCAGAGGAGAAACTAGTCAGGAAAACAAGAGTTGGAACCAATAGGGGAAACCTGCTGCTCTCTCTGCCCTGGTCAGGGGGCTGTGCCGATCGGGTGTCCGCAGTAAGTTCAGCATCAATATGGTGATCCCGAGGACGCTTGGGGTCCCCAGGTTGCCTAAGGAGGGGTGAACCGGCCCAGGTCAGACCGCGGCTCTGTGGGCGCGCCTGCGGAGGGTCTGATGAGACCGCGGCTCTGCGGGCGCGCCTGCGGGAGGTCCGGTGAGACCACGGCTCTGCGGGCGCGCCTGCGGGAGGTCCGGTGAGACCGCGGCTCTGCGGGCGCGCCTGCGGAAGGTCTGGTGAGACCGCGGCTGTGCAGGGGCGCCTGCGGAAGATCTGATGAGATCGCGGCTCTGCGGGCGCGCCTGCGGGAGGTCTGATGAGACCGCAGCTCTGCGGGCGCGCCTGCGGGAGGTCTGATGGGATCGCGGCTATGCAGGCGCGACTGCGGGAGGTCTGATCAGACCGCGGCTCTGCAGGCGCGCCTGCGGGAGGTCTGGTGGGACCGCGGCTCTGCGGGCGTGCCTGCGGGAGGTCTGGTGCGACCGCGGCTCTGCGGGCGTGCCTGCGGGAGGTCTGGTGAGACCGCGGCTGTGCAGGGGTGCCTGCGGAAGATCTGATGAGATCACGGCTCTGCAAGCGTGCCTGTGGGAGGTCTGATCAGACCGCGGCTGTGCAGGCGCGCCTGCGGGAGGTCTGGTGAGACCGCGGCTCTGCAGGCGCGACTGCGGGAGGTCTGATCAGACCGCGGCTGTGCAGGCGTGACTGTGGGAGGTCTGATCAGACCGCGGCTCTGCAGGCATGTCTGCGGGAGGTCTGGTGAGACCGCGGCTCTGCAGGCGTGCCTGCGGGAGGTCCACCGGAGCTGCGGACCAGCAACTGCCAAAGGGCCCCCTGCGGCACGCCGGCGGAAATCCTAGAGCCACCCCTGCTGGCAGCGGCGGGGAGCCCAGAGCCCTTTAAATCCCAGCCCCTGGCCGCTGATTGCCCCCTCCCCAGACCCCTGCGCCAACTGCCCCCCAGGACCCCCACCTCCTATCTAAGCACCACTGGTCCTTGTCCCCTGATTACCCCCTCCCGAGACCCCTGCCCCTAACTGCCCCTTGGGACCCAACCCCCATCTAATCCTCCCTTCTCCTTGTCCCCAACTGCCCACTCCTGAGACCCCCAACTTCCCCAGGACCCCACCCCACCTGTCCCCTGATAAACCTCCTGGACTCCCATGCCTATCCAATTGCTGCCTGTCCCCTGACTGCCCATCCGAACCTCTGCCCCATCCAACCCCCCCTGCTCCCTGTCCCTTGACTGCCCCCCGGAACCTCCTACCCCTTCTCCAACCCCCAAACCGCTTACTGTGCCACTCAGACCAGCGTGTCTGGCTCCATGCAGCTCCAGACAGTTGCTGCCATGCTCCCCCATGGAGCCCACAGCCCTCTCCCACCCCCAACACCTGCCTTCCAGATTTGAACACCTCAAAATTCAGGAGTGCTCAAGCTCTGTTTGGGCAGTTTTTACTTCATTTCTCCCAAATCAAATATACTGATCCACTGTGACTTGATGTAGAAAAAAGCAGGATAAAATTGAGAAAGAAATGCTTATTAGCACTGGAATTGCTATTTTCAACAGCCATTGCCTTTTTGTTTGTTTGAAAAGAAGACAGTGATATTGCATTGGCAAATTCCCCATAGAAAGAAAGAGTGGAACAAAAGAATAATAAAGGCACCTCAACTTTTCCTCATTTATGGAGGACAGTCTTATAATATGCATCCAGATATCCTCCAGTCACACAAGCTGAAAATTGTTCCACTTTACTGCACCTCTGTAACCATATGGGAACCAATCCTGTCTGTGTTTTGTGCACATCCAAAATTCCTGCTGAATGACCCACCCTGGGAGCGAGTTACCAGTGACCCAGGGCTGGGGCAGCAGGAGGTGGGGGGGCACTGGTGGGGAGGAAGGGGGGAAGCTCAGCGCTGGGGCAGCAGGGTGTGTGTGTGTGGGTGGGGGGAGAGCCCAGGACTGGGGCAGCAGGAGGGTATGGGGGGAGCCCAGAGCTGGGAAGAGGGGCAGCCAAATTTTTGTTTGCTTGGGGCAGCAAAAAGCCTAGAGCCGACCCTGGGCCATCCCAGCCAAAGACCTGGCTCTAGGAGGTGTGAGTCACCCAGCAGGAGGGGACGGACTGGCTCTTGCACAGCTGGAGACAGGGAAGTTGAGCACTGTGAACTCCAGGGCTTTACCACAAGCCAACACAAAGTCCCTCTGAGATTTGAACGCAGATTGCAGGATTCAGAGGCCTGAGTGCTGCCCGTTACACCATGGGACCAGCTCATGCTGCTGTCTCTGCACATCGGTGACCCTCACGGGGCCGGCTTGTGTAAGGGACTGTTGGCCCCTTACTAAAACTTAGTGGGGGGGTTGGTTGGCTAGTTCCCAGTCCCAATAGAAGGGGGAAGGGCCAATGGGAAATCAGGCCCCTGAGACTGACAGTCCCCAGGGGCAATGGGGAGAGGCCAAAGCTCCAAGTTAGCCGCACTGACAGGCCAGGCCAGGCAGTGTAATGAGGGAGTCACCAGGCCAGGGGGTCCCATCCTCCGTGGGAGCTGGAACTGCCTGGGCCAGAGTGGGACGGAGCTAAGGAGAGAGCAGGAGCCCGAGAAGAGCCGGGGAGCAGAGCTGCACAGGTGTAGTGCCAGAAACTGCTCCCTGTAGGACTTTGCTACCTGGAGCAGTTACTGAGACCTGAGGTTGTTCTTATTTCCTGACTTGTGCTAATTGGCTCAAACTTGACAGTGGTTTCTCTAGCAAAGGCCAGTCCCTGGCCCCTTGGTCCAGACATCCTCATTCACATCAGGCTGGGGTGACCAGATGTCAAAGATGAAATATCGGGACGCGGGGGGCGGCGCAAAAAAAAAAAAAGCCGGAGGCTCCCCCCCCCGCACCGCCAGGCGGCAGTGGCACAGCCCCGTCTCCACCCAACTCTGGGCTCCGACCCCCGATACACCCCCAGCTCCCCCATCCCCTCGCTCCTGGGCCCAGCCTGGGCTCCGAGCTCTGCAGCCGAGCCGCGCCCCATGTCCCTCCTGCAGCTCCCGGGCAAGGGGCGAACCAGGCAGCCGGGCCCAGCCCCTCCCGGCAGGAGCGTGTCTGCCCCACGTGTGTCTCCACCCCCCGCCCACATGGGTCCTGCCTGCTCCGCACTGCCCCCAGCCCCACTGCGCTGCCCCGCAGGCTGCAGGGCTGGAGCAGCCTCCGTGCTGCACTCCCGGCCATGGCCATGGCCCGTGTGCAGACCTGGGAGGGAGGAGGATGCCGCCTGCTTGGGGAAGAGGCAGGGCCAGGGCGAGGATTTGGGGAGGGATCCAATGGGGCAGTGAGGGGGTGGGGCTGGGGGCAGGGCCAGGGCGAGGATTTGAGGAGGGCTCCAATGGGGCAGTGAGGGGTGGGGCTGGGGGCAGGGCCAGGGCGGGATTTGGGGAGGGATCCAGTGGGAAGGAGGGGCGGGGCGGGGCGGGGGAGTGTCCCTCCGGGCTCTGCCTGTGTGCCGGAGCAGAGGGCAAAATTGTTTGTTTGTCCAGTGTCCCAACCAAACATCGGTCAGGACGTGGGACAAACAAGCAAATATCGGGACAGTCCCAATAAAATCGGGACGTCTGGTCACCCTACATCAGGCTTCAAGTTGAGAATAATTTCCCCTTCCCGCTCTGTGGGAGGGGAGACTTTTAAACGCGCTCTCTGGGCGACTGCACATGGCTAAGCAAAGAGAACAAACCCCCAATCCCCCCTGTGCTTTGGGGGCCAGGTTTGCGGTGGGAATCCTGTAGTTCAGATGACTTTGTTAGGTAAAAAGCAAGTCCTTACTCACTTCTCCAGCACCCGAGTTTGTGCGGAGTTGGTATGGGGCTCACAAATCTGTCAGAGACCAGACAACAATTCGTTGATCAACGGGCTCACACCATCCTTAGCTTAAAAAAAGCTTCGGAGTAAGTGTGGCAAGTTTATTAGGGGTGAGCATCAATGTTTATACACAGAAGTAAACAAAGTGATTAACAGATCATAATGGTCATGCATAATCAATCAAGATTTTACAGGTTAAAATGTACATTAGAGAAGACAAAGGGGGAAATGGCTACTTAAAGGGGGGGGTGTCATGAGCAGTTCGCAGGTCAGAGCTTTGATTAAAAGTTTCAGATAGAGACATCAAGTCTGGAGTAAGTTTAAACTCATGAAAAGTTCAGACTCAACATTCCTTCATTTGTAGCTTTGGGATAACTATTTACCAAAGCTACACCCCATTTTAAGGAGCCAAGGGCCGCTTGGCAATTTCAGCCTGGGCCAACTTGAAGAGAGTAAGGCCTTTGGCTGAAGTAGGAAAAGAATAAACTGACCCACATGAGTTTATGAGGGAGGGGATACACTGAATACAGCAACACAGTATTATAAGGATTACTATGGCCCCAACAATACCCACCAAGAGATTTTTAACCCACCCAAATCCAGGCAGCCAATTCCATAAGGCTCCCCACCAATCATAAGGTGGCTGGCCAGAGGAGTAGTTCTTAGCCATTTTCCTTATATGTTTGGTACGTTGAAAAGTGTCAGGGTAGGTATCGTTGACAAAAACACAGCATTCTTTATTTATGAGGGCGCAAGTTCCTCCTTGGGCTGCTAACATTATGTTTAAAGCCATTCGGTTTTGCAAAGCTAACTGGCACAGCTGGGACATTTCCCCGGCCTGATTTTCAAATAGGGTCGCAGTTTTATTGGTTAAAGATTCTAGTAGTCCCTGTAGACGGATGACACCACCCCTTAAGCTAATAAGACCAGCCCACCACTGCCACGACAAACCATTACGGATATTAATATCTCTGAAGGTTTCACGGATGTTACGAACATGGGGAAAATGGGGGGGGGGGGGTGAGGGAGATGCGAGAAGGCGGTGTGAGCCACGCTAAATAACATGACCCTGCCCAATCAGGGGAGAGAAAGTAATAAGCTTTGGGCCCGCACACCCAGTATGTTCCATACATTGCGTTTCGGGTATTCCATTTTTTAAAGTAGGAGGTAACCCACCACCCGTTGGACCACTGTTCCCCTGGTAACGCAGAGGGGTCGTTGTGCGAACCGCAGAGGCACAATTTGGTAGTGGTGTTTTTAAAGTGCAGTGTAGTACTGCTTGAGCAGTTGTAGAAGGCAATCGTATATCCCTTAACAATTAGTTGGACACCCTCGTGATCTGAGCAGGGTTTTTTAAAAGCTGACTCTGAAGCCTTGTGAGGGATCCACATATGGGATAAGTGGGATGCGCAAGGCTTGAAGCCAAGATTTTTACTAAAGGCGGTGCCATTAAAATACATGTTGCATTTACTTGTTTCCACAAAAGTTGACCCCTTTTCTTTAACAAAACACAGTGATCCTGTCTGATTGGTTACCCTGAGATATCTGTTAATTGGCACTTCTGTTTTGTTCCATGTAAGATTGTGTTGGACTGGATCTTTTACTTTAGCCGGTGGCATCCAAGTTATATTAGCAGTGGTCAGGGGAATGGGTGTGAAGGGGAGTCCCTGTTCTGCATTTACTGGAAATTGAGTACATACCCAGCAATTACTTCTATTTCCTAAAATACGAGTTTTAACCTCGTGGGAATATTTAATAAAAGCACTATTTTCATAAGCAGAAAATAAACTAAAAAGGCATGATAAAAAACATACAGTTGTCAGAATAAAAGGTCCTCTCATTTTTTTTGAGTTAATTTAAGTCTGATGTCTGAAAGAGGTAAGCTGGTCCACTGGTCAGAGGCAGTGTCCTCAGTGGTGGCAAGAGCTGCTAGTCCCTCACTGTGGTCCACTACGGCTGGCTTGACGTGGGAGTGGTGGATCCAGGATTTGCGTCCTTCCAGGAACACTGCAGTCTGGGTTGTTAAAAGAACCTGGTGGGGTTCTGTAAACCTCGGCTGGAGGGCGTCGCCACGAACGAACTTTTTGGCCCAGACGAAGTCCCCTGGTTGGAACGGGTGGATTTGTTCTTCTAGTGGCACGGTCTGGGAAAACTGCGAGGCTTTCCAAAGGGTACGGAGGCGAGCCTGTAGGGAGAGAAACTGGCACGCGGTCATATGATCCCCTCCCAATAGTGAAACATCAGCACGTGGTAGCGCACCGCCTTTGAAAGGGGGGTGTCCATAGAGCAGTTCAAAGGGGGATAATCCCAATACACGGGTTGGGCAAGTACGAAGGTGAAACAGGACCAAGGGAAGTACCTGAGGCCACTTTAACCCTGTTTCCTGACAGTATTTAGCCAATGTAAGCTTAAGCTCCCTATTTATACGCTCAACTTTCCCACTAGACTGGGGGTGGTAGGGTGTATGAAAGGAGTGTGAAATGCCCAGTTCTTGTTCTAAACGGCCAAGGACATTACCAGTAAAGTGGGGTCCGCGATCTGAATCAAGTATGAGAGGGACGCCAAAACGGGGTACAATGTCTTTAAGGAGGATCTTTGCCACTGTGGCAGCAGTACAATTAGCAGTAGGAAAAGCTTTGACCCATGAAGTCAGAGGGCAAACCAAAACAAGGAGGTGCTTTTTTCCAAAAGCCTTTGGCATATTTGCAAAGTTAATTTGAAGATGTTGAAATGGAGCAGCAGGCGGAGGTCTTCCACCCTTAATTTTGTTAAGAGGCGGAGCAGGTTCATTACGCTGACATGTGCTGCATGCTTTCACTATTGACAGGCAGTAGGGTTGAATGCCTGGAGCATACCAAAAGCGAGCGATGGTGTCCACAAGGGCGTGCGTGCCGTAGTGACCCCCCTTATCATGGTGCCAGTGAACTGCCACGGGGTATGTGGAGCGAGGGAGGCAGGCTCGGCCATCCGGCATAAGCCAGGTCCCTTTGACCAGAGTGGCTCCGAGGCTCTCCCACGACTGTAGTTCAGCAGCGGGTACCAGTACGGGGTGCGGTGGAGTAAAGGAGGAGGTTACAACAGCCAACGTGGGCATGGCTAAGGGTAAGACGGCAGCCGCCTTGGCGGAGGCGTCAGCCAGGGCATTCCCACGGGTGACGGGGCTATCATCTTTAGTATGGGCCCGGCAGTGAACTACAGCCAGGACCGAGGGTTCTTGGAGGGCATCCAAAAGCTTGTGGATGAGGGGGAGGTGCTGAATGGGTTTACCGGCAGCTGTCTGGAAACCTCGAAACTTCCAGAGGTGGATGTGACAATGCACAACTTCAAAAGCATACTTGCTATCAGTAAAAATGGTAACGGTCTTACCAGCAGCCAACTGGCAAGCTCGGGCCAGGGCATAGAGTTTGGCGGCTTGGGCTCCCCAGTTGCCTGGCAGTGAGGCAGCCTCTTGAATGTCCCATTCAGAGGTGACTGCATAACCGGTGAAACGCTTGCCATCAACATAGAAGGAGCTTCCGTCCGAGAAGAGGATGCAATCAGGGTTGTCCAGTGGCACGTCAAACAGGTTGTTTCTTATCTGTAAGATGCTATGAACTACTTCCACACAGTCGTGCTGATCCTGGAGGACTGGCAGGTCAGGAAGCAAGGTAGCTGGATTAAGGGGCCCACACCTTTCAAAAATTAGGTTAGTGTCTTCTAGGAGTTCGGCCTCTAGCTGCTGCTGACGATGGGCCGAAAAGACTTGGGTCGTGCCCGTACGCAGAAGGGCTGACAAGGCATGAGAGGTCCAGACCGTGGTAAAATGACCCAGGGTCAGGCTCTTTGCCTTTGTGATCAGCAGGGCAGCTGCTGCCAGAGTCCGGGTGCAGGATGGGGTTCCCTGAGCGACAGGGTCGATCTGCTGGGAGTAAAAAGCAAGCGGGAAATGGTGGGGCCCGCTCAGCTGGGTAAGGACGCCACTAGCAATTCCGCCCCTCTCGTGGCCAAAAAAGTGAAAGGGTTTGTTGTAATTGGGGGGGCGGAGAGACATGGAGGAGGCCACACTGTCCTTGAGTAACTGAAAGGCTTGAATCGTGTCTGGGGACCACTGCAAAGGGTCAGGAGCAAGGTTAGCAGTGAGTCGGTGGAGCGGTTTGCTCAACTCCCCGCAGGACGGCAACCAGGGGCGACAGAAGCCAATTAATCCTAAGAAACCTCGAAGTTGCTTCTTGGTGTTTGGCAGAGGGCAGTTTTGGATAGTCTTTATGCGGACTGGGTCCATTTGTCTTCCCTCTGGGGTTAACAGGAAGCCAAGATATCGGACCTTCTGTGAGACCCACTGAATCTTGTTAGGGTCTACCTTGTGGCCTCTGGTGTGTAGGTATAATAAAAGTGCCTTACCATTGATGAGGAGGGCGGCTTCTTTGCAGTTACCTAGTAGGATGTCATCTACGTATAGGACTAACGTGGATCCCTGCGGACTGGTGAAGCCTTCCAAGTCGTGGCGGAGGCATTGCCTGAAAATCGTGGGGCTGTCTCTGTAGCCTTGAGGAAGTCGTTGCCAGACATAACTTTGTCCCTCCCAGGTGAAACCAAAGAGATATTAAGAGTCTGGGTGTACAGGAATGCTGAAAAAGGCTGATTTTAAGTCAATAACAGTGAACCACTCAGCATCCCAGGGGATTTGGCTGATGATAGTAGCTGGATCAGGAACTACTGCATGAAGAGGGACCACATACTGATTAATAACCCGTAGATCCTGTACAAAGCGCCAATGAATAGGGTCTCCGTCCTTTTTAGGAGGCTTTTGACAGGCAGTATAGAGCTATTACAGGGAGTGCGCTGAGGGCGGACTAGCTTTGGGGCACTGAATCCCTCGACAATGGGGCGGATGCCCTCCCGGGCTTCCAGCGACAGGGGGTATTGGGGGACTGACGGGGGGGCTAAGGAGGGCTTCACTTGAATCCTTACTGGCTCTGCCGAAAGGAGCAGGCCAACATCAGTGTCAGAAATTCCCCAGAGGGTTGAAGGCAAGTCAGTGAGGTCAGGGGAGAGAGAGGGAGGGGGGGTTCCCAATTACCCTGAGTTGGGGCCGGATCTCCTAACACTGTCATCAATAATCCTACCCCTTTAGGAGTGCAGGTTAAAGTAGCCTTAAGCTTACAGAGTAAATCCCGGCCCATCAAAGGGATCGGACAAGCTGGGGAAAAAAGAAAACGGTGAGAAAAACATTTATCAGCATAAATAACATTTAGAGGCAAAGTGAGTCCCAGAGACTGTGGGTTGCCCTCCACCCCAGTTGCAGTTTTAACCTCAGAGGATAGCCAGGGAGAGGGGGCATGATTTAAAAGAGAGAAAGTAGCTCCAGTATTAATGAGGAAAGAGACAGGCAGTTCTTGGACTGAAAGGGTTAGACGAGGCTCTTTGCTGGGAGGGGAGAAAGTGAGGAAGAAGCCGGCTAAAGACATTAAGGAAATAAGACCATCACATTGTTTGCCTTTGCCCCCGGGGTACCGTCATTGAGAAGGCTGAGTTTGCTGCAGCTGCTGCTGTTGCCCGTAGTTGATCCAGGCCTGAGGAACGGGCTGGGCTGGTGGTGCAGGGGTGTATTCGTCCCTGGTGTAAGTATCTGCGGATGCGACCGGACCCTCTGGGCGTTCCCAGGGGCATTCACGTTTAAAGTGACCGGGCTGTCCGCACTGAAAACAATTTCCTGGTGGCTGGGGTTGCCAGGACCCTCTTCCCCGAGCACCCTGAAATCCCCTGCCACGGCCACGGCTTTTGCCTTGAATACCACCGCGAAAAGCTAAAGCCATCAACTTATATTCTTTCTTTTTCTCTTTCTTTTTACTACTTTCCCTTTCTTTCTTCCATGCAAAATCAGCTACGTCCAACACTGAAGTGACTGACTCACCTCCCCAACCAGGGCGAAACTTTAAGAAATAATCCCTTACAGGGGGTACTGACTGATTCACAAAAAATGAAATAAGAGTAGGGTGGTCTGCTTCTCTCTCAGGATCCATCTGAGTGAACATTCGGGCCCCCTCCAATAGCCTCGACCAGAACTTTCTGGGTGGCTCATCAGTTTCCTGCCGAATCTGCATGAACTTAGCCTGATTAGGCGAGCGGCGAGCCATTTTTTTGAGTTTCTTTAACAATCGCTCTCGATCTGTCCGCAGCTGAGTCAGCCTTTGCTGACTCCAGTCTAGGGGATTCCAGCCAGCGGCTTGATCCCGCCTATCCATCCAAGTGGTATTAACCGCATTGCTATCCCCCCATGTCCTTTCTGCCATCCACAATCTACTACGTTCCTCTCCGGTCAAAACTCTACTTAACAACTGATCTACATCCGTATAAGTAGGATTATGACTTGAAAACAATCTTTCTAAAAGTTCAGTGATCTTTCGGGGATTTTCCCCAAAGGACCCTGACAACCGTCCCCACTCTTTCAAGTCCCATTCTAGCCATCCTTTATATTCCACAATATTAGTATGTTGTAACTGGCCATTATTGTTCACAAAAGGTTGGTCGTGCACCTGTAAAGGCATTTCTCTACTCACAAAAAGTTTGGCAGAGGCAGCCTCTGGGCTATCCTCAGGAGGGTATGCATCCTGCTGCATCTGCTTGATCTTTTGCCTAGTAATTACTCCTCCCGAGGTGTGCCCCTTCATTTCCTCCTTATCACTCTGCAGAGATTCCAATTTGGAGTCCTGCAGATTTCCCTCTGTGCTCTGGAGAGAGTCCCCTTGCGGAGGAATAGGGGCAGGTGCAGTGGGGACCAACTGACGAGTTAAAACACGCCGTGGTTTACACCCTTCATCGAAATAACATGGAGGGGGTTCACTCTCGGGAGAATACCTGACTGCCATAATTTTTAAAGATTTCCACAGCTCTGCTGCTGTGTCCCAACAAAACCAGTAACATAACTGTCCCGGATGGTCTTTTTCGATCTGGCTCCTTACTCCTCTTAAGGCAGCCTGTTCGAAAGAGCCATACGAAGGCCACCTCATCTCCGGGTCGGCCAATACCGCGGTATACCCAGTCCAATTCCTTACACACAGTGTGTACAACTTCCTCCTAGACATTCCTGTCTGTACTGGGAGTTTCCCTTCATTCCATAACTTATTTACAATCCCCAGCGGACTCTCAAGAGGCACGCTAGTCCCTTGACCCATGGTGTCTGACAGGAGCCCTCCAACTGGCGTTTATCCTGCTGTCCAGTACACGACCCCTCAATATTGAATTGGCTGGGAGAAATCTTCCGTGGCGCCTGCCAATTCGTATGTGAGTGGTCTGACCACTGGACAGAGGCACCGCACCAGAAGAAAATCCCGGACGAGCCCCCAAATTGTTAGGTAAAAAGCAAGAGCTTACTCACCTCTCCAGCACCCGAGTTTGTGCAGAGTTGGTATGGGGCTCACAAATCTGTCAGAGACCAGACAACAATTCGTTGATCAACGGGCTCACACCATCCTTAGCTTAAGAGCAAAGCTTCGGAGTAAGTGTGGCAAGTTTATTAGGGGTGAGCATCAATGTTTATACACAGAAGTAAACAAAGTGATTAACAGATCATAATGGTCATGCATAATCAATCAAGATTCTACAGGATAAAACAGGTTAAAATGTAAATTAGAAAAGACAAAGGGGGAGATGGCTACTTAAGGGGAGGGGGGGTGTCATGAGCAGTTCGCAGGTCAGAGCTTTGATTAAAAGTTTCAGATAGAGACATCAAGTCTGGAGTAAGTTTAAACTCATGAAAAGTTCAGACTCAACAACTTCACGCCTGGGCATTGGGATTCTTTACCAGTGTCTCTGGCATGGGGGCAATTTTGTGCTCACAGCTGTGATGGCTGAGTGGTTAAGGCGTTGGAGTCGAAATCAAATAGGGTTCCCCTGCGCAGGTTCAAATCCTGCTCACAGCAAGGCCTCTGTTTTAGCCAGTCTCTCACGGGGGCAACACCTCTGTCCAACCCCCTGAGACACTCTCAATTCTCTCCCCACCCCAAGGAAATCCTGTTCTGCTCCTTTCATAGAGATCCCTGGGACACCCCCTCACACTGTGTCCCTGAGGGGTCAGGCAAACTCTCAGCGCCTGAAGCCTCTGCCACTCACCTGGTGCCCCATAGATCAGCCATAGCCCTGGTCCTGCTCCTCTCTCTAGGGTGTGAAAGGAGCCAAGTCAGTGACTCCATGGGAGCTACGGGGCTGCAGAACCAACAGAGAAAAATAGGTGCTCAGCGCCCACTGGCAGCCAGCTGCCCCCCCGCCCCCACTACAGGCCTTGCTGACAAGCTCCTCCTCTTCCCCTTCAGTGACTTCCACCTGCCAGTGATCAGCTGTTCAGTGGGGTGCAGGAGGCGCTGGGCGGGGAGGGGGAGGAGCAGGGGCAGGAAGGTGCAGGGTGGGAAGAGATGGAACGGGTTGGGGTGGGGGCTTGGGGGAAGGGTTGGAGTGGGGGCAGGGCCTGGGGAGGAAAGGGGGGATTTGTCCTGGGCCCTGCACCCCTCTAGGGCCGACCCTGAAGGGAAGCACCGACTATCACAGTGACAATAAAACTGACCAGCCTTGTGGGGGGGGCTGAGGGAGATCCGCACTCACCAGGTCTCTTCTCTCCCCCACGGTGAGCCAGACACTGCTCTCCCCTGGCTCTCACTCTAGCAGCTGGACGTCAAGGAGCCATTTCCCCACAGGAAGTGCATTGAGTGCCCCTGTGGTGCTGGGGGGCTGGCGCTGCTGCTGCCTGTGGGGCTGGCAGGGGGGCTGATGTCTGCACAGACTCTCAGCTGCCAGGCCGGAGGGGGCACTTGGGACCTTACCAGACTGGCTCAGTGAAGACGGGGGGTTGACAGAGCAATACAGACGCTCTCCAGAGCACGGAGCAGCAGCCGCCCATGCAGCCAGGCAATGAGCATTTCCCACAGCCTGGAGCCGAGGGGGAGGCGGCAGCTGCTGTTCCAGCTCCTCGGGGACAGGCCCTGTCAGCCAACAGCCACTTCTTACTCCCCACAGCTAAGGGCGCCGGGTTCCTCCGGTGGGGGGGTGGAGCAGCCGTTCGTTTTCCTGTTCATGCTCCTCTGCGGTGTGAAAATCGGGGAGGGGAGGCAGAAGCCCCACTTCCCTCCCGAAATGACGCCCAGTGTGGGAAGCCAGGACAACAGGGTGGGGCGGCAGGTGGTGGCCAGACTCTCACTGCCAGGGTCTAGTCTAGCTCAGGATCTAGCTCAACCTCCTCCCTGCGCCACTGGCCCCCAGTCCCCTTCCACCACCAGGTCAACCCGGGCACTAGGGCAGGAACGGGGTGAGGCAGCAAGTCAAGCTGAGCAAGGCAGGCGAAAGCGAGTCTTGTCTTCATGGGCCACTCACAGTGACGTCCTTTGTGTGTGCAACTGCTGCAAAAACCTCCCGGGCGGAGAAGTAACAGGTCAAAATATTGCTGCACAGCTGCCAAAGTAGCTCAGTTGGGAGAGCGTTAGACTGAAGCTCTAAAGGTCTCTGGTTCAATCCCAGGCTTTGGCAGGTCTTTTCATCCCTCTCTGTGCAGGGGCAGCTCGTTCTCTGGGAGCACAGTGGTGTCTACACCCAAGATGAGCAGGGCTGCCCTAGAGGATTGAGGGGGTCTGGAACAAAGCAATTTTGGGGGCCCCTTCCATTAAAAAAAAGTTGCAATGCTGTAGTCTCATGGGGCCCCTGCGGGGCCTGGGACAAATTGCCCAACTTGCCTCCCCTGTGGGTGGCACTGACGGTGAGTCTCTGATCTTGGGCTCTGCAGTAGGAAAACACAGAATGGGCTTCTGCCCCTAGCTGGCCTACCTGACCTTTACCAAGGAGAGATGGGAGCTGTCTTTCCCAACATGGCAGGCAGAGAGTGAGGCAGGGTGACCCTCAGGAGTGGTGCCAGAGGGCTGCTGGGCAGTGACAGGCAGGGACTGGGGGTGAAAACTCCTCTGTGCAGCTGAGCGAGGGCAGTACCAGGGAAGGGGCATCTGTGAAAGTGGCCCTGTGGAAGGTGGCAGGGATTTGGGGGCCCAGGAGGAGGTGCTTGATGTTCAGTGCCTTGGAGCAGCTGGACTTCGACATGGTGGGTGATCAGGAAATGCACGTTCATGACTTTAGGATAGATCAATAGGCAGAGGGTGATTGGAGGAAGGGCCTCCTGGCCAGGGAAGAATGATGGGGCTGGAGTCTTGTTCTTCACATTCGCGGTGCGAGTACAGAAGGTGGGGGAGCTCCGACCAGGGAGGGCATTACTGGTGGGCTTTGTGCTCTGTGGCACTGGTTACTGCTATATTAGTGTGTATGGTCCCCAGTTAAGGCATGAGAGGGAAGATCAAAGGCTCCCTTCCTCTGGACTGCATGGTGTTTGGTGTTGGGGTGGGGTCGGGTGGGGTGGGGGGGGATTTTAATTGTGTCAGCCGGCCTGAGGACCGCTGGTCCCGTTTTCCCGACCGTCAGAGGAAACGTTTTTACAATGAGCACTACCTGGCGCAGGTCTGTAGTGAGGTCGGCTTAGAGGAGCTCACTCCAGCCACAGAGGGGGTTCACCTTTCTGCGAGGACAGGCCAGGAGTCGCACTGACCGGATTTATGCTTAGCTTCTGTGTCTTTAGCACGTTGCTTCTCAGATTCTTTCTTGGCCTGACTTGTTACACTTTGACACTTAACAGGCCAGAGTTTGTGCACCTTCCTATTATCCTCACTAGGATCTGATTTCCAAATTTTGAGGAATGACTTTTTGCCTCTAACAGCCTCCAGTACTCGGCCATTTACCTAGAGTGGCGTTCTGCTGGTCCTCCTATTGTCGCTTCTGATTTAGGGCAAACGTTTCATCTGAGCCTCTACTTGCAGCGTTTTTAAACGGTCTGCATGCTGCTTGCAGGCACCTAACACTTGTGACAGCAGCTCCTTTTAATTCCCATCCAACCATCTGTACTTATGCCGATAGGTCGACTTTAGGTCTTTAACTTTGAGCGATAGCTGAGAAGATGGCAAATCGGGCAGAAACCCGTTCGACAAACCTCTTCATTTCCTTGTTATTTCCTGACTTCTTCATTCATCGCCTTTTCCTTTTTTCCTGGGTGAGGCGGCGGCCTGCCAGGGAGCTCCCCGGCACCTCTGGCTGCCTGGGCTGAAGGCAAGAGGCAGGCCTGGGCGTGGCGAGGGCCTCCTGTCCCGGAATGAGGCTGCAGTGCTTCCTGGTCCCCTTTTCCCACCCACAGCGGCAGGCGGCTGCTGCGGGAGAACACGAGGGAGGCTCTCGGGACGCCAGACAGTGCTGTGTGGCTGTCAGGGGAAAGAGCCTTCTTCTCTAAAGATGGCTGGCAGAAAGGTGGTGCTCAGCTCTGTCAGCGACCTCCCCAGTAGCCTCGCTGCCAGGGGATGCAGACATTTCTGTAAGGTGCAGAAAGAGGGTATTTGGCTTCCAAGTTAATATGAGAAATATGCATTTAGGAGATGGAATTTCCCTTCTTTCATTAGGGCCCCAGTGGCCTAATGGACAAGGCAATGGCTTTCTAAGTCAGAGATTGTGGGTTCGAGTCCTATCTGGGGTGAAAAACTGCCTCTATATTGCAAAGAAACCTTGGCCTTATTTTCACCAAGGAAGCTGGGAGATGTTTGAACACAAAATACTGGATCTTGGGAAAAATCCCCCAGAAATGGCATCTTGACAAATGCTTTCTAAACCCCTCAGTAGCAAACAGTTAATACTAGTGTTTGAGACTAGAGGGAAGGGGAGTGTTTACTCTGACACCTCAGTGAGTGAAACAGACGGAAAGAGAATGGATCTGTCTGGAGACAAAGCAGCCCCTGAGAATGAGCAAGGGTGTGAAAAGAAGAGGTTCAAATGTGTGTTAGATGTTAGTTTGTGTTAGAGGGTTTATCCCTTCACCCTCCCATTACTGGGTCCTTCTTGCGTACACACAGAGCAGCAATACCCAAAGTCCCAAGGTGCAAAAAATTAGATGTTTATTGGGTTGAGCTTCCAGCAAGCAATGATTCCAGTTTCCTTCCTCGGTGTCCCCATCCCAGCCCTGACGCCACAGAGCCTTGCCTGTGTCCCTGTTCCCATTCTCCCCCTTAGCAAGACATAGGACATATGGTGACACATTTCCTGATAGGGCCAGGCATCAAGGTGGAAGGTGTTGATATTCCATTTGTCCCACTGCCCCGTGCGTAGTACAGTGCCCTACACCTTCTCTCGTACGGGCGGGCCACACCTGTTCCAATTAGTGTTCCAGACTTCCCACTATAGTGGGTCCAAGAAGGTTGGGTCCAGGTTGTCTAGTGCAGGGGGGAGGGGCTTACTCCATTACTTCTAGGTTATTTCCATAGGCAACGTAACACAAGTATACTTAGCAATACACCAGCCACTGTAATAATCCACAGCAACACCGAGAGACCTGAGCACTGCAGCATGGTCCAGCATCCCGGCCACCACCGAAACACCTCCTCTCCTCCTTCGACGGGGTCAAGCTCTTAACATGTCCAGTTGCTGGCAGTTGCATACGCTGCCGCTGCAGGTTTTTGTGCTTTTGTCCATATCATAAGTCCATTGAATGTCCACAGAGAAATGGGTTATTGTCCAAACCAACTTAACCACATGGTGTGGAATCAGGCTGTATGCGCTGGTTCGATTATTCACAGCAGTAAGATTCACAGATCTATCTGTGCGCCAAAGCCCAGAGAGCAGCGTGTAGATGTGGAGTTTGATTAGGGGCTGGTGTAATTGTGCCCCAGTAATATGCACATTTCCAGCAAAACACCTCATACACAGTACACCCAATTGTCCACCCCTTGCCACGGGCCATTGGGTGTGCTCCTCCACGGCCATCAGGGAGGGGCACAGTCAGACATCTTCTCTGGATTTACACCATTTTACACACCCCTCCATTGATTCCCAGCGAGCAAATCCCCTTCTCATTATTCCCATAGGGCTTGTGGGGCCCACCTTAGCTGCCGATTCACTTCCAGATACCACAGTAGCTATTACACAGGTGCTGGCTTCCTAGTCGAGCATTTTAAATTTCCATACACATCTTCCCCCAGGTCAGCCTTTTGAAGCCATCTCCACCCATGTCATGAGGTTTTCTGTTAATTGAAACACAACAATGCTAACAACCAGACAAACACCACAGAGAAACAACACAAAACATAGATTCATGGTATTATGGGTTAGTCTTTTGCTGGCACCAGCTTGCTTCTAGAGTGTCTGAAAAACAAAAGAAACAATTTCCATACACACCCCCGGTGGGGACAGATTAGTGCTTAATAATAATAATAATACCACTTCCTTTTATAAATGTCCTTGCTAATTGCAGGAAAAACAGAAGAATTACCTCCAGGCTGTCCGTACTTTGTTCTATAGTCAGATAGTGAATTACCCCACTCACTGGTCATTTATGAAATTCATGAGGTGGTGTGCCTCAGTTTCCCCTCTTGTACAACAGACCCAGTTTGCAATAGTTTCTCTGCTGTACCAAGCTTTAAGTTTATCCTCAGGTAATAGCTGAGCGACAGCTTTAGATTTAGCTTTAGCACAGTACATACACACACACACTCCTTAGGGTTAACCTGTCCCCCTTATTTTCAGGCTTAACTTGTTTTTTCTCCTCCCTTTCCTGGAGGGCCACAATCTGAGTCTTCCAGTAGCTTGTTTGCTGACCAGATGTATTCCTTATTTGCAGCTCCTTTGTGCTGCCACTGATGGGCAGTTCTCTCCTTCCCCCATCAGTGAGGTCATTTGCATTCACACCCGCTTTCGGGCTTGCTTTTGGATCCAAAGCCATCAGCTGCTCAGAGACTGTCTTAAAAGGGACACAATCAACTTCCACCCGAGTTCTGATTACTTTCCACTTTCATCTTCTGCTTCAAAACACACAGATCTGAAAAAGAAACCACAACCTATTGTGGCTCCCTTTGGAGCCCTAATAGGGTTTGAGCTAAGTACCATGTTTTGTTTGCATTTCTTTTACCCCTTCTCCAATATACACTGCACACGTCCTGGGAAAACGCACATTCCTTCCATAATTTAACCTTCATAACATTATATTACAAACCGTAAATCTCAGTTTAGGTTTTTAAAACCTTACACAATTACACACAAAATTTTGTTTTGTCTAACATCCCTTGCATCTTGTACAACCAGAGACAGTCAGGGGCAGGCAAGTTAAGTTCCAATAGAAAGCCCGGACATTCCTGTAGTGATTTTGCTTACATTACCCAGGAGTCAAATCATTTTGATGAGATTATCTCTCCGCCTGCTGCCTGCAGCCGTCCCCTATAGACCATTTCTGTGGGCAAAGGGCCCATTTCCCCTCAGAATGTCTGTAAAGGCTTCTCGGGACAAACCTTTACCTGACCCCCTTGTACAATTTAATTACTAAGCTTCCATCCAACATGAGTGCACAGAGCTGCACATACAGTTACATTTATATAACTGGGTTTTATTATTAAACCAAAAACTACCCTTCTTGTAACACAACAACTGTTGCCTTTTTCTATTTCCACAACTCCCAAATGTTTCCTTTCCTCCAAACTCTGTATTATTAATTTTTGCAAAACCCTGGGGGCTGCACTGCAGTGCGGGGGTGACTCTGCAGGGGGAGAAGCTGCTGTTGAGCAATGTAGAGCAGGTGCAGGAAGGAACCGGGGTCACTATTCAGATTCTGAACTGCACAATTTTCCATACTTGGGAATGTCCGAGAACAATTCTAAGGGGAAGGTGAATGCAGAGCAGTGACACTGGAGGTGCCCAGACCTCCAACGTAATAATGGGAAGATCATTTGCGAAATTAGTCGTCACTGACAAGATTTGTCTCTTCTTATTTCATGTTATGGTGTTATTTAGCGGAATCAGGACATATTTTTACTATGTTAATTAAACACTTAATTTTATTTAACCAAGCCAAAAACTTAGTGTCACTTATTTTTTCTCTGCCCTAGCAAGAATTAAATGAATGTTGTGACTTTCTGGAAAGTGCAGCGAGATTAAATGTGGGGAATTCAGTCTGTGTTTGTGAGCTGATGTTTTCCTCTCACAGGTCAGTGCCTGCATTGAAATACCAAGAGGGATCTAAGGGCTGGTGTACGCTGGGCTCTTCACTGGCAGAGCGACGTCTCTCAGGGTGTGAATCCCCCCTCCCCCCAAACCCACAGAGTTAAGGTGACCTAAGCCCTGGTTAGATAGTGCTAAAGGAGAGGAAGAATTGTTGTGTCAATGCAGCTATTACAGGGATGGGAAAACCCCTCCAGTCACTGTCTACTCCAAAGTGCTATAGCAGTGCCACAGCAGCATTTTAAGTGTATACAGAGTGAAAGTAGATCTGGCTCCAGTTTGCACTCTGGATGCTCAGGCACTAAGACTACAGTAATAATAACAACAGTGCAGTGCTTAGCGTAGCTGGCAGGATTTGAACCTGCGCAGGGAGACCCCAATGGAGGGATAGCTTAGTAGGCAGGGAGGGATGGCTCAGTGGTTTGAGCACTGGCCTGCTAAACCCAGGGTTGCAAGTTCAATCCTTGAGGGGGCCACTTAGGGATCTGGGGCAAAAATTGGTCCTGCTAGTGAAGGCAGGGGGCTGGACTTGATGACCTTTCAAGGTCCCTTCCAGCTCTAGGAGATTGGTATATATTGGTATTGGTAATGGATTTCTAGTCCATTACCTTAACCACTTGGTCACAGCTACTTGACATACACATGGATCATTACATGATGATTCTGTTCTCACTGAATTGTCACTTCAAATTGTTTGCCCAGACCAGCTTCCCCAGCACACTCATGGCTGCGCATCAGTGTAAGTGTGTCCTTGGGTGAACAGCAAGAGTTCCTGCCCATTTCCCTTCTGGCTGGAGCAGGGTGAGAGTGTGTTTGTGTTAATGACATTGCAGTAGATTGTTGTTCATTCCCCACTCTGACAATTCAGACAGTCCCTTTCTCATTCAAATCTCCAGCACATCGTTCCAATAGCAGGCGGCAGGATTTCTCTGCGGCACTGAAATTTTTTCAGGGGGCTAGGTGCATGAACTCAGCATTGCATTCCACCCTTGATGTTTCATGGACTAACAACAGCAGCAGAAAGAAAGAGACGAGCCAATATCTCCCTGCCAGGGATGCAGGTGCCACGTCCCCTCTGTCTGACCATCGCATTGCAGGAGAGAAGGGTTCACTGGAATCAAATGCCCTGGCTCAGACCAGAGACACAGGGAGGTTTTGCTCTTCACGGATCTATGCAAAGGAAATTGTGTCTCTGTGGGAAACTGAGGCAGGAAATGAAACACCCAATGCCCTAAGGAATGTGGGTGAAGGACTCGGGCTGAGCAATGATTTAACAGGGGTTTGTTTCAATTTATTGGCCTGATTAAAACTATGGCTAAAAGCCCCCTGTAACAGGGGCTGCGGGACAGGACAGGCAGTTCTGCGTGGAGTGTTCAGACCTGCCCCATATCTGCCCTTTCTCTGCACCGCCCCTGCTCCCAGAATGCGCCAGACCCTGGACTGAACTCTTCCCCTGTGGGCCAAGCTGGTTTCGTTTGCTGTGATCCTGTTGGCTTGGCGGGGGGGGGGAAGTGACAGCCCCACCCCAGAGCCAATGCCCCCCTGTCACCCAGCCCCCTGACCCCTAGCAGTGCAGGGGGGGCGAGGCCTGGCGGTGTTGGCAGAACGGGAAAGCATCAGAGGGTTCTATGGCAATCAGAGGGATTGACTGGAGTTGGTGAGAGGGAAGTTGGCAGCTTTGTTCTGGCAGTCGGGCAAACACCACAACATTAAAGAAACCAATGGTGCCAAGTCCTGCAGCGTCGCCTGTGGGATTTCCACAAGAGCATCCAGGCTGGGGAGCCAGTCAGCGTGTGACTGTACGACCGGATCAAGCGACAGCTGCCCGAGTTCCAGGAGATGAGGCTGCAGCTGGCTGATTTGAGCGGGAGCACCGAGTGAAGGGAGGGGCAGCCTCCCCTGACATTTCTGCAGCCTGCAGGGAATGGAGACAAAGCAGGGGGATGTGGGGTCTCAGGGCAGGACCCGTGGATCCGGTAGTGCAGGACCACAGTCGCTGGAGGAGGAGAGAGAGTCCTGCGAGAGGAAGCCGCTGGTGGGAAGCAATAAGTGCAGAGGGCAAAGCAGCCAGCTGAGAGTCACAGGGGTCTAGAAAATGAAATAGCAGCAGGTCCCATGGTGTAATGGGCAGCACTGGGTTCAAATCTCAGTGGGACCTCCTGGAGATATGTTGCTTTGCTGCAAAGCCCTGGAGCTCAATGTGCTTGGCTACCCTCCCTCAGGGTGAACTGGAGTGAGGTTTTCCCTCCTGCTGGGTGACTGATGCCCACTGGAGATAGGTCTTTGGTCCGGCTGGTTCAATGGGCTGGCGGCTATAGGTTGGGGTCCTAGAACTTAACAGTCTGGCTAGAGAGTCCTGTGGTTTGACCGGATGGTTGTTTCTCGCTGCTTCACCTGATGCCCACAACTTTGGTCCCTGCAGCTGCCACACTCTTCCTCTTGCCCGCATGGCATTTAAAGGAAGCAGTGCCAGGGCCAGGCTTCATAGTCAGGGCGAGGCAGGAGGGAGGAAGAGTCCCAGGCTGGAGCCCGGCACCTCTCCTCCTCTGGGCACCTGGAGCAGAGGCGGCTGGTGCTGACAGCTCCAAGGGAAGCTTAAAAGCCACAGAGCGACCAAGGGCAGGGCCAGAGGAGGGGAGAACCATGCCTATGTGTGGCCAGCAGAGAGCCACAGAGACACCCGGCCAGCCTGCTCCCTGCTCCCTGCCATGCCGAACCCCCACTGAAGGCCACCCACAGACCAGCAATCGTTCTGCGGCCGGCCAGCATCACAAGGCGGTTGGAAAGCAGGGCCAGCCCCCTGGTGCGGCCTCTGACCGTTCCCACTCCAGGGGCTCCTTTTGGCGGTGGGGCAGGAGACATTTCCCCCAAGAGGCTCTTTCCCAGCGGCTGAGAAGCACAGAAGTACCCGGTGTTTGCTCCTGCGGTGAAAGGGGTTAATACGTTTAGGCGGCCTGGCTAGCTCAGCTGGCAGCACCTCTGGCTCTTACTCTGAAGGTTGAAGTTACAGTTCCCTGTTTGGGTGCCTGGGGCTCCTCTTCAACAATACAACACACAATCTGCCTCAGCCCACACCCAGTAACCTGGGGAAACTAACCCTGGCCACTGGGTGCCTCTAAGAGGCCATACTTTCCCCACTCACAACCACTGAGTGTAGAAAAGAAACTTTAATAAAAAGGAGGAAAATCACCTTGTATTAACTTGGGAAAACACCACAATCATAACACAACACTATGAGCAAAACACTCCCCCACAGTGCGCTGGGCAGTGGCCTTTTGCCTCGGGCTCCTAAATCCAGACACCAGAAGCTCTGTGGATGTGCCCCTCTGTTCACTGCACCTCACCCACAGCTGCTGCCCTGGGTCAGTGAAAACCCAGAGTTCACCTCTCACCTCCTGGGGGGAAAGCCCCTTTCTCCCTCCGCTGTCTGGCCACATTGCCGGCCACTTGCCGTTCCACCCAGTCACCGCTCTGCTGGCCACCTCTCTCCTCTTGACGTCTTGTGGTCCCACCAGGAGCGGAACAGGCTCCCTAAAAGGAGCGGCCACCAGAGCCCGAACAGTAGCCCCACCCCTTCCACTCAACGCCATGCCCCTGCCCCACCCCTTCTCCCCAAGGCCCCGCTCCTACGCTGCCTCTTCCCCCCAGACCCCTCCTCCCGCTCACTGCTCTCCGTCCCCTCCCCACCCTCACTCGCCCTTACGGTCATTACAAAGTGGCAAGGCAGAGCCCTCCCATTTTTAAAGTCCTGGGGTGTTGTTCCCCCCTGTTCAGGCACCCCTGGGGCCCTGCACTTTGCACAGCTCTCCCTGATTTCAGCTGTTAGTGAGGGAGCCTCACTGCTAGCGCAGACTGGGCAGTTTCTTGCATGAGAGACACTGTCCCAAAGCAGGACTAACGCTTAGAGCTGGTTCTCAGTGATTTCAGCTCTGTTGGGCTGCAGCAAGACTCTCCATTGAGTCTCAGATGGAAAAAAAGTGCCAGGAGAAGCAGGCAGTCGTAATCAGCTGTTATTACACAGGGAAGAACAAAAGGGTCAAATGGGGCCTGGAACCCTTAACAAGAATCCACCCCACCGAGTACCAATGTTAGGTAAAAAGCAAGTCCTTACTCACCTCTCCAGCACCCGAGTTCGTGCGGAGTTGGTATGGGGCTCACAATCTGTCAGAGACCAGACAACACTTCGTTGATCAACGGGCTCACACTTATCCTTAGCTTAAAAGGCTTCGGAGTAAGTGTGGCAAGTTTATTAGGGTTGAGCATCAATATTTATACACAGAAGTAAACAAAGTGATTAACAGATCATAATGGTCATGCATAATCAATCAAGATTCTACAGGATAAAACAGGTTAAAATGTAAATTAGAAAAGACAAAGGGGGAGATGGCTACTTAAGGGGAGGGGGGGTGTCATGAGTAGTTCGCAGGTCAGAGCTTTGATTAAAAGTTTCAGACAGAGACATCAAGTCTGAGTTAAGTTTCAGTTCATCAAAAGTTCAGACTCAACATTCCTCCATTTGTAGCTTTGGGATAACTATTTACCAAAGCTACACCCCATTTTAAGGAGCCAAGGGCCGCTTGGCAATTTCAGCCTGGGCCAACTCGAAGAGAGTAAGGCCTTTGGCTGAAGTAGGAAAAGAATAAACTGACCCACATGAGTTTATGAGGGAGGGGACACACTGAATACAGCAACACAGTATTATAAGGATTACTATGGCCCCAACAATACCCACCAAGAGTTTTTTAACCCACCCAAATTCAGGCAGCCAATTTCATAAGGCTTCCCACCAATCATAAGGTGGCTGGCCAGAGGAGTAGTTCTTAGCCATTTTTCTTATATGTTTGGTACGTTGAAAGGTGTCAGGGTAGGTATCGTTTACAAAAACACAGCATTTTTCATTTATGAGGGCGCAAGTTTCTTCCTGGGCTGCTAACATTATGTTTAAAGCCATTTGGTTTTGCAAAGCTAACTGGCGCAGTTGGGACATTTTCCCGGCCTGATTTTCAAATAGGGTCGCAGTTTTATTGGTTAAAGATTCTAGTAGTCCCTGTAGACGGATGACACCACACCTCAAGCTAATAAGACCAGCCCACCGCTGCCACGACAAACCATCATGGATATTAATATCTCTGAAGGTTTCACAGATGTTACGAACGTGGGGAAAATGGGGGGGGGGGGGTGAGGGAGATGTGAGAAGGCGGTGTGAGCCACGCTAAATAACATGACCCTGCCCAATTAGGGGAGAGAAAGTAATAAGCTTTGGGCCCGCACACCCAGTATGTTTCATACATTGCGTTTCGGGTATTTCATTTCTTAAAGTAGGAGGTAACCCACCACCTGTTGGACCACTGTTCCCCTGGTAACGCAGAGGGGTCGTTGTGCGAACCGCAGAGGCACAATTTGGTAGTGGTGTTTTTAAAGTGCAGTGTAGTACTGCTTGAGCAGTTGTAGAAGGCAATCGTATATCCCTTAACAATTAGTTGGACACCCTTGTGATGTGAGCAGGGCTTTTTAAAAGCTGACTCTGAAGGCTTGCCCACCCATGAAAAAGTTGGATCGGGGTGAGGGATTTACATATGGGATAAGTGGGATGCGCAAGGCTTGAAGCCAAGATTTTTACTAAAGGCGGTGCCATTAAAATACATGTTGCATTTACTGGTTTCCACAAAAGTTGACCCCTTTTCTTTAACAAAACACAGTGATCCTGTCTGATTTGTTACCCTGAGATATTTGTTAATTGGCACTCCTGTTTTGTCCCATGTAAGATTGTGTTGGACTGGATCTTTTATTCTAGCCGGTGGCATCCAAGTCATATTAGCAGTGGTCAGGGGAATGGGTGTGAAGGGGAGTCCCTGTTCTGCATTTACTGGAAATTGAGTACATACCCAGCAATTACTTCTATTTTCTAAAATACGAGTTTTAACCTCGTGGGAATATCTAATAAAAGCATTATCTTCATAAGCAGAAAATAAACTAAAAAGGCATAATAAAAAACATACAGTTGTCAGAATAAAAGGTCCTTTCATTTTTTTCGAGTCAATTTAAGTCTGATGTCTGAAAGAAGTAAGCTGGTCCACTGGTCAGAGGCAGTGTCCTTAGTGGTGGCAAGAGCTGCTGGTCCGTCACTGTGGTCCACTACGGCTGGCTTGACGTGGGAGTGGTGGATCCAGGATTTGCGTCCTTTCAGGAATACTGCAGTTTGGGTTGTTAAAAGAACCTGGTGGGGTCCAGTAAACCTCGGCTGGAGGGTGATGCCACGAACGAACTTTTTGGCCCAGACGAAGTCCCCTGGTTGGAACGGGTGGATCTGTTCTTCTAGTGGCACGGTCTGGGAAAACTGCGAGGCTTTCCAAAGGGTACGGAGGCGAGCCTGTAGGGAGAGAAACTGGGGCCAGGGCTTTGGGGGCGGGCCCAGCGGGGGCAGGGCTTTGGGGGAAGGGGCGGGGCGGGGCCAGGGCTTTGGGGGAAGGGGCGGGGCCAGGGCTTTGGGGGCGAGCACAGTGGGTGGCAGGGCTTTGGGGGAAGGGGCGGGGCCAGGGCTTTGGGGGCGGGCAGGGTGAGGAAAGAAAGGAGCCACCAACCCCCCGGCATTGCTGCTTTAGTTAAAGTGTTTAGTTAACAGCTATTGAATGTCCTCCCTATGCCCCTTGTGTCACCAGAGCACATCCATGCTAGCAGTTCTTGGATGGCAACAGAGAGCAGTGCACTGTGGGCAACTATCCCACTGTGCAACTGGCTGCAAGGTGTTTTGGGAAGGGTTTGCAATGCCTCACGGGCTGGTACAGCATGACGTGATGCAGGTTTCTCTATCCCACCGTTCCATGGGCATCTTACTAGATTGCCAGCTGCTTTTCAACTGCGGTGTGCGTGGCGGGGTAGAGACTGTTTGTGTTCTGGGGAGAGACAGTGTGTGTGTTGGGGAAGAGTGAGTGTGTTGAGCTAAGTAGGAGCAGATCATTATTATCCCTACTTGAAAGAGGGAGAAGCTACGTGTGAGAAAGGAGAATTGACTTGTCTGAGGTCACACAGCCAGTCAGTGGCAGAGTTGGGAATAGGACCCAAGAGCCCTGATTTTCAAACTAACCATCAGATCTTGAATTTCAGACATTGAGTGACCTGAATAAAGTGCTCTGATGAGCTCCAGACCAACAACAGTGACAGTAATTATTCAGCAAGTATTTGAGGAGAACTGCAATGTTAGAGAGAATCATGAACTGCTCAGAGACCATTAATGCAGAGAAGCAGCAAAATTCATCAAACATAGAACTGGTTCTGACTTATTTACTTGTCTTAAAAGAGAACAACAAGGACCTGAGTCTCCTCCCTGTCAATAACCCCCTGCTGAGCCAATCAGGGTAGAGACTGAGGACGGGAGGCTGAGGGGTCTCACCAGAGAGCCCAAAGGATGGCCCAGGTTACTGGTGGGGATCACTGCCCGAGCACTATTTCAGCCCCCCAGTTTTGGGTGGACCTCCCACAGTGGGAGCTGCAGAGCACTCCCCCGCAACACACACACACACACACACACCCCTACCTCTCCTAGTGTTGGGAGGGGAACAGGAGAAAGGAAAAAAGAAGCAAGAGACAGAGAGAAAGGAGGGAGGGAGGAAACGGTGAAACAAAAAGGACAAACCCTAATGTCCCCAGTGATTCTAAGGGACAAAATCCCAGGTGTGGAATAAAATTCTGCCTCCTTAAGCTTGTGTTTTCCATGCCTAGAATTCAACTCTCACCAGCTAGATCAGACTGAACAGGTTTCAAACCTCCAGGAGGCTCTTACCTTCTAAACAGGGACGGCTGTTTTCTAGTAAAATCACTCAAAGGGAAGGAGAAAACTCGAAAGAGGTTCCTCCTGGCGCTCACGTCCGTGAACCCGAATACTCTCTCAGTCCTCAGAGAGAGACCTGGAGAAGGAGACTTGCTGGAGCAAAGCCACAGGGTCTCTGAGGTTTCCCTGGCCCCTCGCCCCTGTCCTGCCTGGCTGATGTCAGCATCTCTCTGTGAGGTCACCACCTCTCCACCACCTTGGACCAATAGTCTGAGGTCCTGCAAAAGGCTTTGTGATGTCACTGCCACACCCCTCCCTTGCTGGGCTAATGTCCTGCCCCTGGCCAGGCACTTTGGAGGTTTGAGCTACTCCCTGGGGATCACCCCACTCAAGGAGCATTCGTTCTAGGCAGCAAGCCGGCTGGACAGGGAAACGTCAGACGCTGCTCCCAATGCTACACTCAGTTTTTTAGAAATTAGTCGACTTTATGGCCAGAAGAGACCATTAGAGCATCTAATCTGACCCCCTGCATATCACAGGCCTCCTGTATGACACAATAGTGAGTTTATTAAGCAGGGTCCACCCCTCCCTCACTGTGAATAGTACATGAACCAGCCTTGTAATGGAGCTCAGATTTCCCAAGAACTTCAAGCAAAATACACCAGTTTCATAAAACAGATTTATTAACTATGGAAAGATGGAGTTTTAAGGATTATAAGTGGTAGGCATAAAAGATCAAAGTAAGTTACCATGGAAATTAAAGATAAATTCACAATCTAAACTTTACACCTTATTACACTAGGCCGTAGTTATGCCACAGGAAGGCTTAATGCTCGAGCTGCAGTGCATGCTGGGCAGGCTCTAGGCCGGGCTCCCCATGGCAGGAGAGAAGAAGACGACTTTGCTCACAGCCAGTGCCCTGCCCCCACTCCCAAGTCATTAATGGCTCCCCCAGGTCAGCCAGAATGGAGCAGCGGTTTTCACTCCACCAAGTCCACTTATGGCTTACAGGCAACTCCCAGACCCACCACAGCCCACCATCTCGGCCAGAAAGGAGCCCACTCAGCCTCGCCATTGCTGCTTTTCCATCCCCCTAGAACCCCGCTTCTCCTGGGCTGCAAGGAGCCATCCCTGGGAGGCCAAGAGGCAGGCACAGGATTCTGCCTCCCAGCAGCCAACCGCACCTCCCCCAGCTTTGCACAACGAATGGTGACGCTCTACTAATCCCACTTAGCCGCACTGAGGTGCTTAGCTTCTGCCCTGCCTTTCTCAGCTCGACTTTCCTCTTTTGCCCCATTCCTGCCTCACTTCCTCCTTTGGCAAGTCACGCAGAGGAGGCCAGCAGGAAGAGCCGGCCTCCACCAGCCAACCTCCAACAGCAGAGGAGACCAAGCCACAAGCCTCCAAAAGGTGACACGCCGCACTCCTCTAGGTTCTCCAGCCTGACGCCAAGGTGCTTTCTCCACTGCTGTCAGCACCCTCTCTCATGCGGGGGTTGGAGTTATCCCACGGACAGGCCAATAGGAGAAGGAGGAGCATCTTCCTGAACAGCAAGGGGATCTGGCAAAAGGAAGCCAGCATGTTTCTGCCTGGTTTTGAACCAGGGACCTTTTGCGTGTTAGGCAAACATGATAACCACTACACTACAGAAACTCCATCTGCATTGGCTCTTGCTCACCCTGGCACAGACCGATGGACAAACCTGGAGAAAGTGGTGACAGCCCTTCGATGGGTCAGCTGGCAGAGCAGAGCACTGGAGCGGGCGCTCAGGAAGTCGTCCTTACGTCGCCCTTGTGACTCCAGCTTGAGGGAGATCTTCTTTTTCTTCCCCTTGCTGACAAAGAGCAAGAGAAGAATGAAAGGTCAGGTGGGCCAACTCGGTGCAGAAGCCCATGCTGTCTTTTCCTGCTGCATAGCCTGAAATGAGGGACTCGTGGCAGTTAAAGGAACTGCTGCACTTTCAGAAAACATCCCACCTGTGCACAAAGGGGAATAGAAGAGCCTGTTAGTCTAGCACGCTCCCAACTGAACTACTTCAGCAGCTGCTCGGTTTCTTTTTGGCCTATTACTTTTCTGTCTGGGATGTTGTTGTCAGCTGTGGCACAGAAAAAGGACGTCATTGCGAGCGGCCCATGAAGACAAGATTCACTTTTGCCTTCCTTGCTCGGCTTTACTTGCTTCCTCGCCCTATTCCTGCCTTAGTTCCTGGGTTACCTGAAGGCGACGGGGGGCCAGCAGTACCAGGAGGAAGTTGGGCAGCTAGACCCTGGTGGCAAAAGTCCTGCCACCACTTGCCACCCCACTCTCTTCTCCCAGCGTCACATATTGGCCACCAGGGACTTGGGGCCCAGCAGCGCAATGGAAGGCAGCGGACAGAGCCACCCTCGCCTTGAAGCTCCAGCTCATTAAACCAGATCTTCAGTCGCTGATAGCCAATGAGAGACCAACATCGCTTGCTATTTTAGCACTTGGAAATGCCATTGGTCAGTCATTGGATCTCTGTAATGCTGTTACAGAACAAATGAACATAGAATCTCAGTGTGACATTCTATACCTTTGGGGGAGTGGCTGTAACCCCCATAATCCTCATTTTCATATCATCGTGATCTTACATATAGAGCATGACTTGTAAGGTATCAGGGAAAGGATATGATCTGCTGAAAGTCACTTCTCTACCCATAGATGTATACCATTCATGCATAGGAAGTTATGAGGATTGTGCAGTGTGGTTGTCACTGTGCTGCAAGGTGGGGGAGTCAGCCAAATATTAGCTCCCCAGTGGCAACAGCAAGGCAAGTAACCAACATCCGGACAGGGTGTCAAACAACCCATCGACAGCCATTGCTCAGCAAGGGAGCTACAATGCAATGACTCACCTGCATGAGGACACCCCAGGGGAATTGCTCAGACTTGCTTGGAGAGACGCAGTGATGCTCACCTGACTCTGAGGGGGGGGGGGAAAGCCATGAGGGAAGAAAGGACATGATAAAAGGAGAGACATTTGCCAGGCTTTATCTCTCTCTGCTACCTACATCTACAGACACCCCCACACCAAGCAACTGAAGAGCCGATGAAAGGGGAGAGCCCGGCTGAAAAGCCACCAGCCAGCCTGTGGTGAGAAGCATCTGAGTTTGTAAGGGTACTGAAAGGGTTAAGATCAGCTTAGAATTGAAAGCAATAAGGAGTCTGGTGGCACCTTAAGGACTAACAGATTTATTTGGGCATAAGCATTCATGGGTAAAAAGCCCACTTCTTCAGATGCATGGAGTGCAAATTGCAGATACAGGCATAAATATAGATTGGAACATGAAGTGACGGGAGTTACCGTACAAGGGGAGAACCAGTGTTGAAGGCTAATTCAGTCAGGGTGGATGTGGTCCTCTCCCCATAATTGATGGGGAGGTGCCAATATCAAGAGAGGGAAAATTGCTTTTGTCGTGAGCCATCTACTCCCAGTCCTTATTCAAGCTCAAATTAATGGAGTTACGTTTGCAAATCAATTGTAACTCTGCAATTTCTCTTTGAAGTCTGTTTTTGAAGTTTTTTTGAATGGCTACTTTGAATTATTGGGTGTGAATGTGTAAATGTGCTATTAACTCTACATGTCCCATATGGTCTTGTGATCTGGATTCCTGATTTTTCACCCAGGCGGCCTCGGTTCAATTCCCAGTGTGGGAACAGTGCAGAGCTTTTGCTCAGAGGGGAGGCAGGAAATGAAAGGAATGGGAAGGGATCTTGCCAGCAGGGGAGTTGGACAGTGTTGGGAGGGGACCCCAGAAGTGGGGGTGGGGCAGTGGTCTGGGGGGAGATGAGGGAAGGATCCCAGCTCTGTGGGAAGTTGACATTCTGGAGAGCACAGGCCTGGCATGGGGGGGTGGGAAGAGGGAGTGTGTCCCTCTAAACTCACCACCAGCAGACTAGGCAGGACTGGAAGAATTACGTATTTGTTGGTAAATGTCAATTTCTGTGTAAACACACGAGCCAATGGCAAAATCTTTCCATTGATAATAATCAAAACTAACAGATGGGCAAAGTAAGAAACATGTTGCTTGAGAACTTATCCTATTCTATCCTCTAGGGTTCCCTTTTGCCTTAGGCATCACCACGTGGGCATTTCATATCCCTCCTCATTTTCACACAGAGGCACAATTTCTTTTGCACAGATCCATGAACAGCAAAACCTCCCTGTGTCTATTGTCTGAGCCAGGGCATTCGATTCCACTGAAACCTTCTCTCCTGCAATGGCAATGGTCAGACAGAGGGAATGCGTCCACCTTCCCCGCTGGCAGTGAGATATTCACTCTCCTCTTCATGCTGCTGTTGTTATTCCATGAGTCATCAAGGATGGAATAAAAAGCTGAGTTTACTCCAGGGTGAGGAAAGAAAGGAGCCACCAACGTCCTCAAAAATCTCAGTGCCCAGAGAAAACTTGCCTCTCTTATTGGACTCTCAGAGGTGCTGGCAATACAATGGGAAAAGGGACTGTCTGAATTGCCAAGGCAGGGAATGAACAATCTACAGCAACATCATTAACCACAAACACACTCTAATCATGCTCCAGCCAGTAGGAAAATGGGCAGGAACTCTGGCTGTTCAGCCATGGCCACACGTACAGAGGTGCACAGCAGTGAGTGTGCTGGGGAAGCTGGTCTGAGCAAACAATTTGTAATGACCCTTCAGTGAGAACAGAACCAGAGTGTAGAAAGGCTCCTGTGTTAAGTGGTTGTGGCTGAGGCCTTAGGTAGCTGGGCTAGAAAACCATGGGTGCCTTTCTGTGAAAGTTTGATCCTTGCCAGCTAGGCAAGGCTGGTGTGTGGTGTCTCCATGGCTGTACTTCCAGGGTCTGATCACAACAGTGCCATAGGGAGCCAAGCCTAGACATATTCAGAGGCTAAGGCCAGGTCAATATTTCAAACAGTGAGTCTATGCTGCTGCAGCTCAGTAATGGAGATGCTCTATGCCAGGGTTTCTCAAACGTCCTTTCACTGCAACCTCCTTCTGCCAAAATAACTTAATATGTAGCCCTGGAAAGAGGGACCAAGCTCCTCCACTCAAGGGGGGGGGGGGAAGTGCCAAAGACTGAGCCCCAGTGGGGGGAGGGCAAAACCAAAGCCTGAGGGATTCAGGGGTGGGGGGCTCAGACTTTTGGCTTCAGCCCCAGGACCCAACAAGTCTAATGCCAGCCCTGGTGACCCCATTAAAACAGGGTCACGACCCACTTTGCAGTCCTGACCCACAGCTTGAGAACCACTGCTCCATGCTGAGGGGGGAGAGTTTTCCTGTTGGTGTAGTCAGTCCACTTCCCCAGGAGGTGTCAACTCTGTCATGGGGAGAAGCTATATCAGTGGGTGTGCAAGCTGTGGTGTTTACCACATTTAAGAAGTTTAATCAAACCCCATTTTTAAAACCACCTGTGGTCTGGGAATGGCAAAGGAGCTTGATGAAGCAGGGTCTGTCCTGCAAAGTCCTGAAAACCACAATTCCCTACTCAGCTCATTGTGCTGGTATAGCTCAGAGGTAGAGTGTTTGATTGTAGATCAAGTGGTCCTTAGTTCAAACGCAGGTGCCCTCTTTAAAAAAAAGAAAAAAAATTCATTTCCATTCTCCATTATGTTCAGGAGCTCCACCATACAAGGATGCTTGAAATGAATGTGAACACTCAATGTTTCACTGTCCAAATGCATAAAAATCTAGCACACCTGTCCATCAGCTGAAATCAGTGACAATCCTCTAAGTGTCTAGTTTATGTTTTCATCAATTAAACAAAGGGATCATTCCCTGAAGCAGAGCACAAGTTTGAAATACGGGCAGCATAGAGCCAATATTCATAATGTCAACTACAAAAAACGATACACATCTAGAGATAGCATCATTATAATCAGCCAATCAGAACCTCTCCATAGACCTCTTACACAACCACTTCTCTGTAATATTGGCTGCAAATATTGGTGGTCGCAATGGTGATCTATAGAGTTACAGATTATGTCAATAACATCACAGGAGGTGACACAGCATCAGTGAAACTGATACTGGAATACTGCCTCCAGTTTTGGTGTCCTCGTTTGAAAAAGATGTTGTGAAATTGGAGCTGGGGCAGCAAAGAGCCACCTAATGTTCCGAGGACTGGAAAAAATACCTTCTAGTGAGCTACTGAAAGAGCTCAACCTGTTTAGCTGATCAAAAGAAGATTGAAAGGTGACTTCATTGAGGTGCCTTAATGGAGAGAAAAGATTGGGTATTTAAGGGCTCTTTAATCGAGCAGAGAAAGGCCTAACAAGACCCAGTGGCTGGAAGGTGAAGAGAGCCAAATTCATATTACAACTAAGGCACAAAAATTCAACAGCGAGGATGATTCACCACAAGAACAAGCTACCAAGGAAAGTGGTGGATTCTCCATCTCCTGATGTCATTTCATGAAGACTAGATGCCTTTCTGGAATGTGTTTGCCCCAAAAGTAGCTATTGTGCCATACAGGAGGCCTGTGATATGCAGGGGGTCAGATTAGATGCTCTAATGGTCTCTTCTGGCCATAAAGTCGACTAATTTCTGAAAAACTGAGTGTAGCATTGGGAGCAGCGTCTGACGTTTCCCTGTCCAGCCGGCTTGCTGCCTAGAACGAATGCTCCTTGAGTGGGGTGATCCCCAGGGAGTAGCTCAAACCTCCACAGTGCCTGGCCAGGGGCAGGGCATTGGCACAGCAAGGGAGGGGTGTGGCAGTGACATCACAAAGGCCTTTTGCAGGACCTCAGCCTATTGGTCAGAGGTGGTGACCTCACAGAGGGATGCTGACATCAGCCAGGCAGGACAGGGGCGAGGGGCCAGGGAAACCTCAGAGACCCTGTGGCTTTGCTTCAGCAAGTCTCCTTCTCCAGGTCTCTCTTTGAGGACTGAGAGAGTATTCGGGTTCACGGACGTGAGCACCAGGAGGAACCTCTTTCGAGTTTTCTCCTTCCCTTGTAGTGATTTTACTAGAAAACAGCCGTCCCTGTTTAGAAGGTAAGAGCCTCCTGGAGGTTTGAAACCTGTTCAGTCTGATCCATCTGGTGAGAGTTGAATTCCAGGCATGGAAAACACGAGCTTAAGGAGGCAGAACTTTATTCTGCACCTGGGATTTTGTCCCTTAGAATCACTGGGGACATTAGGGTTTGTTCTTTTTTGCTTCCCCTCTTCCTCCCTCCTCTTTTTCTTTTGCTTCCTTTGTCCTTTTACCTGTTCCCCTCCCAACACCAGGAGGGTGTGTGTGTGTGTATGTGTTGCGGGGGAGTGCTCTGCAGCTCCCACTGTGGGAAGTCCACCCAAAAATATGGGGCTGAAATAGTGCTCGGGCAGTGATCCCCACCAGTGACCTGGGCCATCCTTTGGGCTCTCTGGTGAGAACTCTCAGCCTCCCGTCCTCAGTCTCTACCCTGATTGGCTCAGCAGGGGGTTATTGACAGGGAGGAGACTCAGGTCCTTGTTGTTCTCTTTTAAGACAAGTAAATAAGTCAGAACCAGTTCTATGTTTGATGAATTTTGCTGCTTCTCTGCATTAATGGTCTCTGAGCAGCTCATGATTCTCTCTAACATTGCAGTTCTCCTCAAATACTTGCTGAATAATTACTGTCACTGTTGTTGGTCTGGAGCTCATCAGAGCACTTTATTCAGGTCACTCAATGTCTGAAATTCAAGATCTGATGGTTAGTTTGAAAATCAGGGCTCTTGGGTCCTATTCCCAACTCTGCCACTGCCTGGGCGTGTGACCTCAGACAAGTCAATTCTCCTTTCTCAGCCTTAGCTTCTCCCTCTTTCAAGTAGGGATAATAATGATCCGCTCCTACCTACCTCACAGTGCGTGGAGGCAGGGCCGGCTCTAGGTTTTTTGCTGCCCGAAGCAAAAAAAATTTTGGCTGCCCCCACCTCAGCCCTGGGGTCCCCCGCCACATGCTCCTGCTGACCGAGCCCTGGGCTCTCCCCCCCACCCACACACCCCGTGCCAACAACATAGATTTGGTTCTCCCCAGTCCGCCCAGGCTGAGCTGCTCCCGTTTATACTCCATCTCCAGTCGGAGCATGCCCAGACAGGGTGAGGGGGTGTGGCCTCTTCAGCCCACATGACACAGTTAACCCTAACAGTGCCAGGTCAGGGTTGATACACCTCATCACAGACAGCATTTCCCAAGTGTTGGGATTAGCTAGGAGACCTCTTCAGGAGTAACCTCCTGTAGGGACTGGATCACAAATACCTTGGGAACCAAATACCTGGGCATTTTCCTAGTTCTGAATCACTTGCTGTGGAATTCTATCCCTGGATCATCTGAGACAACATTGACTTAAACAACTGAACTACCCTGTGACCATGTGCACTTACTTCGGTCAGTTGCACCCATTTGGGGTCTGCTGCTGTTCACCTTTTCAGAGTGGAGATTTAAACATACGACTGTTTCTTTGATAATATGTTCAACAGCTTGGAGTATTCTCTCCTGTTGACTGAACTGCATTTGAATTTTCTCCATGTCATCATGCAGGGATAGGGGGGGAAAACAAACCTGAAGTAAAAAAATGGTCATTTGTCTGAAATTTCCCAAAAAATCTGAGCTACATTCTGTCAAACAAAACTAACATGCAGTTATATGACCAAGGAGCCTTCATGAAAGATAGAAAACCCATATCACAGAGAGGTAGAAGACACTTTCATTTTAATTTAAAGTGAAATTCCAGTCTAGGTTACATCTGATGTCTCAGAATCAGGATGAGAAATTCTCCCATGATCCACTGAAACCTGCTTCTCTCAGCGCTTTCTCATGCATCTGACGAAGTGGGTATTCACCCACGAAAGCTCATGCTCCAAAAGTCTGATAGTCTATAAGGTTGCACAGGATTCTTTGCTGCTTTTACAGATCCAGACTAACACGGCTACACCTCTGATACCTCTCTCATTAGTGTTATTTACAGGAGTTTTAGCACCTTCATAACGGGAGAAAAAACAGCCAACCTTCCCAGAAGCAGCTTTGCCATTGAGGGAAAAGGGGATTTGAACGGTGCTTGGGATCCATTTGAAATCCCCTTCCAAGTCTGACACTTTCATCGCCTACCAGACTGACTCTGATTTAGGATCAAAGACGTACAAGCACCATTCCCAAGCATGGACAGCCAAGAACATGACCCCACCAGACACGTTGGGAAGTGAAGGAATACGAAGGGGTGAACTGTGCATGGCTCAGGCACAAGGTAACAGTTCTGGGGTGATGGGGAAGGATGGAATGTCTGAGTCGCCCCATCTCCTTCCAGTGTCACAGAGCCTAAAATGACCCTTATTTCCCTGACACTGCTCCAGCTCTTCTTCATATTTAAATATATTTTAAATGAGAAAAAAAGTCAACAAAATAACTGCTGTTCTGCACAATCCAGGGTAATGTGAGAACAACTGGGAATGAGGAAATCTGTCCTCAAAGAGGAACTTGACGTCTCTAACAGTAACTTTGCACTGGGAGGAGGAGTACAAATGTGAATCTCCAGGTTTGTTTAGACAAGGAAATGTGACGGTGGTTAGCTCAGATCAGGAGGAAATGTGCTAGATAACCCCACTGACTATCCATAGCCCATGTCTTTACTGCAAGAATAGCTGTCTTTTTACATCAGGAAAGTGAACTGTGATTCTATGACTGGGAGCATCCTCCTGACTGCTCTGCAGGGGGGAGGTGCTGATCGATGGGGGGGGGTGTCCCCCTCCCCCCCACCCGGGTACCCGATTTCCACTGAGCTGGGGTGACGGAACGGGGGAATCTGCGTGTGCTGCTGCCTCTCTGGGGCCAGAGCTGCCGGCAGCTGCTTGTGTCTGAACAAGCCTAGTTCAGGCTCCTGACCCTGAGAACTTTCTTAAAGAGACAGCGCTCTCGCTCACTCAGGCACACACAGTCCTTCACCATAAACACTCCTTCAAATCCTCCTCTTAACACACACACACCAGCATAGGCGCCGACTTATATGGGGCTCTGGGGCTTTAGCCCCATGAATAAATCCCAAGCAGGGGCTCTGCCCCACCAATGTTTTTTCTCCCCTGCTTGGAGCGCCCCCCCGCCGCTGCCGCCGCCACCAGGGCTGCCCAGAGCCCTTTAAATCCCAGCCGCGGCCGGGAATCCGAGGGCTCTGGGCTGCCTGCTGCAGTGGGAAGCCCAGAGCCCTCTGATTCCCGGCCGCGGCTGGGACTTACAAGGCTCTGGGCTGCCCGCGGTTGCAGGCAGCCCAGAGCCCTTTAAATCCCAGCCGCGGCCGGGAATCAGCGGGCTCTGGGCTGCCTGCTGCGGCGGGCCGCCCAGAGCCCTCTGAGTCCCGGCCGCGGCTGGGATTTTAATAGCTCTGTGCTCCCCGCGGGTGCAGGCAGCCCAGAGCCCTTTGAATCCCAGCCTCTGTCCGCTGATTGCCCCCTCCCCAGACCCCTGCCCCAACTGCCCCCCAGAACCTCCACCCCCTATCTAAGCCCCACTGGTCCTTGTTCCCCAATTACCCCCTCCCGAGACCCCTGCCCCTAACTGCCCCTTGGGACCTCAGCCCCTATCTAAGCCTCCCTTCTCCTTGTCCCCAACTGCCCCCTCCTGAGACCCCACCCAACTTCCCCAGGACCGCAGCCCCTACCTGTCCCCTGATAAACCTCTTAGACTCCCATGCCTATCCAATTGCTGCCTGTCCCCTGACTGCCCCTTCGAACCTCTGCCCCATCCAACTCCCCCGGCTCCTTGTCCCTTGACTGCCCCCCGGAACTCCCTACCGCTTCTCCAACCCCCCAACTGCGTACTGTGGCACTCACACCAGCGTATCTGGCTCCATGCAGCTCCAGACAGCAGCTGCCATGCTCCCCCAGGGAGCCCACCGCCCTCGCCCACCCCCTCCACCTGCCTTCCAGATTTGAACCCCTCAACATTCAGGAGTGCTCCAGCTCAGTTTGGGCAGCTTGTACTTCATTTCTCCCAAATCAGTTTCCCCTGCAAGGTGCCAACTGAAGGTGTTGGAGAACAGAGAGATCAGGTGGCCTCCTAATGCCTGGAAAAGAGACAAAGGCCGGAGGAGGGAGTGTCAGTGCCTGTGCGGACTTCTGGGAAGTGCACGGTGTGGAAGGGGATGCTGTGATGCTTTGGAACATCTCCATACAAAGCCAGTCAGGACTCTGGGGGAGCCTCCTCTCTCGGAGCATACTGTCTCCAGGGCAAGAAGCTTACACCTTCCTGGGTCTGACCTCGGAGCATTCAGCATGCCCTTCCACGTCATGCACTTTCCAAAGTGAGTCTGCCCAGGCTGGTCCTGGGGCAACCAGAGGTCGCTGCACCCCAACTCTGCAGTCAGATGTGACTCTCAGCCAGACAGTAAAACAGAAGGTTTATTAGATGACGGGAACACAGTTTAAACAGAGCTTGTTGGTACAGAAAACAGAACCCTCTGTCAGGTCCATCTTGGGGGGTGGGGAGCCCAGAACCAAGTTCTGGGTCTCTCCCAATTTCCCCAGCCAGCTCCAAACTGACACTCCCTCCTCTGGCCTCTGTGTCTCTTCTGGACAAGGAGGCCACCTGATCTCTTTGTCCCCAACACCTTCAGTTGGCATCTTGCAGGGGAAACTGAGGCACCCACACAGTATTCAGAGAAAATATTAAGAACATTCCCACTTCATCACAACAGATGCAACAAAATATAATACTGTATATTGAAGTAGGCAAGTGCTGCTTCTGACTTTCCACTTTTAATTGACCCTTGTAATCTTGTGGCACTGACGCGTTGTAGCTTCATTTTATATCGGCTTACAGGGCGGGAGCGGGGGGGCACCACCATTTTGGGCCCCACCAAAAATTATACAAACCTGCCGCCTATGCACACCAGGGCTCCCTGCATCCAGGTCACTTCCCCACCTGGGCTGTGCTGAGACATCAGGAGCAGCTGCTCTCCTGCCCTCCCCTTACACAGCCTGCAGGGAAAGTGACCTGAGTGCAGGAAGCCCTGACGTCGCTCCTTGCTCCCCCTCCCAGCCCCCCAGGGCTGCGTGGGGCGGGGGAGCAGCAGTCCAGTGGGGGAGCGAGCAGCAATGCCAGCTGCTTTGTGCATCCAGGTCAGGTTCCCCACATGGGTGCAGGGGGGGATGCCGGAGTTAGGGGCAAAGGGGGCAGAGTGCAGGGGCTGGGGGCACAAGAGAGTGGTGCAGGGGGTAGCAGTGAAGGGGTGCATAGAACCATAAAATATCAGGGGTGGAAGGGACCTCAGGATGTATCTAGTCCACCCTCCTGCTCAAAGCAGGACCAATCCCCAACTAAATCAACCCAGCCAGGGATTTGTCAAGCCTGACCTTAAAAACCTCTAAGGAAGGAGACTCCACCTCCCTAGGGAACCCATCCCAGGGCTTCACCACCCTCCTAGTGAAATAGTTTTTCCTAGTATCCAACCTAGACCTCCCCCACTGCAACTTGAGACCATTACTCCTTGTTCTGTCATCTGCTACCACTGAGAACAGTCTAGATCCATCCTCTTTGGAACCCCCTTTCAAGTAGTTGAAAGCAGCGATCAAATCCTCCCTCATTCTTCTCTTCTGCAGACTAAACAATCCCAGTTCCCTCAGCCTCTCCTCATAAGTCATGTGCTCCAGCCCACTAATCATTTTTTGTTGCTCTCTGCTGGACTCTTTCCAATTTTTCCACATCCTTCTTGTAGTGTGGGGCCCAAAACTGGACACAGTACTCCAGATGAGGCCTCACCAATGTCGAATAGAGGGGAACGATCATGTCCCTCGATCTGCTGGCAATGCCCCTATTTATACAGCCCAAAATGCCGTTATCCTTCTTGGCAACAAGGGCACACTGTTGACTCATAGCCATCTTCTCATCCACCGTAACCCCTAGGTCCTTTTCTGCAGAACTGCTTCCTAGCCATTCGGTCCCTAGTCTGTAACAGTGAATGGGATTCTTCTGCCCTAAGTGCTGGACTCTGCTCTTGTCTTTGTTGAACCTCATCAGGTTTCTTTTGTCCCAGTCCTCTGATTTGTCTAGGTCCCTCTGTATCCTATCCCTACCCTCCAGTGTACCTACCACTCTTCCCAGTTTAGTGTCATCTGCAAACTTGCTGAGAGTGCAGTCCACACCATCCTCCAGATCATTAATGATTGCGGCACAGGAGTGGAGTGCAAGGGCTGGGGTGAAGGGGGCACAGTGCAGGGGTTAGGGGCTCAGGAGGGGGCAGGTGGGGGGGTGCACGAGGGGGGCAGAGGTTAGGAATGAAGGGGTGTAGGGATTAGGGGTGCAGGAGGGGGGGCAGGCATTTGGGGCAAAGGGACACAGTGCAGAGGTTGGGGGGAAGGGAACGTGGGTTGCCTAGGAAGCCCATGGGAGCCAGGGGCACCAAAATGCAAGTTCGCCCCAGATGCCATTTCCCCAAGGCCGGCCCTGCCCACATCCCATCCAAACACTCAGTAGGAAGGGAGGGAGCTCCAGCCAAGGTGTCAATCATCATCCGTAGGAAGCCAGGAGTGAGATCTGCTGGGGACTGTCCTGAGCTCACAGAGTCTGTGGGGGGAATCCCAGCAGGTTCTCTCAGGCACTTACAGTTTCTGGGTTGGTTTAATGTTTCCTCACCTGTGCAGGGACTTCCCAGGATCTCGCTTTCCACTGAACCAGGGAGAGCCAGGACCCACGGCTCTTCCCCTCCTTCCAGCTGGAAGATCACAGAGGGTTTGGAAACTGGAAACCCTGCTCAAGGGAAAGAAAACAAAGGAGATCAGGGGAATTCATAGGCCATTTATCATCATAAAAAACATTCTATTAGTTTAACCCCAGTCCATTTTAAACAATAAAATCACAGGGCCAGCTCCCCAGGTGCTCGAAGGTGCAGAACACTCTGCTTAGGAGGGATTTAACTATCCCCATCTTTGCTGGGAACACACACAGCCAGACACTCATTATCAAAGAGGCTCCTAAAAAACAGAGACTGGAACTGCATTTCCCAGAAAGTGACGACTCCAGACAGAGGGCAAGTCTCCCTGGCACTGTTTCTTGCTGACAGACAGGTCCAGAGCCAAAGAGAGAGTCCAGGGGAAGCTGGGAACACGAAGCATGGGCTGGGGGGGTTCAGTGGAGTAAGGACCAGGAAGGGCAGGGATATCACTGAAGGCAAGATCTCAGCAGCATTAGATGTCAGGAAAGCACATCCTGCGGCATTAGGGAACCTAGTGAGTCAGGTATAAAGGGAGGGAGCATAAAAAACACTGTGTGGAGAAAGCTGGCAAATTAGATGGTGTAGTTCAAGAGCCACAGCCCAATTCTTCTGCCAAAGGAGAATGAAAAATAAGAATCAGGCCATGTGACTTCAGGAGGGACAAATTCGAAGATCCAAAGAACATGCAGAGAAGAGAGACGGCGGCTCTTGCAGGTGGGGATGGAAAAGGAAGAGTCTCCGTGGTTCATGGAGCCAATTAGTTTGTTTTATCATTCATTGATCATTGTTATGGTGATCTCATATGTTATTTCAGATGTAGTCACTGTGTATGAAATAGATTTAAGTTGTAGGTATAGGCAGAAGTAAGACAGGTAGAGCCCTGCATGGATACAAAATTTATATCTGCATCCTCTCTGCGATTCGCAAAAATGGTCCATGGATATCTGCAGATTTTCAAGGCTCTAGGAACAAAATTTGTACCCGCAGCCGATCCACACAAATGGTCCGAATTCTCCACCAGGAGACGTGATCAAAGCAAAGGGCTAAGGCAATGAATCCTAAAATCTTCTAATATAGGCTGGAAGGGACCTCAAGAAGTCATCTACTCCATTCCCATCGCCCTGCGGCAGGAGCAGGTGTAAATATGCCAGAAGTTTGTCTGACCTGTTCTTAAAACCCTCCTGGGACAAGAATTCCACAACCTCTCTTTGTAATCCATTCCAGCACTTCACTATCCTTATCGCTGGAAAGGTTTTTGTATTACCCACCCTCAACCTCCCTTGCAGCAGATCAAGCCAATTACTTCTCCTCCTACCTTCAGTGGACGTGACGAACAATTAATAACTGCTCTCTTATAACAACCCTTGACATATTTGAAGACTGTTCTCAGTTCCCCACTCACCCTTTTCTCAAAACTAAACATGCCCAGTTCTTTCAACCTTCCCTCATAAGTCATGTTCGAGGACCAGGAGGGCACTTTTTCCTTCTGAATGGAGATGCGCAAGGTGAGGTCAGAGAACAGGATGTTGGAGTAACTGAGACAGGAGAGGATGACTAAGAGCTCTAGCTGCGCGGATGGATAGGAAAGGCTAATTGTTAAGGATGTTACGCAAAAAGAAAATGCCAGGTGTAGGCACAGCCTGGATAGGAGGCCCCAGAGGGAGCTCCGTGACAAAGGTATTGCACAGTTATGGGCCTGAGTGACAGGCAGCACAATGGTGCTGTCTGCGGCGATAGAGAAAGAAGGTGCGGGGAGGGCTTGGGGGAAATATTAAGAGCTTTGCTTCAGCTGTTGATCTTTAGCTGATGGCTGGACATCAGTGAGGAGAAGAGAGAGAGAGAGAGAGAGAGGGGCCAAGATTTCAGTTGCGACAGAAGGAGACAGGCCAGGAGCAGAGAGGCAGAACTGTGAGTTAGGAGCACAGAGATGGTAGTTGAATGTGTGTGCGTGGATGAGATTCCCCAGAAATAAGGTGCAGAGGAAGAAAAGAAGACGCCCAAGGACAGAGCCCGTGGAACCCAAACAGAAGGCTGGAACGGGGGTCAGCCGGCTCATTCTAAAGACACTCTAATGCAGCGACTGGAGGAGGAGAAGGATGTGACTCATCATGGACCTCTTGATGCCACCTGGCAGAGGGCACAGGGTGCCTAATGTTTTACTGGGATCCCACAGACCAGGTACACGCATATTCGTTCACCCAAAGAGGGCGTGTCAGGTGTCTGTCGAGGAACTAGTTAGGTAGGTCTTGGGTAGCTCTTAAAAGCTTTGCCAGTCCAGCTCTATTGTTTAAGGCTGTGAAAAAGTGCCCACACGCATGCGCACACACGCACCATCCAACATGGCTCTGCTGGCCAAAGCTCAATTACAGACACAGCTATAGCGGCAAAAGCATCCATTTTTTAAAAACAGGAAACTAAATGCTCATAAGCTACATTAATGCAGCGTTAAGGTTTGTCCAGTGCTGTCTCCTGCCTTGCACCATATGGACGGTGAGTAAACTTAAACCTCTGCAGACCAGGAAATGAAAAGTTAATGTAAACTTTCCCCCAACCCTTAACCCCGTAGCTGGCCAGAACCAGTGAGAATGGTTCTGTGTGGACCGTGCAAAGGTTAACCAACTGCCACAGGGACTCAGGTATTCAGCTCAATGCAGCAGTAACGGGATGAATTCTATGGTCTGTGGTATAAAGGACATCAGAGTAGACGACCTAATAGTCACATCTGGCCTTAAAATCTATGAACCTATAATCGACCCGAGGAAAGACTAAGACAAAGACATTGTCTGTGCTGTGCTCACAGGTGGGAATCCCAGCACCTATCCGCATGCCTCCAGCTGTGTGCACTGGGCCAGCTGTAGCTGTGACTGGCTGATGGAGGGATGGGTTGGAGCAGCTGGGCAGAGCTGTGCCTGTGCTATGCAGAGAGGGGCATGTGAAACTTGGGGGGCAATTCTGCCTCATTTCCATGCTGAGTGTTGCAGGCTTGGTCAGCAAAGGTGCCCAAGGGCGTGTTCTTGCCATGGGGGTTGTCAGCACCCTGGGGGCATACGTTCGAGTGACCTGTGGGGCTTAGTGAGGGGTAAGTGAAGGCAGTGACTCACAAGGAAAACTCAGGTTGAGGGCAAGGGGTAGTAACACTGTGCAAGTCTCAGCTGGCCTGTGTGCAGGAGGTTCAGTACTGGAGAGCAGGCCAGGGGGAGGAAGCTTCTGTTTGCTATGATGGAGTTGAACCCGAATATTATCTTAGCAAAGAGAAGAACATGTTAGACATTCTGCTGCACTGTTCTGTTCCCAGAGCGCTCTGTAACAGGGGAGGGGAGAGGGCTAGTGTGGGTGTCTCTGGCATGTCGGGGTGATGCTGAAACAGGGCAGAGCAGAGGTGGCATTGGGGGAGTGGCATGAACGTTAACTCTGCATTTCCCCTTCTAAGAACCGAGGGGACAGGAATCCTTACCCAGCGAGGTCACATTCTCACAGTTCTCCTGCATGACGTCCCAGTAGAGGGCTCTGTGAGTGGGGTCCAGCAGAGCCCACTCTTCCCTGGTGAAATACACAGCCACCTCCTCGAAGGTCACCGGCCCCTGAAAGAGCAAGAGTCCAACACTCGGTACCTGCTGCCCCACTATTCATGGAGGAAAGGAGCCAATCAAATGGAAGCTCTGAGAGAGTCAGCAGAGTCCTATCCCCACACTGCTGAGAGCAGCCAGGAGACATCTGGGTGAGGGGACGAAGTGAGAGCCCCTTGTCTCTCCCAGCAGATCCACCACACACCTACTAGCCAGAGGCTGATACAGGAGATGGAGCCCCCAGTAGGGTCCAGGCACAACCCCATGGGAGGGAACCCAACACCCTCCCCACTGCCAGCAGCTGGATGTGAGGGGCCGGGACATCTTCCCTACACCTCCCTGCTGGGTGCCCCCTTTCCATGTCACACCAGCCTCTGGCTAGCAGGCTGAGGGTTCAGCACTGGAAATCTGGTCAGTTTTCCCAGCCCTGCCCAGGGAGTTGCTTTGTCTGTTTCCTGTTTCACAAATTAGGGAATTTTCTCCCCCAACACCCAAGTGTTTGTTCTGAGGATCTAGGCCCATGTTAACAAGTCCCAGCAGGTTTGTCACACTCTGTCCCCCTCCCTATCCTCACCCAGGGTATTCCCTGCCCCCTCCAGCCCTAACTCCCCAGAAGTTTCCACCTCTTCAGTATTTCCTGCCCCTCCTCCTCCAGCAGGAACCCACCAGCAACCCCCCAATAACCCCTACCTGAGCTGGCTCCACTACAGCCATTTCTCATAAGAACATAAGAACATAAGAAAGGCCGTACCGGGTCAGACCAAAGGTCCATCTAGCCCAGTATCTGTCTACCGACAGTGGCCAATGCCAGGTGCCCCTGAGGGAGTGAACCTAACAGGCAATGATCAAATGATCTCTCTCCTGCCATCCATCTCCATCCTCTGACGAACAGAGGCTAGGGACACCATTCTTACCCATCCTGGCTAATAGCCATTTATGGACTTAGCCACCATGAATTTATCCAGTCCCCTTTAAACATTGTTATAGTCCTAGCCTTCACAACCTCCTCAGGCAAGGAGTTCCACAAGTTGACTGTGCGCTGCGTGAAGAAGAACTTCCTTTTATTTGTTTTAAACCTGCTGCCTATTAATTTCATTTGGTGACCCCTAGTTCTTGTATTATGTGAATAAGTAAATAACTTTTCCTTATCCACTTTCTCAACATCACTCATGATTTTATATACCTCTATCATGTCCCCCCTTAGTCTTCTCTTTTCCAAACTGAAGAGTCCTAGCCTCTTTAATCTTTCCTCATATGGGACCTTCTCTAAACCCCTAATCATTTTAGTTGCTCTTTCTGAACCTTTTCTAGTGCTAGAATATCTTTTGAGGTGAGGAGACCACATCTGTACACAGTATTCGAGATGCGGGCGTACCATGGATTTATATAAGGGCAATAATATATTCTCAGTCTTATTCTCTATCCCCTTTTAATGATTCCTAACATCCTGTTTGCTTTTTTGACCGCCTCTGCACACTGCATGGACATCTTCAGAGAACTATCCACGATAACTCCAAGATCTTTTCCTGACTCGTTGTAGCTAAATTAGCCCCATCATGTTGTATGTATAGTTGGGGTTATTTTTTCCAATGTGCATTACTTTACATTTATCCACATTAAATTTCATTTGCCATTTTGTTGCCCAATCACTTAGTTTTGTGAGATCTTGTTGAAGTTCTTCACAATCTGCTTTGGTCTTAACTATCTTGAGTAGTTTAGTATCATCTGCAAACTTTGCCACCTCACTGTTTACCCTTTCTCCAGATCATTTATGAATAAATTGAATAGGATTGGTCCTAGGACTGACCCTTGGGGAACACCACTAGTTACCCTTCTCCATTCTGAGAATTTACCATTAATTCCTACCCTTTGTTCCCTGTCCTTTAACCAGTTCTCAATCCATGAAAGGACCTTTCCTTTTATCCCATGACAGCTTAATTTACGTAAGAGCCTTTGGTGAGGGACCTTGTCAAAGGCGTTCTGAAATCTAAGTACACTATGTCCACTGGATCCCCTTGTCCACATGTTGGTTGACCCCTTCAAAGAACTCTAATAGATTAGTAAGACACGATTTCCTTTACAGAAACCATGTTGACTATTGCTCAAGGGTTTATGTTTTTCTATGTGTCTGACAATTTTATTCTTAACTATTGTTTCAACTAATTTGCCCGGTACCGACGTTAGACTTACCGGTCTGTAATTGCCGGGATCACCCCTAGAGCCCTTTTTAAATATTGGCGTTACATTAGCTAACTTCCAGTCATTGGGTACCGAAGCCGATTTAAAGGACAGGTTACAAACCTTAGTTAATAGTTCCACAACTTCACATTTGAGTTCTTTCAGAACTCTTGGGTGAATGCCATCTGGTCCCGTGACTTGTTAATGTTGAGTTTATCAATTAATTCCAAAACCTCCTCTACTGACACTTCAATCTGTGACAGTTCCTCAGATTTGTCACCTACAAAAGCCAGCTCAGGTTTGGGAATCTCCCTAACATCCTCAGCCGTGAAGACTGAGGCAAAGAATCCATTTAGTTTCTCCGCAATGACTTTATCATCTTTAAGCGCTCCTTTTGTATTTTCATCGTCAAGGGGCCCCACTGGTTGTTTAGCAGGCTTCCTGCTTCTGATGTACTTAAAAAACATTTTGTTATTACCTTTGGAGTTTTTGGCTAGCCGTTCTTCAAACTCCTCTTTGGCTTTTCTTATTACACTCTTGCACTTAAGTTGGCAGCGTTTGTGCTCCTTTCTATTTGCCTCACTAGGATTTGACTTCCACTTTTTAAAGGAAGTCTTTTATCTTTCACTGCTTCTTTTACATGGTGGTTAAGCCACGGTGGCTCTTTTTTAGTTCTTTTACAGTTTTTCTTAATTTGGGGTATACATTGAAGTTGGGCCTCTATTATGGTGTCTTTAAAAAGCGCCCACGCAACTTGCAGGGATTTCACTTTAGTCAATGTACCTTTTAACTTTTGTCTAACTAACCCCCTCATTTTTGTATAGTTCCCCTTTGAAATTAAAGGCCACAGTGTTGGGCAGTTGGGATGTTCTTCCCACCACAGGGATGTTGAATGCTATTGTATTATGGTCACTATTTCCAAGCGGTCCTGCTATAGTTACCTCTTGGACCAGCTCCTGCACTCCACTCAGGATTAAATCTAGAGTCGCCTCGCCCCTTGTGGGTTCCCGTACCAGCTGCTCCATGAAGCAGTCATTTAAAGTATCGAGAAATTTTATCTCTGCATTTCGTCCTGAAGTGAAATGTTCCCAGTCAATATGGGGATAATTGAAATCCCCACTATTATTGGGTTCTTAATTTTGATAGCCTCTCTAATTTCCCTTAGCATTTCATCATCACTATTACTGTCCTGGTCAGGTGGTCGATAATAGATCCCTAATGTTATATTTTTACTAGAGCATGAAATTTCTATCCATAGAGACTCTATGGAACCTGTGGATTCGCTTAAGATTTTTACTTCATTTGAATCTACACTTTCTTTAACATATAGTGCCACTCCTCCCCCTGCACGGCCTGTTCTGTCCTTCCGATATATTTTGTACCCGGAATGATTGTGTCCCATTGATTGCTCTCAGTCCACCAGGTTTCTGTGATGCCTATTATATCAATATCCTCCTTTATCACAAGGCACTCTAGTTCACCCATCTTATTATTTAGACTTCTGGCATTTGTGTACAAGCACTTTAAAAACTTGTCCCTGTTTATTAGCCTGCCTTTTTCTGATGTGCCAGATTCTTTTTTATGTGACTGTTCATCATCTGATCCGGCCCTTACATTATATTTCTCATTCCTCGGCTCCTGACTATAACCTGGAGATTCTCTATCATCAGACTCTCCCCTAAGAGAAGTCTGTGTCCGATCCACACGCTTCTCTGCAGCAGTCGGCTTTCCCCATCACCTAGTTTAAAAACTGCTCTACAACCTTTTAATGTTTAGCGCCAGCAGTCTGGTTCCACTTTGGTTTAGGTGGAGCCCATCTCTCCTGTATAGGCTCCTCCCATCCCAGAAGTTTCCCAGTTCCTAATGAACGTGAACCCCTCCTCTCTACACCATCGTCTCATCCACGCATTGAGACTCTGAAGCTCTGCCTGCCTACCTGGCCCTGCGCGTGGAACTGGGAGCATTTCTGAAAATGCCACCATAGAGGTCCTGGATTTCAGTCTCTTCCCTAGCAGCCTAAATTTGGCTTCCAGGACATCTCTCCTACCCTTCCCTATGTCATTGGTACCTACATGTACCACGACCACCGGCTCCTCCCCAGCACTACACATAAGTCTATCTAGATGCCTCGAGAGATCCGCAACCTTCGCACCAGGCAGGCAAGTCACCATACGGTTCTCCCGGTCATCACAGACCCAGCTATCTACATTTCTAATAATCGAATCTCCCATTACTAACACCTGCCTTTTCCTAGAAACTGGAGTTCCCTCCCCCGGAGAGGCAACCTCAGTGAGAGAGGCAACCCCAGCACCATCTGGAAGGAGGGTCCCAACTACGGGAAGGTTTCCCTCTGCTCCCATTGACTGCTCTACTTCCCTGGGCCCTTCTTCCTCCTCAACAGCACAGGTGCTGTCTAAGCGGAGGTGGGACAATTCTACAGTGTCCCGGAAGGCCTCATCAACATACCTCTCTGCCTCTCTCAGCTCCTCCAGTTCTGCCACCCTGGCCTCCAAAATCCGTACATGGTCTCTGAGGGCCAGGAGCTCCTTGCACCGACTGCACACATACGCAACCCGCCCACAGGGCAGGTAATCATACATGCTACACTCAGTGCAATAAACTGGATAGCCCCCACTCTGCTGCTGGGCTTCTGCCTGCATTGTCTCCTAGTTAGTGAAAGGCTGGTTTACAGAAAGTAGTTTTGGAATGTAGTTTGGTTTATAGGTTTTAGGATTTTAGGGGGGGCTACAGGGAAGGGGTTATGGCCGGCGAGGGGTTCCCACTCCCTTCCCACTCCCCTTCTAAACTCCCTTGCGAAACTCCCTGTTCGCAAAGCTCCCTGGTCGCTTGTGCGCGGCTTTATAAAGCCCTGGCCTGGCCTGAGTGAATGCCCCGCCCACTGATTAAGGCTCAGCCAATTACCAGAGGCTTCGAGCTTTCAAACCTGCCTCCAACTGCCAGCCAGAGCACACGGTCCCTCAAACAACCAAACAAACAAACAGACTGACAAACACAAGCTCAGCACACAGCAAGTAACCCCCAAACACAAACAAACACACACTACAGACAGTCACTTACCCCACAGATGCTGTATTAGCTCCTCCTTCACCTGGAGAACTCCCTTGCGAAACTCCCTGTTAGCAGCCCCTGTTCGCAAAGCCCCATGGGAGGCTGGGACGAGCTGGAGCGAGAGGTGGGCGTCATTCTGCAGCCTGGCAGGGCAAGAAGGGCAGTTGTGGAGGTTTCAGAACAGGCTTCAGTTCATTTCACATCACGATTCCCCCAGGCTCTATCCCTGGGGACAGAGATTGTAGATTCTGCCAGGCTGGGAACATGCTCAGTCCCCACAGTGCAGCACAGACCTGGCCCCCGGCCCCTCCTTTCCCCCTTGTGCTCCCCCCAGCAGCAGTAACAAACCAAGACATTTTGAGGCCCTCCCAGCAACAGGGTGTGAACCAAACCCTGGACCAGACCAGACCCAAAGGACCCCTTGGGGGGGATCCCCCGACACTGCCCCCAGGGCAGCGCACTCCTGCCGCAGGGGGAACAGGGAGAGTCCGGGGCTGGTTCTTCCTCTCTCTGCTCCTCACCTTGGTCACAGGGAAGTGACCCTGGGCAGGGACGCTGCAGTGAGTGTGCGGGGGGGGGGCAGAGATCTGGGAACCTGCCCCCCCCTCTAATTTCTCCTCACACCCTCTCCCGTCCCCTCCCCCCCTTCCCTAGCGCCCTGCCCCGGGCTGGGAGCTGGGGTCACCGCCCCGTTCCCAGGGGCTCTCCCCCCCGCGACTGCCCCGCTCCGCCCGTGCGGGGAAGGGGGCACCAGGCGGGGGGGACCCGTTTCACCCCCCCGTAACCGGGCACAGCAGAGCCGGGGGGGCGGCTCAGACTCGCTGCGGGAAGGATCCTCCCGGCCTCAGCGCTGCAGCAGCTCCGGGCCCCCGGGTGCAGCGAATGGGGGGGGGGGGCACCGCGCAGAGCCCGGACCTGCCCCGCCCCCTGGGCTCCGTCACCGGGAGCCTCAGCAGAGCCCGGGGCGGTTTCTAGCCGGAGAAGCCCCCGGCCGGGCCCGGAGGGGTTAATGCCGGGCTTCCCCCCAGCACAGACCCCACTGGGGAAGCAGCAGCTGCTCAGCTCCCAGCTCCCGATGGAGGCAGCAGCGTCTGGTCTCTGCGGAGCTGCCGGTGTACCATCACATTTCGAAACCCTCCTGTTTTGCTACTAGTAGCAGTTTCTGCCGCACAACATAACCATCTGGGTTCCTGCTCAGGACTTGCTGCCTCCTGATCCATGGGGTTGCAAATCAGGAGGGACAGAGTTTTTGGTCAAAAACACTCACATTCTGCTTCCTCCTGGCTAATGTGCCAAATTGACCTATTGCAGGGTTCTGGGGGTTTCTGCATTTTAATTTTATTTTAAATGAAGCGTTTTAAGCATGTTAAAAAACGTATATACTTTATATACAACAACAGTTTAGTTATATATTATAGCCATAAAAAGAGACCTTCTAAAAATATTACAATGTATTACTGGCATGAGAAACCTTAAATCAGAAAGACTAAATGAAGACTCGGCACAGCTCTTCTGAAAGGTTGCCGAACCCTGATCTTTTGGATGCTTGAGGCATGCTCTTCCACTTTTTTGTGTGTGAATATATGAAAAGGGAGGTAAGGTTTGTGGGTACAGAGCACTCCCCTGACCCCAAGGTAATAACCAGAGTGGCCCCATTCATTTTTTTCAATGGCTTCCTCCTTGATTATTTCCAATGACTTGGCTGCCTACGCCCCTGTCACTGGTCCGGGGTTGGCTGTGCTCCTGTCACTGGTCCAGGGATGGTTGCAAATCTGGAGGGATGGGGTTTGCGGTCGAAAACGCTCACGATTTGCTTCCTCCTGGCTAATGTGCCAAATTGACCTATTGGATGAGTGAGGCGCGCACTTCCACTTTTTTGAGTGTGAATACGTGAAAAGGGAGGTAACGTTTGTGGGTACAGCGCACTCCCCTGACCCAAGGTGGTAACCAGAGTGGCCCCATTCATTTTCTCCACTGGCTTCCTCCATGATTATTTCTATTGACTTGGCTCCCTATGCACCTGTCACTGGTCCAGGGATGGTTGCAAATCTGGAGGGATGGGGTTTGCGGTCGAAAACGCTCACGATTTGCTTCCTCCTGGCTAATGTGCCAAATTGACCTATTGGATGAATGAGGCGCGCACTTCCACTTTTTTGAGTGTGAATACGTGAAAAGGGAGGTGTCCTGGTCTGCACCCTCACTTGAAACTGGGGGGTTTCAAAGTGAGGACCAGCATGCCACCATGTCAAAGGTCTCACCCCCACTTGGAACTGTTGGGCTCCAATGTGGGGACCTGACTTGGTTTCCCTCTAAACTAAAATCCTAGTTTAGATCTAGTAAGCTGCCACCACTCAATTAGGAAATGTGAATTGAGACACAGTCCTTCCCCAAAATCGTAGGGGATTCCAAGAGCCCCAAATCCATGGAGTTCTTACACCCAGGAGAAACAAACCATTCCCCCTGCTTCCTCCCCCCTCCCTTTTCCTAGGAGAGAGATACCTGATTCAAACTACAGAGGGATACCTCCCCCTCCCCTTTCCCTGAGAATCCACCCAAGGAAAGACCAACAAGTCCTTAATAGAAAAGAATTTATTAAAGACTAAAAAGAAAAATACAGAATCTCTATGAGCCCAAGCTGGACACTCATAGGGTCTAACCTTATTAATCTCTGGAGAGAATCCACCCCTCCCCCTTTCTTTCTCAGTGAAAGCAAAGTAACAGCAAACAGGAATAAAGCATTTCCTTTAGCAAACACACAATTGCAAATATAGAAATTAAATCATAAGACTAATTCGCCTTTCTAATTAATACTCACTATTAATTAGTAGAAACTACTCCAGGAGAACTTGGAGACATGACTGTCCTCTTTTAGATTCAAAAAGAGCTCTCACAAAGACAAAGGCTTCCCTCCACAGAGATTTGAAATTATCTCATCTCTGATTGGTCCTTTGGTCAGGTGGTCACCAGGTACTACATGTTAACCCTTTCTAGGGAAAAGAGAGCTTAACCCTGATCTGTTTATGACAGGAGGTAACGTTTGTGGGTACAGCGCACTCCCCTGACCCAAGGTGGTAGCCAGAGTGGCCCCATTCATTTTCTCCACTGGCTTCCTCCTTGATTATTTCCAATGACTTGGCTCCCTATGCACCTGTCACTGGTCCAGGGATGGTTGCAAATCTGGAGGGATGGGGTTTGTGGTCAAAAACACTCACATTCTGCTTCCTCCTGGCTAATGTGCCAAATTGACCTATTGCAGGGTTCTGGGGGTTTCTGCATTTTAATTTTATTTTAAATGAAGCGTTTTAAGCATGTTAAAAAACTTGTATACTTTATATACAACAACAGTTTAGTTATATATTATAGCCATAAAAAGAGACCTTCTAAAAATATTAAAATGTATTACTGGCATGTGAAACCTTGAATCAGAGAGACTAAATGAAGACTCGGCACAGCTCTTCTGAAAGGTTGCTGAACCCTGATCTTTTGGATGCTTGAGGCATGCTCTTTCACTTTTTTATGTGTGAATACGTGAATAGGGAGGTAAGGGTTGTGGGTACAGAGCACTCGCCTGACCCCAAGGTAATAACCAGAGTGGCCCCTTTCATGTCCTCCACTGGCTTCCTCCTTGATTATTTCCAATGACTTGGCTGCCTATGCACCTGTCACCGGTCCAGGGATGGTTGCAAATCTGGAGGGATGGGGTTTGCGGTCGAAAACGCTCACGATTTGCTTCCTCCTGGCTAATGTGACAAATTGACCTATTGGATGAATGACGCGCACGCTTCCACTCATTTGTGTGTGTGTGACATTATTGATATAAACTGGGACCATATAGAACATGGTTTGCAACCAAGGTCCTGTAGTGGCACCAAATCTTAGGTAAAGGTGGTCATATACGGTGGCTAAGACCAGGTTATGATTATGCTGTCTGTATGTCTGTGTATCATTTTGTAGTTGAAGTTATAAGTATTGGCTCTGTACTGTCTGTATTTTGTATTTGTGCTCTGCTTCTGGGTGACACTGCAGACAAGTTGGTGTTAGCTCTGATAAGTTCGTTTGATGGCCTATTAAGGACCATCAGCTACACAATCGACCCATGCAGAGAAGGCTGATACGCCTTGTAACTGAGCAAAGTATGCAGGGACTTGCCCATGTGACTCTAGTCTCCATTTTGCTGTAATTTTCCACAGTAAGGACAAAGGTTCTTACACCTGGAAAAGCCTATATAAGGCTAATGCCTCATCTCCATCTTGTCTTCAGTCCTGCTTCTTACCTCTGGAGGGATTTTGCTAGGAAATGAAGCTCTACGCAAGGGACTAGTGACCCATCCCAGCGGGGATGTTCTCCAGAGACTTGATTTGAACCTGCAGTTTACTCCATCACTGTTACAAGCCTGAACTAAGAACTTTGTCATTACTCTATGTAACTGATTCCATTTAACCAATTCTAGCTCTCATCTCTACCTTTTTGCCTTTATGAATAAGCCTTTAGATTTTAGATTCTAAAGGATTGGCAACAGCGTGATTTGTGGGTAGGATCAGATGTGTATATTGATCTGGGGCTGGGGCTTGGTCCTTTGGGATCGAGAGAACCGTTTTCTTTTATTGGGGTGTTGGTTTTCATAACCATTCATCCCCAGGATGAGTGGGTCTGGTGGTGATACTGGGAGACTGGAGTGTCTAAGGACATTGTTTGTGTGACTTGTGTTCCCCAGTGCGGTGAAACCAAAGTCCTTTTTGTCTGGCTGGTTTGGGTTGCCTTAGAGGTGGAAAACCCCCAGCCGAGGGCTGTAACTGCCCTGTTTGAGCAATTTGTCCTGAATTGGCACTCTCACTTTGGTACCGCCAGAACTGCCTCGTCACGGTGTGAATAACTGAAAAGGGAGGTAAGGTTTGGGGGTACAGAGGACGCCCCTGACCCCAAGGTGATAACCAGAGTGGCCCCATTCATTTTTTCCACTGGCTTCCTCCTTGATTATTTCCAATGACTTGGCTCCCTATGCACCTGTCACCAGTCCAGGGATGGTTGCAAATCTGGAGGGATGGCCTTTGCTGTAAAAAACGCTCACGATCTACTTCGTCCTGGCTAATGTGCCAAATTGACCTATTGGATGATTGAGGCGCGCGCTTCCACTTTTTTAAGTGTGAATACGTGAAAAGGGAGGTAAGATTTGGGGGTATGGAGAACGCGTATGATGAGACCACTTTCTTTTTTTAAATATATTTTTATAATTTTATACTTTGCATTATATATATGGACACAAATACAGAGAATAAATTTTTCAAGTAAAAAACATGTTTTATTAAATTCTGATTATACATAATGCAACCCAACAAAATATAGTTTTATGTTTTGAACAAGAGGCATTTAAACTAGGGGTTTCTCTATTGGGGTTTTTTGGGGGGTAATGAAGTGAACTATGCACATTTCTTGCAGTTGTACTCTTTCTTCTCATCTTTCAGGTTTTCTTGATTGGTTCCTTCTGCAATGCAGGGTATATGTGCCCACCTCTTGCAAGAATCACACTGGACCTTTGATAAGTAACAATTAAGAAATGAAATCACAGAAGTTATAATGTTACACATACTTAGCATTCACTCATGCTATTCCTTCCACATGAGAGCATTACCTAATATATGATAATCAGCATGAAGAAAACGATTACTGCTGTGGAATTTTTACAGAAATCATGCTCCTTAACCAGTTTATGGCATATATTTCTCATTCAATATTATTTATCTTACCATCGTGCAATCCTCATTTTCTTTTTCACAGTTGATACAGTTGCAGTATATGCAGTAGTCCTCCACGCTTTCTAAAAAATAATTATAGCGTTATGAAATGATGAATATGGTATGACCAACACTGAAAATGCAAACCTTGATTTATTACTTGTCAATATTTTAATGCAGTCAATGGTTTTAACTTTTTTTTATTTTTTGGGAATCATAATTTCTCAAATTTTTACTTTACTGCACCTGTATCTAAAAATGCAAATTTCATTTAACTGATCAATAGCAATCATTCACCCCCTTCAAATTTTTGTGTACTTAAAGATATTATTGATTCGTAGTCACCATTAGAGAACCAAACCTGTGAGATATCCCACTTTAGGGGTGTTACGATAACTGTCTACTATGTGACAAAGTTCCACTCTTCATGTTATCTTCACATGTGCCTAATGAGTCCACAATACACGCAAGAAAGTAATTACCTGACTCCTTCATTAGAAGAATTGCTATATGTCTTCTAAATGCAGTAGTAGCCCCTTGGGTTGTTTCTACCGCACTGAAGTCTTTGTGCTGCAAATACATTTCTGCAAACTAGCAACACAGATATTTAGAATACACATAAGTAACAGAGGTGAAAGTTGGCCAGTCTAGTGTACCGTTAAGAACTGCCCACTGGTTCCTTCCCGTACATGGCTGACATTACACTACCGCTGTGGCAGTGCTTTATGCTTTAACGGTGCTGCCCCCTTTATCCCATCTCCCCCGCATCAGTGGCCCAGCCATAGGGTCCAGCAATGCTGTTGAACGCTCCTGGCAGGGCTGCCTACGGTGGGTGACCAAAAGGGCCTCTGGGTTACGGTGATTTACAAGCACCTGGTGCTCCTGGCCACTGCAGCAGCAGCTGTCACGAAGGGCTGGCTGGTACAATCTGGTCCCCCCAGCACCGCACCTTCCACTGGAGACCCCATTCCTTCTTGGGGCCAGAAGCGCACCCCGTACACCCTGGCAAGGACACCGGTGCAGTGCCCACTGGTAATCTCTGTCATTTACTTTCAACATGGATAAGTAAACATACATAACCAATATTAATGGCAATTTGCTATTCAATACCTTTAAGATGAGTGGTCCGCAGTTGTGGCCATCACTTTGTCTTGGACGAGGAACAATTTTACTGTTCCAATCAGATGAGGATTTACTAGTTAATCGTTTTATGAAGTTTCTGAAATTTTTAGAGAGTACATTAGCAGACTGCATAAATGAGCTCTGCTTTCCCTTTCCCCCCCCCCCCCTCTGGTTTCTCGACATAGATAAAAATCCATTCTCTCTCTTTTCAATTAGTAATTGGAATGACTTACTGCTCACATACATACACACTTGTTTTCATATTATTGTCTCACACTTTACACAATGTCTCACCTGATTTGCTGTGCCCCATGTTGATAATAACACATTCTCAAACATGCAACATGCTACTGTTTCGTGTCCACATTATGTTAAGTCTTTCCCCAGAATCAAATCACTACTTGCATCCGAAGAAGTGGGTATTCACCCACGAAAGCTCATGCTGCAAAACGTCTGTTAGTCTATAAGGTGCCACAGGATTCTTTGCTGCTTCTACAGAACCAGACTAACACGGCTACCCCTCTGATACCAATCACACAAGTTCACTCAAAGTCCATCATTAAGCATATTCAGTAGAAGTGCATGCTGTTTCAATTTTTACTTGTCGCTAACAGGAAGATGTTAGTCTCACTGTTGTTACATTCCCTTTAAAAAAATGTCAATGGAAAAGTTAATGTCAAATGTAAAAGCAAGCATCTAATAAATCACCTCCAATTCCTCAGGCATGTCCTTTCATATCTGATCTCATCACACAAGGGGTCAATTATTAACAATTCCTTTTTTTCCAATCAAGGCTATCTGTAAGTTTCAATATATTCACAAATTTTATTGGTCATGAGATGTTTTCAAAAACTTTCTATTGAATTATCAACAAGCATTATGCTACTAACATATTGTTGTTTGTAATGTCTCAGTAAGACATAAGATATAAGCATATTGTGAAATCAATTAATTCTTTACGGAATGTATTCTTCCAGGATACATGAACAATGTAAAGTGACAGTTGCCATTTTTTATAACATTCACATTCCTCTTTCCTTAGCATGCACTGAACACACTGAAAACCCGCAACAAGGGAAATTGTAGTACAATATAAAACATCTTACCGCAATAACCCAATGACCTGGTGTGTGGTAAGGAAGCAATAATATATCATTTTGAAGTAATTCACTCTGTATTTATTTAAAAATCAAAAAATTAGTATTTCAATTATAGTTTCCAGTGAAGCAAACCATTAAATGTACGTTATACTGTATTTCCCAAAATCATTACATGTCTTACTATTAGACTACTCTGCCACATCAAACATACCACTGTATTTTCTGCTTCAACCTGTGTTTTACTCACTGAATGAAACTGAGCTTTTCTCATACTATGTATTACAGTGTGTCAGCATTTACCTTCACTTTCATTTGAGTAGCTCTTCCTGAGAGAATGACAGTGGAAACTACTGCTGAGATGGCTTCTACCTGTTGACAGTCAACAAAGTTATTACTGCATTAATAATTGTGGCATGTCAAGCACAAAGTTAATTTAACATAGACAGGCATGCAAGGGATCCTTCGTTTTACAAATCAGATATGTATATGTAAGAGTGTCCTATAAAAAGTAAATGATTTGTAATCAATGTGCTCTGTCTTACTTAATTTAAAAATGTGACTAAGCTGTTTGCATACTTGTGTACAATTAATGGACCCAATGAACTGTACAGCAAAACTAATGGGGCCCTCTATTGTATGTCCAATATGCACCTCCAAATACCTGATACTATATTTTTTTAAGCATAAAATACAAAAAAATGTTGCGATAACCGGTGTCTGTTGATATTTCAAGGGGATTTGGACTTAAATATGTTGTGCCACATTACCGTGATTGTTCACTTATTGAATCAATGTATACTGTCATGTATCATCACAGTAAGTAGCCTACCTTTCCATCTGCTTTCTCAACTACACAGCTCAAATATGCATCAATAACCTACAACACATGATGAAAGAAAAGCACAATTTCAATGACATTTGATTAGTCAAACCCATTACAAAATACTTGTTTACTGGTACTGAACTGTACCTCATCACTTATCCAGCTTCTAGGTTTCAGGCAATGAAAGGAGGAGCCATATAATTTAATGTTTCTCACTTTGGCCTCCAGTCTCTCTGTGTGTTTGCTGGTCATTACCAATTTGACTAGGGGAAAAAAATTACGCATATTATATGCATGGTAATATACTTTACTTATCCTCTGTTTTACTACCCTCAAAGCCACCACCTTGTACATGAAAACCTATAATATTGTTCCAGTTATGAAGTATGTTAATCTGTGTAAGAAAGGTGCTGGAACCAGTTACCTTTCTGAAGCCATTGGCTGTCTTCCAAATCCTCTGTAAACATGTCATCAAAACTGTCATCAGCATCACTTGTATCATTGTATGAAACATCTTGCCCTCTAGACTCCTCTTCTTCCATTGCTGTCACCTCTGTGTCTTCCACTGTGCTGTCGGGAGATCCAGTGCCATCCACGTTTCTAATCCCTTCCGTGGGTGTTTCTGGTTCAGTCTCACCAACTGCAGGTTCAGTTCCAATTTTTCCCTCTAATTTGCTTTCAGCAGCTAATGTTGGTGGCTCTTTTAATGGTTTTAAGTGTGCAATACTGTACATGCTTTGTAACTGTTTCCCTGAGAGGGTTTGTAATTTCACTCTCTTACCTTCAATTCTCATAATTTTGTAAGGTCCCCGATAGTTAGACTCAGTACTCCACCTTTCTGGTTCTCTTTCTAGCGTTCAGTAATAGAACAGAGTCCCCGACATCAAATGCTATTTCCGTATTTAGATTTCTTTCTTTTAGCATAAAGTCTTTGTTGTTTCTCCTGTGCTTTGGCAATGTTACCTAGGGCCAGTGCAATGTCAGCATCATGTCTTGACTTCATATCTATGCTGTACTCTTTGCAGAACTCTTCCACGAATGTATTAATATCTGGGATCTTTGTAAACAAATGGAGAAGGGGTTGTATTTGTAAAATGAAGACACACTGAATGCCATGTCTACATGACAGGTGCTGGAAAAACATACACTTACCGGGTAATTCTCTGGGACGTCTGTTGGAAACACTGGTTCTTCAGTAAACATTAGACGAAAAGGTGAAATTTTTGTTGTTGCGTGTGCTTTTGTTCGCAAAGAAAACAAAATGGGATCAAGAAATTGATCCCAGTTAGTCCCACTGTCATCAACCATCTTCCGCAGTGCTCTGTAAAAAAGGGACATTGATTTGATTGCTTAAAAAAAGAAAGTCACATGTACGGTCTTGTTTAAAACAGATCATACATAATAAAAAAGGTGTAATACAGAATGAAAAAGACTTTCCATGTAACAATTCCTTTGGAGATTTTTCTGTGAATTGTATCTTCTAGCATAACACAGTCTACTTGCCATTAGTACTGTAATATTCCCAAAAAATCACTTACCTTTTTATGGATTTATTAGCGTTCTCAGCCAAGCCATTGGTCTGTGGGTGGTACGGACTGGTGAAGCTACGTTCTATTCCCAATTTTTCACAAAAAAACAAGTTAAACTGAAAGAAAAGAAGTTACACCATTAACTTGCATATAGGCTTCTGTTGAGGACTGTTCCATTGCATATTTGCCTCTACTTTTATGTTTTTATTAGCAACAGGAATAGACTATCTTTTGTTATTTGTTTTTGAAACCAGTAGTTTTGCATTTCTATGTTAGATATGAAGAATAATAATGGTATAGGAATACTGATGGTGACCAACAGCAGTTTGGGGAAAAACAATTAATAAAGGATGGTGATTGTTGGAGATCAATGGGTGACCTCATAGTGAGTTTTACTGCAGAATTACAAATAACCAGAAAAAAACAGCCATTACCTTATTATTGAATTCTGAACCAAGATCTGTCAGTATCCGATATGGGCATCCACGTCGAAGAATCACTTTGTGTATGTTCATTGTCACCTCTAATGCTGACTTACTTCTAAGTGGAAAGGTTTCCACCCATCTTGACAGATAATCTATGACTGTCAGTATATACTGGTATCCATCCTTTGTTGTTGGTAATGGTCCTATTAAATCCATTCCCAACAATTCCCAGATCCGCGTGACCTACATATAAGGGTACTAGTTACAGACATACTACACATGTTTATTACTAAATGTTCTCAAAAAACCCGTATGTCATAGGGAGAGTACAGAATGTAATATGGTTACAACAGCCATAGAATCCGAATGAAAGCCCACTTTTAAATGATAAAGGAAAAGAAAGAAAGGGAAAACAAACCAACAGAAGTACAGGAATGGGATATAGAAAACAATACTACAGTAAAGCTGTAGAAGTATCCCCAGCCACTGAGATGTCGCATGACAAGTAATTGCTGCACTATGCTGTACCACTTGTATGCATTGGACTCGTTTCAAAAACAAACCCTCATTGTATTTCAGAAATAATGGATAATGATAAACAATAATGTGTCTTGATCAAAAATTAACCTTTATGCTTTTCAAGGTGGTATCCAGATTTGATTGCTTTCCCTGTTTCTGGCAAGTCAGGCATTGTGCAACCTGGTTTTGATAGAACAAAATGATGACATGAACATTTTGTTATGGAAATAGTATTCCAAAGGAACACAGTTAAGATTTGCCCACCAAATATAATTTTATATTCCTTTTCTTCATTGTGAACTTCTACTTCACTTTTAAATAGCATTCCTCAGGATTTCGTTTAATTACTGTACATACCCAATTGGTAATGTCTTTTGTCATCCCTGGCCAATAGTGTTTTGATGTCAGCACGTTCCTCGTTTTGAGTATTCCAAGATGTCCACCGACTGCACTGTCATGAAACATTTCAAAGAGTCGCAGGGCTTCTTTCATGGTATGCACAACGACCACCTTTCTTCCTTTTGCTGAATGGAACAATTTCCCCTCTGTTGATCATAGAAGATGGAGCACGGAGGATGATTAAGGTTTATCGGGGCCCTGGGCCACAGCAATTGTTCTCCCTGTACCCACCCTGTCCACCCGCAGCACCACCTATGGCCCTGTCCCTTGCGTCCTCTTCACCGGGATCTCAGCCATGTTCCACCTAGGCTCCCCACCATTTTGCCTGCCCCAGAACTCCTTGTCTCATTTCCTAACCACCCCGCTCTCCCACACAGCACTGGGACTGGAGAAGCTCTATTCCTATGTCATGGCTGTACCAGGAACTGAGAGCTCCTCCAGTCCCAGGGCTGCAGTGGGGTTTTTGATGCTGCGGTTCTTTAGGGGACCAGGAGCAGGGTGCTGTGGATTCTCCTGCCCCACCAGGCATGTATCCTGGAGATGAGGTTGGGCATATGGGCTTCCCCTGCAGCCCTGTGGCTTCTGCCAGGGCTGTGGTGGGGGCAACATGTTTCACTTAATCTGTAACTGGTTACTTGCAAAAAATTTATTAATTATAAGGTGTATGCCTATCAAAGACATCTATGTACACTATGAATCATAATACCTTGAGTACAAGGGGGAAATTTCACTGTATAGCAGGGCTGCAAAGACTGGGGGTGGGAAGTGGGGCAATTTGCTCCGGACGCAGGCCCCCACGAGAGGTTTTTGTGGCCCCTGGAGCGGGGACCTTCACTCGCTCCGGGTGGCCCCGGGACACTCTCTCAGGGCCTGGGCCACCGGAGCTTCTTCCACTCCTGGTCTTCGCCGCCGTGGGGTCCTTATGCCCCGGAGGAAGGTCCCCCCACCGCCAAAGCGGGACCCGCCGCCAAAGTGCAGCCGTGTCTTTGGTGGTAATTCAGCAGCCGGGGGGGGGGGGTTCTTCTGCTCCGGGACCCGCCGCCGAAGTGCCCTGAAGACCTGCTGAGGGGGCTCCCTGCTGCCGAATTCCCGCAGAAGACCCGGCTGCACTTTGGTGGTGGGTCCCGCTTCGGCGGTAATTCGGCCCCCACCATGGGTCTTTGGGGCACTTTGGAAGTAGGTCCCATAGCGGAAGGACCCTACGCCGACAAATTACCACCGAAGCGTGGTCCTCCGCCGCTGAAGACCCTAGGCCCCTGGAATCCTCTGGGCGGCCCTGGTGTTTAGCTAGAAATTTTTGCTAATTTTACATATAGTGATTGCTGGTGGTGCTTGCAGCAGACTGGATAACATAATTAAGAAATGAAAAAAAAAATTTTTTTCCAAAGTCATACTCATTTATCACATAACTGTACATCACACTGTGTTTGTTGCACCACTGGTATAGATTGATTTTCTGGATAATTTAAAGAAAAGTAGAGATACCAATTCCGGGCCCATGAAAGATAATAGTAACACTCGACATAATCCCAGTGTTGGGACATCAGGGCCATCATTACATAGGAAACTTCAGCCTGGAAATGTGTCAGTACTGTATTAAAAAAAAAAAGGATTCCTTTCCTTCCAATGAAAAGTTGACAGCATATCGACGCAGGTTCAGTCTGCCAGCTTTATTCATTCCTTCAGGATATGTGCCTCTCTTTAAGTATGCCAAGACATTTGCTATTTTTTCTTCAAAAGACTTCCCTGAGAATCATTTACAAGAGAAAACAGTTACTTAACCACAAACATGGCATATCAATGCATATAAGACTTAAAGTTGAGTTACAAGGTATGAGATGTAGATTGCTGACCTATAAGCAGGGTAAACCAAAATCAACGATGCATCAGTCATAGGCCAAACAGAAGACATACATAAAAAAATGTCAGGCTTGTGCATAATTTTAAAATACTTGTTAATTGGAAATTATGGCCATATTCGCCCAATGCAGAGTGAATGTCATCAGAGATGAAGAGATCACTACAAGATTGTAACCATGTATAGACATATTGACTCAGGACCGTAAATGTGACAGCATAAATATGTCCTTAAAAAAGTAAAACAAGCGGATTTTCTTGAAAGTAAGGGGATCTGGAAACTAAAGAATAAATAATAAACTAATTAACAATATATGGTGATATTCTTATGTCATATAACTAGAAGGAACCTTGAAAGGTTATCAAGGACAATGTACTGTCCCTGGCAGTTTTTCCCAAGCCACACCTTTTTTTTGGAGCCCTGATCCCTAAATGGTACCCTTACGGACTGTCCTCACAAACCTGGATTTGGCAGGCCAATGCTCAAACCACTGAGCTACCCCAACCCCCGTGGGTACATATGAAAAATTTCTACTTACTTGCCATTATGTTGAGTTAATTTTCTGCTTGGTGCAACTTTTTTTGGAGAAAATACTTTTCTGTAAATCTGAAGATTATGAAAAAGAGACAATCCTGTAACATACACATATCATTATCACATCATTCCATGGCTGCCCAGAGGATTTAGGGGCCCTGTGACAAAGCAATTTTGGGGTCCTGTTCAATAAAAAAATTGCAATACTATATTCTCGTGGGGGCCTCAGCGGGGCCCAGGAAAATTGCACCACTTGATCTCCCCCACGGGTGGCCCTTGGAAAAAGAAACCTTCCGCATCGCAGCACAAACCCAGTTTAGAGAAAACTTCCTTAGGAGGTATCACTGGTTCTCAGAATCAGGTAATGGTAAAAGGCAGTAAGGCTCATTAAAACGGTTGGACAAATTATTTCCGTCAGTGGGTTTTTTGGATCAAAAACTAGGGGTTTTTAAAACAGCAGAAGAAATTCACGGACAATTTCTGCTTTCCTTCGAAACTTTTTTTTTTTTTTGGTAATAGAAAAGCTGAAAGTAATCAGCCAAAACCTAAATATGGTTTGGGTTTCATAAGTACGTTTCAAAATATTTGATGCTTGCTGTGCTTGATTGTGTTAAGAAACAAAAAGTTCTGCTTGAAAAAATCAAAATCTTTTGAACCACCTCAGCTTGTGACCAAATGCCTGAGCCCACCCAGTCAGAGGTTTTTTCCAGGTTTCTGATACTCTGCTGGCTTACTTGACTCATATGGGTCTCCATAACTTTGGGCTCATTTAGGGTAGAACATAAGAGCAGCCATACCGGGTCGACCAACAGTCCATCCAGCACAGAATCTTGCCTACCGACAGTGGCCCATGCCAAGTGCACCAGAGGGAGTGAACGTAAGAGGTAATGATCAAGTGATCTCTCCCCTGCCATCCATCTCTACCCTCTGACAAAGAGAGGCTAGGGACACCATTCCTTACCCATCCTGGCTAATAGCCATTTACGGACTTAACCTCTATGCATTTATGTTTTTCCTAGAGACTGGCTCCATGGGGTCCACTACAAACCGGAGACGGTTATGGTGGATTTGTCTTTAGTATAGACTATGTACATACTCCACAAACTGATCATTTGAGCTTGTTCCAGAATCTGAGATAAGCCTATGTTGTGAAAACTGACATGCTTAGAAATGCACATGCATGTGCATGGACACTGGTTGCTAAAATTCAATTAACCCAGGAGTTCTCCAACTGGCATCGGGACATCTCAGGAGGTCACAAGGTTGGGGGGGGGGGTCACGAGCTGTCAGCCTCCACCTCAAACCCCGCTTTGCCTCCAGCATTTATAGTAGTGTAAAATATATCAAAAAGTATTTTCAATGTATGGGGTTGGGGGTCACACTCAGAGGTTTGCTATGTGAAAGGGTTCGCCAGGACAAAAAAAGTTTGAGAGCCACTGAATTAACCCCTCTGAAGCCTCAGGGAATGTAGGGGAGGGGGGTGTCTCCCTTGGTAAGGTGGGGAAGAAGGTAGGCGGTGTAGGATATTGCTCTTCTCATGTGATTCCCTCAAGTGGCTAATTTTAAATGAAGCTACCCTCCCCTGAAATTAAATATATACTGTAATTTGGCATTTGAGAAGTGAAAGGGATGGTAGCCCTAATAGAAAAGCTAACAGCTTGGCTCTTCTGCAAGCTTCAAACTGCAAAATGAGCTTTAGGGTAGGGAAGGCTGTGCCTCCAAAAAAGACTGGCTCTGCTCCCTATCTGACCCCCACCCACTTCCTGCCCCCCAACTGCCCACCCCAACTCAGAATCACTGAACCCTTCCTGCTTCTTGTCCCCTCACCATCCCCCACCTCCCACCACCACCCTGTGACCCTAGCCCTGCTCCCTGTCTCCTGATTGACCCACCCCCTAGCCACCCTCCTGCTGAGTCCTGACAGACACCCCAGAACACCCACAATACAACCCCAAAGTTCCCTGTCCCCTGACTTCACCCCACCTCTACCCCCCTCCCTGTCCCCAGGACTTCCTACCCCTTAGCCAGCCCCCCCGGCCATAGCCCCTTAACCCCGGCCAATTACCCCTGGCGCCCCGCTCACACGGAGCCCCAGCGCGTCGTTTCCAACAGTCTCCCTGAATCGCTGCAGCATGGCTCTTGAGCTACGCCACGCTCAGAGTCACGTGGTAAAGGGTGGGGCTGGGAACGCAGCCCCGCTGGAGCTCGCAGCCCCACCCCCTTACCACGTGTCTCTGAAAAGGGAGGTGGTCAGGCCACACCCAGCTGCAGCTGCTCTGAGGCACTACTGGATCCCCTGAGGCTCCAGAAGAGGGGTGGAGACCTCACACGTTCTCTTGGGGGGGCCCTGCGGAGCCCAGGGCTTGGGCCATATTGCCCCACTTGCACCCCACCTCTGTGTGGCCATGCCTCATTCTCATCAATGCCTTTAGTCAATAATTGTAATATAATTTAACTAATCAACCCTAACATACTGTTACTTGATTATCTTACCAATTAGATCTCACCATCTAAATTGTTTTAAACCAAGCAAAATTACTTATATGTCAGCCAAAGACACATAAAAAAACAGACCATGCACAGAGAAACAATATAGAAATTGGTAGCAATAAAGAAATCACCATGATTACAGGCTTGCAAACCATTTAAGAAATGACTACATTCTGAAGATTCTTTATTATTCATGCAGTTAGCCAGGAAGACCCTTATTATTTGGGTACTTTTAACAGATTTGCCCATTACTTGGGATATGCTCATTTAGTGTGGTTACTTGTCTTGGTTTTCCTTGATATTTCTCCTCTTCGGGGTGGGGGGGTAAGTTGTGTAAATCTATCAATGTACTGGTTGTGTGCCCACTGGAATGATTCAAACAGCACTTTCAAGCTGACACCCTTATTTGTCCCACAGTTAGCATGTCCCTGTCATCACCCTTACATCATAAGGAGAGCCTAACTAAAATAAATTATATTCTTAAAGATTAATACCTGTGGTAGAAAAGGAAACAGAGAGATAAAATGAGGGAACTCACCCACTCCAGGAAGCTTGAACTCGTGAGTCTGCATTGTTGTTCTTAACTCAGAATCTTGATTCTGTCAGGAGTAGATGTTGTTACCTAGGGAAGTGGTGGAATCTCCAAGATTTTTAAGCTCAGGCTTCTGAAAGCCCTGGCTGGGATGATTTATGTGGGGATTGGTCCTGCTTTGAGCAGGGGGGTGGACTAGATGACCTCATGAGGTCCCTTCCAACCCTGACATTCTATGATTCTATTCTATGATTCTAAATCAGGCATACTTTGGGTCTATGCACACATGAGAATTCTTAATTGACAGTGAGGAAATGGTTTGGTAGAGAAAATATGGAATTGGTTGATGGGAAAACACTAGATTTGTTTATGGGTAAACTGAGGACTGAAGGAATTTATTTAGGCTAGATAATAGGAACTGATCACCTCTTACTATGGGTGGTGTCCCTTCAGGTGGCTGACAAGTAATTTGTCAGCTTTGGTATTTTGGATATCAGTAAGAGTTTCACTACTAGAAATCTGTCCTACTGCTATGGGTGTGAATAAGGATAGGGGTGTTGCCTACAGCTTGTCACCAAAGAAGTAGGTATGTCTCGCACCTCCATTAACTGCTTTATGCAAGGTTTTTCTCTGATCAGTTTTGGTTGTGTGGGGGTGCGGGAAAAGACTGGATAATGTGCCCTGGTTGCAAAAGAAGACAGGTATTATCTGTGACCACTGAGTTCATAACAGGATATTGATAATAAAATATTTAACCATATGTTGTGACTACTTACATTAAAGAAATCCATTCACCTTAGTTTAGGAGAGAGAGCACTGATTGACAGAAAGTAATAAGGTGTTGCAGATCCCCATAGTGCAATTGTTTTTTCTTCTCCACTGTCAGTCCAACTTTCATTTTGGCGAGTTTTGCACAAAGATACATCCAATAATTCTGCAGCCACTGGTCATCAGCCCAAGCCTTCATTGTTGCAGAAGATTTTTGCCCTTGGGAACAATGTAGGGTGAGACCATATAATACACTTACTGAATATTTGTGAATCATCTTCTACACATAAGCAATGATGTGTGCACATGGGACTGTAAGAGCTGGATTCACAGGCAAGAGTAATGCAGCAAAAGGCAATCCTAAAATTTGTAAACAGTTCTGATACTTTACATAGAGAAATATGAGATACTCTTTTAAATACTCAAGAGATGTGATGCAGAGTTTGATGGAATATAGGGAAAGTATGTCACTGCATCAAGTCTCCTGTAGCAGTAAATTAACAGCAGGGAAGCAGATTTTTATATTTTTAGTGGCATCCAGAAACGGTCCAAGGGAGTTTTCCTGTTGAAGGGGGATGACAGGGGCCGCAGCTTATATGGGCTCGAGGTGCTTAAGCACCAGTAATCTTCAAGGCTGAGGGCTCTGCTCCACCAATATTTGGAGCTGGGTTTCTCCCCTGCCCCGCCTCAGAGCTTCCCTGCCTGAAAGAAAACAGCCAGTGCCTCTCTCCTTTGTTTGTGCTGCTTCTGCCTAAGGCTGTAGAGATCAGCGGCTGGCAGCCTCTTGGAGCACCGGGGGAGGGGGAGGGGAAGAGGGAGAGAGGAGGAGACAGGAGGCACTCAGGTGCTTAGGAGTTCTCTCCCCCCCCGCATGCAGGGGGAATAGCAGGGGTGGGGAGGCCACACATGATGGCAACCCCCCACCCCGGTGTGACGAGCTGGGAATGTTCTTAATGTTTTCTCTGAATACTGTGTTGGTGCCTCAGTGTCTCCTATGCCGTTCTAAAGTATGTAGGTGGTGGATCAAGGTATTTGATTGCTACAGAGCAAAGGGCCAGTGCACCTAAATGCCTGGCACTCTGTCTCCTAGCAACTGATGGCCTGGGCCCCTCCTCTGCAAAGGTGCCAGCTGAAGGTGATGGAGACAAAGAGGTCAGGTGACCTCCTGGCCCAGGAAAAGAACTGAGCAGAGAGGAGGGGCTGGAGGGTGTTTGGGAGTCTGGAGCTAGCTGGGGATGATGAGGGAAGTGCAGATGGGGATCTGGCTCACTGCCCCAGAATGGACCCAGCTGTGGGATCTTGTTTGCTGTACCTACAAGCTCTGTTTTAGACTGTGTTCCTGTCACCGAACAAACCTCTGTTTTACTTGCTGGCTGAGAGTCACATCTGACTGCAAACTGGGGGTGCAGGACCCTGTGGCTTTCCCTTGAACACCGCTGGGGTGGGATCACTGTGGGAAGCACATGGAGGGGCAGAGGATGCTGAATGCACTAAGGAGAGACCCAGGAGATGAAGATGTGTGAGGTTCTTGCCCTGGAAAAGTCTGCTCCAAGGAGAGGAGGCTCCCAAAGTCCTGACTGGCTTGGTTGGGAGCAGTTCCAGAGCATCGCCCAGGACTCTGTGCCACCCAATACCCATCGCTGGGGCGGCGAGTGGGCTTTCTGCACCTGCGCGAGTCCCAAGTAGCATGTGCAGTGAGTGTGTTGCTGAGTGCGTTTGCTGGGGGGGGAGAGGAGGGATCCCGCCACTGGAGCTTGCTGCTGCTGATAATGGGGGGGGGAGTCCTCTCTGGTCCTAGACCTGGGGCAGCCTGTCTGCATCCCAAGTTACTTATCCCCAGCCCTGCCCCACCCCACAGCCTGCACCCCCAGCACCCCAACCCTGAGCACCCTCCTGCACTGTGAACCCCTCATCCCCTGCCCCACCCCAGAGCCCTCACCTAAGGGGGAAAAATGTGCAACTGAAATGTGGTGGTCAGTTTGCAGTATCATTGTGTTTAGCACAATACTTGATTATTTTACACCCCTTTAAAGTATATAAGTAGTTGTATACAGGTGTTACAAAGTGGCAATGTTCTTAATGTTTTCTCTGAAGACTGTGTGGGTGCCTCAGTTTCCCATATGCATTTCTCAAGGATCTAGATGGTGGGATAAGGGGGTGTGATTGTTGTAGAGCCCTGGAGGGCCAGTGTGATGCTGTCTGCACAGAGAATGGCCGAAACCCTGTCTCCGGGCACCTGATGGCCTGGGCCACTCTCCTGCAAGCTGCCAATTGAAGGTGTTGGAGAACAAAGAGATCAGATGGCCTCCTAATGCCTGGAAAAGAGAGAGAGGGCAGAGGAGGGAGTGTCAGTGCCTGTGCGGACTTCCGGGAAGCGCATGGTGTGGAAGGGGATGCTGTGATGCTTTGGAACTACTCCATACAAAGCCAGTCAGGACTCTGCGAGAGACTCCTCTCTCTGAGCGTACTGTCTCCAGGATAAGAAGCTTACACCTTCCTGGGTCTGACCTTGGAGCATTCAGCTCTTTCCACACCGTGCACTTTCTACAGCGAGTCTGCCCAGGCAGGTCATGGGGCAACCAGCGGTCCCTGCACCCCAACTCTGCAGTCAGACGTGACTCTCAGCCAGCCGGTAAAATAGAAGGTTTGTTAGACAACAGGAACACAGATTAAACAGAGCTTGTAGGTACAGAAAATGACCCCTCAGTCAGGTCCATCTTGGAGGGTGGGGAGCCTAGACCCAAGTTCTGGGCCTCTCCCCATTTCCCCAGCCAGCTCCAAACTGACACTCCCTCCTCTAGCCTTTGTATCTCTTCTGGACAAGGATGCCACCTGATCTCTTTGTCCCCAACACCTTCAGTTGGCACTTTGCAGGGGAAACTGAGGCATCCACACAGTATTCAGAGAAAACATTAAGAACATTCCCAATTTGGCACAACAGGTGTAACAAAATTTAATACCGTATATTGAAGCAGGCAAGTGCTGCTTCTCACTTTCCACTTTTAAATGACCCTTGTAATCGTGTGGTTCTGATGCGTTGTAGCTTAATTTTATATCGGCTTACAGAGCGAGAGCGGGGAGATAGACCACCATTTTGGGCACCACCAAAAATTATACAAACCTGCCGCCTATGGGATTACAGTCAGTATCGACTTTACAATGGTGCCATGGCACCAGGGCCACCCTGCATCTCACTGCAGACACAGTGCTCAGAATTAAGCAATGTTCTCAAGGCTATTGTACTCAGTACTAGTTTTCAGTTGGCAGCTACATGCTTCAGCCAGGCCACTTTCTCACTAGGCTATATCCTGAATATTGTGACTGGGAATGAGGCGGGGGCGGGGAGCGTAGCAGATGCAAATTCGAGGTGAATATTATCTTGTCAATACTGTCCTGGGTTTATGATGCTTTATGCCATGGACTGAAGCAAAGTGGCTGGTGAATAACCAGGAATCTGGTTAATAATTATCTAAATTCAGCTTTCTTCTTTCTCTCTCTGTGAATTATCACTACTTCAAAATAGTGTGCAAGTTGACTGGATAATGGTAATAGCATAATCTCTTGTTAAAACATTGTAAACCATACTACCTGGTTTTTATATTAAACACCTACTATACATAATACAATAAATCTGACAAACAAAACCTAGGAAAATTTTATTCTTTCTATGTCTTATTTACAGTTTTACAGTAATCTCTTGCTTCAGAATGCCTCAAGGGTCACCCATACAGTTTGCAATAGGAATCAACATGTGGCTTGGCAGCTGACTCTTGACTGATTCCTGAACAGCTGGTAACTCAATATTAATCTGACATAGATACTATATGCAGAAGCACAACTCTGTATATATGGGGAGGGGGTGATTATTGACCTTTCTGCATACGTAATAATAGTTTTTGGTGTTTGTAAGACAAGGCATAATAATAATAATAATGGTGTGAGAGATGTTACTTATACGTAAATTCACTCCCCTTCCCCACACCCAGCCCTATGCATGCTGGCTAGGGAATATCACTACTGTAGTGTCAGCTTTTAAGAGAGCTTCACATGCAGAGCCATCAGTAGTGATTTTTGGCACATAAAAAAAAGGAACAGAGGCAGCATGTCCGGCTCTTCCCTATTAGAGGGAAGGATCCACCGACGAATTTCTGCAAAAGAGCCGTATGCGCTGCCCCTCTCCATTGAAGACGAACAGCGGCACTTTGGCAACGAGTACCACAGTCCCTCTCAGAGGGAAGGACTTGCTGCCGAATTGCCGCTGAAGGAGAGACTTTCTGAGCCCCTCACTTTCCGTGCCCGAGGCAAATGCCTCACTCGCCTTGCCCTCGTTACGGCAATGTTCACAAGCACCACTTCTAGTATTACGGTAAGTTAAAACAAGCTACAGTACATTGGGACATTAATGCTCTATTACAGTGTTTGCAGTAGCATATTAAAAGCTATAACACTGAACAGACTAGTTAGGGCCGGCTTTAGGAAGTTTGGGGCCCACCCAATTCAAACATTTTCGGCGGGGCCCCAGCAGGGATGACTTTAAAAAAAAGGAAAAAAAGGTGGGGAAAAAAAGCCTTTCCTTTCTTAGCAACCGGTTCCCTATGAAAAGTTCTGATTTAAGGGATGTGCCAGAATATGTATTTCTGGTACCAATAGGGTTACTATATTTCCAGATTTAAAAATTCCTCCCAAACAGGAATTTAAAAACCAAAAAGTCTGACATGTCCAGGAAAATATGGCTGTATGTTAACACTACCTACAGTTCTTTTTTAAAAAGATGGGCCTGAACTAGAAATGAACTCCGCTTCACATGTGTGGGTCCCCGCCAGGGGCGGCTCTAGAAATCAGGCTGCCCCAAGCAGCGCGGTGCGCTGCGCCGCCCTTCCCCGGTCCCGCGGCGGGTCCCCTCTTCCCGCGGCTCCGGTTGAGCTCCCGCAGGCCTGCCTGCGGCAGGTCCACCGGAGCCAAATGCCGCCCCCCCGGGAAAGGGCCGCCCCACGTGCCTGCTTGGCGCGCTGGGGTATAGAGCCGCCCCTGGTCCCCGCCACTCCCTGGGAGTGTGCTAGGGTGACCAGATGTCCCGATTTTATAGAGACAGTCCCAATCTTGGGGTCTTTTTCTTATATAGGATCCTATTAACCTCCACCCCATCCTGATTTTTCACACTTGCTGTCTGGTCACCCTAGGGTGTGCACATGTGTGTGGGTACCAGCTGCTCTCTTCTCCCATCATTGAAGCAGGTGTGCAGGGTTACTGCCCAGGGAATTGCAGGGCACCAGTGGACATGGGGCTGGCTGCAGGCAGGACAAGGGGTGCAGCAATGGCTGGAGACAGGGGTGTGTGGGGTGGGGTGGGGTGGGCTGGCTGGCTTCAAGCAGGGCCATAGGGGGGTGTGGCATAGATTGGCAGTGCTGAAGACAGAGGAGTGCAGGAATGGCTGGCTTCAGGCAGGGGGGGTGCAGCAGGGGGTGCAGGTACAGGGGGTACAGACCACCCGGTATGGTAAGTGCTCCCTCCTCCTCCTCCCTCCCCCACCAGAGTAACAGCAGCCACCTGGGGCTCCCCTGCTTCCACAGCCCTGGCCATGTACACAGCTGCCGGAGCCCTGGGGGAGCGGCGGGGCTCCAGTGGCTATTTAAAGGGCTAGGGCAATAGAAGCAACGGGGGCGATGGACTTTTTAAGTAGCCCACAGATCCCAGGGCCACCCAGGCCCTTTAAATTGTCCCCTGGAGAAGCCGGGCCACCCTGGTACAGTGCACTGACTCTTGCCAATACACCGAACCAGGGCTTGGGCACGGGACCCTCTTAGGGGCAGGGCCCGATTCAGGGGAATTAGTTGAATTAGCCTAAAGCTGGCCCTGCCAGTATATCCAGGACATTAGTAGCACACTTTTCCCCCACCAATACCTAGTAGTTGCACTGTCATCTCCCATAGCTACTTAGGTTGCAGCTTTATTGTTAAACCTAAATTGGGAAGAAAGACGACTGATTCAGAACTTCTTTAATGGTTACTTTATCGCTAAAGGGTGTAGTGGGGTATAGACTTGGAGAGAGGAAGGTTTCTATGATGTAGGCAAGATCAAGTATTTTATCCAAAACCAGAATACGAATGGCGCTGGTCTTCTGGGTGTCTGACCTTGAGCTATTGTCAAAAGTTTGAGGGTGACTCGTCTCCTTCCTCATATTTTGGTTGAGGATTGTATTGATAAAGGGATTGGCCTCAAAGACCTAGTTGTAGGACTCTGCCACGGTGTAGTTTTCATCTTGGATTGCCTGGTCCTAATTATAGTAAAGCATGTACTTTAGTCTTTGTAATTATATGTTATAACTCTGTTGCTTTTTATGAAGACAGGAATAAAAGAAAAGTAGCTGCAATATTTTCATACTAAACTAATGCTGAAAATGTACATAATTTCAATCAGACTCCTAATCTTAATTTTTGGTTAATTTTCTTATGGATTTATTTATTATGGTGGGAAACTGCTATAGGGAAGTACAGTTCTCCTATATAGGTCATAAGGATCCTATCTGTCTGAAACTGGCTGCTCTTTCTTTCTTTGATCTGCAGAGTGACTGATGCTTTTCAGACATCAGTTGTGGGTACAGAAGGGTTTCATTGCATCTTCTCTCTTGGCACCAGCTACTGTTCTCCCTTCTTGTTGTATTGATAGTGGGTGGGTGTGTCTCTCCTTTCTTTAAAATCATATATGCTAGGGACAGTCTTGTCCTCTTCTCCTCTCCTGATGTCAGTGTAGATGCAGGCGGTGCAAAATGTACTACAGTCATATAGTATCTCAAATGCAAAGTTACATTTCAATGATCTGAGGTTTGAAGAACAATGTGGAACTAGCTGTTTTATGGGATGTCTCAATTTCATTCCTGTAGTAACATAACTGGTGATAGGAAAGCAGGGAGAGAGAGAGGTGTGTGCTCTGCAAGGCTGCTTGCCACGGGGCCTATGGGTGTGGGTGGGCTGGGTAGGATCGCGGGAGTCACATCTCAGGATCTGCCCGCTACCCAGCACTGCTCCAGCTATGAGCTGTCTCCACTGCCTGGGACCTGTGGGGCCCCACCTGCCTCCCCGGGGGAAGAGCCACCTGGGACTGGTGCAGAGGCTGCGCCAGTCTCAGCCACTCACAGGGAACAGTTGGGGAGGGGGGAGGCTCAGCTGGGTCCTGAGAGAGCCTGGCCCCGGTAGGCTCTGCTCCTGCTCCAGCCTGGCTGCTTCCACCACTCCCAAGAGGCCAGAGTTCTCCTACCCCAGGACCAGTTCTGGCTGCGCTGCCATCTCAGCCTGCAGCCACAGTCACCTCCCATCAGGGCCGGCTACTGTGGCTGGGGCTAGGGTTTGGGAGAGTAGGTCTCTAGGGGTCTGGGTAGGTGCTGGGCACTGGGGAGATCTATGTGTTGGGGCCTGTCAGTGGGGAGATCTGTGTGTGTGTGGGTGCTGGGAAGTGTGGGGTCTGTGGGTCACTGCAGTTGTGGTGGTGGGGGCACTGGACAGTGAGGGGATCTGTAGGGGGGCTCTGGGTGGGAAGGTGTGGGGCACTGTGCAGTTGTGGGAGGGCTGTGGGGGGTCTTCAGCTGGGGGGCACTGGTCAGTGAGAGGATCTGTGGGGGGGTTCTGAGTGGGTGGGGGAGTGATCTGGGAGTGCACTGAGCAGGGGGGTTTGTGGGGGTCTCTAGATGGTGCAGCACTGGGTGAAGGGAGTCAGAGGGGTTCAGGGCAGGGGATTTGTGGGGGTCTCTGGATGGTGCGGCACTGGGCATAGGGAGTCGGAGGGGTGCTGGGCAGGGGGTTGGGGGGTCTCTGGATGGTGCGGCACTGGGCGTAGGGAGTCGGAGGGGTGCTGGGCAGGGGGTTGGGGGGGTCTCTGGGTGGTGCAGCACTGGGTGTAGGGAGTCAGAGGGGTGCTGGGCAGGGGGGTTTGTGGGGGTCTCTGGATGGTGCGGCACTGGGCATAGGGAGTTGGAGGGGTGCTGGGCAGGGGGTTTGTGGGGGTCTCTGGGTGGTGTGGCACTGGGTATAGGGAGCCAGAGGGGTGCTGGGCAGGGGGTAGCATGGTGCACCATGGGCCCGCCCCCAAGGGGAAGAAGCACAATGGCAGTGCTGGGATGGGCTGGACAGCGTGGGTCTGGCGGATCCCGGTTTGTAAACAGTGCCCTTGTACTGGGCTGGGTGGAGTGGGGCTATCCCTGCCGTGCCATGACTCATCTCCCATTGCCCCCGGCCAGCCCCTCGCTCTGAGGACTCTGCCCCCCTGCCCCATGTCCCCATTTCCCCCATGGGGACCCACAAATATGTTTAGCACCGGGCCCACAAAAGGTTAATCCAGCCCTGTTTGGGGTGCAGGCTCTGGGATGGAGTTAGCGGTGCAGGAGGGTTGCAGGCTATGGGGAGTTTGAGTGACGGGTGCAGGCTCTGACCTGGGGCAGGGGATTGGGGTGCAGGAGGGGGTACAGACATGTGGGCTCTGGGAGGGAGTTACCAAATCAGCACGTTGTATAAGAGAAAGGAGCTGCAGGGATTTCATATAGAGATAGAAAATGATAGAAGAGACTTTTACATAGTCAAAATGTGAGAGGCAGAGTTTGAGGGAGGGAGGGGGCGTCTGTACAATATTTCCCCACATTCAGTCTCCTGGCTGGAGCAGTAACAGCTCCGCAGCACTTATATAAGATAGAGGAGCCGCGGTGTCTACGCTTTGACAGTGTAGGAATCGGGCTGCCTGTGCCTTTAAGCCCCAGCCCCAGGAACCCGCCCCTGCTCCAGGGCTGACACGGGGCACAACTGAAAACAGCCTGTGCCCCCCCCCACAACCCCGACACCCCCAGATCTGCGAGCCCAGCAGGGGGCTCGTCCCGAGGGGCCACTGTCCCCCCCACGACCCCCTCCCTAAACGGGGGTTTTGTCCCCGCACAGGGTCTAGCAGCGTCTCCCCCCACCCCGGGGTTAACCCCGGCTCCCACCCCACCCCGATTTCCCCTTCAGCCCCTCTCCTGCCGCTGCCTACAGCAGCTTTAACCCCTCTGGCCAGTAAATGTGTGTCCCCCGCTCAGACCCTGGCAGCCCCCCCGCTGCGATTTGCCCCCTTGAGCATTTTAAACGCCCCCAAAGAGCAGGCAGCAAATGGTGAGTAGAAGTGAGGGCAGAGAGAGGGCAGTGGCGACAGCGCAGGTTACTGGGCATGCTCAGTTCGGCCGCGCATGCTCAGTGCAGCCAGAGTAGCGAATCGGGAGCGGTTCATGTTTCTGTCGGTACAACCCTGGTGCCACATCCTTTATAAATTAAAAACATGTTTTTGTCTATTTAACACTATTATAAATGCTGGAGGCAAAGGGAGGTTTGGGGTGGAGGCTGACAGCTCACAACCCCCCATGTAATCACCTCGTGACCCCCTAAGGAGTCCCAACCCCCACTTTGAGTGACCAGATGTCCTGAGTATATAGGGACGGTCCCGATATTTGGGGCTTTGTCTAATATAGGCACCTATTACCCCCCACCTGCTCCGATTTTTCACACTTCCCATCTGGTCAGGCCAGCTGCTGCTAGGGCGCTGCTGGAGCCTGCTGGGGCTTCGCGCTGCAGGGAGGAGCGGTGCTCCTCAAAGGTGTTGGTGGCTTCACTGGAGTCAGAGCAGAGAGGGTTGCTGCGCTTGGAGCCTGCAGGGGAGGAAGGGTGAGTAACCCCCCTTCTGGCTTGGGAAAGTGCTGGCAAGTGAAGGGGCACAGCAGAGACTGAGTCTGAGGAGAGGCATCAGGGGCTCTGGGAGGGATGCGTTAGCCTTGGGCGTGGGGGGGAGGGGGATCCAGCAGCCAAATGGAGGGAAACACATCCCTCCATTGAACCGGGACCCAGAGCTGCTGACATTTGGTGGGGCCAATTCCTGTTGGCAGAGGGGTGTGCAGCTTGCTGCCTTGGCTGGACGGATACACAGAACCTGCAGGGTGCTGGCTCCAGCTGCAGCTCTCCAAGCGCTCCCATGCAAGTGCCTAGAACTCTGAAATCCAGAGGAGTGTGCGCTCCGGGGTGGGGTAAATGGGGGCAGTGTCAAGGCCAGTTATACATTTCATTTATTGCTGTAGCCTGTATTTGTGAATTGATTTTATTCAATTGCCTCCTGTGGATTTAAATTAGTGGTGACATTTAATCTTAGTCTGTTATTCCGTTTCTTTAAATTAATTGAAGGTGTGTTAAATCTAATTTAAGTACATTGGATGTATATGATTTATAATTGGTATTTTTGAGTTAGACCAGCGCCACAGATTATTGTTAGAATAGGTTTATTTCTGGAGTGTGTGTGTACAGGGGCCCAGCCAGGTGGAGGTATCAGCAATTTTAAATTCCTTTAGGAGTAAAGGGCCTGCAGCAGAGAGGTGGAGACAGGAGTCCCACCATGGGCGGTGGGTGAAGGCTTGGGTTGGGGAGGCAAGCCCCAGACCCGCCCCTTTCACCCAAGGCCCTGCCCCTTTCATGCCCATCGGACTCTGGAGGCCAGCCCCCATTGTGGCCGCTGGCCCCTGCCCTGTGCCCCCAGTCCCCTCCATCTGGGAGGGTAACGCATCCCTCCCAGAGCCCCAGGCAGCCCCATCTTCTCCCCCCTGGCACCCAGAGCACTGGGCAACCCCACCCCCCAGACACCTCCATGTTCACCCCCCGGGCCTCCAGAGTGCTGGGCAACCCCATCTCCCTCCAGAGCACCTGGGCATATCCATCTTCCTGCTCCCCCGGCCCCCAGAGCACCTGGCAACCCCATCACTGCCTTAGGCCCCCAGAGCAGCTTGGCAGCCCCATCTCCCCCTGCCCCTAGCCCCCAGAGCAGCTGGGCAGTCACAGATCCTCCCCCAGCCCCACTCCAGCCCCCAGAGCAAGCCAGAGCAGCCACTCAGCCCCACTCAGTCACCTACCAGAGAAGCCAGGCAGCGGTCTGGCTCTGTTTTGGGAAGGCTGGGGAGCTGGGGCTACAGCGTGGCTGGAGAGGACCAGGGGGAAGCTAGCTGGGGTTGCCTGGCACTCTGGGGACAGGGTTGTGGGGAGCTGGGGCCACGTGGCTATCTGGCACTACGGGGGGAGGCACTAACCTTGGGCAGGTGCCAGTGGCCATAATGCAGGCAGGGACCTGGGGGCACAGGACAGAGGCCAGTAGCCACAATTAGGGCTGCGCTCCCGGTGGCATGGAAGGTGCGGGGCCTTGGCTGGAAGGGGTGGTGCTGTGGCCAGGCCAGCCGTTCACTCACCATCCATGCCCAGCACCCTGACACCATTATCTCATCTACTCTGAGCTCCTGCTGAACGCAGGCCTGAGAACTTCCAGCGATGCCTGTATGGAGCTCAGTAATTTGTGTGTCATGAAGGCTCTCCAAGCACTTTATGAATTAGGCCTCCCAGGCTGCACCCTCTTTGTGGGGAGTGATAACACTGTAACCCCCACGGAGCTGACCTAGCCATGGGCACAGTTTGGGGGGGCAGGGAGCCATTACTCCCCAAAGGGAGATGAGGGGTTGGGGGCACAAGGAGCCACATGCCACTGCCCCACTCCCCATTTCTGCAAGCACTGGGGAGGGGGACTCTGTCCTCACGCTGCACTGCCCCTCCCACAACTCTGCAGCTGGATGCCACCTCCCAGATCCTGGTGCCTGTTTTCATTGCCTTCTAGTTTGCTGGGTGCCCTGCATGTTCACATCCTTTCCCTATACAATGGGGAGGGGAGAAGGGGGTAGGGTGAAGGGGGGGGCTGTGGGGAAGGAAGGGGGATGGGATAGGGCAGGGGAAAGAGAATGGGAACATGAGGAGAGGAAGGGGGCTTAGGGCTACTGTATTTCAGGTTCCCAAAAAGAGGAGATGGGGAAGTGGGGGAGGCACAGTTGGGGGTTCTGGAGGGTACAGTGGAGCTGGGGGTACAGTTGGGGTGTAGTTGGGTAACTGGAAGGGGGCCTGTGGTGAAGGTGGAGGGTACAGTTGGGGAACTGAAGGGGAGCAGGGGGTACAGTTGGGAGCACTGAGGCAGTACCTGCGGCTGGGGGGTAGTGTTGCTCCCTGTCATGGTGGCAGGGCAGCTGGTACAAACCCAGGACCCGGTGCCAGTCCCTCAGTCAGTGCCTCCCTGTGTGACCCCTTCCCCAGGGCATGTCAGGGGCCCCATTGGCGTCGGGGAGGGTGGCAGATGCCTGCTCGGAGGAGGGGGCAGAATCAAATGATTGACAAAGGACAGCCCAGGAAGAAGAACTAACCTGACCCATAGGGAGTGAGGTGCCTCTCGCCTGAGAAGCCATTTTGGAGGGGTCTGGGGCTGGCCACAGCAAGGGCAGGGTTGGCTGTGGGGGCTGGTGAGGCTCAGGCCGGAATTCAGGATCCCTCTTAGAACAGCAACACCCATCAGCCTGGCCCTTTCCCCCTCCAAGGTGATCCCCAGTTTAGAATTTTGTTGCAAAAATTCCCCATCCAGCCCGGCTGAGTTAGCCCCCCACCCCCCAGCTGAGATCAGTCACCACGTGGCCCCATTGCTCTGGCTGCTGGGGCAGGGTTGCTGCCGGCTGGGAGCGTGTCTGAATGCTGGGGTGGGAGACGAACGTTGGGCGTTTAGTAGAGTTATTGTAACCTGCACCCAGAGCCCTGCACCCCTTTGGGTGAGGGGAAATCCTGGGGCCAGAAGCAGCCTGACTCCTGCGTGAAGAGGATCCCAGCCAGCAGCGATCATCAGCCCCTCTGCAGTGACTGAGGCATGCAGAGCCATCTCTAAACCTACTGTGTCACCATCCTTTATCCTTTAGTTAGCTAGTCAGGGAGAGTGTTTGTTTGGGAGACCCCCCTGCTCCCTGAACTGTGTCCTCAAGCCAGGGGGTCAGGAGTTTGCGGATTTTATTACCTGCTGCCTATAAATCTGCACAGGGACTTACCACCCTATCCCACATGTGAGTCACTTGGGCAGCACTGAGCCCAGTCAGCCATCTTGCTAACAGCTGAACAGACGACATCATGGTCACAGGTCATCAAGGGCCCCTACAAAGTACGTGTACCAACAGGACACTAACTGTACATTTGCTATATCAGGTCAGGTGCCTGAGGAAATTCATCTGTATTATCAGCATGGGCACCGATGACCCTGAGAATAGTGTTTTAACCGGTTACATTATATTTACCTCCTGTTTAATATAATTACTGTGTTGAATTGTGTGTGTGTGTGTCTTATTTCTTGGGAGCCTCCAAATATCTGGCAGGTAAGTGGGGGTTACACTGGTGTTAGAATTTCCCTCCTAAGCTGCCCTGATGATCCTGCCAGGAAGGGGCACGGGGTGTAGAAGCACCACCAAATAAATTCATATGGGAAGAAAATAAGGAAGTTAGAGCTGGAGGCAGGATCCAGAAGAACCCAGGCCTGTCCATCAAAACCTATAAGGAGATTACCTCCTTTCGGGCTAGCCTGGTGGGTGGGGGGCGCTGTGGAATGTGAGACACTTTACTATATTGTCGATACCAGTATTATAAAATTGCGATGAATTGTGCTAGATATGCCATGTGAGGTATCTGTGAAAATGTTATGATTTGCCAAGTATGATAATCTTATTTATATGTTTGTATCACCTTTGTAGTGTGAGTTATAGATATGTAGGGTATATCTGTGTTTCCAAACTTGTGCTGTTTCTGAGTGACACCTCCACACAGACTGGCATCAGCACTGCCTGGCCTGTTCAATGGCCCATCAAGGATCCTCAGCTGTACAATGAACCCACTGAAAGGCCAGAGGCTACACCTTATGACTCAGCAGGACTTGTAGGGTCATGTCTATGGACAGGGGACTCTTAAGGTTTTGTCTACACTCCCCAGCTTTTAGTGACACAACCCTGTCACTAAAACTTTGGCTGTGTGAACTTTTTTTGTTGCCACTTTTGCCAACAAAAAATTCCCATCCCCTACAAGCGGGGTTCATGTTGTTGACAGGACCGGGCTCCTGCTGACAACGTGACATTCACACTGCTGCTTGTCTTGGCAAAATTTTTGTCTTTCACAGGGTTTTTTTTAAGCACCTGTGACCACCAAAGGTTGTGTCGGTCACTTGGCAGTGTAGACAAGCCCTAAGGCTTTTCCATGCCCTTGTATTTGGGGGACAGGAAGTACAAGCCACCTGGAAAAGGAATAGAAAGGGCAGCTGCATCGTCTCCATTTTGTCATCATTCCTGCTCCTTATCTCTGGAGTGAGTTTTCTACACGCCAAAGCTCCGAACAAAGGACTGAATGACCCATCCAAGCTGTGGATGTTCCAGAGGGACTTTCAAGCCAGCGAACTCACCAATACTGCTAAGAACTTGATATATGGCCCTTGAAGTTTCGGTGTGTATCTGAGCGCTTTGTCATTTAACAACTCTCTTCTTTCTTTTTTCCTTATAATAAACCTTTAGTTTTAGACACTAAAGGATTGGCTGGCAGCATGGCATTTTGGGTAAGATCCAACCTAATACTGACCTGGCAGTGTGGCTGACCCTTTGGGGTCAACAGAATATTTTGTATAGCGAGCAGAGTTTTTAAATAATTTCTCATTGTACTGGACCTAGGTGCTGATTGGGAGCCAGAGAACTGAAACACAAGGTGATTTCTTTTTTCAGCTTCTCAGTGACCAGTATGGGGGATGAGAAGCACAGTTTATTACTGGTTGGTGAGTTTAACCTCAGTGTTAACCACCAGTTTTGCTTTCCCTTTTGCAGCCTACCCTAACCTTGGCAGTTTCAGTGAGGGCTGTCACAGGCAACTGCAATACAACAATCCCAAGCACTTCTAGAGCATTGTTGGCTCCATTTTATAGATGGGTATAAAGGCACCTACAAAGCACTGCCTCCAGGACCACTCTCCTTTTCAGTTGGGGTAAATGGAACCAAATCTGTTCCACTGAGTGGGGTAAGGAAGGGGGATTGGGGCAGCCCCACATGGACCACACACCCCCAGGGGATGCTACAGGAGGGAAGGGGTTATTCTGCTTAGCCAGAGTAAAGGTACAAACTCCCTTCCTGTACTGGATACCCGCGTCAGAGACAGCAGCAGCAGAAGGAACGGGAACCCACGGCTGCGTCTGTATCTCACATAGGTTAGTCTACATTGTTTATGGTTCAGGTCTAGATGAAATGACTGTAAAGACTCACAGTAGTTATCAATGATTCACTCTCACAGTGGGAAAACATTGCTAGTGGGGTCCTACAAGGGCCGGTTCTGGCTCTGACAGTTTTCGTTAATGATTTATATGCTCCAGTGGAGAATAGACTTAGAAATGCTGCAGGCACCACCAAGCTGGGAAGGGGTGCTAGCAGTTTTGAGGACAGGATTAGAATTCAAAACAATCTTGACAAATTGGAGAATTGGTCTGAAACCATCTTTGTTGAATTTATCTTAATTACTGCAAATATTTCAGCCAGGAGGACAAAATGAAATGCATTAAATGGCCTAGGTACTGATATTACAGAAAAGGAGCTGGGGTTATAGTGGACCACAAACTGAATATGCGTCAACAACGTGAGGCTATTGTGAAAAAGACAAATACCATTCTGCAGTGTATTAACAAAGGTGTCCTGTGCAAGACAGGATGTTAAAAATGGACATATTTATTCTTGAGAAATGAATACTGAGGAGGGGACCTGACAACAGGCTTCATATAAGTTAGGTTAAGGGCTGTTAGGGACAGGATGGTGAACAACTGTTCTCCAGCTGCACTGAAGATAGGAGAAAGGGGAATCAGCTTACTTTGCAGTGAGGGAGATTTAGGTTAGACATTTGGAAAAACTTTCTATGAGGATAGTTAATCTGTGGAACAGGTTGCCACAGACCCACAGGCGAATGCTTTCTTGGCTTCGACAGCCCGTGGGAGGAACCGCTCTTTAGTGTATTGACTGTACTCACTGCTTGGGATTTAAGCCGTAGGCTCCTCGACCTCCCAGTACCACACCTCTGAGCCTTCAGCGTGCCTCCCTCCCTGTGTGACCTCGCCTCAGTGAGTCTACTTGGACTGGACCCCTGGAGAAGGCTTCACACCCAGAGGAAGCAATGCAACCTCCATCTCTGGACTGCAGTGACTCCCTGCCCATGCAAAACAGAAGGGCTTATTGTACGTCTGAACCTAGCACAGGGAGTTCTCAGGGGCCTTGAGCAAAAACTCTCAGAACCGTCCTGCTGGGCTTGTCTCCATCCAGGTGGGCTCAGGCTGCTCTTTGTTCCCAGTCCAGCAGTGACTCCTCCTACCTGTGTCCTCTACCCCAGGGGTCTCCAACCCCCGGGCTGCGGACCGGTACCGGTCTGCGGCCTGTTAGGAACCGGGCCGCGAACCGACCCCTAGCACATCAAGCGGCGTGTCTCCGGCGGGGCCCCTGAACCCCGCCCAGAGCCGCGTGGGGAGGAGGTGGGGCTGCGAGCTCCAGGCTGAGCTCAGCTGCCTCCGCTCGGCGTGGAGCTCCCAGCCCCGCCCCCTCACCACGCGGCTCGGAGCGGGACGGAGCTCAGGCCCCGCCAGAGACACGCTGCAGCTGTCGGGCGAGGCGCTGAGGCTCCGGGTGAGCGGGGAGCCAGGGGTAAGAGGCTGGGGCCAGGGGGGTTGGCTAAGGGGCAGGGAGTCCTGGGGACAGTCAGGGCACAGAGAGGGGGCAGAGGTTGGGGAGCAGTCAGGGGGCAGGGAATGGGGGGGTTGGATTGTGGGTGTTCCAGGGGGGGGTCTGTCAGGACTCAGAGGGGGGGATAGGAGTTGGGGCAGTCAGGAGACAGGGGTGGGGTCCCAGGGTGGTGGGGGTCTCTGGGGGATGGTGAGGGGACAAGGAGCAGGATGGGTCAGGGATTCTGAGGGGGGCGGGCAGTCGGGAGGGCAGGAAGTGGGTGGGGGTCAGATAGGGGGCAGGTCCACGGAATTTTTTTTTTCTACGAAACCGGTCCCTGGTGCCAAAAAGGTTGGGGACCGCTGCTCTACCCTATATAACCTCCCAGGCCTCTCCTCCATCTTCCCCAGGCAAACAGATCTCCAGGGGACTCTCCTGCAGCTCTTTGTTCTCTCCACTGACCCTAACTGGACTCTCCTGCAGCTCTTTGTTCTCTCCATTGACCCTATCTGGCTGGCTCCAAGTTGGGATGGGCCTTCAGGTCATCAGTTGCTAAGTTACAAAGTGTCCAGGCCATGGTCTGGGGTCCCAGCTGCTAGACTGGGTCACACCCGTGGGAGCTCTGGGGCTGGAGCACCCATGGAAAAAAAATAGTGGGTGCTGAGCACCCACCAGCAGGGGCCCCCGCCTCGAGCCCTGCCAATCAGCTCGCCCCTGTCCCCCACAGTGCCTCCCACCGGCTGCCATCAGCTCTTTGGCAGTGTGCTGGGGGAGGAACGGGGGGCAGGCCTGGGCAACGCATGACCCAGATGCAAGGAGTAGAAGGGGCGGAACCAGCCCCTTCCAGCCACTGAGACGCTGCTCTGCAGCCCTGCGCGGCTGTTGCCTGAGAGAGTATGGCTGGGGAGGTGACTCGGGTATTAGGGTCCCTGGCAGCTGATCCAGGCGGGGAGCGGAAGCCACCTCCTCCCCAGCCAGGCTCTTTCAGGCAGCTACTGGGCAGGGCTGCAAAGAAGCGACTGGGAGGGGCTGGCCTTAAAAGGGGCTCGCTCCTGGGCTCCTGGAGAGCAGGGAGAGCAGCAGAATGTGCCAGGACGGCAGGCGCAGCGGACAAAGCGCCCTCCCCCACCCCTGCAGGTAACATGGGGCCGGGAGAGTGTGCTGGCCCCGGGGCTGGGCGTGGGGGGATATACATGTAACCTGCCCTTTTGCTTGTGCCACCCCACTATAGGGAAGCACCAGTTGAATATGGGGCACCCTCATGAGAGGGGGCGGAGCAGGGGCGGGAAGATGTGGAGTGGGGGCAGGGCCTAGGACAGAGCAGGGGGTCGAGCACCCGCCCCGGGAAATCTGAAAGTCAGCACCTATGGTTATACCTAGTCCTCTGCAATAATAAACACCCCCCCTCCCACCTTGGTTAGACTTGCAGCACATAATGGAAACTGAGGCACACACAGGATACATACGCAACGTTAGGAAAATACCCCACTTCATCACACAGGTTACCAAGAGAGGCTGTGGAATCCCCGTCATTGGAGGCTTTTAAGAACAGGTTGGACAAACACCTGTCAGGGTCCAGGGATGGTCTAGGTTTACCTGGTGCTGCCTGAGCTCGGGGCTGGACTTGATGACCTCTTGAGGTCCCTACTAGCCCAGCATTTCTATGAATGGTGAAAAGGACATTAGAGGCACTTATAAACTAAACACAGACACTTCTTCCTGTCCAACAGACGTCCTCAGCTGATGATGGCAACAGCGCTACCAGCTGCGAGTATACGAGGCAATTTATGTTATAATCATGAAATTGTACAGAAAAAAAACACGCCCCCCACCATATACACACAAGCAGTTACTGCTCATATATCTAGTGTACGGTACAGGGTGTGCAAACAGCACAGCACAGAGCACTGAGTGCACACACTAAATGTAGCAAATACTAAAATCTTACTAAGAGTTTTTATCGGTTAAAATTTTGGAAATTTTCTGCACATAAAACATTTTTACAGAAAACTATTACATCTGAAAAGTAATAGTTTTGTGGTCCAGTGAGCAGATAGATGAGGCCAGAAATCCCACACTGGACACTTGAAGTGCCAGAGAAAAGTTTGGGAGGGGTTGATTGGTTCTTGTAGGGAGACAAAGCAGAGCTCATCAATCTTCCTCTCTGGGATCCCCTCAGGTTGTGTCACAGACTCCAACAGGTTCTGTTAAGCTGCAGAAATAAAACACAGGCAACGTCTATGAAAGGGAACCTGCCATAATGTTTTGTAATGACAGTGCACAGTGCTGTGGGACAGTCACCCTAGTGGCTGCAGTGGACAAAATCTCTAACCCCGCTGACAAAGCTTTTAGCTCAAGTATCAGAGACCCTGTGTTCCTGGAGCCTCAGGTGCTGGGCGCTGTCCCTCCTGCTTCCTCCCTGCAGTTTCACTGGAGGCTGTTCTCTGAAGCAGCTGGATTTATCATTACAAAGGCTGATCTCAGCCCAGGCTGTATCAGCAGCCACAGAGAAATCCCTCTCACTAGAGTCTTTCACACCTAAATTAATCTCAGAGAAAACAAGGAGGATTTGGCTGCAAACCTGTTCCTGCACCTCCAGTGTGAATAAAAGGGAAATAAGGGATCCAGAACTCCCTTGTTCTGCTCCTTGAGGCTGGTTTGCTAGAGGGGACGGGCCAGTGAGACTCAGGGTCCAATGACTTGGACGAGGTATCTCTTGCCAGAGGCCAGAGTCAGAGCAGTGAACCCCTAGGCTAGAGCCCCCCCTCACTTACCCTTGGCAGCCACGTCAGAGCCACTAGATCCTTGGTCATCTGCTGTGCGGAGGAGGAGAAGAGAGAGTATATTAGCATCTCTCATAAGACAGGTTTCAGCGTAGTTAGTAGATACGGGGACTCTTATCCCAAGGGAAGAATAATCACCTTACTCTTCCCTAGCAGTGAGATGGTTACTGCACAGATCAGTCTGCCCTGGATTTCCATTATTCACATGCAAAAAACGTTACCATTGTAGGGGGTCAGCACTGCTTTGTGCTTCTCACGCCTCTTCAGAACAGGAGCACTGAATACTCAACATTCAACGGCTAGCAAACCAGGAGATGCTGGGCTAAGGATACTCCTGCCAAACAACCTCAACTCTGTCCCCTTCGGTCTGTGCCCAGAGGGGTCCCTCAAGCAGACCACAGACTTCACTCTCCCCCCTGCCAATTGACAGCAATTCCCACCTGAATGAATGGCGCTGCACAGAGCAGTGTGGGCGGTATGAAGAGGAATGCTGATTTGGGGTGGTGCTGGGCACACAGACAAGGGCAAGTTTGGTTTGGCCTGGTGCTGTTCTACTTGAGTTGTGTGGGAAGCATAATTCTACCTCTGCATATCCTGGTTTGCCAACCTTTGACTTCTGGGAATTAAACACACTGTAGCAAAGAGGCGTGGCCTCCCTCAGAGACAGAGAGCAAGGGAGGGCCAGACCTTGGCTGCCACGCCAGAAGTGGAAGGGCGGGACAGGAACTGGGCATATAAGACGCGACCCCTGCAGCTCAGCTGAGCAGGAGTTGCTGAGGCACGCTTCCAGCCCGCCGCTGGAGCCCTTAGAAGAATTCTGGTATCTTGGGTGCGTCCTTGGGACAGCAGAACTGCCAGACATGCCCGACGCTGAGGAGCTGCTGGGATTGCCACTGGCAGTGTGCACCGCGGGGAGACGGAGGACGACCCGGGGTTCAGCTACACACAGAGGGAGGGGAGGGGAGGGGAGGAAGTAGCCCAGGGGCAGCCGACTACCGTCCAGCTATGTTGCTGGCTGACACTAGGTCAGTGTGTTGCGGCTGGATCCCCACTGACCCAGTAGCAGACTGCTCTGCCAATCTTAGAGCCCTGGGCTGGGACACGGTGGAGTCAGGTGGGCACGTGTCGTCCTGCCACCCTAACCCCGGGGTCGGCAGCCTCCCCACCTTAGGCCAATTGGTCCTGCTTTGAGCAGGGGGTTGGACTAGATACCTCCTGAGGTCCCTTCCAACCCTGAGATTCTATGATTCAACTCCTCCCTGAGCCCTAGACTGTTCCCTGCTCTACCCTGCCTGAGGGTTGGAGCCTGTCATAAATATACACAGGGCAGCTGTACTGAATTGCCTTACCTGTAAGGGGTTAATCAGTTCAATTAACCTAGTTGGCACCTAACCAGAAGGACCAATGGGGAAAGAAGATACTTTCAAATCGGGGTGGGGTTGAGGTTTTGTTTGTGCTCTTTTTATTTGTTCCCTCTCTAGACGGAGAGAGAGACCAAGCAAGTAAAAGCAGCAAAGAATCCTGTGGCATCTTATAGACTAACAGACGTTTTGCAGCATGAGCTTTCGTGGGTGAATACCCACTTCTTCGGATGCAAGCAGTGGAAATTTCCAGGCGCAGGTGTATATATAAGCAAGCAAGAAGCAAGTATTCACCCACAAAAGCTCATGCTGCAAAACGTCTGTTAGTCTATAAGGTGCCACAGGATTATTTGCTGCTTCTACAGAACCAGACTAACACGGCTACCCCTCTGATACTTGACAAGCAAGTAATGCATCTCCTGAAAACATACCTGAAATAATACATCTAAAATTACAGAAATTGTAAGTAAAGGCAAGGAAATGCTTTAGATTATCTTTTGTTTTAGCTTGTGAATTTTCCCTATGGTAAGAGGGAGTTTTATTCCTGTTTTTTGTAACTTTCAAGCTGAGCCTAGAGGGGAATCTTCTGTATTTTAAATCTTTTTGTTACCCTGTAAAGCTACCTTCCATCCTGATTTTTGAAGGTGTGATTCTTTTACTTTAAAAAAAAAATAAAATTCTTCTTTTAAGAACCTGATTGATTTTTAGTGTCCTAAAAACCAAGGGGTTTGGTCTCTGCTCACATTGTACCAATTGGTGAGTATATTATTCTCAAGCTTCCCCAGGAAAGGGGGTGAAGGGACTTGGGGGAATATTGGGGGAAACAGGGACTCCAAGTGGCCCTTTTTCCTGGATGTTTGTCTAAATCACTTGGTGGTGGCAGCAATACCGTCCAAGGACAAGGAAAGGATTTGTGCCTTGGGGAAATTTTAACCTAAGCTGGTAGAAATAAGATTACAGGGTGTTTCACACGGGTCCCCACATCTGTACCTCAGCATTCAGAGTGGGGAGGGAACTCTGACAGAGCCTTAGACTGCTGACTCCCCCTTGCTTAGACTGTTGTTGTAGGAGCGTGTCAGCAAAGAGGCATGGCCTCCCTCAGAGACTGACACCAAGGGAAAGCCACACGCGCCTACACACATACACACTCCCATTCTGAGGGAGCCCGGGGCAGGGCTGAGCACCTGCAACCTTAACTCTATATTAACAAAGTTCTTGCATGTGAATTTCCGTTGTTCTGGAGTAAAGAGGAGGAGTGAGGGAGGCACGACTGAGGGCCAACTGTAGGAGGAAGGGTGATGCTCTGAGGAGGTTTTGTTGGCACTTCTCAAACCTCCTCAGTTACCAGCTGGAGGCACCCCTGAGAGGGTAAAGAGAAATCCAGATGACCATATCCTAGCAGGGCCCAGCAGATCTGCACAATTTATACTGACTCTTCGTGCCAGGCATTAGATGGCCTCAGACACAGTCCATCATTTATGTAAATATTGCCTTAGTTGTTAGTCTTGGTCTTGTTCCTAAAGGAGACAACTGAGGAGGGGATTTGAACTCGTGGTCATCGAGGGGACAGAGTGGTGCTGATCTGAAGTCAATGGAAAGACTCCCATTGGCTTCAACAGGCTTTGGATCAGGCCCAGACTTCACAAGCTTCGAAACCAACTTTCAGATAAGTCAAAAGAAGTGTAACATTAAAAGCAGGTCAGACACCTTCAGGGTCACACTCAGCCACACGCAGCACAGCTTTAGGGGGATAATAATTCAGTCCAACACCACTGTATACATTCCTGACCAGCGCCTTGTCTGCACTAGCAAAACTGGAACCCATACCCGCAAGCAATGCAATTCCACCAGAGGTCAGACTGATGGAGCAATTGAGGAGATGGGGTTCAGGTGGGTTTAATCACTGTATCATCTAGAGTTGCTCTGAGCAATGTTAGACAATGTGTCAACAGCATTCTACACTACTGGAGAAGACATCTGTTGGGAAAATAATACAGTGGGGCACAGATTATCCAACAAATTCTGGGAATCTAATAGGGAAAATTTTTATTCCAGAAGGTGGAGAAAGCTACTAGGGGAGAGAGAGTTCTACATTTGATTTTGACAAATAGGGAGGAACTGGTTGAGAATTTGAAAGTGGAAGGCAGCTTGGGTGAAAGTGATCACGAAATCATAGAGTTCATGATTCCAAGAAATGGTAAGAGGAAGAACAGCATAAAGACAATGGATTTCAAGAAGGCAGACTTTAGCAAACTTAGGAAGTTGGTAGGTAAGATCCCATGGTAACAGGGCCGTACGGCACTAAGGGGGGGGGGTGCCTGGGACAATCCCCCCTCCACCCCAGACAATAACAGAAAATATGGAAATGGCAGAAGTGCTAAACGACTTTTCTGTTTCAGTTTTCACCAAAAAGTTTCATAGTGATTGGCTGTCTAACGTAGTGAATGCCAATTAAAATGAGGTAGACTCTGGGGCTAAAATAGGGAAAGAACAAGTTAAACATGATTTAAGACAAGTTAGATGTCTTCAAGTTGCCAGGACCTAGAATGCTCAAGGAGCTGACTATGGAGACATCTGAACCATTAGCGATGATCTTCGAAAAGTCATGGAAGACAGGGGAGATTCCAGAGGACTGTAAGAGGGCAAATATAGTTCCAGTCTACAGATAAGGACAACCTGCGGAATTACAGACCTGTCAGCTTCACTTCAGTTCCCAGAAAGATAATGGAGCAAATAATTAAGCAATCAGTTTGCAAACACCTAGAAGATAAGAAGATGATAAGTAACAGTCGGCATGGATTTGTCAAGATCAGATTGTGTCAAACCAACCTTTGACAGGGTAACAAGCCTTGTGGATGGGGGAGAAGTGGTAGATGTGGTATATCTTGACTTTAGTATGGCCTTGTCTACACTGGCACTTTAGAGCGCTGACATTTTCTCACTCAGGGGTGGGGAAAAACACCCCTCCCCCAAGTGATGCAAGTTTCAGCGCTCTAAAATGCCAGTGTAGTCACAGCACCAGCGCTGGGAGACACACTACCAGTGCCCCTCGTGGCAATGGCTTTTTTAGAGTGCTGGGAGAGCTCTCTCCTAGCGCTGGTGCCGCGACTACATGCTGGTGCCGCGGCAGCTCTTTAACATTGCTAATGTAGACAAAGCCTAAGACTTTTGATACTGTCTCACATGATTGTCTCAAACTAGGGAAATACAGCCTAGATGGAGCTACTATAAGGTGGTTACAGAGCTGGCTGGGAAACTGCTCCCAGAGAGTAGTTATCAGCGGTTCACAGTCAGGCTGGAAGGGCATAACAAGTGGGGTCCCAGAGAGATCAGTTCTGGGTCCAGTTTGATTCAGTATCTTCATCGGTGATTTAGTTGATGGCATAGAGAGCACACTTATAAAGTTTGTGGAGATACTAAGCAGGAAGGGGTTGTAAGTGCTTTGGAGGACAGGATTCTAATTCAAAATGATCTGGACAAACTGGAGAAAAAAGTCTGAAGTAAATAGGATGAAATTCAATAAGGACAAAGGCAAAGTACTCCACTTAGGAAGGAGCAATCAGAATCACACATACAAAATGGGAAATGACTGCCTTGAAAGGAGTAATGCGGAAAGGGATCTAGGGGTCATAGTGGACCACAAGCTAAATAGGAGTCAACAGTGTAACACTATTGCAAAAAAAGCAAACATCCTTCTGGGATGTATCAGCAGGAGTGTTGAAAGCAAGACACGAGAAATAATTCTTTCATTCTACTCTGCGCTGATAAGGCCTTAGCTGGAGTACTGTGTCCAGTTCTGTGCATCACATTTCAGTAAGGATAGTGGACAAATTGGAGAAAGTCCAGAGAAGAGCAACAAAAATGATTAACGGTCTAAAAATATGAGGGAAGATTGAAAGAACTGGGTTAGTTTAGTCTCCAGAAGAGAAGACTGAGGGGACATGATAATAGTTTTCAAGTGCATAAAAGGTTGTTACAAGGAGGAGGGAGAAAAATTGTTTTTGTCCACCTCTGAGGACAGAACAAGAAGCAATGGGCTTAAATTGCAGCAAGGAATGTTTAGGTTGGGTAGTTAGGCACTGGAACAAATGGCCTAGGGAGGTTGTGGAATCTTCATCACTGGAGGTTTTGAAGAGCAGGTTAGACAAACATCTGTCAGCGATGGTCTAGAGATGAAACTTAGTCCTGCCCTGAGTGCAGGGGACTGCACTAGACGACCTCTCGAGGTCCCTTCCAGTCCTACAATTCTATGGTACTAGAGCAATAGTTGGAGATTTCCTTAAAATTCTCAGTGGAGACAAGTCCTATGAGTGGGAGCGAGGATCTCCTGTCAGTGGCTCCAGGCTAAAATCCAAAAGCAAATACTGTTAGCTGTTCAGAGATGGCCACTTGAAAAGAGGTGAGGGGTCTCTTGTCACTTACCCTGAGCTGCAGCGTAGCCGTCTCCCTTCCTCTCTGCAGATAAAAGGTAGATTTCAGTGAATGCAGCTCCCAAGGCAGGAACCGACTCCAATCTGTGTCCACAGCTCAGAAACAGGGCCCCTGGCCTAGCACAACCCCCTGGCGCTCAGTAATGGACTCAAGGTCTGAGGCGCTCATGATCGGCAGGAGAGAAAGACACGAGAGAGAGTTTCCAAAGATCTCAGCCCACTGGCTGCTGAGCTCTTTGGAAAACCTAGCCTCATATAAGCTGTAACCCGTACCCAGTTTCTGGGTCTGGCCATCTAGCAGCTCCCATGGGGATCATTAGCTCACTCTCACAGTGGGACAGTTACACAGTACAGATACTGATTCCTGTATTGCTGTTGTCCTTAGATGGGTGTGCAAGGCCCAGCAAGTCCAGGGAATCCCCCCATCCCAGACTCTTTACCTGGGCATTTCTTTTTCCAGACGACTACTCCAATTGTAACACCAACCAGGACAACTGCAGTGATAACTCCAGCCACAATGGGAACCAGATTGTTATTTGGTGCTGAAATGGAATGGAGAGAATGATCAATGGGGAAAAATCCCGCCCCCCCCCCCAAACTACCCCCTGCCCCCTTCATCCCACTGCAGGCATCAGTCAGTCAGCTCCCCAGGTTAGGGCTGAATCCTACAACCCTCCACCCCTTCCAGGGAGCTCCACGCAGCCACCATGCATTGCACCCCACCGTAGAAAGTCCTGGGCACAGCCTCTACCACTTCAATTCATAATAACTATACAGCACTTAAAATAAAATACTTTTATAACATTAATCAATCCTCATAAACCTCTGTGTGGGGAAGGATGTCAGTATCATCCCTAAATTGGAGGGGGGAAAAGATGTGCTGAAGATCGCACAGCAAGTCAGTACAAGAGCCAAAAATTGAACCCAGGAGTCCTGGCTCCCAGCCCCTAACTGTTCCCCCCCGCGCCCTTGACCATACTGACTTTCATGACTAGTGGAACACAGTCCCATTGTGTGATTCTGGTGACAAACTGGAAATTGACCTCAAAGCTCTGGATTTCTCTGCCATTAGTGGACGAGAAGCTGGATATGAGTCAACAGTGTGCCCTTATTGCCAAGAAGGCTAACGGCATTTTGGGCTGTATAAGTAGGGGCATTGCCAGCGGAGGGCAACAAAAATGCTTAGGGGGCTGGAGTACATGACTTATGAGGAGAGGCTGAGGGAACTGGGATAGTTTAGTCTGCAGAAGAGAAGAACGAGGGGGGATTTGATAGCTGCTTTCAACTACCTGAAAGGAGGTTCCAAAGAGGATGGATCTAGACTGTTTTCCGTGGTAGAAGATGACAGAACAAGGAGTAATGGTCTCAAGTTGCAGAGGGGGAGGTTTAGGTTGGATATTAGGAAAAACTTTTTCACTAGGAGGGTGGTGGAGCACTGGAATGGGTTCCTTAGGGAGGTGGTGGAATCTCCTTCCTCAGAGGTTTTTAAGGTCAGGCTTGACAAAGCCCTGGCTGGGATGATTTAGTTGGGTTTGGTCCTGCTTTGAGCAGGGGGTTGGACTAGATGACCTCCTGAGGTCCCTTCCAACCCTGAGATTCTATAATGGCGTTACAGACACAATGCGTGTCTTTTGAGGATGCAGAAATTGAACAGAAGAGGATAGAGATATTTTAATACTGTTCTTAGTTTATATAAACCTGTTAAACCCTGAGTTCTGTATACACATTCAATTTCACTAATAAACTTCTCCTGTTGTCTGAAAGAGGCACATAATAATACAGCAAAAAGAAAAATATTTCTAAGAGAATAAGGAAATGTGGTTTATGACAAAAATTGGTAGGGGACGTGGTAGCAGGATTATGATGTGAAACCATCTGATGACTAGATTTCCAGTGCAGGCTGCCCTTTTAGAAATGGTTTGCGCTTCCAAATGCTGCATTTTTCCACATCTGAATTAACCAAGCAAAAAGATGGCTGGAAGGCAGCTCCATGTGTAAAAAATACTTCCAAGACTTTCTTGTGCTAGGGGCATAGGAGACTCTCGCTGCTGATGCAGGACTCTAACCTGCCTCCTCGCTCCATTCCAAGGCCATACCCTCTCTTCCAGCATCACTGCACAGAGAAACAAGCTGCTCCCAACATTAAACATCTCTCTCTGGCCACATGGGTAGAATGAAGGGCCCCCAGAGCTGTGTTTCTGAGAACCTGCTCAAGTTGAAAATGGGCTGGAAGCTGAAGCAAGACAAATTCTGACTGTAAATAAGGGGCAGATTTGAGCTTCCCCTGGGATGTGGTAAATTCTCCATCCCTTGGAGACTTTACATCTGGAATGGGCATCTCCTTCTGAAGGATCAGATCTAGTTTGCCCACAGGCTACCAGGTTGGTCCCTGGTGTGATTCCCTGCCCTGGGCTATGCAGGAGCTCAGACTGCTCTCTTCCAGCCTGAATGTCTCATTGTTAATCTTCTCCCTTCAGAGACACTGTATTGCTGAGATGTATCCAACAGCCCCAGAGGCAGCAACCTGGAGAGCAAGGCATGAGCCCCAGGCACTGTGGGTCCCAATTCTAGCACAAGCTAGCTTTTGCGAACAGGGGCTGCTAACAGGGAGTTTTGCAAGGGAGTTCTCCAGGTGAAGGAGGAGCAAATACAGCATCTGTGGGGTAAGTGACTGTCTATAGTGTGTGTTTGTTTGTGTTTGGGGGTTACTTGCTGTGTGCTGAGCTTGTGTTTGTCAGTCTGTTTGTTTGTTTGAAGGACAGTGTGCTGTGGCTGGCAGTTGGAGGCTGTGAGCTTCAAAGGAAGGTCTGAAAGCTAGAAGCCTCTGGTAATTGGCTGAGCCTTAATCAGTGGGCGGGGCATTCACATAGGCCAGGGCTTTATAAAGCTGCGCACAAGCGACCAGAGGCTGCTAACAGGGAGTTTCGCAAGGGAGTGGGAAGGGAGCGGGGGTCCCTTGTCAGTTCTATCTGTGCCCCTTTATTCCCCTTAAAACCTATAAACCAAACTACATTCAAAACTTCTTGCTTTAAACAACCCTTTCATTAACTAGGAGACAATGCAGGCAGAAGCCCAGCAGCAGAGTGGGGGCTATCCAGTTTATTGCGCTGAGTGTAGCATGTATGATTACCTGCCCTGTGGGCGGGTGGCGTATGTGTGCATTTGGTGCAAGGAGCTCCTGGCCCTCAGAGACCATGTACGGACTTTGGAGGCCTGGGTGGTGGAACTGGAGGAGCTAAGAGAGGCAGAGAGGTATGTTGATGAGGCTTTCCGGGACACTGTAGAATTGTTCCACCTCCGGTCAGACAGCCCCTGCGCTGTTGAGGAGGATGAAAGGCCCAGGGAAGCAGAGCAGTCAATGGGAGCAGAGGGAAACCTTCCCATAGTTGGGACCCTCCTTCCAGATGGTGCTGGGGTTGCCTCTCGCACTGAGGTTACCTCTCCGGGGGAGGGAACTCCAGTTTCTAGGAAAAGGCAGGTGTCAGTAATGGGAGATTTGATCATTAGAAACGTAGCTAGCTGGGTTTGTGATGACCGGGAGAACCGTATGGTGACTTGCCTGCCTGGTGCGAAGGTTGCGGATCTCTCGAGGCATCTAGACAGACTTATGTGTAGTGCTGGGGAGGAGCCGGTGGTCGTGGTACATGTAGGTACCAATGACATAGGGAAGGGTAGGAGAGATGTCCTGGAAGGCAAATTTAGGCTGCTAGGGAAGAGACTGAAATCCAGGACCTCTATGGTGGCATTCTCAAAAATGCTCCCAGTTCCACGCACAGGGCCAGGTAGGCAGGCAGAGCTTCAGAGTCTCAATGCGTGGATGAGATGATGGTGTAGAGAGGAGGGGTTTACGTTCATTAGGAACTGGGGAAACTTTTGGAATGCGGGGAGCCTATACAGGAGAGATGGGCTCCACCTAAACCAAAGTGGAACCAGACTGCTGGCACTAAACATTAAAAAGGTTGTAGAGCAGTTTTTAAACTAGGAGATGGGGGAAAGCCGACTGCTGCAGAGGAGCATGTGGATCGGACACAGACTTCTCTTAGGGGAGAGTCTAATGATAGAGAATCTCCAGGTTATAGTCAGGAGCAGAGGACTGAAGAGGATAATGTAAGGGCCGGATCAGATGATAAACAGTCAAATAAAAAAGAATCTGACACATCAGAAAATGGCAGACAAATAAACAGGGACAAATTTTTAAAGTGCTTGTACACAAATGCTAGAAGTCTAAATAATAAGATGGGTGAACTAGAGTGCCTTGTGATAAAGGAGGATATGGATATAATAGGCATCACAGAAACCTGGTGGACTGAGACCAATCAATGGTACACAATCATTCCGGGGTACAAAGTATATCAGAAGGACAGAACAGGTCGTGCAGGGGGAGGAGTGGCACTATATGTGAAAGAAAATGTAGAATCAAATGAAGTAAAAATCTTAAGCGAATCCACATGTTCCATAGAATCTCTATGGATAGTACTTTCATGCTCTAATAAGAATATAACATTAGGGATCTATTATCGACCACCTGACCAGGACAGTAATAGTGATGATGAAATGCTAAGGGAAATTAGAGAGGCTATCAAAAGTAAGAACCCAATAATACTGGGGGATTTCAATTATCCCCATACAGACTGGGAACATTTCACTTCAGGACGAAATGCAGAGATAAAATTTCTCAATAATTTTAAATGACTGCTTCATGGAGCAGCTGGTACGGGAACCCACAAGGGGAGAGGCAACTCTAGATTTAATCCTGAGTGGAGCGCAGGAGCTGGTCCAAGAGGTAACTATAGCAGGACTGCTTGGAAATAGTGACCATAATACAATAGCATTCAACATCCCTGTGGTGGGAAGAACATCTCAACAGCCCAACACTGTTGCATTTAATTTCAAAAGGTGGAACTATGCAAAAATGAGGGGGTTAGTTAAACAGAAGTTAAAAGGTACAGTGACTAAAGTGAAATCCCTGCAAGCTGCATGGGCGCTTTTTAAAGACACCATAATAGAGGCCCAACTTCAATGTATACCCCAAATTAAGAAACACGGTAAAAGAACTAAAAAAGAGACACTGTGGCTTAACAACCATGTAAAAGAAGCAGTGAGAGATAAAAAGACTTCCTTTAAAAAGTGGAAGTCAAATCCTAGTGAGGCAAATAGAAAGGAGCACAAACACTGCCAAATTAAGTGCAAGAGTGTAATAAGAAAAGCCAAAGAGGAGTTTGAAGAACGACTAGCCAAAAACTCCAAAGGTAATAACAAAATGCTTTTTAAGTACATCAGAAGCAGGAAGCCTGCTAAACAACCAGTGGGGCCCCTTGATGATCAAAATACAAAAGGAGCGCTTAAAGATGATAAAGTCATTGTGGAGAAACTAAATGGATTCTTTGCTTCAGTCTTCACGGCTGAGGATGTTAGGAGATTCCCAAACCTGAGACGGCTTTTGTAACTGACAAATCTGAGGAACTGTCACAGATTGAAGTGTCACTAGAGGAGTGTAGTGAGGTGGCCTGGCTCCCGACGGCCCCTGAGAGAGAGGAACCAGAACAGCCACCTCAGTGGGCGGAGCCACCGCCGCCTGTTCCCGCCCCCCGGAAGTCAAGGGGCGGGACAGGAAGTATAAAAGCCCGGCCTCAACCCTCAGTTAGAGCCCAGCGGCCGTAGAGGACGGACGCTCCTGTTCAGGCTCCTGACTGGCCGAGCCTGCCCAGAGCCAGGTACCCGGACGCGGACGGACCCAGCCTCCCTCAAGCAAGGTACCCGGACGCGGACGGACCGAGCCTTCCTCGAGCCAGGTACCCCGAGGTGGACTGGCCGAGCCTGCCCCGAGCCCGGTACCCCGAGGAGCTGCCCGAGCATTCCTGTGACCCAAGTCCAGAGGAGCAGCCCGACTTAGACCGCTTTCAGCGCACCGAGGAGCCCATGGTATGGGACCCCGCTGCCGAGCCCAGCGACGAGCAGGTACCCGAGGAGGGGGAGATGGAATGCAGCCCGGGGGTAGCCGAACCCTGTCCGGCTGAGGGCACTGACGTGCCCATGTCAGTGTGTTGCGGCCAGGATCCCCACTGACTGCAGCGGATCCACGCCGCTGTTAGGGCCCCGGGCTGGGACACAGAGGAGTGGGTGGGCCTGTGTCCCCCCTGCCACCCCACTCACGGGTGGCAGCCTCCCCCTCCTACCAGCATTCAGGCAGAGAAGCCTGCACTTACCTGGGCTTCTTGAACTGCTGCCACAGCTCAGTTCCTGTTACAAGGCCCTGAGCCTTGAGCTATTGTTTGTTGCCCTGCCCTGACTGAGGGCCTGGGCCTCCTGAGACTGATGCCGCTGCTTAGCTCCTGCTACAAGGACCTGAGCCTTGGACTATTGTGTGTTGCCCCACCCTGACCTAGGGCTGGGGATTACTGAACTATTGTTATTACTCAGCTCCTGACGCAAGGACCTGAGCCCTGAACTGTTATTGATACTCAGCTCCTGCTATAAGGACCTGAGCCTTGAACTATTTTGTATTGCCCCGCCCTGATTAAGGGCCTGGGCTTCCTAAGACTATTATTGTTGCTCAGCTCCTGAGACAAGGACCTGAGCCCCTGGGACTATTGGTTGGTGCTCCACCCTGACCTAGGGCTGGGGCTTACTGACCATTGTTGCTCAGCCCTGCTGTGAGGAGCTGAGCTAGAACTGCTGTGTTGCTGCCCCGCCCTGACTGAGGGCTTGGGCTTAAACTAGTGACTTTGTGTGCTCAGCCCCTGCCTGAGGGTCTGAGCTAGAACTGCTGTGTTGTTGCCCCGCCCTGAGCTAGGGCTTGGGCTTTACAGACGTAGACTGCTGCTCAGCCCTGTAGTGGGATCTGAGCTCCCTGGATTCTGGTGTGCTGCCCCGCCCTGACCTAGGGCTTGGGGCTTACTGACTCTGTAATTGCTCAGCTCCGGCTGCCAGGACCGGAGCCTAGACCTAGTGTCTGCTGTCCCGCCCTGACTGAGGGCTGGGACTCATAGCAGGAACTGTGTGCCTTCTGTTCTGCCCCTGCTTGAGGGGCAGAACCCCAAAACCCTTCAGAACCCGGAGACTGATAGGGCCGTGTAGTGAGGCGGCCTGGCTCCCGACGGCCCCTGAGACGGCACGGCCCCTACCTCGGACTATTACAAGGAGGTTTGGAATTAATTGATAAACTCAACATTAACAAGTCACTGGGACCAGATGGCATTCACCCAAGAGTTCTGAAAGAACTCAAATGTGAGGTTGTGGAACTATTAACTAGGGTTTGTAACCTGTCCTTTAAATCAGCTTCGGTACCCAATGCCTGGAAGTTAGCTAATGTAACACCAATATTTAAAAAGGGCTCTAGAGGTGACCCTGGCAATTACAGACCGGTAAGTCTAACGTCGGTACCGGGCAAATTAGTCAAAACAATAGTTAAGAATAAAATTCTCAGACACACAGAAAAACAAACTGTTGAGCAATAGTCAACATGGTTTCTGTAAAGGGAAATCGTGTCTTACTAATCTATTAGAGTTCTTTCAAGAGGTCAACAAACATGTGGACAAGGGGGATCCAGTGGACATAGTGTACTTAGATTTCCAGAAAGCCTTTGACAAGGTCCCTCACCAAAGGCTCTTATGTAAATTAAGCTGTCATGGGATAAAAGGGAAGGTCCTTTCATGGACTGAGAACTGGTCAAAAGACAGGGAACAAAGGGTAGGAATTAATGGTAAATTCTCAGAATGGAGAGGGATAACTAGTGGTGTTCCCCAAAGGTCAATCCTAGGACCAATCCTATTCAATTTATTCATAAATGATCTGGAGAAAGGGGTAAACAGTGAGGTGGCAAAGTTTGCAGATGATACTAAACTACTCAAGATAGTTAAGACCAAAGCAGACTGTGAATAACTTCAAAAAGATCTCACAAAACTAAGTGATTGGGCAACAAAATGGCAAATGAAATTTAATGTGGACAAATGTAAAGTAATGCACATTGGAAAAAAATAACCCCAACTATACATACAATATGATGGGGACTAATTTAGCTACAACGAGTCAGGAAAAAGATCTTGGAGTCATCGTGGATAGTTCTCTGAAGATGTCCACGCAGTGTGCAGAGGCGGTCAAAAAAGCAAACAGGATGTTAGGAATCATTAAAAAGGGGATAGAGAATAAGACGGAGAATATATTATTGCCCTTATATAAATCCATGGTACGCCCACATCTCGAATACTGTGTACAGATGTGGTCTCCTCACCTCAAAAAAGATATTCTAGCACTAGAAAAGGTTCAGAAAAGGGCAACTAAAATGATTAGGGGTTTGGAGAGGGTCCCATATGAGGAAAGATTAAAGAGGCTAGGACTTGTCAGCTTGGAAAAGAGGAGACTAAGGGGGGATATAATAGAGGTATATAAAATCATGAGTGATGTGGAGAAAGTGGATAAGGAAAAGTTATTTACTTATTCTCATAATACAAGAACTAGGGGTCACCAAATGAAATTAATAGGAAGCAGGTTTAAAACAAATAAAAGGAAGTTCTTCTTCACACAACGCACAGTCAACTTGTGGAACTCCTTACCTGAGGAGGTTGGGAAGGCTAGGACTATAACAGCGTTTAAAAGAGAACTGGATAAATTCATGGTTAAGTCCATAAATGGCTATTAGCTAGGATGGGTAGGAATGATGTCCCTAGCCTCTGTTTGTCAGAGGGTGGAGATGGATGGCAGGAGAGAGATCACTTGATTATTGCCTGTTAGGTTCACTCCCTCAGGGGCACCTGGCATTGGCCACTGTTGGTAGACAGATACTGGGCTAGATGGACCTTTGGTCTGATCTGGTACGGCCGTTCTTATGTTCTTATGTTCTGTTCTGATAAGAACTTGACTGCAGAGAGACTGGGCCAAAGAGGACAGGGCCTCACAGACCCTGAGGAAATTCCAGCTTCAGCCTAAAAATCTGAATGAGAATGTTTCAGGGGTTGAGTTTAATGGATTCTCCCCCTTCAGAGACACTGTATTGCTGAGATGTATCCAACAGCCCCAGAGGCAGCAAACTGGAGAGCAAGGCATAAGCCCCAGGCACTGTGGGTCCCAACTCTAGCACAAGAACTTGACTGCAGAGGGACGGGGCCAAAGGAGACAGGGCCTCACAGGCCCTGAGGAAATTCCAGCTTCAGCCTATAAATCCGAATGAGAATTTTTCAGGAGTTGAGAGTAATGGATTCCCCCTCTCCCACTAGGAAAACAGACACACAAACAAACTCCTTACCCCAGGAGACAGAGAGTGGCTCTAACAGGCTTTCATGCTCCACGTGACATGAATAATGGGCTTTGATCTTGGGATCAATCTCCATTGCCACCCAGGTCTGGTAGGTCCCATCCCCACTGGGTAGGATGCCTTCAGAGTAGGTTTCATGCTGTCTGCTCTCCCCATTTCTCAGCCAGGTCACGGTGATGTCCCGGGGGTAGAACCCACTGACCTTACAGGAGAGGGTGGTGAGGCCGTCATGAGATGATCTGTCACTCACTCTAGCTGTTGGGTGCACTGGGAAAAAGAAGAAACTGAAGTTAGTTGTTTTCAAGCTTTACTCCAGGCAGCCTTTTCTAGAGCTTTGCAGCATGAAATTCTGAGACCCCAGCCGCGGGAGAGGATGAGAGTCCATGAGACGGAATCCCTCTGATGAGAGAGAACCACCATGTTAGAGGATTTCTGTGCCGAATTCACAGCATCAGCAACGGTGAACCCCCAATCCAGGTCCCTGACCAGATTCTGAGTGTGGAAACCAGAAGCCTTTGCTCCTAGCCACAGTGAAGCCTTTGCTTCACTGGAGCTTAGTGAAGCCTTAAAAGGCTTCACTAAGCTCCAGATATAGGTGTCACAGATGTCAGTCCTTAATCACACACTACATTTGTCCTCATCTCCTATCAGTCCCCGGATAAGAAAGAGTGAAGAATCTTGCCCTGGCCAGGGCTCAGAAAATGAATTATATAAACTAACCAATTAGAGATGGGAAAGACCACTAAACAAAAAAATGACACGTTTGAGGGGCAGTTTATAACCAAGCTAATAGCGGGGAGTTGTTTCCCCACCCATTCCCAGTGCAAGGTTAGCTGAACGGCCCCGTACCACCCCCGCCCCGCACCCCTGCTCCATTTTGGAACTGGGGCTGGGGAATGGAGATGTAACTTGTAATGACCTCCTGGGTGGGACTTGTCCCCCATCTTACCTTTCCTCTGTAGAGTCTCCTTCCCGAACTCTAGAGCATTCCTTAGCCAGGAAATACATGTCTCCTCAAGGAAGTGTGTCCATCCCTGGTTGTCATCTACTTCAGCATGCCATCTCCTCTTAGTGATCTGAGCCCCAATATCTGCTGCTACCCATGTCATGGTCTCCTTATCGAAGGTAAGAAAGTCTCGTCCGTCATATGAATCCTGGTAAAACCCGGAGATCACAGCCAAATATTGTCTGGATAATGTGAAACCCTGAAACACAGCTGAGGATCAGCGGCAGCCTCTCTCTGAAAATCTCACCAAGACCCCACTGCAGTTAGCCTAGTGGTGGTTCTCCTTGCTACTGGACCCTCCCTCCCCTGAGAAATGGGGATTCCACTCATGCTGTTGGGTCCTACACCCTCCCAGCTCCTTTCAGATGGGAACCCAAACCCGCAGGGTGTGCCCTCTCCATCTGTTGGGTCTTGTACACTAAAGACCCCCAAATGCAGAGTACCTCACTGCTGCTTGTTCTTGTATGCTCCCTGCAGGGGGTGCAAGGTGGCACAATCCCAAAGGGAGTACTCCAGATATTGCAGGGGTCTGTCCCCTCCAGCTCTCCTCTGCTCTCTGAGGATCCCCCCAGTTCTGGTAGTTAGGGTCATTCTGGAGAAGAGAGAGTGCAGAGGGTCTGTACCCCACTATTTCCTGCTCTGGTTGTATTAATTTTGCAGGGTCCTCAGGGTCACTTGGTCCCCCACCTCCTCCATTCACATCACCCCCATGTCCCTGTGGGGAGGGGGTACAGGTCTGTCCCCACACTAACCTCTGCTCTGGTTTAATGACCTCACAGAATCCCCAGGCTCACTCTGTTTCCCTGCCCCATCTCCCCATGCCCCCAACTCAATCTAGGAATGGCAAAGAACCAACTTCGGATGCTTGGCTCTTTTTCACATGGCCACTGTCTCAAGGTGATTCCCTGTAAGGATTAGGCCATTGACAGCCCTTAGTTCAGATGGCCACCATTTTCCAGGCTAATCTTCACAACAATGGCCCCCATCTCTCACACAACCAAGAGCAGAGAGGGATACGGGGGCGGGGGGATGTGGGGATGGGGACAGGAAGGCGAGTTTAGGGGACAGGGAGGGAGGCTGTGGTGAACAGAGAACACTGTGGGGATCATGAGGAAGACTGAAACGTGTGGGGAATGGATTAGACCCCTAGCCTGGCAAACAGGGCACAATGTGGGGGTACAAAAATAACCCACACAGGGTCCCAAATATTTTCACTACCACCCCTTGCATTAGATACATCAAGGTAAATGCCTAGATTTTCAGCAATGACCAGTGATTTTGGGTGCACAACTGAGACCTTTTAAAGGGGCCTGATGAGAAAGTGGGAGCATCTGGCCTCTGCATATCAGACACCCAAATATCACTAATCACATTTGGAAAAATGTAGGCCAAGGGATTAAAATACAATTTGGTGTCACAGCCATAGGACAGAGCCAAGCCCACTAAGCTGTGTCCCTGAACTATGTCCCAGGTTTGGACAAAAAACAGTTACTAACCTTCCTGTAATGGTTGTTCTTAGAGATGTGTTGCACACGTCCATTCCACGCAGGGCCGGCTCTAGTTTTTTTGCCACCCCAAGCAAAAAAATTTTTGGCTGCCCCCCACCCCAGCCCTGAACTCTCACTCCCACCCCACCAGTGCCCTCCCCCACCTGCCCCCCTGGCTGCCCCAGCCCTGGGCACTCTCTTCTCCCTCCGCACCCTCTGCCGCCCCAGCTCTGGGCTCCCCCCAACCAGTGCTGACTCCGCCTACTCCCCCCTCACCTCCAGCTCATCCAGCTCTGCCAGGGTCGGGATAAGCAGCAGGGATCCCAGGCCACGCCTCAGCCCAGGGTCCCTCCAGCCAGGGCTCCTGCCTCCAGGACCGGCCGGGACCCAGGAGGGCAGAGCTGGGGGACACCCGCAGCAGGGGACTGAAGAGCCGGGGCAGGGTAGCCCCAGAGGGAGCGGAGCCCCGGAGAGTGGGATGTGGGCCCCAAACCGCAGTGCTCCGCCCTCTATGGCCCGCTGATGCTTCTGGCCACCTTGCCGCAGTCCCTGGGCGGCTCGCACCACTTCGCCCAGCCCTGGCTGTGGCGTTAGGGGGCAGCCACCCTGCTGCACCTGCAGGAGGCTTTGTGCCCCCTGCGGGGCGTCCCCCAGCCTGTGTGTCCCCCACTCGGAGCCTGCCCAGCCCAGCCACAAGGTGCAGGCACTGCTCCCGCGCAGCGCGAACTGCCGCGGCCCCAGGGCGCCCTCCGCGCACGACGCGCTGCTGCTGCCAGGGCCAGCTCTAGTCTTTTGCCACCCGAAGCAAACAAAACAAAACAAAAACACAATGGCCAGAATGCCGCCCCTGAAAATGTGCCGCCCCAAGCACGTGCTTGGTTTCCTGGTGCCTAGAGCCGGCCCTGATTCCACGTTAGGTGTGCACGCCCTGCACACAGTCGCTGTACATTTTTCCCTCAGTGATACCCATCAGGCCAGCTCTAGCGCCCTCTGGTACCATGCGCTTATGTCACAGTGTGAGAGGACCGGTTGACCCTGCCCCTTCTCAGTTCCTTCTTGCCAGCAACTCTAACAGAGGAGGACGACAGTGGCTCGTAGAATCAACATGTGCAACATGTCTCAAAGAACAACAGTTACAGAAAGGTTAGAAACCATTTTTTCTTCTTCAAATGCTTGCACATATCCTTTCCACATTTGGTGACTCCCATGCAGTACCGTAAGAGGTGGGCTCAGAGTTCATGGGCACGTGGATTACAACACTGCCCAACCAAACCCAGTGCATGTCTAGCTTTCTGGATGATAGCGTAGTTGGAAGAAAAAGTATGTACTGATGTCCAGGTCACTACTCTGGAAATGTCCTGGATCGGACCTGGGCCATGAACATCACTGAGGAACCTTGTGCTCTCATTGAACAGTCTGTCAGGAAGGCAGGTGGTGGGATACCTGCCTGCTCGGAGCACATGTGAATGCACAATGTGATCCACAATGAAATTCTCTGAGCCTTTCACCCTGTCAGCTACTGCCACAAAGAACTGCGTTGATTTACAGATCAACTTTCTATATAAAACAATAGGGTGCACCTAACATCCAGAGTATGGAGATGTCATTCCTCCCTATTCTTGTCCAGCTTCGGGAAGAAAATGGGCAGGAAAATAGCCTGATTGCTATGAAGTGTGAGACTACCTTTGGGAGGAACATGGGGTGGGGGTGACATTGTACCTCGCCCTTAAAGAACACTGTATATGTAGATTTTGACATAAGTGTGCTCATCTCCAAGACCCTCCTGACTGAGGTAATTGCTACCAGAAAGGCGACCTTCCAGGAATGGTACAACAGAGGGCACAATGCCAGTGGCTCAAAGGGAGGCCCTGTGAGCTCTGACAGGACCAGGTTTAAGTCCCCCAGTGGGGTGGGTTCCCAGATTTGGGGGTAGAGCCTTTCAAAGCCTTTGAGGAAGTGAATGGACATTTCATGTGAAAAAACGGATCGACCACCCAGCATGGGGTAGAATGCGGAGACCGCGGCTGTGTGTGCCTTAACAGATGAAATCGCTAGACCTGGCTGTTTCCAGACTGTTCTGGAGTATCTGCTTCTGGAGTATCTGCTTTATCTGAGAGATGACTCAGTGGGTGAGAGGCAGGGGTGCTGGAGCAGGGGGAACGAGGAGCCATGGCCCTGCCACTTTAGCAGCAGGTGAGAGCAGGGAGGGGAGGGGGCGGAGCCTCAGGAGAAGAGGTGGAGCGGGGGGGGGGGCATCGGGGAAGAGGCAGAGTCACAGTTTCAGCACCGGTGGCCCCCCACTCACAGGGAGGTTCTGACACCCTGGTGATGGCCTTGCTGGGGAGACCAAATGGAGAAACGCTTCCACTTGGCCAGGTAAGTAACTCTGGTAGATGGTTTCCTACTGCCTAGCAAGACCTAACAGACCTGCTCCGAACAGGCCAGTTCTGCAGGTTTAACCGTGGAGCTGTCAGGCAGATGGAGCATTTGGCCGTGATCTTGTGAGATCAGGTCTGGAAGGGGAGGGAGCGGCACTGGAGTTGCTACTGACGGTCTAGATCTAAGCCAAACTAGTGGTGATGTGGCCAGGCTGAGGCTATGAGAATAACCTTCACCCTTGACCTTCAGCAAGACCTTGTGCACTAAAGGAATGGGGGGGGGGGAGGCGCAGAACAGGTGATTTCTCCAAGGGAGTAAGAAGGCATCCGGGAGCGAGCCCAGGTTGCAGTCACACAGACAGCAGAACTGCTGACATTTCCTGTTCTGTCTGGTTGTGAACAGGTCTACGAGGGGAGCACCCCACCACTGGAAAATGGTCCTTGCTATGTTAGGGCATAGGGACCATTCGCGGTGAGAATAGCTGATCTGCCAGCTCGTTCTGGGCTCCTGAAAGGTGAGAAGCTTCGAGGCGGATCGAGTGCTTTATGCAGAGCTCCCACAAGCAAATGGCCTCCTGACATGGGGGGGAGAAGAGCGGGCCGCTCTCTGCCTGCTGATGTAAAACATGGCTGCCATACTGTCTGTAAGAACTTATCCCCCCTCGCAAGCAAGGTGGTGCAACACCTGACATGCTAAGCAGATCGCCCTGAGCTCTCTGATGTTTATCTGTAGCAAGAGCTCCTGCTGGGACCATTGACATTGTGTCCTTAGGTGCCCAAGATGGGCAGGCACTGTGAGCACCGAGTCCAAATGATGGCAGTTTAGCCGGTACGCTGAGGCCAGCCAAGCCTGAGGGGGTCTGAGGTACAACCTTGCATACTGCACCATGTATGTGCACGCGGCCATGTTACCCAACAGCCTGAGGGGGCCTTGACCTGTGATGACACCGACTGGAATTGGGCTTCTGGGAGGAAGGCCCTGGCCTCGGTAGAATTGAGCACTGCTCCGATAAACTCTATCCTCTGAGCTGGGAGGAGCGTTGACTTCTGCTCATTTATCAGCAGGCCCAGTGCTTGAAAGGTTGGTTGGACGAGGTGGATGCTGGCAGCCACCTGGGATTGGACTGGCCCTTGACCAGCCAATCACTGAGATATGGATACACCTGCACCCCTCACCTTCTCAGAAAGGCTGCCACTATTACCAGGCATTCCATAAAGACCCATTTGGCTGGTGACAAGCTGAACGGGAGGATGATAAACTGGCAATGGGTCTGGTTCACAAAAATCCCAAGAAACCTTCTGCGGTCTTGGAAAATAGAGATGTGGAAATAGGCATCTTTCAAATTGAGGGCGGCGTCCCCGTCCCCTGGATCCAGGGAAGGAATGATGGAGGCCAGGGAGACCATGCGGAAGTTCAACCTTTTGAGGTAACAGCTGAGGCATTACAGATCTAAAATGGGTCAGAGACGCCCTTTGGCCTTCGGGATTAGGAAATAATGGGAGTAAAACCCATTCCCTCTTAAGTTCCAAGGCATCTCCTCCAGGGCTCCTCCACAGAGAAAGACTTGCACCTCCTGGGCTAAAAGTTACTCATGAGAAAGGTCGCTGAAGATGGACGGGGATGGGGTGTAGGACAGGGGCATGGAAATTAACTGAAGTGTATAACCCTCCTCCACCGTACTCAGCACCCAATAGTCTGAGGTGATAAGGGACCTTCTGAGCTGAAGAGGGAGAGATGGTCCAAAAACAATAGGGAAGCAGGATCTAGTATGGGAACTGGTATAATGCCCTTGGACGTCCCATCAATAGTTCTGCTTGGAGCCCCCTGAGTATGCGTGAGGGCCAGGCAGTGAGGCTGAGAGAGATATCTGCACCTATAACTTCTATTCTGGTTTTTGAACAGGTCCTGACAAGGTGGTGGGCCTGGGAAGCAGCCAGGCTGTTGGGGCTTGAAATGTTTCCTCAAAGCCACCGGGGCACGGAGATTCAAGGACTTGAGGGTGGCTGCAGAGGCCTTCAGGCTGCACAGTTTGGTATCTGTTTGCGCTGAGAAGAGCAAAGTCCCTTCAAATGGAAGGTCTTGAAGAGACTGCTGGACCTTTGTCCGTGGGCCAGAGGACTGAAGCCAGGAGCTCCTTTGCATGGCCACTAGTGACGCCATAGTCCCAGCCACCACATCCACTGTGTCAAGGATGGCTTGTGGGGAAGCCCTGACCACTGCCTTCCCTTCCACCACAGCAACAATCTCAGGCAGGAGATTGAGAGGCAGAGATATCTCTGATGGGGCCACTGAAGCCCAGATGTTGACCAGGGTGATGGAGGACTTTTTAACTACCTTACACTTCCAGCCCCAAGTTCGAGACCACCTTCTTCCATAACTTCTGGTGAGCCTTGAAGTGTCCTGGGGCAGCAAAACAGCCATCCTTGCCTCTTCTGGGGAGGGAGGAGGCAGCCTGCACCAGCATGGGATCTTCCTCGTCTCTTTCTGCTCTAACTGGATCCTGTAGCTCCAGGTTCAGAGAGTCGGTATCTGGTTCAGTATCGTAGCCCAGGTTGGGTACTGTTTGGTGTGACAGAGGAATCCTTCTCTCAGACACCACTGAGTAGGAGTGCGTAGATGGGGGGCCAGGCAGCGGAGGAAAACCCCAGGGATTCCAAAAAGGCCACTGCATCGCATGGCCATTGCTCACTAGGCCAGGCGCTTGGAGGAACCCCCACCCCGGAATCCACCACTGCATAGGACTGATTGGTGGGGTACTGGTACCAGTCCCTTGGCTGGATACAAGATTTAATCTTGTGGGGACCATGGTGGTGTGGTACCTGTCGGCTCCAAGAGATGGTGCTGAGGATCCAAGGATCGGTGCTGAGACAGGGAAGCCTTCTTTGACATAAGCAGAGACGATTTCCCTCTAGACAGTGCCTAAGGGCCTGGTACCAAACGGGAGCTCAGGGCAACATGCTCCCTTCTGATTTCCCACACTGTTGTTACACTGCGGCAATAGTGCTACTGGAAGTGCCGATAAGTCTCTGGCCACAACAAATGCCTCCGTAACCCTGCTGGCGCCTCACTGCCCCTCTGGTACTGGACTCAACAGAGCCTGTGAACAGGGCAGAGTCGATGGTATCGCCTGCAGAGCAGGGGCAGAGGAGTGGCCAGACACAGGTCACACTCCCCTGCGCTCCCCATGATTGTCCATTCTTAGAGATGGGAACCTCTCAGACAGCTGCTTCTTATGTTTCTTTCTTGGCCCTGGGCATAGGGAACGGTGCCGGGAGTCTCGTAAGGACTCTCTCTGCAGCAGCTCTTCATACCAACACTGAGGTACACGGTGCCAAGTTTGACTGGCTTGGTTCCGAAGAAGGTTTGAGCACCGCTTCCATCAGGAGGGACTTCAGCCTGGCCTCCCTGTCCTTTTTCATATGTGAACTGAACTGGTGGCAGAGCTGACAGCGATCCGCAATACAAGTCTCATCCAAGCAGTTTAGACAGATAGAGTGCAACTTGCTCAAAGGCATGGGCTTGCCAAAGGAGGCACTGCATTTGAAGCCCGGAGACCGAGGCATGCCCAATTTCAGGAGCAGAAGAAACTCTGCTAGGAGAGTCTACCTAACTATTTATACCAATCAACTAAAGTCAAAAAGTGAGAAAACAACTGAGGGGAAAAGGGATGGAGTAACGAGAGAACCACTGAGACTCTGGAGAGGTGCTGGGCGGCTGGTCACAGAACACGCAGACATCCCAAGCCAGGCACCCGAGAGGAGTGGGCTGGGACAGGCCTCCCCATCCACCCCTCTTCTCTTCCGTGCTGCACTCCACAGGGATGAGCGGGGTGGGGGCACCGATGGGGTCCCAGAGGGACCAGACCCCGAATTCCCCCATGTGCGTGTTGGGGGCAGACGCAGCTAGCGAGGGGAACACTGTTGGTGGCCAAAGTGCAGGACTCGGGACAGTCTCCGGCGAGCTGGCAGCCCCAGGACTGTGAGGGAGGGGTGAATGGGGGGAGGAGGGGGCAGGAGGGACAGAACAGCAGCTCCCCAGCGCAGGCTTAGGGGCCGGGGAGCAGAGCCCCTCTCTCAGCACTGGGGAGGCCGGTGCCCATGTGAGCAGGTCAGGCTGGACAGGCTCAGCAGCAGGGGACCAATGGGTGAGACTAGTCAGGAGAGGGTTAAACTAGCTACAGAGGGGGCGGGCTGGGGGGGGCAGACACTTGGCAACGCTCTGCCCTGTTGCTTAGTCCTGGGGCAGGGCCGCCAGGAACCCAGGTGTCCAGGGCAGGATGGGAATTAGTTCTCACTGCTGCTGTCACAGTGCTGGGAGCCAGGAGGGATTGGGGCAGAAGGGGGTGGGTGTTAGAACAAGGGGCTGGGGACACCCCTGGGTGAGGACCAACGTGACAGGCCAGTATCACTGACACGGGGAAATCAGGGATTGTCACTCGCCAGTCCCCTATCAGGAAGGGCAGAGCAATTACATCAGAGAGACCCTCCCCTGCCAGGGACAGTTCAGCAGTGCCAGGCACTGAACGCTTACGGATCATCACCGAGCTAGGTGAGACAGCACAACTGGGGGCCTGGCCAGGTGGCTACAGCCCCACACACTGGGGACCGAGCAGGAAGAACGGCTCTTTACACATCTATTGATAGTGTGCAGGGGAACCTGCCTGACCCCGGGGGCTCCAACCAGGGGACACGTGCTGGGGTTTGTGCTGCCAGGAGTGAGGAAGACCGGGAGTCTCTGCACCTTGCAGGGGCTGATTATCTAACTCACTCTCCAGCCCAAGTCAATGTCAGACCCTCACTCTGCGGAGTCCGACCTTCGATAATCTCACTCTGGAAACAAGACAAAGCGAACAATGGAGGCTCACCAGTGAGCAGCTTGTCCCCAGGGCTGGGGTGAATGCAGCACTGCCTGCTCCTGTGACTTTATTGTGCATCTCATGACAGCAGGTGATTTTATTAAATCCCCAGTTCCTGGATTCATGAGATTAGAGGAGAGTCTCAGCTCTTTTTTCTTACAGCAGTGACTTCTGGTCCTTCTAGGAGCAGGGAAATCCCTGGAAATGTGTCCCTGTAGTGGGGAGGCTCCTCCATTCCAATGTGCCCCAATCAGGCCACAGCTGGCTTGTATAAAAAGGCTGTGAGCCAGAGGCCCAAAAGGAGTCTTCCTCCAGGCTGGGAGAGAGCAGGGCCTGGCCTGCGGTAAGGGTACTGGGAGTGAAGCAGGGCTGGGGAGAGCTAGAGGAGCAGAGGAGCTCCAGGTTGGCAACTCCCCAGGCTGGAGGGCCTGGTCCAAGGCCCACAGAGGTACTGGAAGGCAGCAGGTCCGAACCCCCTCGCCTATGATGAGTGGCTTTTACACCACAGTCTGCCCCAGGGAGCGGGGGCTTGGTGATGACTGGCAGTACCCCACACTGAGGCAAGGTGCAGAGTATAGGGTTGGGGGTTCCCCAGAGAGAGGAGACCCAGAGGCAGAGTGTGGGGGTATTGCCGGTGGCAGCACCCCATATAAAAGGGCACCGGGTCTGGGAGGGACACGGGGTCGGAAACAAGCAGGACACCGGCCTGCAGAGGGCACTCTGGAGGCTGGACGAGCTAATTCCCTGAGACCACCAGCAGGAGGCGCCACAGGGGTGAGTCCCGCACCTTTACAGTCCCCTAAAGCAGTGGTCTCCAACCTTTTTCATCTGGCGGGCACGAGACAACGAGCCAGGGAGCACCGTGGTGGCGGATGAGCATCCGCTGAAATTCCACCAAACGGCAATGTCAATAGGCATCACCGCCGAAATGCCGCCAACAAACTGCGTCATCCAGCGGCGTCGCTGCTGAAATATCACCAAAAATCGGAGGCATTTCAGTGGCGATGCCTCTGGATGACGCAGCTTGTTGGTGGCATTTTGGCAGATTCTTGCCAGTACACAGGTGCACTTAGACGCCCCGGCGGGCACCATGGCGCCCGCGGGCCCTGCGTTGGGGACCCCTGCCCTAAAGGCTCAAACCAGAGGGAAAATAAAAATAAACTCCAGTATTATTCCCAAAATACTCCCAACATTAAAGCAAACTCAGGATTTTGGGGCCCGACTCATGTCTGAACACTTGGGGCTGTCGATACTGGGATTCCCCATCACTCAGTGTCTGGGAATTGAGACAAGACATCTCAGAGCCCTGTTCTAGCTATAGGGTCCGACAGTGTCGCTGTTGTAGCCGGGAGGCACAAACCCCTCCGTGCAGGAATTACTGGGTGCGATTCTCTGGCCTGGGTCACCAGGAGGTCAGACAAGCCGGGTCTGATGGGAACTTCTGGCTTTCGCAACTCTGCCAGGGAAACAACCACACACAAGGGGCGGAGGGTCCCCCGAAGGGCAGCAGAGGCAGCTGCAAGTGGGACTGGGAGCAGAAATCTGGGGTGTCTGGGGAGGGGACAATATGAGAGTCCCACTTCGGAGGGTGTCAAAAAATGTCTTTCACATGGACCCTCCATCCTGCAGCCCCTTCCCCCGCCCCATGTCCGTTTGTCCCCCACATTCACACTGACTGACTCCAGCGAGAAAATGCCCCTTCAGGCTCTGTCCCCTCCCCCAATCCCCAACACACATCCCGGTGTCCCATCACCCTGTTTACATCAACCACGTGTTCCCCCCAAAGTCCCTGCATCCCTAGGTCAGGTCGTGTCCTTCACTCACCCTTGCTCTGGTTGTAGAGCTGACTCAGGGTGTTCAGACTGGCTTTGTACCATTTCTGGTAGCGCTGTGCCCACCAGGTCCTCTCCTCCCAGAACTCCGGGCCCTCCTTCCGCGCCATCCACACTGGGCGAGGCTCTGCCTTCTGCATCCCGCTGGTGTAAACGTAGTTGACCTGATCGTCCACATACACAATACGTCTGTACCAGGGCAGCCCCGAGCCGGGCTCCGACACCACCGTGTCCAATACGCGCCTGGAGTGCAGGCCTGGGAGGGTGGGGGAAAGATAGGGGGCGGAGGGAGTCAGACCCAACCAGGGAGCCCTTGGCAATATGCGAGAGGTGGCGCCAGCCCTCAGGAGCGCTCCTGTGGGAGCAAGACCTGGGAAACAGCTCACAGACTGTAAAACTTGAGACAAAGTGGGGCAATGACTTGCCCAAGGCCAGGCAGTGAGAAAGGGAGGCAGGGCTGGAGGAGGAGTGAGGAGGAGAAGGGGTGAGGAGGTACAGAGGGACTGGAGCATGTGTGAGGAGTAGGGGAGCATATGGGGAGAGTGTATTGGGGGTACAGGGGAGTGTGAGGAAGGAAAAGGGGCAGAGCGGGAGTGCGCTGTGGGGAAAAGGAAAGGGGTGTTATGGGAGAGGGTGGGGCAGGAGGACCGGGGGACAGGAGATGCAGGAGCTGAAGCTGGGGAAGGCAAGGTGGGCAGAGGGATGTGTCCAAGCTACAGGTGGGAGCCAGGACACCAGCTGTGCACACATTTTACTATAATTTATTCAGAACATAAGAACGGCCATACTGGGTCAGACCAAAGGTCCGTCCAGCCCAGTGTCCTGTCTTCCGACAGTGGCCAGTGCCAGGTGCCCCGGAGGGAATGAACAGAACAGGTAACCATCAAGTGATCCATCCCCTGTCGCCCATTCCCAGCTTCTGGCAAACAGAGGCTAGGGACACCATCCCTGCCCCATCCTGTCTAATAGCCACTGATGGACTTATCCTCCATGAACTTAACTAGTTCTTTTTTGAATCATGTTATAGTCTTGACCTTCACAACATCTTCTGGCAAGGAGTTCCACTGGTTGACTGTGTATTGTGTGAAGAAATACTTCCTTTTGTCTGTTTTAGACCTGCTGACTATTAATTTCCTTGGGAGACCCATAGTTCTTGTGTTACATGAAGGGGTAAATAACACTTTGGTATTCACTTTCTCCATATCAGTCATGATTAAGACTATGATTTTTGTGAAGAATATTTTTAGTATAAGACCTGGGCAGATCACGGGCAACAAAGAAAGGTCACAGGCTTCCATGAGCTTATCTGTGACTTTTACTAAAAATATCCATGGCAAAATTGGGAGCTCAGCTGCGTGACCTACACACCACCCGCTGGGGCTAGGCAACTGCGGGCCACTCAGAGCTCCGGGATCCCCCTGCCACTCACGGCAACTGGGAGCAGTTGGTCCCTGCACAGCCCACAGAGGCCCCACCACCAATCCTGGCTGCTACAGGTGGCAGGGGGACCCCACAGCTTCGGCCGCCACATTCTGAAGTCATGGAGTTTGCTGGAAGTCACAGATTCCGTGACTTCCATGAACTCTGAAAAAAAACAAAGCCTTAGTTTTGATTTTATAGACTTTCATCATATCCCCCTTAGTCGTCTCTTTTCCAAGCTGAAATGTTCGAGTGTTATTAATCTCTTTTCATGTAGCAGCCATTCCATACCCCTAATCATTTTTGTTCCCCTTTTCTGTACCTTTTCCAATTCCAATATATCCTTTTTCCAATAAAATGACTACATCTGCACACAGTATTCAAGATGTGGCAATATGATATTTTCTGTCTTATTATCAATCCCTTTCATAATGATTCCCAACATTCAGTTAGCTTGTTTGATGGCCACTGCGCATTGAAAAAACGAGGAGCCCTGTGGCACCTTGAAGACTAATGCATTTATTTGAACATAAGCTTTCGTGTCTGCATCTGATGAAGTGGGTTCCAGCCCACGAAAGCTTATGCCCAAATAAAGTTGTTAGTCTTAAGGTACTACAGGACTCCTCGTTTTTGCTGAAACAAACTAACACGGATACCCCTCTGAAACTGCACACTGAGTGCATGTTTTCAGAGAACTATCTATAATGACTCCAAGATCTCTCTTGAGTGGTAACAGCTAATTTAGACCCCATCACTTTATATGTATAGCTGGGATTATGTTTTCCAATGTGCATTACTTTGGGTTTATCCACACTGAATTTCACATACCATTCTGTTGCCCAGTCACCCAGTTTTGTAAGATCACAGAATCATAGAAAATTAGGGTTGGAAGGACCCTCAGGAGGTCATCTAGTCCAATCCCCTGCTCAAAGCAGGACCAAACCCAACTAAATCATCCCAGCCAGGGATTTGTCAAGATGGGCTTAAAAATCTCTAAGAAAGGAGATTCTACCAGCCCCCAAGGTAACCCATTCCAGTGCTTCACCACCCTCCTAGTGATGTTTCCTAATATTCAATCTAGCCCTTCCCCACCGCAACTTGAGACCGTTGCTACTTGTTCTGTCATCTGCCACCACTGAGAACAGTCGAGCATCCTCTTTGGAACCCCACTTCAGGTAGTTGGGGCTGCTATAAAATCCTGCCTCACTCGCCTCTTCTGCAGACTAAATAATCCCAGTTCCCTCAGCCTCTCCTCAGAAGTCATGTGCCTCCACCCCCTAATCATTTTCGTTGCCCTCCACCGGAGTCTTTCCAATTTGTGCACATCCTTTCGGGGGGAGGGGTAGAACTGGACGCAATACTCCAGATGTGGCCTCACCAGAGCCGAATAAAGGGGAATGATCACGTCCCTCAATCTGCTGGCAATGCCCCTACGTATACAGCCCAATATGCTGTTAGCCTCCTCGTCAACAAGGGCACACTGCTGACTCATACCCAGCCTCTAGTCCACTGTAATCCCCTTTGTAACTCTTCACAGTCTGCTTTGGACTTGGCTTATTCATGCTGTGGCTGCACCCCAGGTCCCCTGTAGGATTCGGGCCCCGTAGTGCCAGTCACTGCACAGGCCCTGCCTCACAGAGTTCACAGGCTGATCTCCCGTCCCCACAGATCCACAGGCAGGATCAGGGCCAAAGGGGATGGGGAAGGACAACAGCTCCCAAAGGGCCTGATGATGCAGAGACTGAACCCCTGATCCCTTCACCCATGTGAGCATCTCACTGACGTCAGACACGGCTAAGGGGAGTTACACACGTCTGGGGGGTCAGGACCTGGAAGGGGAGGAGGGGTCAGGCTGACGCAGGATGGTGACATATTTGGTCCTGTTAGTTCCTCAGTGTCTATAAGGGTTATTTAGTCTCAGATTCTGCAGACTTGCAGTGTGGACCCTCACTCACTCACACAGCCCTCCTGGCGCCTTCCCTCACCTCAGTAACGTGACACGCAGCATTTGCAGGATTGGGGCCTTGTTCCCTAGTTCCTAATGGCCAGTTACAGACCAGAGACCCCCGTGCTGGGCGCTGGACACACACAACAGGCACAGCCCTGCCCTGGCTTATGTATGAGCTGAAGAACAGATGGATCTAATGGGGGCAGAGCTCTCCCCTTTTCTTCCCCTCAGCTCCACCAGCTCCCGAACGTCCTGCGTCCCTCCTGCCAGCACCAGCCACTGTCCATTTCACTCCCCTTCAGTCACAATCTCACGGCCTGATCCGGCGAGCAGGGCTGCTGATGCTGCTCCTCCCTGGCTAACTAATTAAAGAGTCGGTGGAGCAGAGGGCCTGGACCCGGGGTCTCCACCTCCCGGGTGAAGGCTCCAACCACCCGGCTACAGAGCCTCTGTCACGCCCCTGCTCTCTGGCCCAGTTCTAGTTCTCCCCAGTGGAACAGCTCCCACAGGAGCGATGGAGGGGGCCCCACAGCAGAGTGCTCCACAGCCAGGGGCGGCTCTAGACCCCAGCGCACCAAGCAGGTGCTTGGGGTGGCCGTTTCCCGGGGGGGGGCGGCATTTGGCTCCGGTTGAGCTCCCGCAGTCATGCCTGCGGCAGGTCCACCGGAGCCCGGAACGAGCGGACCTGCCGCAGGCATGACTGCGGCGGGTCCCGTCTTCCCGCGGCTCTGGTTGAGCTCCCGCAGGCATGACTGCGGCAGGTCCGCTGGTCCCGGGCTCCGGTGCTCAACCGGCAGGAGCTCAACCGGAGCCGCGGGAAGAGGGGACCCGCCGCGGGACCGGGGAAGGGCGGCGCAGCGCTCCGCGCTGCTTGGGGCAGCGTGATTTGTAGAGCCGCCCCTGTCCACAGCTCAGGGACTAGGACACCCTGGGAGGTGGCAGAGTCCTGCTCAAATCCAGTCTCCCCCGCAGGCAGAGGGGGCCTGGAACCAGGAGTCTCCCTCACCCCAGGTGATGCCCAAACCACTCAGCTCCTCCCACACTGTTGTGTGAGCTCCTGTGCGGGTCCGATCCAGCAAGCGGCCTGAGCACACCCACCGCATCGGGCCCTCAGACGAGTTAGGTGGAGGACACCTGTCGTCCCTCGGTCCATGCATCGCTCTGGGGCTCAGGCATCCAGGCACCTGGCGGGAAACTGTGGGGTGCAGGCCCAAAGGCAGGAACACAGATCCCGAGAGACCTGTTACTGCACAAACAAAGGTGCCAAGTGAGTTCAGGCACCTACAGGGCTCAGCAGCAGCCACAGGGCCTGATTCTGGGATTTAGGCACCTTCACCCCTTTAAGTCTCTAGCCCTTGGACACTGCAGCGATGGGAGCAACAGGGACACTATGGATCAGAGTCTGATCCCGCTCCTGCCTCTCAGAGACCTGGCTCCCTCCCTCTGACACTCCCCAGACCACTTGCCTGCTCCTTCCAGCCCCTCCCTCAATCTCTTCTTTTGTACAGCCCTGCATCTAACTTCTCTCCTTTCTTCTCTCCATGCTGCTGTCGTCTGCCATCCACCTCACTCCTCCCCTCAGTCACCCTCTCTGACCCCAACCCCAGCTCTCCCTTCATTTCTGCAGCTTCCCACACTCGTCCTCGGTAACTTTAGCTTCCAAGGCAATGGCCCATCCGACCCTCTGCTCCCATCTCCTCACTCTCCCCTCTGCATTCACCCAGCCGCCCTGGGTCAGTTCCCCCACTCTCCAAAAGGGCCACGCACTGGACTTGAGTTCACCAAGCCCTGTTCTCTGAGCTCTCTGGTGCGAATTCCCTCTCTCCAACCATCACCCATTTTTTCCTCAGTATCAGCCACCAATCACCTCTCCCCATGATTTGTAAGGTGTGTGCCTCAGTTTCCCCTATGAGCTGCATGGTTAAAGAGGGTGAGGAAAAGGTTGTTTACTCTGCAGAGATCCAGGTGTGACTGACGCCTGGCTGTCTGGGGTCTGGGCCCCATGCCGATGGGGACTGCCCGGACATTCGGAACCTAGCAACTAGTGAGACCCATCCTCTGCAGGAAGCCTGGTTGTGACCAGCTGGAAAACAAAGGGCTGAGGAGGAGGCCAGGTGACAGTGTTTGCCAAGAACAAAGGACGGGGCAGGCGGGGGCCCTTGGGGTTAAGTGTGGGCTTTTGGAAGGAGGAGAAGCATCTGGACTGGGACTAGAGAGAGAGCTCTGGGTTCTGGACTGACCCAGGTCTTTGCTGTAACTTTCCATTCTCTACGTTAACTAAAGATTTTCTACACTGTGTTCCAGACACCCAGCAAACCCTCCTGTTTGTACAGCGCTGGCTGAGAGTCACCCCCGAGTCCGGAAGTCGGGAGCACATTGTCCCCTTTGGGGGTGCAGGTCTCTGGTTCTGGTGGAGTCACTGAGGGGAGCTCATGGCAGGAAGTGGGGTGCTGAAGGCTCGGAAGTTCTGTCCCAGGAGGAGGTGGAGCCAAGCGGCTCACTCCAATGAGAGAGTGTGACCCTAAGGGGGTTAGAGCACTAGTCGGTCAGGTGGATTCCTGACAATGAAACGTGACCTTCCCTTTCCTCTCCCCTGGCCTTCCATTCCCCTCCTTCAATTCCCACCTCCCTCTCCTTCACAGATGCCGACATTTCTCATTTGCTCTTCTCCTAAACCTTCCACTCACCCCACCCCATCTCCTGATCTCCCTCACACCCACTCTCCTCCCTCCCTCCCTCTTTAACCTCTCACTCTCCTCTGGCTCTTTCCCCTCACAACACAAATACACATTAGAGTCTTCCATCAGAAAGACCTTTGACTCCATTTGCCTCCCCAGCTACCGCCCCTTCTCCCCTTCATCTCTCAGCTCATTGAATGTGCCTCTGCAATTGCTGCCTGGAGTTCCTGTCCTCCGGTTCCATCCTAGACCCTCCCCATCCCAGCTTCCACGCCTTGCGCTCCACAGACATTGCTCCTGCCAAAGTCTGTAATGCCTTTTCCTAGCTAGCACTCAGACTCAGCGCTCCATCCTCACCCTCCTTGGTTTGCCAGCCGCCTCTGGCACCATTCACCACTCTTCTTAAACTCTTGTCCTCCTTGGCTTAACTCTGTCCCCACTGACCTCTCTAATCACTCCTTCACCATGTCCATCAGAGGATCTTCCTCATCCCCCCTCCAGCCCTCTGTGGGATTCTGTCCCCACCAGGACTCTGTCCTTGGTCCCCTTCTCTTCTCCCCTACACCTTATCTCTGGGCAAAGTCATCTGCAAACACAAATTCAACTACCATCTCCACGCTGATGACTCACAGATCTACCTATCCACTCCAAACTTGTCTCTTTCTGCTCAAACTACAATCTTGGCCTGTCTCTCTGACGGCTCCTTGTGGTTGTCTCGTCATCAGCTCAAGCTCCATGTGGTTAAAACAGAGTTCCCAATCTTCCCCCCAAGACCTCCCTGCTACCTCCTTTGTCAGTCACTGTGGACAACGCCACCATCCTGCCTGTCACTCAGGACCGTAACCTTGGTGTCATCTTTGACTCGGATCTCTCTCTCTAGGTCCTCACATCCAGGCAGGGACATCCCCAGCTATTCTGGGGCCCTGTGCAGCCCCCCCCCCGGGGGGGGGCAGGCCTCTGCATGGGGAGGAAGCGGGGCGGGGGGGCTAGACCCAGGCCTCTGCGGGGGGAGCCAGCCTCCAAGGGGGGACTAGCTTGGGGGGCAGGGGGGGAACCAGCCCCCCAGCACTCACCGGCAGCGTGGCTGGGGCCAAGTCACTGCACCTCCCACCGCCGCTGAGTGCAGAACTCAGGGGAGTGGGGGCAGGGCTGGGGTGGAGCAGGGGCGGGAAGGGGCAGGGCTGAGGCTGGAGCAGCACGAAGCTGCGCAAGGCACCAGGAAATGTGGTGCCCTACGCAGCTGCGTACTTTGCATATGGGTAAGGACGGCCCTGCATCCAGGTTATGTCTAAATCCTGCCGACTCTTTCTGCAGAACCTCTCTAAGATGTGGCCTTTCCTGTCCACCCCCACAGCTAAAACTCTGCTCCAGGCTCTCGGCATCTCGTGTCTCGACTGCTGCAACATCCTTTTCTCTGGCCTTGACAAACGCAGGCTCATCCCGCTTAGATCCATTCAGAAGATGCTGAAAAGATCATTTCCTAGCCCACCCCCTAGTGCGAGTGCAGTTCTCTCGGTACAGCCGTGCTATACACCAGTGTAGCTTATTGCTGTGAATGTAGGGGAACAATCTGTATGAGTATAACCAGGGCTTAAATTCAGCAGGAGCTGTCCAAAGCGGAGCACAGGTAAATATTTTCTGACCTTGACTCCAGCCTGATGCTGTTGAATGGGGGGACAGAGAGGGAACTTTGGGGCATTCCAGGAAATACTCGATGGCAATTTAAGCCTTGAGTATAACTGTGTCCACACTAAGGCTATGTCTGCACTGCACTTTAGTTGGTAAATTTTTTGACACACAGGGTGTTAAAAAAAACACCCTGACCAACAAAAGTGTTACCAATGAAAAGTGCCGGTGCGGACAGCGCTTTGTCGACACAACTATCACCCCTCGTTGGGGGTGGTTTTATTTTGTCAGCGGGGGTCTCTCTCCTGCCGACAAAGAGCGGCTACACTGAGTGCTTGTAGCTGTCAGGTGAGCAGTGGAGACGTAGCCCCAGTGGTGATTTAGGCTAAGTCTACACTAGACAGTTTGAAGTGCTGCCGCAGGAGCGCTCCCACGGCCGTGCTTTGACCTGACAGTGTGGGTACCCGCGAGCACGGGGGAGAGAGCTCTCCCAGCGCTCCTGGTAAACCAGATCAACGAGGGGAGTAGCTCCAAGTGCTGGGAGCCTGGCTACACTGGCGCTTTACAGCACTGAAACGTGCTGCGCTCAGGGGGGTGATTTTTCTGACCTTTCGCGCCTTTGCTATCCTTTGGGAAGCAACAGAAATGGACACCCTATTTCCCCCTTCTCAGGTCACCTGTAATGTACTGAAAAATGTACTCAGGGGGGTGAAAAATCAGGGGGATTTTTCACCCCCCTGAGCCAGCAAGTTACTGTGCTGTGAACTGCCAGTGTAGACAAGCCCTTCGCTATCATGGTTTCAAACTGTGTAAAAGTGCTACAAACACTTCATGTAGACCAGCCCTAAAAAGTTTATTCCACCTGTTTAAACTTCATTGTTAACACCTTGGCCTTCTCTACTCACAAATTCACACCAGTTTAAATTAAGATGTGAGTTAAACTGGTTTAGTTAAACCAGTGCAAGAGGCTCTATGGACACTTCTTTTCCAGTTTAAGAATGACTTTTTTCTGTTTACCTTAAGTCGGTTAGGCCTTGTCCACATGGAGAGTTGCACCAGTGTAACTAAACACAAGTGATTCGGCTAAACTGTACAAAGCCCCACGTGGACATTTGTATTCCGATGTAAGAGAAGTTTTTTTTTCAGTTCAGGTTAAGATGCTGGGAACCAGTTTAAGCTAAACTGAAAAAAGGCCATGGTTATGCCAAAATAAGAGGGTCCACAAGGGGGTTTGCACTCATTTAACTAAACAGGTTTAATTAAACCAGAGCAAATTTGTGTGTAGCAAAGGCCTATTTAAATCAAGCACCTGCCGAGCAGAAGAAAGAAAAGCTGTCCTTGGTAAAGACTCAACACCCCGGGCCCTTCATTTGAGGACTGAGAATTCCCACTGCAAGTGTCCGATATTCCAAGGAGACCTCCAGCAAAACAGGGCAAACAAGGAGGGGAAAAAACCCTTTCGGGCCTTTGCTATCCCTTAGGAAGCAACAGAAATAGACACCCTATTTCCCCCTTCTCAGGTCACCTGTAATGTACTGAGCACAGAGGATTTTTCTTTCAACAAAGGCCCAGCCAGGCACCGACGGGAGCTGGTGCTGGATGTAACGCATTAAAAAAGCCAAACCAGCCAGTGAGAATGTAAATTTGGCCCAGACCCTCTCTGATCATCATCAACATCCTTCTCTGCCCACACACACACACTGCAGGCCCCAGGCCAAAGCTCTGCACCACTGGAGTTACACCGGGACTGGAAGTGAACCCCTGAGATGGGGGCCTCCCGTCTCGTTGCTGCAGGGATAACCCGACACATGCACCCCCCTCACTTCCCTGCTTTCGTTCCTGGCCCCCCTGACTCAACCCCGCAGGACCAGGCTGCACTGGTCCTAACCCTGTTTACCTCAAACCAAGCCTGTTACTGAGGTGATGTGAGGGCAACAATGTGCCTGAGACCACTTCACACAAACCCCCCAGGCCAACCCACAGCCTCACGCAGCTGGATAAGGGCTGCTGAGCTCCCTGGGGCCTGAGCTGCTGCCGCAGGGAGAACTCTGGGCCAAGATTGGGGCCATGGAAGATTCAAGTCCATGCTAGGAAATGCAGGATGTGCCTGTGCCTGCCCCTCCCCACCTTACTGGCACCTGAAGCTCTTTATCCGGCAGTCACAGGAGATCCCAACAGCACAAACAGCAGTTGTACCAGGCTCTGCAACGGGAGCTCGCACCCAAACCGAGACCTGATTAATGCAAAGATCCTGGGGCTCTAACCTCTCCCCTTGCCCTGGATGCACTGCCAGAGACTGGACACATCCCCTCCCTAAGCTGACACCTCGAATTAGACTTGCCTCCATTACAGACACGTCCCATTGTTAGGTAAAAAGCAAGTCCTTACTCACCTCTCCAGCACCCGAGTTTGTGCGGAGTTGGTATGGGGCTCACAAATCTGTCAGAGACCAGACAATTCATTGATCAACGGGCTCACACCATCCTTAGCTTACAGAAAAGCTTCGGAGTAAGTGTGGCAAGTTTATTAGGGGTGAGCATCAATGTTTATACACAGAAGTAAACAAAGTGATTAACAGATCATAATGGTCATGCATAATCAATCAAGATTCTACAGGATAAAACAGGTTAAAATGTAAATTGGAGAAGACATAAGAGGAGATGACTACTTATGGCTACTTATTGGGAGGGGAAGGGTCATGAGTAGTTCGCAGGTCAAAACTTTTGATTAAAAGTTTCAGACAGAGACATGTAGTCTGAGTTAAGTTTCAGTTCATAAAGAGTTCAGACTCAACACCATCACTGACCCTGGGGTCACTGGACTGGTGCTGACAGAGCCCAGCTGTATGTAGCCAAGGACAAGCCACACTCAGGAGTTCCAGGCACTGGGGTGAAACCCTCCATGAAGAACCTTCTGGGAGCCATTAAAGGTCAGAGATCCAAGAACCCTTTTCCCTTCAGTTAACCCTGGTCTATGGTGGGGGGGGGGGGGAGGGTAATTTACTCCCTATCACTAACCTTCAGCAAAACAGGAATTGGGTCTGAAAGCCCCACACTGCCCTGAGGCGCTGGGAATGAAACAGCCTGGGAAGCGCCTGGAACCAGGGATTTCCCTGCAGCTTGGGACCCTCACGGGGCTGCGAGGGGCTTGTCAGTGTGTGCAGCACCCACAGGTGCTGGCCCCACGGTGCCGCACCCCCTGGCTGGGAGTGGCTGGCATTAGATTAAGGGGCTACAGGTCAGTGGCGCTCAGCACCCCCCACACACACACATTGTCCCAGCAGCGCCCCTGACAGCACCTGGCACAAGGGGGCCGGGACCCCCCCAGTCACTATAGCGACGTCGCTGTTCCCTGTCAGTGACCGCTCAGTGCTGGGGGAGCGCGGTGTGGTTATCCCGACACCTGTGAACGCAGAGCCCAGAACTGCCCCCCCCGACACCCAGCTCCCCCTCCTGCACCCCCGGCCCGGCTCCCCCGACACCCAGCTCCCCCGCACCTCCCGGCCCGGCTGCACCCCGACACCCAGCTCCCCCTCCCGCACCCCCGGCCCGGCTGATCCCCGGCCCGGCTGCCCCGACACCCAGCTCCCCCTCCCGCACCTCCCGGCCCGGCTGCCCCCGACACCCAGCTCCCCTCCCGCACCCTCTGGCCCAGCTGCACCCCGGCACCCAGCTCCCCCCTCCCGCACCCCGGACCGGCTCCCCGACACCCAGCGCCCCCTCCCGCACCCCCGGACCGGCTGCCCCTCCCGCCCCCGGGTCTCCCCCGGCCCGGGGTCTCCCCTGATACTCACGGGAGTGGCCCCCACAGGGCTACAGCCCCCAGCAGCAGCGCCAGGCCCAGCGCCGCCCCGCAGCGCGGCAGGACTCGGCCCATGGACCCGCTCCCGGCCCGGCCCCGGGAACCTCGCTGCGCTGCCGGCGCCCGAGACCCCGCTACCGGCCGCGGAACCTCTGCGCTGCGGGGATTGGCTGAGAGGGGAACATCCCACCAATAGCGACGCACAGACCCGCGCTCGTCACCGGTCGCTGGGCAGAACCGGCCGGGCAGGCGGGGGTGAAGGGGAAGCGAAAGTCGGGGGGGGGGATATGGGTTATTTCCCTTTGTGTTAAGATCCAAGGAAGTTGGGATCTGTGTTCCCCAGGGAAAGTTTGGGGGAACAGGGAGTGTGCTAGACACTGGAATCTCTAGCTGGTGGTAGCTTTACCAGATCTAAACTAGGATTTAAGTTTAGAGGAGCCCATGCAGGTCCCCATCTTGTGAACGCTAAAGTTCAAAGTGGGGAATAAACCTATGACATGGTTATGGGGGATAATCAGCTACCCATGAGTTCCCAGTGGCCAAAGGAGCAAATGTGACTCTTGGAGCCATACAAAGAGCAGAATCTCAAGTAGAAATAGAGAGGTTCCATATTTGTGTACTGAGCACTGGTGCAACCACTCCTGGAAAATTGTGTCCTCTTCTGGTGTCCACAGTTTGAGACAGATGCTGATACATTGGACAGGGTTCACAGAAGAGCCACATGAATGATGAAAGGATTAGAAAACACTCCTTGTGCTGACTGAGTACAGGAGCTCAATCAAAGAGAAGGTTAAGCGGTGAGCCTAAGGGAAGAAATATTTACTAATGAGCTCTTCACTTTAGCAGATAAAGGTTAAGAGCAGACAATGGCTGAAAGTTGAAGCCTAGACCAATTCACACTAGAAATAAAGCGAGCATTTTTAACGTCAGGGTTTGGAGCCATTCACCGAGGGTTGTGCTGGATCCTCCACAACTGGCCTTTTTTTAAAAAAAATCAAGATTGTGTGATTTTCTAAAAAATCCGCTCTAATTCCTATGGGAATTATTTTCAGGGAAATTCAATGGCCGCTGTTAAACAGAAAGTCAGACCAGAGTGGTTCCTTTTGGCCTTGGAATTTATGAATCTGTGACTCGCTGCGGGTATTTGAAATTTGTCCCTTTGGGCTTCCCTCTTCCTCCTCTCCTCTTGTCTCGTCTTCTCTTTTCTCTTATTCCATTTCTTCCTGCTGATCTTCTTCCTGGGATCATGTAATGAAAGTCTGCATCATCATGGAAATGCACAAGAGGACTGAAATAAGGGTGCCAGGGCAACACTTATTTGGACATTTGCTAACAAGAGAACGTAAAATTTCGTAACCTTGTAATCGTTTTTGAAAATCTTGACTTTGTATTTCCTAATTTTTTTATGGTTTATTTTATTGATGAAAGCAAACTTAAGTAACGTTAAATGAAGGGTTTTTTGGTTTGTTAATTTCCTTTTTTTTAAAATATATAATAGTTTTTTCTTTCTATGTACTGTTTAAACAATGAAGCTCTTACTCATCTGTTGTTTTCAGTATATATTTTATTGCCATTCTTATCTTTGTGTAGGTCCCTTTTTCACCACTCAATGCTGCGTTTATCAGAGAATTGAAAGTAATTAAATTAAACTGTATTAAAACAAAACTCATTTTATGCAACTTCAGTTTCCGTGAAAGTTCTAAGCTATAACCCTGAATGTGCAAGGAGCAGATAAACAATATCCAAGAAAAAGAGCTGGAATTTTTCATCTTATTTTCACCTAGTCCTTACTAAGGAAAGTAGCAAACAATTTTACCTCCATTCCCTAGATAGCCTCCTCAAAGATTGAACTCACAATACGAGATTTAGCAGGCCAGTGCTCAAACCACTGAGCTAGCTCTCCTGAATCTCAGGTCAGGCACAAGCGGAGTGAGTGTGTTGTTAAAATACCAGTTGCATCTCCCAGCAGCATATGGTCTTCAAATATTGTTCAAGTTCTTAGACATGTTGTTGTTTCTCTTTGTCTTTCTCTCTGTTTTATGCAGTTCATGTATCTGAGAATCCCCCCTAGCAAGAAGCACATGTCACGGAGTGTGGGGGAGTCCGGCCCTGCACCCCTCTTCCTGAACTCACAGTGACTCTCAGCCAGCCAGTAACACAGAGGGTTTATTGAACAACAGGAACACAGGATACGGCCCAGCTTGTGTTCAGAGCTAGGACCCCTCAATCTGGCCTTTCTGGGGGGTTCAGGGTGCTTGGATCCCAGCCTAGGATCCCCTGAAACCCACCCCCCAGCTTCCAGAAACAAACTGACTCCACTCCCCACTTCCCTTTTGTCTAGCTACAGCCAGAGGTGAGACCTCCCCTCCCCCAGGCCAGGCTCATGTTACAGCTGCATACCTGTCTCTGCCTACCAAACACACAGACAGTCCCTATTCCATCACACCTCTCCCCCCTCCGAGACTGAACTGAGCGGGGTCACTGCCCAGTGACCCGGGGAAGTTCGGGGCCCCCTCTCCGGGACAGCGCGTCCGCTATCAGGTTGGCACTTCCCTTCACGTGGACCACGTCCATGTCATAGTCCTGCAGGAGCAGGCTCCACCTCAGGAGCTTGGCGTTGGCTCCTTTCATCTGGTGCAGCCAGGTCAGGGGAGAGTGGTCGGTGTACACGGTGAAGTGGCGCCCAAAGAGATAGGGCTCCAGTTTCTTCAGGGCCCACACCATGGCCAGGCATTCCTTCTCGATGGCCGCGTAGTTCTGCTCCCGGGGTAGCAACTTCTTGCTCAGGTACACGATGGGGTGTCTCTCCCCCTTTTCATCCTCCTGCATCAACACCGCCCCCAGCCCTGTGTCTGAGGCATCGGTAAACACCATAAAGGGCTTGTCAAAGTTTGGGTTTGCCAGAACTGGGCCTCTGAGCAGAGCCTCCTTCAGCGCCTGGAGAGCCTGCTGGCACTGCTCGGTCCAGACCACCTTGTCTGGCTTCCCCTTCTTGCACAGCTCAGTGATGGGGGCGGCTATGGCACTAAAGTGGGGCACGAACCTCCGATAGTACCCCGCCATCCCAATAAAAACCTGGACCTGCTTTTTGGTCTGGGGAGCGGGCCAGTCTCTGATCGCCTCCACCTTGGCCGGTTCCGGCTTTAGGCAGCCGCTCCCCACCCGATGGCCCAGGTAAGATACTTCAGCCATCCCCACCTTGCACTTCTCAGCCTTGACGGTTAACCCCGCCTCCCGGAGTCGGTCCAGCACTTGTCTAACCTGGAGCACGTGATCCTCCCAGGTCTGGCTGAAGACGCAGATGTCATCAATATACGCCACAGCGAAACTCTCCATCCCCCTCAGTAGCTGATCCACCAGGCGCTGGAAGGTGGCCGGCGCTCCCTTGAGGCCAAAGGGCAGGGTCAGAAACTCATAGAGCCCCAGGGGAGTGATGAAGGCCGATTTCAGACTGTCATCTGCGTCCAGCGGCACTTGCCAGTAGCCCTTTGTAAGATCCATGGTGGTGAGGTACCGAGCGCCTCCCAGCTTATCTAGGAGCTCGTCAGGCCTTGGCATGGGGTAGGCATCAGATACGGTGATGGCATTGAGCTTTCGATAGTCCACGCAGAACCGGATCGACCCGTCCTTCTTGGGGACCAGCACCACTGGGGAGGCCCAGGGGCTGGCGGACGGCTGGATCACCCCTAAAGCCAGCATGTCCCTGACCTCCCTTTCCAGGTCCTGGGCAGTCTTCCCGGTAACCCGAAAAGGGGAGCAGCGTATCGGGGGGTGTGCCCCAGTCTCCACCCGGTGGACGGTCAAGTTGGTGCGCCCAGGCTGGTTGGAAAACAACGGTCGGTACAGTTGCAGCACCCCTCTGATCTCAGCATGCTGAGCCGGGGTCAGCTGATCTGAGAGGGGAATCGCCTCAAGGGGGGAACCAGCCTTTGTCCCTGGAAATAGATCCACTAGAGGGTCATCCCCCGGCTCCTCCCAATGTCCACACACAGCCAACACCACATTCCCCCGGTCATAATATGGCTTCATCATATTCACATGGTACACCCGGCGGTGATGAGCCCAGTTCGACAGCTCCACCACATAGTTTACCTCATTTAGTTGCTTGACAACCTTGAAGGGCTCTTCCCAGGCAGCCTGGAGTTTGTTTTTCCTCACGGGGATGAGAACCATCACTTGGTCCCCGGTGGCGAAGGCGCGGGCCCGCACCGTGCGGTCGTACCAGACCTTCTGCTTCCTCTGGGCTCGGGCCAGATTCTCCCTGGCCAGGCCCATGAGCTCGGTAAGTCTTTCCCGGAAGGTCAGGACATACTCCACCACCGACTCTCCATCGGGAGAGGCCTTCCCCTCCCATTCGTCTCTCAGCAGGTCCAGGGGCCCCCTTACCCGCCTCCCATATAACAGTTCGAAAGGCAAAAACTCAGTAGACTCCTGGGGTACCTCCCTGTATGCAAACAGCAGGTGAGGTAAGTACTTGTCCCAGTCCTGTGGGTGCTGGTGCATGAATGTTTTTAGCATCATCTTTAGCGTCCCGTTGAACCTCTCCACCAGCCCGTTGGTCTGGGGGTGGTACGCTGAGGCCCAGCTGGGTCGGACCCCACATTTCTCCCACAGGGACTGGAGCAGCTCCGACATGAAGTTGGACCCCTGGTCCGTTAAGACTTCCTGGGGGAACCCCACCCGGCTGAAAATAGTCATCAGCGCATCCGCCACGGTGGCTGCTTCGGTAGAGGACAAGGCCACCGCCTCGGGGTATCGAGTGGCGAAATCTACCACCACCAGGATGTATTTCTTCCCTGACCGGGTCACCTTGCTGAGAGGCCCCACCATGTCCATGGCCACCTTCTGGAAAGGCTCTTCTATGATGGGCAAAGGCCTCAGAGCTGCTTTCCCCTTGTCCCGGGCCTTCCCCACCCGCTGGCAGGGGTCACAGGATTGGCAGTACTGCCGGACATGGGTAAAGACCCCAGGCCAGTAAAAGTTCTGTAGCAGCCTCTGCCTGGTGCGCCGGATTCCCTGGTGCCCTGCGAGGGGGATGTCATGGGCCAGGTACAGCAGCTTGTGGCGAAACTTCTGGGGAACCACCAGCTGCCTCCTAATCCCCCATGACTCCACCTCCCCAGGGGGGGCCCATTCTCGGCACAGGAACCCCTTCTCCCACAGGAACCTCTCCTTGCAACCTCTCCTCATGGTCTGCGCTGCATTGAGGTCAGCCCGGTCCCTGGGCTTCTGCAAGGAGGGATCCTTCTGCACCTCGGCCTGGAACTCAGCAGCTGGGACAGGGATGGGGATCTGCTCTCTCTCACCGGCTGGGTCTGAGGCCGCAGCCTTTCTGGGTCGTGTCTCTGGGCATTCCCTCCCCGCCAGGCACTCGGGCAGAGTACTTTCCCCGTTGTCAGGGTGCAGAGCCCTGCGCCGACTCTGACTACGGGTCACAATCAGGGTACCCCGGGTATTGCCGGGCCAGGTCTCGAGGTCCCCCCCCCATTAGCACCTCTGTGGGCAAATGGGGGTGCACTCCCACATCCTTGGGGCCCTCCTTGACCCCCCACTTCAGGTGCACCCTCGCCACGGGCACCTTGAATGGGGTCCCGCTCACGCCCATCAGGGACAGGTAGGTATCAGGCACCATCCGATTTATGCCCACCACCTCGGGCCGGGCCAGTGTCACCGCTGTGCCTGTGTCCCAGTACCCAGTGACCTTCTTCCCATCCACCTCCAGGGGAACAAGACACTCGCTCCGGAGGGGCAGCCCCGTGGCCACCCTGTAGCAGAACCTTGTGTCCGGAGCATCCAGCCCCCCAGAGGCGCTGACCTGGGGCCCTCCTCCCTCCTTCCCAGGTGGGACGCTGCCAGCCCCCCTCTCTTGGGCATGTTGCCCCTCCTCCGATTGGGTCTTTACCCAGTCAACCCTCTGCGGGTTGGGTCTGCTCGGTCTGTCTCTGAGCTTGGGGCACTGGGCCCGTATGTGGCCTTGCTGGCCACAGTGGAAGCAGCCCATGTCTCGTGGGTCCCCTCGCGGGGGTCGGGTGGACCTGACGCTGGACGTTTCCCTTTTGTGGGGGTTCTCCAAAGGGCCCCGCTGGGAGGTCCCGTGGTGACTCTCTCTCTGCGTTGGGGCAGGCCTGTTCCCTCGAGACTCCTCCCTGCCATCCCCTGCCCGACTGTCCATGTATTGGTCGGCCAGCCAGCCTGCATGCTGCGGGTTCTCCGGCTTCTGGTCCATCAACCACAGCCGCAGGTCGGATGGGCACTGCTCATACAGGTGCTCCAGTACGACTAGGTCAAGCAGGTCCTCTCTGGTTTGGGCCCCAGCCGTCCACTTGTGGGCGTACCCCTGCGCCCGGTTGACCAGTTGCAGGTATGTGCCCTCCCGGGTCTTACGTTGACTCCGGAACCTCTTCCGGTACATCTCCGGGGTCAGCCCAAACTCGCGGAGCAGGGCCTCTTTGAACAGGTTGTAGTCCCGCGCCTCCGCCCCTCTCATTCGGCTGTACACCTCCACGGCGGTGGGGTCCAGTAAGGGGGTGAGGCACCGGATCCTGTCTGCGGGGTCAACCTGGTGCAGCTCGCAGGCATTCTCAAGGGCCGTCAGGAAGGTGTCTATGTCCTCCCCCTCCTTACGCGGGGCCAGGAAGTTCTTATCGAAGCTCTTTGTAGGCTTGACCCCCCCCTCGCTCACCGCAGCCGGGGCCTCCCTGCTTTTCAGCTGGGCCAGGGCCAGCTCATGGTTGCGCTGCTTCTCCTTCTCTCTTTCCTCGAATTCGCGTTGCTTCTGCTTCTCCTCCAGCTCACGCTGGCTTTGTCTTTCCTCGTATGCCCTCAGCTCCTTACGCTCCTCCATCTCTTTCAGTTTGATCTCTCTCTCCAAGTCCAGCCGCCTGCGCTCCCCGGAGGCCGAGCGTCGCCGGGACGATCCTCTGCTGGCCGGGGGGGGGTCACGGTGCCCTCGGTAGCTGGGCTCCTCCTCCCCCTCCCCCTATGCCTAGGGGTGGGGGGTCCCGAGGAGCCCTCAGCGGCCGGCTGACCACTCCCAGCGGGTCCAGACACTGGTGCCTGCACTGCATCTGCCCGGCTGCTTCCCTCAGAGACAGGGACCGGTTCATCCCTGCGATCTCTCTCCTCCAGCTGGGTGATCAGCTGGGCCTTGGTGAGCTTCCCATGGTGCAGCCCCCTCTGCTTGCACAGCTCCACCAGCTCACACTTGCGCTTCTGGGAATACATCTTCCTGCTGGCCGCTCGCAGGCCGGGGTGCTCGCCGCTCCCCACGGGTTCCAGGGGGACCCCTAGTGTGCCAGTCCTTGAGGTCACCACCTCTCTGCCAGGGTCGAGCTGCAGACTCCTCCGCCCCTGGGATCGCTCGCTGTGATCCCCCGGGGGACCCTGTTACTGCAAAGTCCTGCTCTCTGGCCACACTCACCCAGGGGTGAATCGCCCCTTCGTTTTACTGCTCCCCAGTCACTTACTGCAGGAAGCGCCGTCCACGGGGTGCCGCCGATCCCACCACCGCTGCCACCAGTTGTCACGGAGTGTGGGGGAGTCCGGCCCTGCACCCCTCTTCCTGAACTCACAGTGACTCTCAGCCAGCCAGTAAAACAGAAGGTTTATTGAACAACAGGAACACAGGATACGGCCCAGCTTGTGTTCAGAGCTAGGACCCCTCAATCTGGCCTTTCTGGGGGGTTCAGGGTGCTTGGATCCCAGCCTAGGATCCCCTGAAACCCACCCCCCAGCTTCCAGAAACGAACTGACTCCACTCCCCACTTCCCTTTTGTCTAGCTACAGCCAGAGGTGAGACCTCCCCTCCCCCAGGCCAGGCTCATGTTACAGCTGCATACCTGTCTCTGCCTACCAAGCACACAGACAGTCCCTATTCCATCACAGCACGTCCAATCACAAATACACTTAGAGGAGCACGGCAAGATTTTAATCAATATCTGCCAGGATTAGTGCTGTGAAGACGGTTTCTTTCAGAGCAGCAGGACTAGACGTCTGGATGTCGCACAGCCAAAGGGCGATGAGCATTCTGCTGCTCAGCGCTGAGCGAGAAGGAAAATTTGCAACAGAAGCATGAGAGGGTCCAGGAGTCCAGGAAAAAGTCAGGAAATGCACCTGCAGGTGCCTGTCCGATTCAGATCTCGATTGGGTGCTGTCAAGGGCCCTCAGCAAAGAGCCTGTTGTGCCACATGCCATTTAGCTGAGCCCTGGCGGGATCCTTATCAGGCAGGATAATGAGGGTGATGCTGCAGCTGGGAACAGGGAAGATCCTGCCAATGTCCCTAAATGCCAGGATGTGACCTCACATCAGATCAGGAGGACCAGTTAGGAGATGATAGCAGTGAAAACTCTGGCGAGGGGGATGTGCCTGGCCAGAGACTGGAAGTCCAGGTGGTTACTGCAACTCTCTAACCCCTCCCTCCCATTGTTTTCTAGAGAAATTGTCCTTTCAACACTGAGGATTTTGTAGGTTATGGCCAAATAATTTACTGTCCTGGATATTATGCCCTGCATTGCTGTGTGTGTGTGTGTCTGTGGGGTAGTGCAGACGCCACAACATTTTCATGGCCTCCTCTCCCTTCCCCTCCCCTCCACCAGCCTCTGCTGGGCACAATCCCAAGTGGATGCAGAGCACTGGGGGGAAAGGTTTGGGAAAAGCCAGCTTTGCTGTTTATCCAAGAGTCCAGAGTATGGGCTGTAGGGCTTGTGCTGAAGCCCACGGTCTGTAGCAAGTTCAAAACTAGAAATCAGTGCCCCTCTCTCTGTTTCACCGCAGGCAGGCAGGTGGGGGTGGAGGGGTTCAAATACGGCTTGGATCAATGCTCTCCATCCTAGCTCAGGCTTTGGTTGGTTTCCTTCATTTCTCCCCCAGTCCTGGTAGCTTGTTCTGGGAAGTTTCTCAGGCAGCAGGAATTCTCCATGGTCTTTCAGGAGAACTGGGAGTGCAAACCTGCTCGGGCCTCCATAATAGCCAGGTCCCTACCAAATTCAGGGCTCACTTTGACTAATTGACAAACCCTCTGGCCTTGAAATTGACCAACGTCACCATTTCAGATGTTTCCACCTGATATTTCCTGGTATTGTAACCATGGGGGTCCCGACCAAACTGGGAGAATGGGGGAGTTCAGAGGTTGTTGTGGGGGGGGGGGTCACAGCATTGTCGCCCTCACTTGTGTGCTGCCTTCAGAGCTGGGCTCCAAGGGCAGCAGCCAGCAACCGTTCTGAAGCTAGAGGAGGTTCCCAGATGTGCAGGTGGGTCCCTGATGTTGGGAGCACCTCAGCTCCTACCTATTACTTGGGAACAGCTCGGCTCCTACCATTTTCGGGGCCTCCAGAGAAATGGACCCCTGAGCCCCAGAAGGAACTGCAAGGGAAGCCCAGAGCTCTCACTTCAGATGCCAGGCAGAAGCCCTGAGCCCAGGCACCCAGAGTGCCGTCAGGAGTTGGGAAGGGCATGAAAGTCCTGAGCCCAGTGCCCCAGCCCTGGCTGCAGCCACAGGGGGCCAGAAGCTCTGAGTCCGGGCACCCAGAGACGTGACTGGAGCAGAAGCTGCCAAGGCCAAAGCCCTGAGCCCAACACCGGGCTGATGCAGCACACTCACTTCTGCATTGCCTCTGCAGGTGCGTCTGATATCCCCACGGAGAGGAAGTCCTGTCCCCAGCCAGGCAGAGAAACAGCTAGGAGGCCCCTACTGGGTTCTCCTGGCTGGGGGGTCCAGCAGGATGGGGAGATCGGATTTCACGGGGCAGGGTGAATTCGATCTAGCCAAAAATGGCACAACAAGAACCAAGAGCTGCCAGCTGAAGCCAGAGAAATTCCAATGAGACGTAGGCACACATTTTTGACAGTGAGGGAAACTAGCCACTGGAACAAATTACCCAGGGGAGAGGTGGAGTCTCTGTTTCCTGGTGTCCTCACGTCACAACTGCCTGTCATTCTGGAAGGTGCCTTCTAGTGACTTACAAGCAATTGGACTTCATATGGTGCAAAGTGTGTGAAATTTCATAGCCTGTGAAATAGAGGCCAGATTAGGAGATGGAATTGTTTCATAACTGTCCCTGCCAGCAGGTAGGGGATCTTGGGGGACAATTACTGCACTGGTGGGGTGCAAAATAAACTTTATTAAGAAAATGCAAAAACAGGGAAAATTCAATAGTGAGGGGTATGGAGTTTGTTAAGATAGACAATTGGGGAGGGGTTTCTTTTGGTGAACAGTAAGGGGGTTTCAATAGTGGGGTACAATACAGTAGGATACTAGACAGTGAGTAACCAATTAACACAGAAATATAAATGTAACAGGTAGCTAACAATTTCTATGTAAAGGGTGTGTTACAGCAGCATATAACCAACTAACAGTTATGGATAAAGTATGTTAAATAGCAAACAATTTTAGGTAAAAATGTGTCACAGTGGTGTAAATGTAGAATGTGAGGTGTATCAGAGAGAAAAAGGGTAACCAATGGGGTTTTATGCTAGATTGGGATGGGGGAAGAGGAGCACGTGGTGGAGCAGCAAAGAGACTGTAACAAGTCAGAGAGACACAGAGAAAGCCGGGGGGGGGGGGAGGGGCAGTGAGAAGACAGACCTAATCACAATTATACAGAACCCAGCAAAATCTTATCTATGATCTAACTTAATGAAGACTACACAAATTAGCAAGTAACAAAACACAAAGCAACAATTCTCTAAGCCTAACTTACAGAGTACAATGCAAACAATTTTCTAAACCTAACTTAACCACAGCTATGCAAAATGAAATTACAATTTATCTAGACTAACGGCTAAACCTAACCTAATGGGTGCACCTTATACTAGAGGTAGTTCCAGAGGGCAGAGTGGTGTGTGCCCAGGATACAGCTCCAAGGGGGTGGGGGGTTAACTAGTGGTGACTGCAGCAGTGGGGCTGCTGCAAGCAAGCTTTTTTCTAGCAGCAAAGGTGCTGCAGAGCTAAAAGCAGATTACAGATACAGACCAAGGAGTTAGCTTGGGTCTGCCTGCTGGGGAAAGAAAGCCAGCAGCTAGGACAGGGGGAGCTTGCGAGAGGGAGTTCTTACCAATCCCCAAAGCAGCAGCAGGAACAGCAGTTTCAGCATCAGAGGACGCAGAGAGGACTTGATTCACTTACAATCATCAGGAGATCTCCAGGCAAAATTCGTTGTTCGTGGGAGGGGAGTTTAAAAACAGGGGTATGCTCAAAAACAACCGAGAGTGGGGAGAGGGCCCCCCAAAGACCTGTAGCTGATCAGACCAGGTGGCAAAGCAAAGACCTTCTCCGAGGTCTGATCAGAAAATGTCTGGTTATAAAGGCAAACTTAGGCGGTTTCCCGCCAGTAACTTTGATTGGTTCCCCTTGTTAGAGGGGAGGAGAGAAGATTTCAGGTGAGCACAGACATGTCCGGGCAAGTTCTAAGCCACAGGCATTACTCATACACTCAGCTATGTGGCCACTTTAGGTCTTGCATACCTGGGCAGAGCACCCTACACCGAGTCCAGGTCTGAACAAAGGAGCCAAAAGCCCCCCTCCCTGAGCAGAGCAATGGCTCCAGTTAGTCTGCACAAGCCATTTCCATGACAGCAGGGCCAGGCTGTGACTTGTTAGCCCCATGGCTGGGAGGGGCAGCCTCACAAAACAACAGAAAGGAGAGAAAAAAAGGAATGCAGCAGGGGGGACAGTTGTAACAGACAATAACCTCTATGAAAAGCTCAGTGTGGGGTGCGGAACAGACTCTGCTGTTTTACTGGGTGGCCTGCTTGCTCCCCAGAATCAATAATGACCAAGTGGGGTGATCCGGGCTGCAGCTTAACCATCCAGCTGGGCTGGCCAGGGGCAGACATCAGGCCTGCCAGGGAAAGGTGGGTGCGGCAGTGACTTCACAAAGGCCTTTGGCAGGAACTCAGCCTACTGGGCAAAGATGATGAGGCATCTGTGACCTCATAGAGCTCCCTTGCCAACAGCCGGGCAGGACAGGGATGCGGGGCAGGGGGAACCTCGGAGAGCCCTGTAGCCTTGCTGCAGCAAGCCTCCAGCTCGCGGTCTCTCGCTGAGGACCAAGAGACAGATGCTGTAGAGGAGATTCTGTGCGTGTGTTTTTCATTTCGATGTGGATTTGTTTCAAAGACATTGTCATCTGTGTAGAAGGTAAGGAAAAAATAGGCTCTAAGTACAAGATAGGGGACTCTATCCTAGCAGATTCAAAGGCATCACCACCCTCCTAGTGAAAAAGTTTTTGCTAATATCAAAGCCTTCCACACTGCAACTTGAGATCATTGCTCCTTGTTCTGTCATCTACCAGCTCTAAGATTTCATGACAATCAATCTTTCATTAGGACAATAATTCAAAAATACAAATACAAAAAACTTTGAGTGAAATCAATCCGTCCTGATCTTTAGTGTCTGGGAGTGTGGGTCTCAGGGACCAGACTGAGACCCTCATGGGCTAGTAACACCCAGGAAGCCAGTCAAATAATTCCAGTTCTCTTAGCATCCAAGCCTCCCTAATCCAAGGAACACCTGAGAGCTGCGGGAGACAGAGGGGGGCTGAGACTGTCTAACTCATGACTGAAAATACAGAGAGGTGTTATTGGCTTTGGTTGAGGGACAAGTAACAAATCTGTTGGAATTCTTACCCCAAACAACAATCGCCCATTGTCCCTTAGAGCATGAGGTCCCTAACACGCCTGACTTGCTCAAATCTCTCTCCTGCTAGGACTGAGAGAATTTCCTCCATCCCCCATGATACCGAGGGAAAGAGAAAAGAAGTGACCTCTCTTTGGTCACACAGCAAGGTCATGCCAGAGCTAGAAAGAGAAGCATAAGAAACAAGTTGTATCCAAATGTTTTGCATTTCAAACGAACTGATTTCTTAAACAAAGGCAATTTGATGTGTGGTTAGTGAACTGAAATGATACAACCGTGGGGTCGGGACGGGGCCGGGGCCGGGACTGAGACCGGGACTGACACCGGTGCCACAGGGCCAGAGCTGCAACCGCAGGGCCGGAGCTGCAACCATGGGGCCGGGCCTGGGCTGGCACTGGTTCCGCGGCGCCGTCGCCACAACCGCGGGACCAGCGCCGTCGCCACAACCGCGGGACCAGCGCCGTCGCCACAACCGCGGGACCAGCGCCGTCGCCACAACCGCGGGACTTGGCCGGCACCGGCGCCAGAGCCGCAGCCGCAACCGTGGACCCAGGCCGGGAACGGCGCTGGTGCCGCGGAGCCACAACTGTGGCCCCGGGCTGGCACAGGCGTGGTGGAGCAGGAGCCGTGGGGCCAGGCCGGGACCAGCACCGGTGCCACGGGGGCTGGGCCAGAGGCGCGGGGCCGGGGCCAGGACCAGCACTAGCGTTGCGGGGGCCAGGCTGGAGCCGTGGGGCCAAAGCTGGGGACCCTCAGCTGGGGCCGGGACGGGACGGGGCTAGATCTTCAATGTAGGATCAGGATTTTGGTTTGAATTGATTTTTTTTTTAAAGTGCTAAGCAGATGCTACACTGTAAGAAGAGGCAACAGAATCAAAAAAACGGAAAGATTGTTACTAAAACCAATGAAGAGCTGCAGAGAGTGGAGACCCGGCAAAGCAAACACATGAATCCTGTGAGTAACTAACCTGAAAGCAAATGGGGAAGAAAATCTCATCTGGGTAATTGTGGCTCTTGGGACAAAAATTGGGTTCCTGGTACGTAGCTGGCTGAGATCATCCCTTTTCCCTGGGATTCAAATGTCATTCTCTGGGTGGTGTCCTTATTTTATTCCTAGGAAAAGGATCCTCAAAGGAGGTGTAAGGATCCGGGACTCTAATGTCTGCCAGAAGCTTCAGCCACCTTCACAGGCAGGGGCGGCTCTAGACCCCAGCGCGCCAAGCAGGCGCGTGGGGCGGCCGTTTCCCGGGGGGGGCGGCATTTGGCTCCGGTGGAGCTGCCGCCGGCATGCCAGCGGCAGGTCCACCGGAGCCCGGGACGAGCGGACCTGCTGCAGGCATGACTGCGGCGGGTCCCCTCGTCCCGCGGCTCGGTTGAGCTCCGCAGGCATGACTGCGGCAGGTCCGCTCGTCCCGGGCTCCGGTGGACCTGCCGCAGGCATGCCGGCAGAAGCTCAACCGGAGCCGTGGGAAGAGGGGACCCGCCGCGGGACCGGGGAAGGGCGACGCAGCGCTCCGCGCTGCTTGGGGCAGCCTACTTTCTAGAGCCGCCCCTGTTCACAGGTAGAAGTCACTGGCTTTCCTACAATGCCACTAGTGCTCTTCCTGCTCTCCAGGTCTGCTCCCTCCAGCAGGACAGAGACACCCCTTAACTCCCCGAGTCCTGATTTCCTGCCATTCAGAGGGCTGAGGGTTTGCATTGCCCCCACCCCAACCATCAGAGACTTTTCCTATGGGAATCTCCCTAGAGCAGGGGAGAAATCTGTTCTTCCATTAGAACCAGTCTGCTCAGTAAATCCACCCACACTGACCTCATCTCAGCTGCTTTGTTTATCCGAGATTAGTGGTATCTTTGGAAAACCAAGCAGTACTTGGTCCTGCTAGTGAAGGCAGGGGGCTGGACTCGATGACCTTTCAAGGTCCCTTCCAGTTCCAGTTCTAGGAGATTGGTATATCTCCAATTAATTATAATTATAATTATAACCCTTAGCGTGTCAGGGTGTGAGGTGGAGCAGGGGATGCAGGAGCACCAGCAGATTCCCCTGAAGAATACCACCCTGTCTTTCTCTGGTCAGGTTAGAGCTCACCATCCATTGCGGAGGTGAAGACCGGATGAGAGCTGCTGGATTGACCTTGATGTGCCATGTCCTTGTGTGGATGAAGGACCTACATCTCAGGGGTGGCCAGCAGCAGATGTAACACGTGTGTCCAGGAATGGGCTAAATAACGTACCTTGAGAGGCAAGTAAAATCATGGCCACATGTAGACATCACAGGAATTGGTGGGGATTGACCTAGGGTCCTTCAGCACAAGCCCCTCTCACTCACTGTCAACAAATCCAGCTCCACTCACTAGACCACACCCCATTGCAGAGCCCCAGATCCCAGGAGCCCTGATTCTCAGACCCAGGCCTCACATCACAAGGCCAAACCTCCTCCCATTCTGGGTGCTATAAAAGGGACCATTGGCAAAACCACTTTTAAACCCCTCAGGGCAGGAGCAGGGTCTACCCTGCTACAAGCGCACACTAGTGACACTGACCAGATAAATAATGGAGACATCACACACGCACACACAACCAAACCCTTTGTCATGAAGACTGTTCTCCTCAATAAAGCAAGCTATAAACATTAGGAAATGCACAGAGGACTAAAAGGCTGCAAAGTGAAGCACTCTCAAGTTAGGAAATACCAGAATGAGCATTGCCTGTGCAACGTTAACTCTGCAAGAAATGAGGCAGGGATCCTACAGGCAACAGACTCCTTCAGTACGCAGCCCCAGAGCAGAAAACCCTGTGCACTGAATGAGGAAGGGGTCCCATGGGAAAAAACGTAACCTTTCCATCCTGTTTAAAAGCCTTGACTTTGTATTTCCTAATGATTTGATTGATGAAAGCAAACGTAAGTAAGGTTAAATGAAGGGGTTTTGTTTGTTAATTTCCTTTGGTTTTTTTGTAATAGAAAGAAAATCTTTTATCTCTGTGCTGTGTAACGGGGTGACCCCCTCCCCCTGCTCCAGCCTGGAAGGGGTTGGAAAAGCCCTGCAGAGGGCTGGGGCTGAGGAAGGGAGCAAAGCCCTGGCTGATTGGCGGAAGTAGCTGCAGCTGGGGCATCCAGAGCCATCTCTAAACCTACTGTGTCACCATCCTTTATCCTTTAGTTAGCTAGTCAGGGAGAGTGTTTGTTTGGGAGACCCCCCTGCTCCCTGAATTGTGTCCTCAAGCCAGGGGGTCAGGGGGTTGCGGATTTTATTACCCCCTACTGCCTATAAATCTGCGGAGGGACTTACCACCCTATCCCACATGTGAGTCACTTGGGCAGCACTGAGCCCACCCAGCCACATTGCTAACAGCTGAACAGACGATATTGTGGTCACAGGTCATCAAGGGCCCCTACAAAGTACGTGTGCCAACAGGACCCGAATTTTATATTTGCTTTATCAGGTCAGGTGCTTGGGGAAATTCATGTGTATTATCAGCATGGGCACCGATGACCCTTAGGGTATGTCTACACTACCAGAGTAGTTCGATTTAACTTAGGTCGAATTTGTGGATTCAACCTTATGAAGTCGAATTTGTGTATCCACACTAAGGACACTAATTCGACTTTGTGAGTCCACACTAACGGGGCCAGCGTCGACATTGTAAGCGGTGCATTCTGGGCAGCTATCCCACAGTTCCCGCAGTCCCCGCTGCCCATTGTAATTCTGGGGCGAGCCCCCAATGCTTGCTGGGGGAAAAATGTGTCAAGGGTGGTTTTGGGTAACTGTCGTCATTCAACCGTCACTCCCGCCCTCCCTCCCTGAAAGCGCCAGCGGGACCTCTGTTCGCGCACTTTTCTGGTCAGTGACAGCGCGGACGCCACAGCACTGCGAGCATGGAGCCCGCTGCGATCATCGCTGCACTTATGGCCGTTGTCAACTCCTCGCACCTTATCGTCCACTTCTTCCACAGTCAGCTGCTGAGAAATCGGGTGAGGAGGTTCCGGCAGCGCGGTGAGGACATGAAGTGTGAGAGTGGCACAGACCTCTCACAAAGCACGGGATCCCGCGCCGCGGAGATCATGGTGGCAATGGGTCATGTTCATGCTATGGGACGGCGATTCTGGGCCCGGGAAACAAGCACGGACTGGTGGGACCGCATAGTGCTGCAGGTCTGGGATGAATCACAGTGGCTGCGAAACTTCAGGATGCATAAGGGCACTTTCCTTGAACTGTGTGACTTGCTGGCCCCTGCCCTGAAGCGCCAGGACACCCGGATGCGAGCAGCCCTGAGTGTGCAGAAGCGAGTGGCCATAGCCCTCTGGAAACTTGCAACGCCAGACAGCTACCAGTCAGTAGCGAACCACTTTGGCGTGGGCAAATCTACCGTGGGGGTTGCTGTGATGCAAGTAGCCCACGCAATCGTTGACCTACTGATCTCAAAGGTAGTGACCCTGGGAAACGTCCAGGTCGTCATAGATGGCTTCGCCGCGATGGGATTCCCAAACTGCGGTGGGGCTATAGATGGCACTCACATCCCCATCCTGGGACCGGCACACCAGGCCAGCCAGTATATTAACCGAAAGGGCTACTTTTCAATGGTGCTGCAAGCACTGGTGGACCATAGGGGACGTTTTACCAACATCTACGTCGGGTGGCCGGGCAAGGTTCATGACGCGCGTGTTTTCAGGAACTCTTGTCTGTTTAGACGCCTGCAGGAAGGTAGTTTCTTCCCGGACCACAAAATAACGGTTGGGGATGTGCAGATGCCTACAGTGATCCTCGGGGACCCAGCCTACCCGCTAATGCCCTGGCTCATGAAGCCCTATACAGGCGCCCTGGACAGTGACAAGGAGCTCTTCAACTACCGGCTGAGCAAGTGCAGAATGGTGGTGGAGTGTGCTTTCGGACGTCTCAAGGGGAGATGGAGGAGCTTACTGACTCGCTCGGATCTCAGCGAAACCAATATCCCCATTGTTATTGCAGCTTGCTGTGTGCTCCACAATCTCTGTGAGAGCAAGGGGGAGATCTTTATGGCGGGATGGGAGGTTGAGGCAAATCGCCTGGCTGCTGATTACGCTCAGCCAGACACCCGTGCGATTAGAAGAGCCCAGCAGGAAGCGCTGTGCATCCGGGAGGCTTTGAAAGCTAGGTTCCTCAGAGAGCAGGGTAACCTATGACAGTCCAGTCTCTTTACAGAGAAGCTGAACCTGCCCCTGTTTCAGTTACTATTGACTTTTTTCAGCGGTTACATACCCCGTTCACCATGTTTCCCCGCTTCCAACAGACGTTTAAAAATAAAGTTATTGGAACATTTTTAATTAACAAAGTTTTCTTTACTAACGAATTCGCGTTAAAGGGTTCAAACAGGGACGCAGACTGTGGTGGGTACGGTGTGCAGTGATGTACAGACCGCTTCTACACTCGAGGACTGACAGGCTCCTGCTCCTACAGTGGTCTCTGGGGGGAGGACGGTTACAGGAGGGTGTGCAGGAAGGGGTGGGTTTGCAGGAAGGGGTGAGGGGTGTGTGGGAAGGGTGAGTAGGTGTAGGGGGATGATGGCTCTGGCTGGGGCTCAGGGCATCGGAGAGGTTCATGGCTAGGGTGGAAGGGCATGGTAAGGGCAGCCTGCCTTGCCATTTGTGGATGCCAGGCACTCGGACCCTGGGGCAGCATACGCCTCCCAGACTGACCTGGGGCAGCAGACACCTCCCAGACTGACCTGGGTGCCTAGTGACTGCACTCTGTGTGTGACCTGCTGTTGATCCTGCCCCCATGTCTGTACCCTGGTAATGGTGGCTGTCCTATGCAATTAACAAACCCCTCCCCCCCTTCACACAAAGTCTTCTGCAAAGAAACATGACGGAAACAGTAATGAATAGCAAACTATTTTTAATACTCAACTACACAGTTGGGGGATGAAACTGGGATTTTGGATAGGGTGAGCCAGGAAGGGAAGCAATTCTCATACTTTAGGGAATGAGAGCTGTTTGGTACATGAGCACTCTGCTGGGGTGGAGTGACAGTTTTCACGGCCCCTAGCGCCCCTCCTTCTTGTGATTTTGGGTGAGGGGGGGACAGGACTTTGTGGCGGGGGAGGGCGGTTGCAGATACAGTTCAGGGGGGCTCTCTGCTCCTGCCTGCAGTCCTGCAGAACATCTACAAGGCGCTGGAGCGTGTCCGTTTGCTCCCTCATTAGCCCAAGCAGCGTTTGAGTCGCCTGCTGGTCTTCCTGCCGCCACCTGTCCTCCCGTTTGCTGTGTGAGCGCTGCTGCTGAGAGAGGGTCTCCCTCCACTGGCTCTGCTGGGCCGCCTCGGCTCTGGAGCAGGCCATCAGTTCAGCGAACATCTCATCCCGAGTCTTTTTCTTTCGCCGCCTAATCTGCGCCAGCCTCTGTGAGGGGGATGCTGGGGCAGTTCGGGAAAGAGCCGCAGCTGTGTGATGGGAAAAAGGAAGTGATTTCCTTGCAAAGATACATGTTTGCGAACACTGAACACAGTCTACTCAGTTTCTGTGAACAAGACCATACAGGGCACCTATCTCATGTGCTCTCAGGACAAGTTCGAATTTTCGGCATTCGCTTTCATTGGAGATCGGACAAGCGGGGCAGGACAGCAGAATCCGTGTAGCAGCCAGGCCTGGTAAGCCGTAAACTTTAGGTTGCTTAACAGTTAATGGATAGCAGTGCCCTCCTGCTGCAGGCAATCTGGAAAGCATAAAGTCTGATCCTGTTCCAGCCCCTCGCGGCTGTCCCCGGGAAAGATCCCTGTATGCTTTCCCTCTGCAGCCTCCACCACGTGGCTGTTAAACGACGGTCATTGTTATGCAAAGGAAAAGTCAAGAATTCACAATAGTAACATTACAGTAATTCCCCTAATTAGATGCAGCAGTCGCCGAGCGAGATCACCCTGAGGCGGGTCACCAGGAGAAACAGAGAGCGCATGCTGCGTGAATCCCTGCACAGACCAGGGCCCTATGCTGCCATGCTGGTCGAGGCAATGCTCCCACTGTACCTCAGGATGGCCTGGCGCGGAAGAGTGTGCTTCCACGGAGCACCCAATAAGGCACCTCTCCCCAGGAACCTCCTGCGGAGGCTTTTCGAGTACCTCTCCGAGAGCTTCGTGGAACTGTCCCAAGAGGATTTCTGTTCGATCCCTATATGTATTGACCTTCTTTTCATATAGTTTTTATTCCTGTTTTTAAAAAAATAAATGTTTACATGTTTATAGCACTTACCGACTGATCCTTCCCCTGATTCAGAGTCCGGGTTAACGGCCGGGGAGGGTTGGTAGGGGATCTCTGTGAGGGTGATGAAGAGATCCTGGCTGTCGGGGAAATCAGTATTGTAAGCGCTGTCGCCTGCCTCGTCCTCCACAAACCCTTCCTCATCTTCCCCATCGGCGAACATCGCAGAGAAACTGCCCCTCGACACTATCCCATCCTCAGAGTCCACGGTCACTGGTGGGGCAGTGGTGGCAGACCCACCGAGAATGGCATGCAGTGCCTCGTAGAAGCGGCATGTCTGGGGCTGGGCTCCGGAGCGTCCGTTTGCCGCTTTGATTTTTTGGTAGCCTTGTCTCAGGTCCTTGATTTTCACGCGGCACTGCGTTGCATCCCGGCTGTATCCTCTGAGTGCCATGGCTTTGGAGACCTTCTCGTAGGTCTTTGCATTCCGTTTTTTGGAGCGCAGCTCCGAAAGCACAGACTCCTCGCCCCACACACCGATCAGATCCAAGACTTCCCGGTCAGTCCATGCTGGGGCCCTCTTTCTACTCTGAGATTGCATGGACCCCTCTGCTGGAGAGCTCTGCATCGTTGCCGGTGCTGCTGAGCTCGCCCCGATGTCCAACCAGGAACTGAGATTCAAAATGGCCAGACAGGAAAAGGAATTCAAATTTTCCCGGGGCTTTTCCTGTATGGCTGATCAGAACATCTGAGCTCGGACTGCTGTCCAGAGCGTCAACAGAGTGGTGCACTGTGGGATAGCTCCCGGAGCTACTAAGGTCGATTTCCGTCCACACATAGGCTAACTCGACATAGCCATGTCGAATTTTGCGCTACTCCCCTCGTCGGGGTGGAGTACCGAATTCGAACTAAAGAGCCCTCTAGGTCGAACTAATTAGCTTCCTGGTGTGGACGGGTGCACAGTTAAATCGAATTAACGCTGCTAAATTCGACATAAACTCCTAGTGTAGACCAGGCCTTAGAATTGTGTTTTAACCGGTTACATTATATTTACCTCCTGTTTAATATAATTACTGTGTTGAATTGTGTGTGTGTGTGTGTGTTGGGAGCCTCCAAATATCTGGCAGGTAAGTGGGGGTTACACTGGTATTAGAATTTCCCTCCTAAGCTGCCCTGATGACCCTGCCAGGAAGGGGCACAGGGTGTGGAGGCACCGCCAAATAAATTCATATGGGAAGAAAATAAGGAAGAGTTTTACCCTGCTGAGCTGGAGGCAGGACCCAGAAGAACCCAGGCCTGTCCACCAAAACCTATAAGGAGATTACCTCCTTTAGAGCTAACCTGGTGGGTGGAGGGCACTGTGATGCTGTGGAATGTGGAAGACACTTTACTATAGTGTCGATACCAGTATTATAAAATTGTGATGAATTGTGCTAGATATGCCATGTGAGGTATCTGTGAAAATGTTATGCTTTGCCAAGTATGATAATCTTATTTATATGTTTGTATCACCTTTGTAGTGTGAGTTATAGATATGTAGGGCAGAAAAGGTGGGGGAGTTGCGTTGTATGTAAGAGAGCAGTATGACTGCTCAGAGCTCCAGTATGAAGCTGCAGAAAAACCTGAGAGTCTCTGGATTAAGTTTAGAAGTGTGTGCAACAAGGGTGATGTTGTGGTGGGAGTCTGCTATAGACCACCAGACCAGGGGGATGAGGTGGCTGAGGCTTTCTTCCGGCAACTAACAGAAGTTACTAGATCACAGGCCCTGGTTTTCATGGGGGACTTCAATCACCCCAATATCTGCTGGGAGAGCAATACAGCGTGTAGGAGACAATTTTCTGGTGGAAGTGCTGGAGGAACCAACTAGGGGCAGAGCTCTTCTTTACCTGCTACTCTCAAACAGGGAAGAATTAGTAGGGGAAGCAAAAGTGGATGGGAACCTGGGAGGCAGTGACCATGAGATGGTCAAGTTCAGGATCCAGACACAAGGAAGAGAGAAGAATCCAGGAGAGCTGGCTGTGTTTTAAAGAATCCTTATTGAGATTGCAGGAACAAACCATCCCAATCTGTAGAAAGAACAGTAACTATGGCAGGCGACCAGCTTGGCTTAACCGTGAAATCCTTGCTGATCTTACACACAAAAAAGAAGCTTACAAGAAGTGGAAGCTTGGATAAATGAGCAGGGAGGAGTATAAAAATATAGCTCAGGCATGCAAGAGTGAAATCAGGAAGGCCAAATCACCCTTGGAGTTGCAGCTAGCAAGGGATGTTAATAGTAACAAGAATGGTGGTTTCTTCAGGTATGTTAGAATCATGTAATATCAGGGTTGGGAGGGACCTCAGGAGGTCATCTAGTCCAACCCCCTGTTCAAAGCAGGATCAAACCCAACTAAATCATCCCAGCCAGGGATTTGTCAAGCCTGACCTTAAAAACCTCTAAGGAAGGAGATTCCACCACCTCCCTAGGTAACCCATTCCAGTGCTTCACCACCCTCCTAGTAAAAAAGATTTTTCCTAATATTCAACCTAAACCTCTCCTAAACTTGAGACCATTACTCCTTGTTCTGTCATCTGGTACCACTGAGAACAGTCTAGATCCATCCTCTTTGGAACCCCCTTTCAGGTAGTTGAAAGCAGCTATCAAATCCCTCCTCATTCTTCTCTTCTGCAGACTAAATAATCCCAGTTCCCTCAGCCTTTCCTCATAAGTCATATGCTCCAGCCCCCTAATCATTTTTGTTGCCCTCCGCCAGACTCTTTCCAATTTTTCCACATCCTCCTTGTAGCGTGGGGCCCAAAACTGGACACAGTACTCCAGATGAGGCCTCACCAATGCCGAATAGAGGGGAACAATCACATCCCTTGATTTGCTGGCTATGCTCTTACTTATACAGCCCAAAATGCCGTTCGACTTCTTGGCAACAAGGGCACACTGTTGACTCCATATCCAGCTTCTCGTCCTCTGTAATCCACTGTAGGTACTTTTCTGCAGGCTGCCTAGCCATTCGGTCCCTAGTCTGTAGCAGTGCATGGGATTCTTCCGTCCTAGGTGCCGGACTCTGCACGTGTCCTTGTTGAGGGTGCAATCCATGCCATCCTCCAGATAATTAATGAAGACACTAAACAAAACCAGCCCCAGGACCGACCCTTGGGGCACTCCGCTTGATACCGGGTGCCAACTAGACATGAAGCCATTGATCACTACCCACTGAGCTACCCTCAGCAAGTTTGCAGATGACACGAAACTGGGAGGAGTGGTAGATACACTGGAGGGTAGGGATAGGATACAGAGGGACCTAAACAAATTAGAGGATTGGGCCAAAAGAAACCTACTCCTTATCTCTGAAGTGACTTTTCTACAAGCTGAAGCTCTGAACAAAGGACTGAATGACTCATCCAAGCTGTGGATGTTCCAGAGGGACTTTCAAGCCAGCAAACTCACCAATACTGCTAAGAACTTGATCTCTGGACCTTGAAGTTTCGGTATGTATCTGAGCGCTTTATCATTTAACAACTCTCTTCTTTCTTTTTTCCTTATAATAAACCTTTAGTTTTAGACATTAAAGGATTGGCTGGCAGCTTTTTTTTTTTTTTGTAAGATCCAACCTAATACTGACCTGGCAGTGTGGCTGACCCTTTGGGGTCAGCAAAATATTTTGTATAGCGAGCAGAGTTTTTAAATGACTTCTCACTGTACTGGACCTAGGTGCTGATTGGGAGCCAGACAACTGAAATGCAATGTGATTTCTTTTTTCAGATTCTCAATAACCAGTATGGGGGATGAGAAGCACAGTTTATTACTGGTTGGTGAGTTTAACCTGTGTTAACCACCAGTTTTGCTCTCCCTTTTGCAGCCTGCCCTAACTTTGGCAGTTTCAGTGAGGGCTGTCCTAGGCAACTGCAATACAATAATCCCTAGCACTTCTAGGGTGGTGTTGGCTCCATTTTATTGATGGAGATAAACGCACAATGAGAGGAAAATGACTGATTTTCTGTGGAAGCAGCAAAAATGGGAACAGAATCCAGGCGTTCTTGCTCCTGGCCCCCTGTTCTAATCAATAACAATTCTTTCCTAAAACTTTTTGTGGGTCACACTGGCAAAACCCAGCAACCGACCTCCCTGCACTGGGTAAGGTCGCTGAAGGAGTGGAGAGCATTTGGGGTGAGGGGTTCAGTGTTTGTAGACCAGCCTCTAGTCCCAACCTGGCTCTGGGAGGACAGGCTTGTTTTTCTGCAGCTATAGCCAGCAGGGGAGTGCCTAGCAAATCCTACACCAGCGTTGGCTCACCTTGCACCTTCAAAGCACTGACTCCAGAACCACTCTCCTTTTCAGTCGGGGTAAATGGAACCAAATCTGTTCCAGAGCAGGGTTAGGAAGGGGGATTGGGGCAGCCCCACAGGGACCACACACACCCAGGGGATGCTACAGGAGGGAAGGGGTTATTCTGCTTAGCCAGAGTAAAGGTACAAACTCCCTTCCTGTACTGGATACCCACGTCAGAGACAGCAGCAGAAGGAACAGGAACCCACGGCTGCGTCTGTATCTCACATAGGTTGGTCTACATTGTTTATGGCTCAGGTCTAGATGAAATTATTGTAAAGACTCTCAGTAGTTATCAGTGGTTCACTCTTACACTGGGAAAACATTGCTAGTGGGGTCCTACAAGGGTCAGTCCTGGCTCTGACAGTTTTCACTGTTTTCATTAATGATTTAGATGCTGCAGTGGAGAATAGACTTAGAAATGCTGCAGGCATCACCAAGCTGGGAAGGGGTGCTAGCAGTTTTGAGGACAGGATTAGAATTCAAAACAACCTTGACAAATTGGAGAATTGGTCTGAAACCATCTTTGTTGAATGTATCTTGATTAGTGCAAATATTTCAGCCAGGAGGACAAAATGAAATGCATTAAACGGCCTAAGTACTGATATTACAGAAAAGGAGCTGGGGTTACATTGGACCACAAACTGAGTATGCATCAACAGTGTAATGCTATTGTGAAAAAGGCAAATATTCTGCAGTGTATTAACAAAGGTGTTGTATGTCTTAGGCCTGGTCTACACTAGGACTTTAATTCGAATTTAGCAGCGTTAATTCAAATTAACCGTGCACCCGTCCACAACAGGAAGCCATTTAGTTCGACCTAGAGGGCTCTTAGTTCAAATTCGGTACTCCACCCCAACGAGGGGAGTAGCGCTAAATTTGACATGGCTATGTCGAATTAGGCTAGGTGTGGATGCAAATCGAACTTACTAGCTCCGGGAGCTATCCCACAGTGCACCACTCTGTTGACGCTCTGGATAGCAGTCCAAGCTTGGATTCTCTGACCAGCCACACAGGAAACGACCCGGGAAAATTTGAATTCCTTTTCCTGTCTGGGCACTTTGAATCTCATGTCCTGGTTGGACATCGGGGCGAGCTCAGCAGCACCTGCAACGATGCAGAGCTCTCCAGCAGAGGAGTCCATGCAATCCCAGAATAGAAAGAGGTCCCCAGCATGGACAGACCGTGAAGTCCTGGATCTGATCGCTGTGTGGGGCCATGAGTCTGTGCTTTCGGAGCTGCGCTCCAACAAACGGAATGCAAAGACCTACGAGAAGGTCTCCAAAGCCATGGCACTCAGAGGATACAGCCGGGATACAACGCAGTGCCGCGTGAAAATCAAGGACCTGAGACAAGGCTACCAAAAAGTCAAAGCGGCAAACGGACGCTCTGGAGCACAGCCCCAGACCTGCCGCTTCTACGAGGCACTGCATGCCATTCTCGGTGGGTCTGCCACCACTGCCCCACCAGTGACCGTGGACTCTGAGTATGGGATAGTGTCGAGGGGCAGTTCCTCGGCGATGTTCGCCGATGGGGAAGATGAGGAAGGGTTTGTGGAGGACGACGCAGGCGACAGCGCTTACAATACCGCTTTCCCCGACAGCCAGGATCTCTTCATCACCCTCACAGAGATCCCCTACCAACGCTCCCCGGCCGTTAACCCGGACTCAGAATCAGGGGAAGGATCAGTCGGTAAGTGCTATAAACATAAAACATTTATTTTTTAAAAAACAGGAATAAAAAATATGTAAAAACTATATAAAAACTTTTGCTTAAAAAACTATATAAAGAGAAGGTCCACACAGATAGGGATGGAACAGAAATCCTCCTGGGACAGTTCCACGAAGCTCTCGGAGAGCAGCTTGAAAAGTCTCCGCAGGAGGTTCCTGGGGAGAGGTGCCTTATTGGGTGCTCCATGGAAGCACACTCTTCCGCGCCAGGCCATCCTAATGTACAGCGGAATCATTGCCTCCACCAGCATTGCAGCGTACGGTCCTGGTCTGTGCAGGGATTCGAGCAGCATCCTCTCTCTCTCTCTCCGAGTGACCCGCCTCAGGCTAATCTCGTTCGGTGACTGCTGCATCTAATTAGGGCAATTAGTGTACTGTTACTATTGTGAATGCTTGACTTTTACTTTGCATAGCAATGACCTTCGCTTAACAGCCACGTGTTGGAGGCCACAGAGGAAAAGCATACAGTGATCTTTCCCGGGGACAGCCGCGAGGGGCTGGAACAGGGTCAGACTTTATGCTTTACAGATTGCCTTCAGCGGGAGGGCACAGCTATCCATTAACTGTTAAGCAGCCTATAGTGTTGTGCTTACCAGGCCTGGCTGCTACACGGATTCAGCTGTACCGCCCCGCTTGTCCGATCTCCTGTGCAAGACCGCAGCCAATGAAAGCGTATTCCGAAATCTCGAACTTGTCCTGAGAGCTTGTGAGACTAGGTGCCCTGTATGGTCTTGTTCACAGAAACTGACTAGACTGTGTTCAGTGTTCGCAAACATGTATCTTTGCAAGGAAATCACTTCCTTTTTCCCATCACACAGCTGCGGCTCTTTCCCGAACTGCCCTGGCATCCCCCTCACAGAGGCTGGCGCAGATTAGGCGGCGAAAGAAAAAGACTCGGGACGAGATGTTCGCTGAACTGATGGCCTGCTCCAGAGCCGAGGTGGCCCAGCAGAGCCAGTGGAGGGAGACCCTCTCTCAGCAGCAGCGCTCACACAGCGAACGGGAGGACAGGTGGCGGCAGGAAGACCAGCAGGCGACTCAAACACTGCTTGGGCTAATGAGGGAGCAAACGGACACGCTCCAGCGCCTTGTAGATGTTCTGCAGGACCGCAGGCAGGAGCAGAGAGCCCCCCTGAACTGTATCTGCAACCGCCTTCCCCCGCCACAAAGTCCTGTCCCCCCCTCACCAAAAATCACAAGAAGGAGGGGCGCTAGGGGCCGTGAAAACTGTCACTCCACCCCAGCAGAGAGCTCATGTACCAAACAGCTCTCATTCCCTAAAGTATGAGAAGTGCTTCCCTTCCTGGATCACCCAGTCCCAAATCCAAGTTTCATCCCCCCACTGTGTAGTTGAGTATTAAAAGTAGTTTGTTGTTATTCACTGTTTCCGTCACATTTTCCTTGTCAGAAGACTTTGTGTGAAGGGTGGGGGAGGGGTTTTTTAATTGCATAGGACAGCCTCCATTACCAGGGTACAGACTTGGGGGCAGGATCAACAGCAGGACACACACAGACCACAGTCACTAGGCACTAGGGTCATTCTGGGATGTGAATGCTGCCCCGGGTCAGTCTGTGAGGTGTATGCTGCCCCAGGGTCCTAGCGCCTGACATCCACAAATGGCAAGGCAGGCTGCCCTTACCCTGCCCTTCCCCCCTAGCCACGAGCCTCTCCGATGCCCTGAGCCCCAGCAAGAGCCCTCATCCACGGACACATACTCACCCTTCCCACACACCCCTCACCCCTTCCTATGCCCCAACCCCCAGTCCAGAGTCTATGGTGCATCCAAACTCCGTCCCAAAGACGGCACCCCTCACCCCTTCCTGCAAACCCACCCCTTCCTGCACACCCACCTGCAACCATCCTCCCCCCAGAGACCGCTGTAGGAGCAGGAGCCTGTCATTCCTCTAGTGTAGAAGCGGTCTGGACATCAGTGCACACCGTACCCACCACAGTCCGCGTCCATGTTTCAACCCTTGAACAGGAATTCATAATTAAAGAAAACTTTATTAATAATCAGTGTTCCATTAAAGTTATTTTAAAACGTGTGTTGGAAGGGGGGAAACCTGGAGAACGGGGTATGTAACCGCAGATCGAAGTCAACAGTCACTGAAATAGGCTCAGGTTCAGCTTCTCTGTAAATCAACTGGAGAGTCATAGGTTACCCTGCTCTCCGAGGAACCTATCTTTCAAAGCCTCCCGGATGCACAGCGCTTCCCGCTGGGATCTTCTATCGGCACGGCTGTCTGGCTGAGCGTAATCAGCAGCCAGGCGATTGGCCTCAACCTCCCATCCAGCCATAAAGGTCTCCCCCTTGCTCTCACAGAGATTGTGGAGCACACAGCAAGCAGCAATAACAACGGGGGTATTTTTTTCGCTGAGGTCCGAGCGAGTCAGTAAGCTCCTCCATCTCCCCTTGAGACGTCCGAAAGCACACTCCACCACCATTCTGCACTTGCTCAGCCGGTAGTTGAAGAGTTCCTTCTCACTGTCCAAGGCGCCTGTATAGGGCTTCATGAGCCAGGGCATTAGCGGGTAGGCTGGGTCCCCGAGGATCACTGTAGGCATCTGCACATCCCCAACCGTTATTTTGTGGTCCGGGAAGAAACTACCTGCCTGGAGGCGTTTAAACAGACCAGAGTTCCTGAACACACGCGCGTCATGAACCTTGCCTGGCCACCCCACGTAGATGTTGGTAAAACGTCCCCTATGGTCCACCAGTGCTTGCAGCACCATAGAAAAGTAGCCCTTTCGGTTAATGTACTCGCTGGCCTGGTGGGCCAGTCCCAGGATAGGGATGTGAGTGCCATCTATAGCCCCACCGCAGTTTGGGAATCCCATCGCGCCGAAGCCATCTATGACGACCTGGACATTTCCCAGGGTCACTACCTTTGAGAACAGTTGCTCAACGATTGCGTGGGCTACTTGAATCACAGCAAGCCCTACGGTAGATTTGCCCACGCCAAAGTGGTTCGCTACTGACTGGTAGCTGTCTGGCGTTGCAAGTTTCCAGAGGGCTATGGCCACTCGCTTCTGCACACTCAGGGCTGCTCGCATCCGGGTGTCCTGGCGCTTCAGGGCAGGGCACAGCAAGTCACAGAGTTCAAGGAAAGTGCCCTTACGCATCCTGAAGTTCCGCAGCCACTGTGATTCATCCCAGACCTGCAGCACTATGCGGTCCCACCAGTCCGTGCTTGTTTCCCGGGCCCAGAATCGCCGTTCCACACCATGAACTTGACCCATTGCCACCATGATCTCCGCTGCGCGGCGTACCCTGCTTTGTGAGAGGTCTGCGCCACTCTCACACTTCATGTCCTCACCGCGCTGCCGGAGCCTCCTCACCCAATTTCTCAGCAGCTGACTGTGGAAGAGGTGGACGATAAGGTGCGAGGAGTTGACAACGGCCATAAGTGCAGCGATGATCGCAGCGGGCTCCATGCTCGCAGTGCTGTGGCGTCCGAGTTGTAACCGACCAGAGAAGGGCGTGAACAGACTTCCCGCCGGCGCTTTCAAGGAGAGAGGGCGGGAGTGACGGTTGAATGACGACAGTTACCCAAAACCACCCTCGACACATTTTTCCCCCCAGCATGCATTGGGGGGAAATCCCAGGATTCCAATGGGCAGCGGGGAGTGCGGGAACTGTGGGATAGCTTCCCACAGTGCACCGCTTCCAAAGTTGACACTGGCCCCGTTACTGTGGACTCACACAGTCGAACTAGTGTATTTAGTGTGGATACACAACTTTGACTTCATAAGGTCGATTCCACAAATTCGAATTAAGTTGATTCGAAATAGTCTTGTAGTGTAGACGTACCCTTAGAGAGCTTATTCCTTCACCCTCCCACTTCCCTGGTCTTTCTCGCATGAACAGAGAGCAACAATACCCAACGTCCAAGGTGCAAACAATTCGATGTTTATTGGGATGAACGTCCAGCAAGCTTAAATCCAAGTTCCTTTTTCCTTATTTTCGAATCCCAACTTACTTCCTCTTTGCCCCTAATTTATATAGCATTAGTCTCAGCTGTACCTTAACCAATCATTTTACTGAAATGTATCTAACCAATCCTAACATACTGTAACATGATTAGCTAACCAATTATATCCCACCACCTTAGTTTACACCCAGCAAAATTAATTCTACACAGCCAGAAACAATCACAGAACCAGACAGAGACCATGCAGATTAACAATAGCAAAGTGGGAACTATAATAACAAAACAATTCAGAAGTGAGGATTTCACAACTACATCTATAAAGACATAAGAGTTTCCCAGCTGTATCTACTAATAAGTGAGTTCTTACCAAACAGAAAGCTGTCAAACTAAATTTCCTTTTACATCTTCTAGGCTCTTCCCTTTATCTGGAGGTGATAGATTGGATCACCTTCCTAACAGCCCCCGATTGCCTTATTTCAATATGACTAGTTTGGAATGTGAGGGCGTGATCATATACTTCCCAGTTTATGGCTGCTCACACTGCTTAGCCAAAGGCCTTAGCTTAAGAACAAGGCCTCAGACTGTCACAGTGAGAGAAGGCCCTTACACAGATTCTTTTATACCTCTGTAACCCTTCTGCCCTTCTGAGTTGGCAGCAACAAGGGCCGGGTTCAGTATCCAGGGGTTCCGTGTCAATAACACAATGCAAAACCGGCTCAAACCCCCACCCAGTGGCCTGGGACAATTACATACCACCCCCCTGGGCGCCTCTAGGAGGCAATACTTCACCTCTCGCAAGCACAGAGTCTGAGTGTAGCAAAATCCTTTTAATAAAGGGGGGAAACAATGTGGCATCATATTGGGGAAACACCACAAACAGGATTCATAACACAAACCATGAACAAAAGACCCACCAAGTAAGTTTGGCAATGTCCTTTTCCCCTCAGGGTCTGAAGTCCAATCACCCCAAAGTCCAACAACCCAAAAGTCTCTGTCCCTGGTCAGTGCCGCCCCAGAGTTCAAACGTTTATCTGCAGAGTTTTACCCCCCCCAGCCTGGGTGGAAATGTGTGTGTGGGGGGGCACACAGGGTGTTAAGGGACACTTTACATGGGCCGGGGCTGACTGCTCCGCCTCTCTGTGGAGTTCTGCTGCAGCCTTCACCACAACCGGCTCCACTCCACTCACTCTGTGCCACTCCTCCAGCCGACCCATGAGACGCTCCAGCCATCCCCACAAACCGCTCCACTCTGCTCACTGTTCCGTGGGCGGCTCCAACTGTGCTGCAAACTGCTCCGCTCTGCCAGCCGCTTAGCAATAGATCTTCAGGCTCCCCCACTAGTTAACACAGCACTCAGTGATCTCAGCTCAGTAAGTTTAGCTCTTTTAGTGATTTCAGCTTGTAGTAGGGGAGTCCCAGTGCTGGTGCACCATTGGCCCAAAGTGAATTCAGCTCAGCAGCCTCTAGATGGACGCCTAATGGAATCAAAATTAGCTCTTCTCTTCAACAGTGGAGAGAGGCAGAGGTGCAATTAGTGTTCCAGGCCCTCAAAAGGGGCCCAGGCAGGCACACACCAGTCCCCAGCCTCTTTCAATTCACTGGGTTTTGGCACCCATGTCCCTTGTCTAGCAAGTGCTACTTAATTGATGGTGAAACTCTCTGTCATAAAGCAGTCTCATAGTTCCTCATTCACATAATCAGGGTGACAACACTTTATTCCTCCTGCCCCAATAACAGAGAAATTGGGGATCCCAGAGCTGTCAAAATAACCATCCCAGGCTGCCGTGGGCTATGCTAAGCGGTGTGGGTGTGCAAATGCAAACACCTGAAATTCCTTTCCACACTCCCTGAAATTCTTTCCACACTCCCCATAATTCACCACCAGATGTCAAGCTAGAGCTCATCCTGATTCTGCTTACACCTTATAACTAGCTAAATGATAAACATATACCTAAATTCTTAAAGTATAAGGCTTTACAGACAGGACTGAATATCTATATCCTAACTGTATGCAAGACACAAGGTTAAAAAATGGACATATTTATTCTTGAGAAATGAATACTGGGGGGGGAGGTCTTCATATAAGTTAGGTTAAGGGCTGTTAGGGACAGGATGGTGATCAACTGCTCTCCAGGTGCACTGAAGATAGGAGAAAGGGGAATCAGCTTACTTTGCAGTGAGGGAGATTTAGGTTAGATAGTAGGAAAAATGTTCTATAAGGATAGTTAATCTGTGCAACAGGCGCATGCTCTATCAGCTTCAACAGCCTGTGGGAGGAACTGCTCTTTAGTGTCTTGACCATATTTGCTGCTTGGGGTTTAAGCCGTAGGCTCCTCCACCGCCCCCTATCACAACTCTGAGCCCTCAGCATGCCTTCCTCTCTGTGACCTCGCCTCAGTGAGTCTATTTGGACTGGACCCCTGGAGAAGTCTTCACACCCAGAGGAAGCAATGCAACCTCCATCTCTGGACTGCAGTCAGAGCCACTAGATCCTTAGTCATTTGCTGTGCAGAGGAGGAGGAGAAGAGAGAGTAGATTAGCATCTCTCACAAGGCAGGTTTCAGCATAGTTAGTAGATACGGGGACTCTCCTCCAAAGGGAAGAATCATCACCTTACTCTTCCCTAGCAGTGAGATGGTTGCTGCACAGATCAGTCTACAGTGCAGCTGTCCTGGATTTCCATTATTCACATGCAAAAAACACCCCCCTGAGTGATGCAAGTTTCAGCGCTCTAAGTGACAGTGTAGTCGCAGCACCAATGCTGGGATCTGCACTCCCAGTGCCCCTTGTGAGAGTGGCTTTTTTAGAGCACCGGGAGAGCTCTCTCCTAGCAGTGGTGCCGCGATTACATGCTGGTGCCGTAGCAGTGCTTTAACGTTGCTAATGTAGACAAAGCCTAAGACTTTTGATACTGTCTCACATGACTGTCTCAAACTAGGGAAATACAGCCTAGATGGAGCTACTATAAGGTGGTTGCAGAACTGGTTGGAAAACCACTCCCAGAGAGTAGTTATCAGTGGTTCACAGTCAGGCTGGAAGGGCATAACGAGTGGGGTCCCACAGAGATCAGTTCTGGGTCCAGTTTGATTCAATATCTTCATCAATGATTTAGTTGATGGCATAGAGAGCACACTTATAACGTTTGTGGAGATACTAAGCAGGAAGGGGTTGCAAGTGCTTTGGAGGACAGGATTCTAATTCAAAATTATTTAAACAAACTGGAGAAAAGGTCTGAAGTAAATAGGATGAAATTCAATAAGGACAAATGCAAAGTGCTCCACTTAGGAAGGAACAATTAGCTGCACACATACAAAATGAAAAACGACTGCCTAGGAAGGAGTACTGTGGAAAGGGATCTCAGGGTCATAGTGTGTGGGAACTTGGCAGATAAGTATGTGAGAGCTGAAGTGTTTAGACTTCAAGGTCGAGGCTAGTTTTTATCTGCTGGTAGGCAGTAAATAGGATGATAAGTCAAACAGGTGTTAGGATGATAATTACCCTATGGGGTTACAGCTGCGGCTGTGTAAATTTTGTTAACCAATTAGCAACTGCTTGCTTGCCTGCTTCAAGAGTATAAAGATGTATGCTGGAGAGAAATAAAGAACCTTTTGCTGCCAATCAAACTGACTGAAGAACTTTGTTCATATACGCCTGCGATGCAACAAATGGTGACCCCGACGTGATTGAATGAGGATAGTGTTGGTGGCCTGAACTGAAAGGAGGAAAAGGAGGCGCACCTGAGTCTCAGTGTCGAGCGGCTAGGAGCCGCAGGGCGTCGAAAGAGGCGCACCTGTGCTCAGTGTCGAGCGGCGGCTGCAGGGCGTCCGAAGAGAAGGGCGCACCTGAGTTCAGTGTCGAGCGGCTAGGAGCCGCAGGGCGTCCGAAAAGAGGGGCGCACCTGAGCTCAGTGTCGAGTGGCAAGCCGCAGGGCGTCTGAAAAGGGAGGCACACCCCAGCCCAGAGGTGAGCAGCTAACATCAATTCAACATGGGAACCGCTGCATCAGCGGAAGAAAGGACGGTGCATGAATATCTGATGCGCATCGCGGAGCGGCAGGGAGAGAAGCTCCCCTCTAATACGTTATCCCGTCTGCTGCGGTGGGGACGGAGAAGGGGACTTTCTGTTCAACCAAGTACAATTTTTGATAAAACTGTTTGGGAGCGGCTAGGCTCCGAGCTTTGGAAGTCGGTGGCTCAGGGCGATAAGGAGGCCTTCTCCCTGAGTCCAGTATGGAATAAGGCGAAGGAGATAGTAGAAACTCTCGTGGCCGAGGCAGGAGTGCAGGTGGCCCTTTCTGAGCTTTGCCGCCCAACGCCCGGAATGCCTTCTGTGTTGCCGGTTGGAGCCAGAGAGTTTTTCGGTGGTGAGGACACGGTGATACCTTTGGCTTCCAACCCCTACCCTATGGATGATGTTGCCCCTGCTACGGCCCCGCTACCCTCCAATGTGGCTATCGGCCCCGACATGATTGATCCTGCTACGGTCCTGTTACCCCCCGATACACCCGAGCCTATGGAGACAGCCTTGCCGTATGCACCCCCTCCAAAGCCATGCCGTGTCCACGGGACCTGGGGGTGCCACGATTGCGGGGGAACGAAGGGGGCTCGGGTGGAACATGTGCCAAAGCCATATCCCGATTTGACTACGTTTACTCAGTTTACTCAGTCTGATGCCTTCTATAAGGAGATGGAGCGCCAGGGTCGACAGCTGCAGCATATATGTGACAAGTTGGACCAATTGGAAGGTTCTCCACCTGGATCCTCGCGATCGCATCTTCACAAGTGCTTTCATTCGACTCGCCCCCCCGCCCCGCCTGGCCCCGGGGACCCTCCAACTGGGGACCCTCCGGATCCGGTACAGCGCTGGCATGGGGTTTTAAGAGAAGCCATCCTTGAAGGTCTAACACCTGAGGCCTTTCCGGTGATTACGCCAGACCCTCAACACCCTAATCATAGACGGTGGGCCCCTTTGGACTGGAAGTTGATCCGTGAGGCACAGAAATCGATCATGGCTTATGGACTAGATAATCCGTATGTACAGTCTATCATTGAACAGGTATTTGCTGGCCAAGCAATGTGTCCGTATGATGCGATTAAGCTAGCTGACATGCTTCTTACACCTACACAGAAATTGTTGTGGAAAGATGATTGGGCTAAGAGAGTTGACTTGGCTCTTGTCCGCAATTTGGATTTACCGGATGATGATCCTCGGCGCGTGGCCACTGCTGATGTGTTTTTGGGAGCCGGTCGCTTTGTTGACCCGCATTTGCAAGCCCGCCTCGATCCCCGGATCCTGCAGCAGTCGCAGGAACTGGCTTTGGCTGCCTTTAAAGCGGTGCCCCAGATGGGAAAGCCGAGCCCTCCCTACGCTAAAATTATGCAAGGCCCATCGGAACCGTATTCCACCTTTTTGGATCGCCTTCGAGAGGCTATTGATAGATCTCCTAATCTGACGCCAGAGGCCAGAACTGCAGTTGGACTTGATCTTGCAACCCAGAATGCAAATCCCACTTGCCGCCGTATATTAGCCACCTTGCCCAAGACTGCGACCCTGATGGAAATGATTGAGGCATGTGGTAGGGCCGCTATGCTTGAGGAGACGGATAAGGCAGCAATTCATGCTAAGGCACAGGCCTCTGCACTGGCCGTGGCGTTACAACCCCTGCTCGGGCGACAGCGGGGGGCTAGAAAACCTACCCGGCCAGCCGGCCTGTTTTGCTGCGGAAAACCCGGGCATTTCCGGCGGGACTGCCCTATGCAAAATGAGCAGCGGGCCTCTGATGTGTTACCTGAAGCTGCAACTGGCGCTTGCACACGATGTGATAAGTTTGGACATCGCGCCGCCGACTGTTGGGCGCGTTACAAGAAGGATGGAACACCACTGCCGGGAAACGGATCACGGAGCGCCCCTCGGAGGAGCGCGACGACACAAGTGCCTCCAACCAGCAACCCGGCTGCCTGGAACACCTCACCGGAGCAACCCGTGGCAGTGCCGGAGTGGATTTGGCCACAGCGACAGATGTAGTTTTAGAGACTGACGAGGTTCAAGTTCTTCCTTCCAACACCGATGGTCCATTAGGATTTGGCCTGAGTGCCCTTTTGATTGGCCGTTCGTCAACATCGAAACAAGGTATTTTTGTTTTGCCTGGCCTTATTGATGCCGACTATATGGGGAATATTGGGATAATGGTACGTGCCCTTTGTCCCCCTGTGACTATAACTGCTGGTACACGTCTTGCTCAGTTAATACCTTTCAAGGGATGTGTGCCCCGATCGACCCCGATTGACCGCGGGTCTCGAGGGTTTGGATCCACTTGCCCTCCCCAAACTGCCTTTGCTATGGACATCACTTTGCGCAAGCCCACCCAAACTGCTCGGCTTCAGGGATCCGATGGGCGGCAGATCACTCAGGAAGCTCTTATGGGGGATACAATGCAGAGTGGGGTAACTGAGGCACCTGTGACGACAGAGGTAGAAGATACTGTGTTTACCTTGGAATCAGAGCCCACTGAAGCGGTTGCAGCTGAGGCCCCCATGCAGAATGATGTAGGAGATGCGCCATCTAACCTAGTATCAGAATGCCCAGGGGCAGTTGTAAATGGGGCCCCTCTACAGAGCGCCATGTGTCCTCAAGAACTGCCTGTGTGTAGAAAGGGAGACGAAGAGGAGCAAGAGAATTTAGCTGTGCAGCTGGCAGATACTGGCTCACCCATTTTTAGTACTGAAAGCTCTGGGGCTCAAAAAACATTTGTGCCTGTTACAGCTGCAGCAATTGAAGAACAAATCATTGCAGAAACTGTAACATCTATGGAAACCTCAGCTGAAACTTTAAAGCCTTTAGAAGCAGTGCCTGGAAAACTATTTCCTGAACTAGTCCAAGATATTACCACTGCTCATTCAGGATTTGAGGCTGCAAACAGTAGGACTGAAGAAACTGCAACAGTGTCAGTATTAGAGATGACTGCTGCAATGGTGGATGGAATGACTGAGAAAGCAACAAGATGTACACACCCTGAGCCCCTGGAGAACAACTGCTTGTTAGCTGTGCCAGGATCCCGTTTGTTTGATCCTCCCTGATTGATTTAATTGATTGAAATAATTTTTGCTTTGCCTGAATGTATAGGATGGTGTCCTGATAATTTCCCCCGTAGAACTTGAACCACGATGGTGGTGGAACAGAAGAAAAAACACTCACATCATTGATATTGCCAATGTCTAGAAATTCCTGACTAAAAGGGCATTGAGAACTGACCCTGGTAAAGAAGCAAAGAATTGCACACTGGCAGGAAAAAATTTGGGACTCCTGCTAAAAAACTGTGGTATTGATTGGATTTTGGGGTTTATTTTACAGGCTGCACCCTGTGTTGTGGAATTTTTTTTTAGCATGTATTGCCCTCCCTAATTGGATTGTAAATGATATTACCCCCCCATTACTACCCCTGTTTTTTAGAGCCTAATTGTTTTTTGTTTTTAAAGTTTGAGAAAACTCAGCCAAAAGATTTGTTGAGTATTCTCAAAGGGGGGGGGGGGATATGGTGTTATTTAGGCATAAATTTAGGTAATTTGGGAGAATGGCTTTGAATTTATGTGACCCAAAATACCTTTATGTAAAGTGCTTTGGATCGGGCCCAGGCAGGCACGCAATAGATAGAGAACTTGATGAGGAAAAAAGGATCGGGCCCAGGCGGCGGGCAACAGACAACAAGCTTGGAAAACTGGTTGATAACCTTGAGGGTGTAGTTGATAGAGAAGGTAATTAACTACTAGCGAGTAATGTTAGGCAGAGTAAAAGTTAACTCTGTGATTGCTAGAGGGAACAGCAGTTGAATTTTGCAAAGTTGCTAAAGAGTAAAGTTTTGGTGTTTTTGAAATGTTTGTAAATAAATTTAGGTAAAGATATTAGTTTGTAATTGTTTGGCTATAAATAATTTTGTTGTATTAGCTGAAGAATGTATATAGTGCTATGTAATTGTAATTGTATTAGGCTACGGGCATATAAGTGGTGATTTTTTTTTGTGTTTAAAAGTAGAAGTTAATAGTAAGAACCCTTAAGCTGTGAATGGCTTTGAATTCAGAAGTAAGTCAGGATGCAATTGTATTACTGTAAATGATTTAATTGATGATGTAATTTTTTTTTGCCTGATGGTACTAAGGGTATTTGTATATTGTATGTAATGATTGCTTGCCCAGTAGGGGTAGTTTTGTTTTGTTTTTTAGATCTTAAGAAAATTGGTGTTAGCTGCATAGCATTTTATGTACCATGCATTTATTTATAGAGTTAAATTTATGTTCTGTGTCTTATGTTTGTTTGTTTGTTTGTTTTTCTGGCCAGAATTGTCTTTTGCGTTTTATGTGGTTTATGTTGTGTTTTTTCTAGGACCCCCCCTCCCTCAGTGTCAGTTTGATCGCCTGACATCTGAGGGATGATTTGGTAATAGAAGTTTGCCACAAGTTGGTGTGCTATAGAGAAGGGGGGAATCCTGTAGAATTTACACCATTTATTTGTTGTGCTTTGTTTTTGTTTGGTGTTGTTGGGGTTATGTTAAGAATTGCATGGTTATATAGGTTGGTTTTATAAAGTTTTAATTTTGGTTTGTGATAGATTGTAGTGTTATGATGTTATGAGTTGGGAATGTTTTGCTTATGCCTTTTTTTTTTTTTTTTTTTTATTTTGAGAAAAGGCGGGAGATGTGGGAACTTGGCAGATAAGTATGTGAGAGCTGAAGTGTTTAGACTTCAAGGTCGAGGCTAGTTTTTATCTGCTGGTAGGCAGTAAATAGGATGATAAGTCAAACAGGTGTTAGGATGATAATTACCCTATGGGGTTACAGCTGCGGCTGTGTAAATTTTGTTAACCAATTAGCAACTGCTTGCTTGCCTGCTTCAAGAGTATAAAGATGTATGCTGGAGAGAAATAAAGAACCTTTTGCTGCCAATCAAACTGACTGAAGAACTTTGTTCATATACGCCTGCGATGCAACAATAGTGGACCACAAGCTAAATATGAGTCAACAGTGTAACACTATTGCAAAAAAAGCAAACATCATTCTGGGATGTATCAGCAGGAGTGTTGAAAGTAAGCCACGAGAAGTAATTCTTTCACTCTACTCGGCGCCGATAAGGCATGAGCTGGAGTTTTGTGTCCAGTTCTGGGCACCACATTTTAGGAAGGATAGTGGACAAATTGGAGAAACTCCAGAGAAGAGCAACAAAAATGATTAACTGTGTACAAAACATGAGCTATGAGGGAAGATTGAAAAAACTGGGTTTGTTTAGTCTGCAGAAGAGAAGACTGACAGGGGATGTGATAACAGTTTTCAAGTGCATAAAAAGTTGTTACAAGGAGCAGGGAGAAAAATTGTTTTCATCAACCTTTGAGGACAGGACAAGAAGCAATGGGCTTAAATTGCAGCAAGGGAGGTTTAGGTTGGACATTAGGAAAAACTTCCTGTCAGGGTGGTTAAGCAATGGAATAAATTGCCTAGGGAGGTTGTGGAATCTCCATCTCTGGAGGTTTTTAAGAGCAGGCTAGACAAACACCTGTCAGGGATGGTCAAGAAATGAAACTTAGTCCTGCCCTGAGTGCAGGGGACTGCACTAGACGACCTCTCGAGGTCCCTTCCAGTCCTACAATTCTATGGTACCAGAGCAATAGTTGGACATTTCCTTACAATTCTCAGTGCAGACAAGGCCTATGAGTGGGAGCGAGGATCTCCTGTCAGTGGCTCCAGGCTAAAATCCTCAAGCAAATACTGATGGCTGTTCAGAGGTGGCCACTTGAAAAGAGGCGATGGGTCTCTTGTCACTTACCCTGCTACAGCGTAGTGTCTCCCTTTCTTCCTGCAGAGAGAAGGCAAATGTCAGTGAATGCAGCTCCCAAGGCAGGAACCGACTCCAATCTGTGTCCGCAGCTCAGAACCAGGGCCCCAGGCCCAGCACAGACCCCTGGCGCTCAGTAATGGACTCAAGGACTGAGGCGCTCATGATCGGCAGGAGAGAAAGACACAATGAGCCAGTTTCCAAAGACCTCAGTGCACTGGGTGCTGAGCTCTTCAGAAAACCTAGCCTCATATAAATTGTAACCCCACCCAGTTTCTGGGTCTGGCCCTCCAGCAGCTCCCATTGGGGGTCGTTAGCTCAGTCCCGCAATGGGGGCAGTTACACTGCACTGACACTGGCTCCTGTACTGCTGTTGTCCTTAGGCGGGTGTGCAGGGAATCCCCCCATCCCAGGCTCTTTACCTGGGCATTTCTTTTTCCAGACGACTACTCCGATTATACCACCAATCAGGACAGCTGCAGTGATAACTCCAGCCACAATGGGAATCAGAGTGTTATTTGGTTCTGAAATGGAATGGAGAGAATGATCAATGGGGAAAAATGTCCCCTCCCTCCAAAAAACAAAACAAAACAAAACAAAACCACCCTTTCATCCCACTGCAGGGATCAGTCAGTCAGCTCCCCAGGTTAGGGCTGAGTCCTGCAACCCTCCACCTCTTCCAATGCAGCTACCATGCATTGCACCCCACCATGGAAAGTCCTGGACACAGCCTCTACTACTTCAATTCATAATAAATATGTAGCACTTAAAATAGAAGACTTTTAGAACATTAATCAATCCTCATAAACCTTTGTGTGGGGGAGGATGGATGTCAGTATCATCTCTAAATTGGAAGGGGGAAAGACTTGCTGAAGGTCACACAGAGAGTCAGGGCAAGAGCCAAGAATTGAACCCAGGAGTCTTGGCTCCCAGCCCCTAACCTCATCTTGACCACGTTGACTTTCATGACTAATGGAACACAGTAGCATGCGATTCTGGTGACAAACTGGAAACTGACCTCAAAGCTCTGGATTTCCCTGCCATGACTGGAGTTATAGACACAATGCGTGTTTTTAGAGGAGGCAGGAATTGAACAGGAAAGGATAGAGATATTTTAATACTGTTCTTGGTTTATATAAACCTGTTAAATCCTGAGTTCTCTATATACATTTAGTTTCATTAATCAGCTTCTCTTGTTGTCTGAAAGAGGCACATAATACTGAAAAATGAAAAATATTTCTACAAGAATAAGGAAATGTGGTTTATGACACAAAAATTGGCAGGGGACGTGGTAGCAGGATTATGATGTGAAACCATCTGATGACCAGATTTCCAGTGCAGGCTGCCCTTTTAGAAATGGTTTGCACTTCCAAATGCTGCATTATTCCACATCTGAATTAACCAAGCAAAAAGATGGCTGGAAGGCAGCTCCATGTGTAAAAAATACTTCCAAGACTTTCTTGTGCTAGGGGCATAGGAGACTCTCGCTGCTGATGCAGGACTCTAACCTGCCTCCTCGCTCCATTCCAAGGCCACACCCTCTCTTCCAGCATCACTGCACAGAGAAACAAGCTGCTCCCAACATTAAACATCTCTCTCTGGCCACATGGGTAGAATGAAGGGCCCCCAGAGCTGTGTTTCTGAGAACCTGCTCAAGTTGAAAATGGGCTGGAAGCTGAAGCAAGACAAATTCTGACTGTAAATAAGGGGCAGATTTGAGCTTCCCCTGGGATGTGGTAAATTCTCCATCCCTTGGAGACTTTACATCTGGAATGGGCATCTCCTTCTGAAGGATCAGATCTAGTTTGCCCACAGGCTACCAGGTTGGTCCCTGGTGTGATTCCCTGCCCTGGGCTATGCAGGAGCTCAGACTGCTCTCTTCCAGCCTGAATGTCTCATTGTTAATCTTCTCCTTTCAGAGACACTGTATTGCTGAGACGTATCCAACAGCCCCAGAAGCAGCAACCTGGAGAGCAAGGCATGAGCCCCAGGCACTGTGGGTCCCAACTCTAGCACAAGAACTTGACTGCAGAGGGACGGGGCCAAAGGGGACAGGGCCTCACAGACCCTCAGGAAATTCCAGCTTCAGCTTATACATCGAAATGAGAATTTTTCAGGGGTTGAGAGTAATAGATTCCCCCTCTCCCACTAGGAACACAGACACACACACAAACTCCTTACCCCAGGGGACAGAGAGTGGCTCTAACAGGCTTTCATGCTCCACATGACATGAATAATTGGCTTTGATCGTGGGGTCAATCTCCATTGCCACCCAGGTCTGGTAGGTCCCGTCCCCACTGGGTAGGATGCCTTCAGAGTAGGTCTCCTGCTGTCTGCTCTCCCCATTTCTCAGCCAGGTCACGGTGATGTCCCGTGGGTAGAACCCACTGACCTTACAGGAGAGGGTGGTGAGGCCGTCATGAGATGCCCTGTCACTCACTCTAGCTGTTGGGCGCACTGGGAAAAAGACAAAATTGAAGTTAGTTGTTTTCAAGGTCTAATCCAGGCAGCCTTTGCTGGAGCTTTGCAGCATGAAATTCTGAGACCCCAGCAGTGGGAGAGGATGAGAGTCCATGAGACGGAATCCCTCTGATGAGAGAGAACCACCATGTTAGAGAATTTCTGTGCCGAATTCACAGCATCAGCAATGGTGAATCCTGAATCCAGGTCCCTGACCAAATTCTATTAATGTGGTAACCAGAAGCCTCTGCTCCCAGCCACAGTGACACAAGTACCTTGAAAGGCTTCATTAAGCTCCAGATACAGGTGTCAATCATATGCTAGGTTTGTGCCCATCTCCTCACAGTCCCTGGATATGAAAGAGGAAATAATCTTGCCCTAGCCATGGAGCAAAAAATGAACTAGATAAACTGACCAATTAAAGATGGAAAGGACCCGTTTAACAAAAAGTGACACACAGTGCTAAATTGCCCCTCAAACTAGTTAATATTAATTGGCTAATTTCTCATAGGTTGTTACCAAAACTATTTACCCCAATATTATGGATTTCAAAGGGATTTAAACTTATGCTGAAAATCAATTTCAGCAGCCTCTTGGTACTGAAATATAAATTACATTGCTGTGTATGGATTTTTCTTCTTGGCATTTGTAAAGTTGGACAAGGACAAAATAATGTTCTGCTGAGGTTTGTGAGAGAAATAAGCAACTAGTATAATTGTTGCAAAAAACTGGGTACAAATTTCAAGTAACTTTGAACAGCAAGCGCAAACTGTTTGAGAAGGGAAAGATTAGGGTGTGTAATGATGCTAACTAATCTGGGAAATTTGTGTCCATGGTAACAGACATCGGTAATAGTGAGTTAACATTTTGAAGCTGACTGCACTGCAACTGTCCTCCTGCCATGGAACAGTAAAGTATTTAACCTCTTCCCTTCTATGTTTGTGCTGATTAATCTTTAACTAAAAAGCTTTGGTAATAAATTTGACTGAGTGTGATTATCTGATGTCTTATAGATAAAAGAATCAAGTAATAAGTAAGAAAGCATTGCAGCAAAGGTAGGTCTTGAGAGGGAAAACTTTAAGGACAAGGGGAGCCTTCTTCCACATTAGTATGGGGAGGGGAATTCCATGAGTAGGGGATGGCATGGAAGGAAGCACATAGATGACTGTTGGAGAAGTTTGGACAAAGAGGCAACAAGGACAAAACTACTGTCATTGGTGGAACATAGGGGCTGGATGTAACACAAGAAATATGATGGTGCAGACAATGAATGAGGAAGAATTACATGGTGAATGAAGCTGGTGTCCATAGAACTGGTGGCACTTCCATAATTAAGGTGGTGTGGAGCTTTCTCTACAGACTCTATTTCTCAGAGTGCTCCAACATGCACACGCACAGGCAGATTGCCTTGATAACGCTGCGCCACACCAGGGGAAAGAGGTAGAATTTGTGGTGTGAATTTGGACTCATTTGGTCAAGTGGCTCTGGAGATGCAGCTTCTCTACAGTGAGCTGCTTTTAATACTTTCAATTTCTTACCTTTTTTTCCAGCAGAGCTGGGGGCGGGGAGGGGGGGGAGAAGGGGTTGTTTCCCCACCCATCCCTGGTGCAAGGTTAGCTGAACGGCCCCCTACCCGCCTGCTCCATTTTGGAACTGGGGCTAAGGAATGGAGATGTAACTAGTAGTGACCTCCTGGGTGGCGTTTATCCCCCTGACTTACCTTTCCTCTGTAGAGTCTCCTTCCCATACTCTAGAGAATTTCTTAGCCAGGGGATACATTCCTTCTCCAGGTAGTATTTCCACTGCTGGTTGTTACATATTTCAGCATCCCATCTCCTCTTGGTGATCTGAGCCCCAATATCTGCTGCTACCCAAGTCATGGTCTCCATATCGAAGGTAAGAAAGTCTCGTCCGTCATATGAATCCTGGTGAACCCCCTGAATGATGCCGTCTTCCCGGAGATCACAGCCTTGTATCATCTGGATAATGTGAAACCCTGAAACACACAGGCAGGACCCCGGGAGCTGGGTCAAGATCAGAGCAGCTGAGGGTCAGCAGCAGCCTCTCTGAAAATCTCACCAAGACCCCACTGCAGATAGCCCAGTGGGTCCTCCCCTTGCTACCGGGCCCTCCCTCGAGCCCTCCCTCCCCTGAGAAACGGAGTTCCCCCTTATGCTGTTAGGCCCTATACCCTGCCAGCTCCTTTCAGGAGGGAACCCAAACCTACAGGAGTAACTCATTGCTGCTTATTCTTGTACGCTCCCTGCAGCGGGTGCAGGGCGGCACGACCCCAAAGGGAGTACTCCAGATACTGCAGGGGTCTGTCCCCTCCAGCTCTCTTCTGCTCTCTGAGGATCCCCCCAGTTCTGGTAGTCAGGGTCATTGTGGAGAAGAGAGGGAGTGCAGGGGGTCTGTACCCCACTCTCTCCTGCGCTGGTTGTATTAATTTTGCAGGGTCCTCAGGGTCACTTGGTCCCTCACCTCCTCCATTCACAGCACCCCCATGTCCCTGTGGGGAGGGGGTACAGGAGGTGTCCCCCACACTAACCTCTGTACTGGTTTAATGACCTCACAGGATCCCCAGGGTCACTCTGTTTCCCTGCCCCATCTCCCCGTGCCCCCAACTCAATCTAGGAACGGCAAAGAACCAACTTCGGATGCTTGGCCTCTTTTTCACATGGCCACTGTCTCAAGGTGATTCCCTGTAAGGATCAGACCACTGACAGCCCTTAGTTCAGCTGGACGCCATTTTCCCACAGCCAGGCTAATCATCACAGCAACGGCCCCCATCTCGCACACAACCAAGACCACGCTTAGTTAATACAGCCAGGAGGCAGGGAGGGAGACTGGGGTGGGAGAGGGGAGAGATGTTGGGATGGAGACAAGAAGGAGAGTTTAGGGGACAGGAAGGCTGTAGTGAACAGAGGACACTGTGGGGATCACAAGGAAGACTGAAACGTGTGGGGAACGGATCAGACCCCTAGCTTGGCAAACAGGGCAGATTGTGGTTGAACAAAAATAACCCACACAGGGTCCCAAATATTTTCACCCCTCCCCACCACTCGCATTAGATACATCGAGGTAAATGCCTTGATTTTCAGCAATGACTAGTGATTATGGTTGCCCAACAGAGACCTTTTAAGGATGCCTGATCAGAAAGTGGGAGCACCTGGCATCTGCATATCAGACACCCCAAAATCACTAATCAATTTTGGAAAAATGTATGACAAGGGATTAAAATACAATTTGGTGTCACAGCCATAGGTGAGAGCCAAGCGCACTAAGCTGTGTCACAGAATCATGTACCCAACACATTTCAGGAGCCTCTAACAAAGTGGCTAATGCACTCTCCTTAAACGGTTTCCCAGAATCAGCTGGTTAAAATTGTCCTTGTAGTCATTTTAGTCCTTGAAATGTGGAAAACACTGTTTAGTTCTTCATGTAATTAGTAGTAAAATTAGAGGTGCATGTATCTTATTAACTCTGTTTTCCTAAACCTCCAGGAAGAAATCCCAGCCAGTGTGGACCCGACCTGAACCAGGCTGACCAGCATCGTCTGTGATTTGTGGGCTGTGTGATAAATAAGGAGAGGTAGCACCCTTGTGTAACTGCCCAACCATTCAGTTAGTTATAGAATCCTCCTTAGCAGCTGTACCCTAATTGCCTTACCTGTAAAGGGTTATGAGGTAAACTTAAAATGAGCCATTACACAAATTGAATCTACTTCCCCATGTTAAGTATCCTCACACCTTCTTGTCAAACTGTCTGAAATAGGCCATCTTGATAATCACTACAAAAAATTTTTTTCTCTTCCTGACAATAGCTCATCTTAATTAATTAATCTCTTAGAGTTGGTTGGGCAACTCCCACCTTTTCATGTTCTCTGTATGTATATATATCTCCTTACTATATGTTCCATTCTATGCCTCTGATGAAGTGAGCTGTAGCCCACGAAAGCTTATGCTCAAATAAATTGGTTAGTCTCTAAGGTGCCACAAGTACTCCTGTTCTTTTTGAAATGAGTTGGCACCTGACCAGGGGAACCAATAAGGAAGCTGTACCCTTTCAAATTGGGGAAACTGCTGGGTGTGTGGGTCTTTCGTTCTCTAGGGGGAGAGGGACAGAGGGCAACAACCAGGCTGAAAAGTTTGAGCCAGGTATACAAATCATCAGCATCATACCTAGAAACTACTCATTTGGAACCACAGATGTAAGCAGATGTTTGTCTAATGTCTCAGAAGTGAATCTGGAATTAGATCAAGCACAGAGAGGACTCATTGGTCAGGAAAATGTTTCTCTGGAGCAGATTCATAGAATTGTAGAATCATAGAATATCAGGGTTGGAAGGGACCTCAGGAGGTCACCTAGTCCAACCCTCTGCTCAAAGCAGGACCAATTCCCAACTAAATCAAAGATTAAAGTGGATGGTCAGGTTGAAAGGAATAGGTAGATTCCCTAACTGAGAAAGGAAAAGGTAGATTTTTGATGGGTGATGGAAATTATTGGGTAGTACAGCTTGTAAAAGTAAACCTGGAAAAGGTAGCAGTAATTTGCTGGAAGTTGTTCAGTGTAGTGTGAAGAGCAGCAGTTTATCTGTTGGGAGTGGTAATGTGCCTGGTAAGGAAGCTGCCCCACTCTCCCAGTATTTGTCTGTAACCAGCCCTGTGTGCTGGGACAAGAGAGAGGAAGGCAAGGAAAGTCTGGATGAGCCTAGGCAGCCTTGTGAGCTGGTGGATTTGTCTAATGAGCAGTTTGGGAAGGGAAGGATAATGGAAAATGAGTGTCCCTATCCCTTACCTGTTACCTGTGTGGAGAATTGTAACAGTGAAGGGAACGTACCTGTGTCTGTTAGGGGTACTGACTTGCCTATGAAGCAGTTGTCTGTGAACAGCCGTGTGTGCTGGGACAAGGGAAATAATATCCCAAGCTCTGTGTCTGTTAAAGGGAAAGGTTTCTCCAACTTTGTCTGTGAAGCAGACAGAAAGTGCTTCTCCGTTTATGCTACTTGACAATTTATCAGTGGTCCCAGAGTTGATTTTGGATTTGACTAAAGCCCAGGGAGGGAATGGTCCTAAGTTTGTGTCTGCTAGGGAGAATGACACTGTAACTAGGTTGCATCCAGTTCGTGTCAGGGCAAAGTCCCAGAGACTAGACAATGCTGGTGCTTTTATTTTGCCTGTTGCTAATGTGTTGCTGGGAAAGGGGGTAGCAACTCTGTCTAATCAAGTTGATACCCTAGCTGGGGAACAAGGAAAGCATACAGGTAATTTGGTTGTATTATCCACTGACAGTGTGGAAACTTGCAATGAGGAGGAAATGATTCCTAAACTTATGTGTGTTAAGCCTGACAACTTGCATGTTGCCAGTGAGGTGAGAAAAATTGCAAAGGGAAAGAGAGTACCTCTAACCTTTTGTCTAGTAAGTCTGTGAGCTTCCCTGAAAGGGGATTGTGTAGGAATCCGCCTGGTGGGCCAAAGGTGGTTCTGAATGTAAGTGAAACTCGGGAGCTGGTAGTGGCTCAGCAGAGCAATGCTTCTGTGGAGCATGGTAAAGGTGAATTGGTGCTTAGAAAGATTCCTGAAGAGAAAAATTTTCAGGGTAGTCTTTGCAAGAAGTGAGGAAGTGATTTAATCAAGAAAGTTTCAGTTCCTAACAGCCAGAAATTTTCTGTTGTGAATGGATCCACTGACTTTCCTTTTAAAAGATCCAGTGGAAAAAGATAACTTAATTTTGCAAAGGGAAGCCACCGGGTAACCCTAAAATGCCAAAACCCAATGGTATTAAGCAAAAGGCGTGGCATAACAGAAATGCTTGTAGATGGACACTTGCAATGGATTTGTTGTTATTGCTAATGGTGATTTTGGTAACTAATGTGTTGCTAATACCAAGAACTGTAAAAATATACAATGTGCATGATCTGTTGGAAAAACCCTTGAACATGTTAAGAGGAATGCATGAGCACATACTTTATGTTAAAAGACCCTGTGATACTGATGTTTCACAGGTTTCAGAATGGTAGCTGTGTTAGTCTGTGTCAGCAAAAACAACGAGGAGTCCTTGTGGCACTACCTGCCGGATCCACGGGTAGTAATCGATCTATCGGGGATCAATTTATTGTGTATAGTGTAGACACGATAAATCGATCCCCGATCGCTCTGCCGTCAACTCCTGTACTTCATCGTGGCGACAGGCGGAAGCGGAGTTGACGGGGGAGCGGCGTCAGTCAACCCCACGCCGTGAGGATGCGAGGTAAGTCGACCTAAGATATGTCGACTTCAGCTACGCTATTCTTATAGCTGAAGTTGCGTATCTTAGGTCGATTCCCCCCCCTCCCCAGTGTAGACCAGGCCTTAGAGCAGGGGTTGGCAACCTATGGCATGCATGCCAAAGATGGCACGCAAAGCGATTTTTAATGGCACGCTGCTGCCTGCCGGGACTCCAGTGTGCCATTAAAAATCCTGCCCGGCACGGCAAGCCGCTGGCCCCTCCCCTGGAACCCTGCTGCCACGCGCACAGCGCTCTGGGGGGGGGCAGGGCTGTGCGCTCCCGTGGGGCAGCGTATCTGTCTCTGCTTGGAGCCTCATGGTAAGGGGTCCGGGGCCGAGGGGGTTGGATAAGGGGTGGAGGCAGTCAGAGGACAGGGAGGAGGGTGGGTTGGATGAGGGGTGGGATCCCGGGGCTGGTGGTGGCTAGGGGTGGGGTCTCTGGAGGGCAGTCAGGGAGCAGGGGGTTGGATGGGGCATGGGAGTCCTGGGGTTTGTGAGGGGCAGCGGGTGGATAGGGGTCAGGGCAGTCAGGGACTGGGAGCAAGGTGGGTCCGGGGGCAGTTAGGGTGGGCGGGGTCTCTGGAGGGGTGGTCAGGGGACAAGGAGCTGAGGGGTTGGATGAGTCGGGAGTTCTGGGGTCCTGTCAGGGGCAGGGGTGTGGAGGGGTTGGGGCAGGCAGGGAGTGGGGAGGGCTTGGATGGGTTGGGAGTTCTGGGGGTCCTGTCAGGGGGCGGGGGGCAGTTGGATAGGCCTGGGAGTCCTGGGGGTCTGTCTAGGGGTGGGGGTGTGGATAAGGGTCGGGGCAGTCAGGGGACAGGTAAGGGGTAGGATCCTAGGGCGGTAGTCAGGGGACAAGGAGCGAGGGACTTGGGTGTTCTGAGGGGGGTGGTCACCCAGCCCTCTGCCCTGAGCCCCGCCCCCCCGCACCTCCCCAGGCCCCTGCCCTGGGCCCTGTACCTCCCTCATACACACCCAGCCCTCTGCTTGACTTCTTCACCCCCCCTCCACGACCCCAGCCCTGACTCTGGCACCCCCACCCATACCCAGCCCCCCCTCTGCCCTGACATCTGCACCCCCCTCACCTGCCCCCAGGTGCCGGTGGATGGAACCCCTGAGTGGCAGTGGGCTAAGCCACAGCCCGCTGCTGGTCTGGGGTTCTGGCTGCTGGACCCTTGCCAGACGGGGTCCCGGCCACAGGCCCCACTCAGCCCGCTGCCGGCCTAGGTAAACAGAACCCCAGACCAGCAGCGGGCTGAGCGGGCCGGTGGCGTAAGATCAGCATTTTAATTTCATTTTAAATGAAGCTTCTTAAACATTTTGAAAACCTTGTTTATTTTACAATACAACACTAGTTTAGTTATATAATATATAGACTTACAGAGAGAGACCTTCTAAAAAACATTCAAATGTATTACCGGCACGCGCAACCTTAAATTAGAGTGAATAAATGAAGACTCGGCACACCACTTCTGAAAGGTTGCCGACCCCTGCCTTAGAGACTAACAAATTTATTGGGGCATAAGCTTTCGTGGGCTAGAATCCACTTCATCAGATGCACGGAGTGGAAAATACAATAGCAGGTATAAATAAATTGTTCTGATTTACCAAAAAATCTCTTCTCCCAGGGCTGCAAGTGCTCAGACCCTGCCACCCAATGGGCTCGCCACCTGCTGCAGTGACATAGGCAGAACCAGATGGGTCAGTCACTCACTGGGAATGGATTGGCCAGCTACACTGCAGAGCCCACATGCTGAGATACCATCCATACTGACCATGTGCTTGATTGTTTGTTTGAAAAGTGTTACAGGTTAAAGAGGCACCGGGGTCCTGGGAGGGACTCGGGCCAGTAGCAAACAGCCGGCCTGCAGAGGGCGCTCCGGGCTGGAATAGAGCTAATTCCCCAGAGCAACCAGTAGGAGGCGCCGCAGGGGTGAGTCGAACCCGTTACACGTGGTGGAGAATGTGGGCATAGCGGTCCGCCCCTGATACAAGGGGCCAGGGCAAGGACTGTGGGACAGTTGCCCAGAAGCAGAGACTTGAGAGACAGTGGAGAAACTGAGGCAGGGAGTGATGGATCCCTGTTACACCAGGGTCTTCTATGCAGAGGCCCCAGATGCAGTCCCTGGTTGGGCCCCGGTGTCAGTGCCCCAGAGAAAGGGGACTGACCACCTGCAGGGGATCCGGGAGGCCCAACGGGACATGTGGGAGGTGCAGGAGGCCCTCCAGAAACAGTGGGGCCAGCTGGTACAGGAACAGCGGGCCCTGGTAAACCTCCTCAGGACGGAGTTCCGGAGGCGTGGTGGAGACGGATGGGAGAGGCGGAGAGCCGGGACCAGGAGGCCCGCGGCTGAGCGCCGGACATGTTATGCCTGTTTAAGGCAAAGACATATAAGGAGGGACTGTCCCTACTGGGTTGGGAGCAGGGTGCCTCACCCAGAGAAGGGGCAGCGGCAGGTCCCTCGGGCAGTCTGCCGGGTGAGGGAACCCAGGCAGCTGCCAGCATGTTGGACTTGTGGGCAGACGGGCCACTTCTGGAGGGACTGTCCAGGCCCAGAGAACATGATGCAGGGCAGCCCAGGGAAGGCTAGGCCCATGAAGGGACAGAGAAGGCCCAAGGCAGCGAGGAGGCAAGGAGCCTGCTGGGGCTGCCAGAAGCCGGGCCACATTAGGAGGCACTGTCCCCTCAAGAATGTTGAGGGTCGGCCAAGGGAGGTGTCTGGAGGTCCGGAAGGGGCCATGCTGGATCCAGAAAAGGTGACACCAGCGGAGATGGCAATCCTGGGGACCCCGCAGGAGGCTGGGACCCAGACCATCACCCCACCAGTCACCGAGAGAGGGACCCAGACGGAGTGGGCCCCGCAGGAGGCAGGAGCCCAGAAGAAACAGGTCCTAGAAACAAAATGGACCCAGGTGGTTATGGGACAAGCCACCAAGGGAACCCAGACCCTGAGGGAAGAGGGCCTGGGGGACTCAAACCTGCAAGCACGGTTTGAAGCCGCGGAGCGGGCCCTCCGCGAGTCTGAAGCGAGTGGAGTGGAACTCGCTAAAGACTATGCAGCTGTCGTAAAGGAGGAGGTCCGCTTGAGGAAGCTGTTGCAGGAATCGGAGAAGAAGCGAGTGGCACTGGAGGAACATGGGCGGCTGAGCCAGGCCAAAAAACCTCCCTATCCCCAGGGGTGGGGGTTTTAAGGGGGGAGGTGTGTAGCAGGGTAGATCCCTGCTCCGGGTTTTTAAGGGGTTTGAAAACGGCTTGGCAGGGCTTGAGAGCTGCTGCTCTCAAGCTGGGCTGATTGGGGAAGTAGCCGCAGCTGGACCACACCCCAATCGGGCCACAGCTGGCCCCTATAAAAGGCTATGAGCCAGGAGCCCAGGCAGTCTCTCTCTGCCTTCAGAGGGAGATGGGCCTGGCTGCTGGAAACTAGAGAGAAGGTACCTGAGTGAAGCAGGGCTGGGGAAAGGCTGAGGAGCTCCAGTCTGGAAAGCCCCAGGCTGCAGCCTAGCTATAGGCCAAAGGTATTGGGGGTTGCAGAGGGCAGCCCAGGGGTAGGACAAAGCAGCAGGTCCAAACCCTCCTTGCCAGGGATGAGTTGGCTGATACTGCAGTCTGCCCCAGAGTGTGGGGCTAGACAATGACTGGCAGTAGCCATACACTGAGGCAAGGTGGGGATAGAAGGTGGGGGTTCCCTGGGGAGGGGGAAACCCAGTTACAGGTTAAAGAGGCACCGGGGTCCTGGGAGGGACTCGGGCCAGTAGCAAACAGGTGGATCACCGGCCTGCAGAGGGTGCTCCGGGCTGGAATAGAGCTAATTCCCCAGAGCAACCAGTAGGAGGCGCCGCAGGGGTGAGTCGAACCCGTTACAGTGGGATAACTCACATGACTGGAGTACTGTCATGGATGGATATAAACTGTTCAGGAAGGACAGGCAGGGCAGAAAAGGTGGGGGAGTTGCGTTGTATGTAAGAGAGCAGTATGACTGCTCAGAGCTCCAGTATGAAACTGCAGAAAAACCTGAGAGTCTCTGGATTAAGTTTAGAAGTGTGAGCAACAAGGGTGATGTCGTGGTGGGAGTCTGCTACAGACCACCAGACCAGGGGGATGAGGTGGACGAGGCTTTCTTCCAGCAACTAACAGAAGTTACTAGATCGCAGGCCCTGGTCCTCATGGGGACTTTAATCACCCTGATATCTGCTGGGAGAGCAATACAGCAGTGCACAGACAATCCAGGAAGCTTTTGGAAAGGGTAGGGGACAATTTCCTGGTGCAACTGCTGGAGGAACCAACTAGGGGCAGAGCTCTTCTAGACCTGCTGCTCACAAACAGAGAAGAGTTAGTAGGGGAAGCAAAAGTGGATGGGAACCTGGGAAGCAGTGACTATGAGATGGTCAAGTTCAGGATCCTGACGCAAGGAAGAAAGGAGAGCAGCAGAATACGGACCCTGGACTTCAGAAAAGCAGACTTTGACTCCCTCAGGGAACTGATGGGCAGGATCCTCTGGGAGAATAACATGAGGGGGAAAGGAGTCCAGGAGAGCTGGCTGTATTTTAAAGAATCCTTATTGAGGTTGCAGGAAAAAAACATCCCGGTGTGTAGAAAGAATAATAAATACAGCAGGAGACCAGCTTGGCTTAACAGTGAAATCCTTGCTGATCTTAAACGCAAAAAAGAAACTTACAAGAAGTGGAAGATTTGAAAAAGGACCAGGGAGGAGTATAAAAGTATTGCTCAGGCATGCAGGAGTGAAATCAGGAAGGCCAAATCACACTTGGAGTTGCAGCTAGCAAGAGATGTTAAGAGTAACAAGAAGGGTTTCTTCAGGTATGTTAGCAACAAGAAAAAGTCAAGGAAAGTGTGGGCCCCTTACTGAATGAGGGAGGCAACCTAGTGACAGAGGATGTGGAAAAAGCTAATGTACTCCATGCTTTTTTTGCCTCTGTCTTCACGAACAAGGTCAGCTCCCGGACTGCTGCACTCTGCAGCACGGTATGGGGAGGAGGTGACCAGCCCTCTGTGGAGAAAGAAGTGGTTCGGGACTATTTAGAAAAACTGGACAAGCACAAGTCCATGGGGCCGGATGCACTGCATCCGAGGGTGCTAAAGGAGTTGGCAGATGTGATTGCAGAGCCATTGGCCATTATCTTTGAAAAATCATGGTGATCGGGGGAGCTCCCGGATGACTGGAAAAAGGCTAATGTAGTGCCCATCTTTAAAAAAGGGAAGAAGGAGGATCCGGGGAACTGTCAGCCTCATCTCAGTCCCTGGAAAAATCATGGAACAGGTCCTCAAGGAATCAATTCTGAACCACTTAGAGGAGAGGAAAGTGATCAGGAACAGCCAGCATGGATTCACCAAGGGCAAGTCATGCCTGACTAACCTAATTGCCTTCTATGAGGAGATAACCGGCTCTGTGGATGAGGGGAAAGCAGTGGAGCATAAACTTTAGCAAAGCTTTTGATACGGTCTCCCACAGTATTCTTGCCGGCAAGTTAAAGAAGTATGGGCTGGATGAATGGACTATAAGGTGGACAGAAAGCTGGCTAGATCGTCAGGCTCAATGGGTAGTGATCAATGGCTCCATGTCTAGTTGGCAGCCAGTTTCAAGCAGAGTGCCCCAAGGGTCGGTCCTGGGGCCGGTTTTGTTCAATATCTTCATTAATGATCTGGAGAATGGCGTGGACTGCACTCTCAGCAAGTTTGCAGAAGACACTAAACTAGGAGGAGTAGTAGATACGTTGGAGGGTAGGGATAAGATACAGAGGGACCTGGACAAATTAGGGGACTGGGCTAAAGGAAACCTGATGAGGTTCAACAAGGACAAATGGAGAGTCCTGCACTTAGGACGGAAGAATCCCATTCACTGTTACAGACTAGGGACCGAATGGCTAGGCAGCAGTTCCGCAGAAAAGGACCTAGGGATTACAGTGGACGAGAAGCTGGATATGAGTCAACAGTGTATAAGTAGGGGCATTGCCAGCAGATCGAGGGATGTGATCATTCCCCTCTATTCAACACTGGTGAGGCCTGTGTCCAGTTTTGGGCCCCACACTACAAGAAGGATCTGGAAAAATTGGAAAGAGTCCAGCGGAGGGCAACAAAAATGATTAGGGGGCTGGAGCACATGACTTATGAGGAGAGGCTGAGGGAACTGGGATTGTTTAGTCTGCAGAAGAGCAGAATGAGGGGGGATTTGATAGCTGCTTTCAACTACCTGAAAGGAGGTTCCAAAGAGGATGGATCTAGACTGTTCTCAGTGGTACCAGATGACAGAACAAGGAGTAATGGTCTCAAGTTGCAGTGGGGGAGGTTTACGTTGGATATTAGGAAAACCTTTTTCACTAGGAGGGTGGTGAAGCACTGGAATGGGTTACCTAGGGAGGTGGTGGTATCTCCTTCCTTAGAGGTTTTTAAGTTCAGGCTTGAGAGAGCCCTGGCTGGGATGATTTATTTGGGTTTGGTCCTGCTTTGAGCAGGGGGTTGGACTAGATGACCTCCTGAGGTCCCTTCCAACCCTGAGATTCTACGATTCTATGATAGCACAGGACAACAGCCACAAGAGTGAGGAATGAGCCTCTACACACTATACCAATAAACAGTGAATTCCTGTGCAGAGGAACCAATGGGGATGCATCAGCCAGACCTTTTTAGCCTACTGACCAAAGAAATGCTCCAAACAAGGGGGAGTTGGCTTACTTGTTACTTGGAGGAAGGAAATGTTCACTAAGTCAAGATAAATTTCCTTTTCTTTCCCAGCTACAAGGCCCACAGACCTGTAACCCAGGGGACTTCCACACCAGGGAGCCTTCAGGGAAGGGTCCAACAGAACAAAAGCTAGGGTGCTGAACTCCTTCTCTGCTATGGCAGACCACAGCGCAGGGCACCCTCCTACAAAGGCAGCATGGGCTGGTGCCTGAATGTCCAGCTTGAAACACTGTGGGAAGGTCTTAACAGGTGGCCAGGCTGATCTAATACACTGTACAGTTAATACGATCCCTTGGCCCCAGAGGTCGCTGCTGGTCTCAGTGAGAAGCCGTGGATGCTGGTTGCTGTAGAGACTCTGACTTGTAGGTTGCCTGGATGCACCATATCAGCTATCTCAACGTGGTAGATTTTCAAGCTGTCTTCCCTTTAGATGCCAGATGGTAGAGCACAAATAGAGCATTGGACACCCAGTCAGACATCTGGGGTGAGATGGTGTAGGCCATAAAGAGGGGAGCACAATTTCTTAGGCTCTGTGAAAAAGAGGGTTAATTTTTGGGATAAAAGCCAGGTCTGTTTGAAGAACCCCCTTATCATTGGGGAACATGCAGGACTGATCCTCAGTGGATAGGTTGCCAGCTCGGACACCATCTGTGATGAGTGGATGGCTACCAGGAACATCACCTCGATGTTCTGAAAATACCTGGATACCTTCCTGAAGGGCCAAGTCAGGTGTTAAGAACCAAACTAAGGTACTATGGCAGCGCTCAAAGGCCTTAGAAGGACTAAGTAAGGATGCAGCAGTGGGGAAATGTCTGATACCCCGGTGTGAAGAAATCCTCTGCCTGCTGTGGAGGAAAATGCCCTATACAGAGCAACCACTTGACATTACGACATTGAAACTGTCAAGCCCTGGATCTGACCCTCCTGTAAGCATCCCAAGGTTGGTGATAGAGACGGTGAAGAAGGACAGAAGCTATGTTTCTTGCAGTACTGTTTCAATCATCACTAGATTCTAGATCAGGAAGAACTTATGAAAACTTTTGTGGATGCCAGCAGAGTGGAGATGATGTCATTGGAATATCACATGATGCTGCTCAAAGGCCATGCTGTCAGTTTGGGGTATCCTGGCTCTGGGAGACACATTGGCTCTGCTCTTCCAGAGAACAATCTTAAAAGAGGACTGTGGGGTCAGACCAGGGCTGGCGCTTCCATTAGGATTCGGGGGGCGGCATTTTGTGCGCTCCCCACGGAGCACGCGGAGCTTCCGGTTTTGCTCCCATCGTGCCGCTGAAGAAGGACCTTCTGCCAACGTGCTGTGGAAAACAGCGGCAGGCAATTGAGCAGCTCAATGACTGCTGCTGTCGCCTGCGGCATTTCGGCGGAGGGTCCTTCTTCAGCGGCGCGGTGGGAGTGGAACCGGAAGCTCCCGTGCGCCCCATGGGGAGCTCACAAAATGCCGCCCCCCGAATTCTGCCTAGGGTGCCAGAAACTCTGGCGCCGCTCCTGGGTCAGACTGAGCCATGCTTAGATCAGAGAACTAGGGCCTCCTTGGCCAATATGGAACTGCTAATATTACCCTTTAACCCTTTCACAGATTCATAGAATTGTGGGACTGGAAGAGACCTCAATAGGTTTTCTGGTCCAGTCCTCTGCACTCAGGGCAGGACTAAGTATTATCTCTAGACCATCCCTGACAGGTGTTTGTCTAACTTGCTCTTAAAAACCTCCAATGACCGAGATTTCACAACCTCCCTAGGCAATTTATTCCAGTGCTCAACCACCCTGACAGTTAGGAAGTTTTTCCTGCTGTCCAACCTAAACCTCCCTTGCTGCAATTTAAACCCATTGCTTCATGTCCTACCCTCAGAGATTAACAAGAACAATTCTCCTACTTCCTCTCTCCTCCTTGTAACAATCTTTTATGTACACCTCTACCTTGGTATAACACTGTCCTCGGGAGCCAAAAAATCTTACCGCATTATAGGTGAAACCGCGTTATATCGAACTTGCTTTGATCGATCCACCGGAGTGCGCAGCCCCACGCCCCCAGAGCTCTGTTTTACCGTGTTATATCCGGATTCGTGTTATTTCAGGTCACGTTACATCGGAGTAGAGGTGTACTTGAAAACTGTTATCATGTCTTCCCTCAGTTTTCTCTTCTGCAGACTAAACAAACCCAGTTCTTTCAATCTTCCCTCATAGCTCATGTTTTCGAGACCTTTAATCATTTTTGTTGCTATTCTCTGGACTCTCTCCAATTTGTCCACATCCTTCCTAAAATGTGGTGAGCAGAACTGGACACAATATTCCAGCTAAGGTCTCATCAGCGCAGAGTAAAATGGAAATATTACTTCTCCCATCTTGCTTACAACATGCCTGCTAATACCTCCCAGAATGTTGTTTGCTTTTTTTGCATCAGTGTTACACTGCTGACTCATATTTAGTTTATGACCTTGAGATCCCTTTCTGGAGTACTTGTTCATAGGCAGTCATGTCCCATTTTGTCATTTCCCATTCTGTCTGTGTGTGACTGAAAGTTCCTTCCTAAGTCCTTGCATCTGTCCTTTTTGAATTTCATCCTATTTACCTCAGATCATTTCTCCAGTTTGTCCAGATCATTTTGAATTTTCATCCTATCCTCCAAACCACTTGCAACCTCTCCCAGCTTGGTATCATCTGCAAACTTTATAAGTGTACTCTCTATGCCATAATCTAAATCACTGATGAAGATACTGAACAGAACCAGACCTAGGACTGATCCCCATGGGACCCCACTCGATATGCCTTTCCAGCTTGCCTGAGAACCACTGATAACTACTCTCTGGGAACAGTTTTCCAACCAGTTCGGCACCCACCTTTTAGTAGCTGCATCTAGGTTGTATTTCCCTAGTTTGTTCATGAGGTCATGAAAGACAGTATAAAAAGCCCACTTCCCCTCTATCCACAAGGCTTGTTACCCTGGCAAAGAAAACTATCAGGTTGGTTTGACACGATTTGTTCCTGATAAATCTATGCTGTTACATATCACCTTAATATCTTCTAGATGTTTGCAAATTGATTGAATAATTATTTGCTCTATTATCTTTCCAGGTACTGAAGTTAAGCTGACTGGTCTGTAATTTCCTGGGTTGTCCTTATTTCCCTTCTTATAGATCGACACTATATTTGCCCTTTTCCAGTCCTCTGGAATCTCTCCCATCTTTCATGAGTTTTCGAAGATAATCCCCTCCTGATCTCCTGGATAGTTAGAATACAGGACTGGTGGAGACCTGCTTGGTCACTGAGTCATGTCCTTGCTGTCAAAGACAGCCCCATCATGAGATCCCATTGATAAACTTATTGTGTTTAGCTGAGTAGCAGGAAGAAGGCATACAGGAGGCCAACTGGTCACCATAGGGAAAAAGCATCTATGCCTACAGCCCTTAGATCCCTGTTTCGGGAGGGAAGCCAGGAACACTGCAGTTTGTGTGACAGGCAAACAGGTCTTTCAGTGAGACCAAAATTTCCTCATTAGGAATTGGAAAACCTCTGGGCATAGACTCCACTGCACCTGAACCAGCACTTCCCTGCATAGCCCGTCAGCTGCCAGGTTTTCTCTCCTTGAACACAATGAGCTTGGATGGGGACTTGGGAGTTTTTTTCTCCACCCAGGACATCTGAAGGTCATCTTCCTTCTAGGGTGATGTAGTGATGCGGAACTCACCCCTGCGGCACCTCCTGCTGGTTGTCTCTAGAAATTAGCTTGTCCAGCTTCTGGAGCACCCTCTGCAGGCCGGTGTCCCACTGCCACTTGGCCCCTGTGTCCCTCCCAGACCCAGTACCCCGTTATCTGGGGTGCTGCCCCCTGGCAGTAACCCCTCACTCTCAGGGTCTCCCCTCCCGGGGGAACCCCCAACTCTCTATCTCCACCTTGCCTCAGTCGTGGGCTACTGCCAGTCATCATCTAGCCCCCGTTCCCTGGGGCAGACCACCCCGCTACAGGTGATCATAGAATCATAGAATATCAGAGTTGGAAGGGACCTCAGGAGGTATCTAGTCCAACCCCCTGTTCAAAACAGGACCAGTCCCCAACTAAACCACCCCAGCCAGGGATTTGTCAAGCCTGATCTTAAAAATCTCTAAGGAAGGAGATACCACCACCTCCCTAGGGAACCCATTCCAGTGCTTCACCACCCTCCTATTGAAATAAACTTTCCTAATATCCAACCTAAATCTCCCCCACTGCAACTTGAGACCATTACTCCTTGTTCTGTCATCTGGTACCACTGAGAACAGTCTAGATCCATCTTCTTTGGAACCCCCTTTCAGGTAGTTGAAAGCAGCTAACAAATCCCCCCTCATTCTTCTCTTTTGTAGACTAAATAATCCCAGTTCCCTCAGCCTCTCCTCATAAGTCATGTGCTCCAGCCCTCTAATCATTTTTGTTGCCCTCCGCTGGACTCTTTCCAATTTTTCCACATCCTTCCTGTAGAGTGTGGCCCAAAACTGGACACAGTATTCCAGATGAGGCCTCACCAATGCCGAATAGAGGGTAATGATCACATCCCTCGATCTGCTGGCAATGCTCCTACTTATACAGCCCAAAATGCCGTTAGGCTTCTTGGCAACAAGGGCACACTGTATCCCGCTTCTCGTCCATTGTAACCCCTACGTCCTTTTCTGCAGAACTGCTGCCTAGCCACTCAGTCCCTAGTCTGTAGCAATCCATGGAATTCTTCAATCCTAAATGCAGGACTCTGCACTTGTCTTTGTTGAACCTCATCAGATTTCTTTTGGCCCAATCCTCTCATTTGTCTAGGTCCCTACCCTTCAGCATACTTACCACTCCTCCCAGTTCAGTGTTATCTGCAAACTTCCTGAGAGCGCAGTCCACGCCATCCTCCAGATCATTAATGAAGATATTTAACAAAACCGGCCCCAGCACCGACCCTTGGGGCACTCCGCTTGATACCAGCTGCCAACTAGACATGGAGCCATTGATCACTTCCTGTTGAGCCTCATGATCTAGCCAGCTTTCTATCCACCTTATAGTCCATCCAGCCCACACTTCTTTAACTTGCCGGCAAGAATACTGTGGGAGACCGTATCAAAACCTTTGCTAAAGTCAAGGAACAACACATCCACTGCTTTTCCCTCATCCACAGAGCCAGTTATCTCCTCATAGAAGGCAATTAGGTTAGTCAGGCATGACTTGCCCTTGGTGAATCCATGCTGACTGTTCCTGATCACTTTCCTCTCCTCTAAGTGCTTCAGAATTGATTCCTTGAGGATCTGCTCCATGATTTTTCCAGGGACTGAGGTGAGGCTGACTGGCCTGTAGTTCCCCTGATCTTCCTTCTTCTCTTTTTTAAAGATGGGCACTACATTAGCCTTTTCCAGTCATCCGGGACCTCCCCCGATCGCCATGAATTTTCAGAGATAATGGCCAATGGCTCTGTAATCACATCTGCCAACTCCTTTAGCACCCTCAGATGCAGTGCATCCGGCCCCATGGACTTGTGCTCGTCCAGCTTTTCTAAATAGTCCCGAACTACTTCTTTCTCCACAGAGGGCTGGTCACCTCCTCCCCATGCTGTGCTGCCCAGTGCAGCAGTCTGGGAGCTGACCTTGTTTGTGAAGACAGAGGCAAAAAAAGCATTGAGTACATTAGCTTTTTCCACATCCTCTGTCACTAGGTTGCCTCCCTCATTCAGCAAGGGGCCCCCACTTTCCTTGACTTTCTTCTTGTTGCTAACATTCCTGAAGAAACCCTTCTTGTTACTCTTAACATCCCTTGCTAGCTGCAACTCCAAGTGTGATTTGGCCTTTCTGATTTCACTCCTGCATGCCTGAGCAATACTTTTATACTCCTCCCTGGTTATTTGTCCAATCTTCCACTTCTTGTAAGCTTCATTTTATGTTTAAGATCAGCAAGGATTTCACTGTTAAGCCAAGCTGGTTGCCTGCCGTATTTACTATTCTTTCTATACATCGGGATGGTTTTTTCCTGCAACCTCAATAAGGATTCTTTCAAATATGACTTCATCCCACCTTGTTCACTGATGCAGGCCATTGCACTGGTGTCTATTCTGAGTAGGAAGAGGGAGCTGCTCACCCATGGGGCTAGAGCCCGAGTCCATAGCAAATTATCCTGAGCTCTACCCCATTTATTCTGTTTCCTCCCCTGATCTGTACAGGTTACCTGAATTGAACTCATCTCCATGTGAGCTCCCCATCCCTCCAAGCTGGCATTACATGTAGCACTATCCTGTCCGGCCTGGCTATAGAAAACAACAGGCAATGAGCCACCATCTGAGAGGTTATGAGACTCCGGGGAAGTTGGACTCTCCGGTCGGACACACCGAGCTGTGAGGAGGCAGAGACCACAGAAAAGACTGGAGAGCCCTCATGAGCACTCAAACTCACTGCAGTGTGTCCACACACAGCAAACACCCCAGCAGTGACACTGGGGCAGGTTGAGATATCCTGGAGGCTGCTGACTGAGCAAAGCAGGGAATTTGTCTCACCTCTCTTGAGGAATGACTCCCCCCCCCCCCCGTGCGACAGTGGGCCATTCCTAACCCCAGGTGAGCTCTGTGTGTGATGGGGCCTGGGTGGCTCTTCCTGGTTTAGGATGAAACTGCTATCCCAGGATCCGGATTACCTGGGAAGTGTTTTGTGCCACTCGCCCTCTGGAAGGAGCATCACTGAGGATGGTCAGAAGTGACTCCTTCCTGCCTGAGGGCAGCAACCATGACAACGAACCCTTCACAGTTACTCTGGGGCTGTGGTGAGGCCAAAGGGTGATGAGCTGTACTGGATACACTGGGATCCAGAGGTGACACATAAGTCTGTGGTGACGCTGACGATCGGAGACGGGGATGGCTGCATCTTTCACCTTTACTGAGGACAGACAGGCCCTTTGCTGATCACCGCCAAGGTGGGACTTCAACATTTGTTTTAAATCTGGGCTTCCTCAGGATCTCACTGAGATGTTTCAGACCAAGCATGGTCCTACTGTGCCGATTTCTCCTTGACCAGGGACAGGGTGGAGTGCATGCCCTGTCCCCTTTCTGGGACTAGCACTGGTTCTACAGCCCCAATCTGCCAGAGATGAGGACAACCAACCACATTCCCCCCTCTTCTGAGGGCCCCGGGGAGAGAAGGGATCAATACGGAAGAAAGTGATTTGGGCACATCCAGCACACAGCGTTTCTGGACAGTGTGCTGAACCCACTTGGTGGAAGTGATCAAAGAACAAGGATCCACATCCTGGAGAAGATGACCACCTGTGTGCTGCTCCATCCCAGTCTGCTCTGGAGGTGAGGATGAGCAGTGAGCCTTGTCGGTGTGTCACCCCTGGATCAGGCATCTCTGTTTGTAGACATTTTCTCCTGAAGAAGCCAGGAATGTCTCATCTGCTAAACAGCTGGTCCAGAAGCCTGGGAAGGATGGTGTGGGTTTGGAACAGGATCTATATCCCCTCCTGTGTGCCTTGGCAGGAGCCAAGGGTGTCTTTCCTGTGTCTGAGGAGTTGGCTGCTGCCTTACCCCAACGATTCCCAGATAATTTCTCCTCCCAAACACTTGGATGATGCTAAGGTCACTGCAGCCTGGACAGCTGTATTCCAGGCACAAGCTGCATATGCTGAAAGGTAACAGCATTGCAGCCCCTGGCTCCAGCTGAGGACCAGAAGGGCATCCAGATGGGAGTCAGAAGTGATGACTGCTGCCAGGGAAATTGTTCTGAGAGGCCCCCAGACCAAAGTGCTTCCTGTATTTGAGAGGGCTAGATTCATATAGAATGGCCAGCCAGTCCTGCTGGACAGAGCATGGGACGCAGCGGGAGCTCTCTGGGATGCGGAGGATGGCTCACAATGTTGTGTCCATCCTCCCATCTGGGAGCAGGCCTTAGAGTTAAATCTGCCTCTGAAGGCACTGCTGTGTCCTCAGCTAGAGATGTCCCTGCTGCATCAACCTTAGGAAGGGAAACAGACTCTGATTCAGACTGGTGCACACTGTACCATCTCTTAGCCACCTTGCTCCATCTCTCAGTGTCGCTTGGGGCTGCCCGTTCCTCAGCCATGTTGAGAAGAATATGCGGTTTGGTTTGGGATACTCAGAGATAATACTGCTGAGTGGTATCACTGCTATTCTGATCTGTCTGTCTTAGATGTTTCCTTGGGCAGGCACTCTAAACTGGAAACTGCCCTCTTACACATGAATTCAAAGGATCCCAGCTGGAATTGAAGAGCTGTCACTCCTCCCAGGGGGACACTTGGGGCTTCTCTGCCTGCCAGACCTGGATTTGTGCTTCCTTCTCTTGGAGCTGCCCCTCCCTGGGGAATCAGCAGACTCTGACCCAGACATAGCTGAAGGATCCTGTGCCTGTATTTAGTTCCCCAGAGCTGCCCTGCTTTTCCTGTGGCCTTGAGGAGGAGAAGGAGCCTGATGGCTGTGGGGACTGGTCCATTTGCCCAGTGGATGCTCAGCATCAGATTTTAATGGTGACAGGGACATCTGCTGGGAGAGTTCATAGGCTGCCATAACAGAGCGGGAGATTCCCATTCCCTGTCCCTGACCCCACTGTTTGCCCAGCAGTGAGTCCCTTGCCTGTGTCTCCTGAGCGGGAGGCTCTGACCAAGTCTGCACAGAGCAGAAACCCCAGGGAATGGTCACTATGGCGGAGCCAGGTCCATGATGGGGAAATCCCAGGGTTCAACCCATCTCTGACCCGTGCTGGACAGAGACTGGCAGGGAGCAGAAACCTCCCCTGGGGATTGGGCTCCAGCCCAGCAAGGTTGGGAACACACAGCAGGCCGCTGGGGGAACCCCTGGGGTCTCTGTGCTGCCAGCTCCTTAATGCCTTCTCCTGAGTCTCCCCTAGCCCTGGATATGTTTGAATGGGGCGAGTGGGACAAGCTGCCCAGCCTGTGGCTCCTGGCTCAGGAGAGGGGCTCAAAGATGGTCCCTGCCCCGGCCGACTCTGCTGAGACATGCAGGGCGGCTGGTCACAGAACATGCAGAGATCCCCAGCCAGGTGCCCAAGAGGAGTGGGCTGGGTCAGGCCTCCCCACCCACCCCTCTTCTCCTCCGTGCTGCACTCCATGAAGCTGAGCAGGGTGGGGGCACGGATGGGGTCTCAGAGGGACCACACTCCGAATTCCCCCATGTGCATGTTGGGGGCAGACGCAGCTAGAGAGGGGAACACTGTTGGTGGCCAAGATGCAGGATTCAGGACAGTCTCCAGCGAGCTGGCAGCCTCAGGACTGCGAAGAGCGGGTGAATGGGGGGAGGAGGGCAGGAGGGGGTAGGAGGGACAGTGGTTGGGGAGGGAGTGGCAGGGACAGAACAGCAGCTCCCCAGCGCAGGCTTAGGGGCCGGGGAGCAGAGCCCCTCTCTCAGCACTGGGGAGGCCGGTGTCCGTGTGAGCAGGTGAGGTTGGACAGGCTCAGGAGCAGGGGACCAATGGGTGAGACTAGTCAGGAGAGGGTTAAACTAGCTACAGAGGGGGTGCGCTAGGGGGGCAGACACTTGGCAACCCTCCGCCCTGTCGCTTAGTCCTGGGGCAGGGCCGCCAGGAACCCAGGTGTCCAGGACAGGACAGGACAGGAATTAGTTCTCATTGCTGCTGTCCCAGTGGGAGCCAGGAGGGATTCAAGGGAGGAGCGGAGGAGAGGGAGGCTGGGTACCGGGGACAAAGCACAATCCGGAGGCCTGGCCAGGTGGCTACAGCCCCGCACACTGGGGACCGAGCAGGAAGAACAGCTCTTTACACATCTATTGATAGTGTGCAGGGGAACCTGCCTGACCCTGGGGCTCCAACCAGGGGACACGTGCTGGGGTTTGTGCTGTCAGGAGTAAAGAAGCCCGGGAGTCTCTGCACGTTAGAGGGGCTGATTCTCTCACTAAGGCCTGATCTACACTAGGGTGGGGGGTCGAACTAAGGTACGCAACTTCAGCTACATGAATAGCGTAGCTGAAGTCGAACTACCTTAGTTCGAACTTCTTACCTGTCCAGACGCCGCGGGATCCAAGTCCGCGGCTCCCCCGTCGACTCCACCACCGCCGTTCGTGGTGGTGGAGTTCCGGAGTCGACGGGAGCACGTTCGGAGTTCGAACTATCGCGTCTAGATTAGACGCGATAGTTCGAACGCCGAGAAGTCGAACGCTACGCGTGGACCCGGCAGGTAAGTATAGACCTACCCTAACTCTCCAGCCCCAGTTGATGTCAGACCCTCACTCTGTGGAGTAAAGAGGAATCTGACCTTAGATAAATTCACTTGGGAAATAAGACAACATGAACAATAAAGGAGGCTCACTGGTGAACAGCTTCTCCCCAGGGCTGGGTGAATGCAGCCCTGCCTGCTCTTCTGACTTTACTGTGTGTCTCATGATATCAGGGTGGTTTGTTAAAGCCAAAGCTCCTGGACTCATGGGATTAGAGAAGAGTCCCAGCTCTCTTTTCTTACAGCAGTAACTTCTAGCCCTTCTAGCAGCAGGGAAAACCCGGAAATTGTCCCCTAAAGGCTCAAAGCAGAGGGCAAATAAAAACAATCTCCAATATTATCCCCAAAGTACTCACAAAATTTAAGCCAAAGTCAGGATTTTTTGGGGCCTGACTCGTGATATCTGAACACTTGGGGCTGTTGATATTGGGATTCCCCATCACTCGGTGTCTGCGAATTGAGACAAGACATCTCAGAGCCCTGCTCTAGCTATAGGGTCTGACGGCATCACTGTTGTAGACAGGAGGAACAAGCCCCTGGGTGACCAGGAAGCTGGGCAAGCACCTCTGCTGCTCTGCCTGGGAAATGACCACACATGACCGGCAGGCGGGGGGGGGGGGTCCCCTGAAGGGCAGCAGAGGCCGCTGCAAGTGGGACTGGGAGCAGAAATCTGGGGTTTTGGGAGAGGACAGCATGAGAGTCCCATTTTGGAGGGTGTCAAAAAATGTCTTTCACGTGAACCCTGCATTCTGTAGCACACCCCCTGTCCATTTGTCCCCCACATTCACACTGACTCCCATGAGAAAATGTCCCTGTAGGTGCCTCTGTCCCCTCCCCCACATCCCCAACATGGATTCCTGTCTCTCTTCCACCTGTTTACATCAATGCCCCTCCCGCCCATATCCCTGTGTCCCCATGGCCATGGGTCGGGTTGTGTCCCACACTCACCCTTGCTGTGGTTGTACAGCTCATGCAGGGCGTTCAGACTTGCTCTGAACCATACCTGGAAGCGCCGTGCACGCCAGGTCAGCTCATCCCAAAACTCTGGGCCCTCGTTCTGCGCCATCCACGCTGTGCGGGGCTCCATCCTCTGCGTCTCGCTGGTGTATTCGAAGATCACCTGATCATCCACATACCCAACAACGCTGAACCAGGGCAGTTCCGGGCTGGGCTCTGACACCACAGTGCTGAATATGCGCCTGGAGTGCAGGCCTGAGGGGGGGAGATTGGGAGAAAGGAGGTCAGACTGACCCAACCCTGCCAGGGAGCCCCTCGCAATATGCAAGAGATGGTGCCAGCCCTCAGGAATGCTCCTGTGAAAGGGAGACCTGGGAAAGAACCCACACAATGGCCTGACAGGAGAGAATGAGAGGTTTGGGTAGGAGAAGGGGGACAGGGCTGAATGGGGGGGTGAGGAGGGGAAGGGGGTAGGGAGGTATGAGGGGGGAAGGAGCATGTCTGAGGAGTAGGGGAGCAGACAGGGAAAGTGTATTGGGATACAGGGGCTGAAGGAGTGTGAAGAAGGAAAGGGGCCCCAGGAGGAAGGGCAGAGATGGAGGGGGATGTGAGGAGCAGGAGAGGATGTTATGGGGGAGGGTGGAGCAGGAGAAGGGTTGGGGCTGTAGGATATGCAGGAGCTGAAGCTGGGGAAGGCAAGGTGGGCAGGGGGATGTGTCCAAGCTGCAGGTGGAAGCCAGGGCCCCAGCTGTGCACACAATTTACCATAATTTATTAAGAACATAAGAACGGCCAGACTGGGTCAGACCAAAAGTCCATCTAGCCCAGTATCCTGTCTTCCGACAGTGGCCAGTGCCAGGTGCCCCAGAGGGAATGACCAGAACAGGGAATCATCAAGTGATCATCCCCTGTCGCCCACTCCCAACTTCTGGCAAACAGAGGCTATGGACACCATCCTTGCCCATCCCGGCTAACAGCCACTGATAGACCTATCGTCCATGAACTTATCTAGTTCTTTTTTTAACCCTGTTATAGTCTTGGCCTTCACAATATCCTCTGGCAAAGAGTTCCACAGCTTGACTGTGCACTGTGTGAAGAAATACTTCCTTTTATTTGTTTTAAACCTGCTGCCTATTAATATCATTTGGTGACCCCTAGTTCTTGTGTTATGAGAAGGAGTGAATAGCACTTCCTTATCTACTTTCTCTACACCAGTCATGATTTTATAGACCTCTATCCTATCTCCCTTAGTTGTCTCTTTTCCAAGCAGAAAAGATCCAGTCTTATTAATCTCTCCTCATATGAAAGCTGTTCTATACCCTTAATCATTTTTGTTGGCCTTTTCTGAACCTTTTCCAATTCCAGTATATCTTTTTTCTGATAGGGCGACCATATCTCCACCCAGTATACAAGATTTATCATGGATTTATTACTCCTGTTGAAATTTTGCAATGGTTGCATTCGGCGCCATAGTAAAATAGCAGAATTCCAACAGGAGTAAAAATTTATGTAGAAGCAGTATATTTTCTGTCTTATTATCCATCTCTTTCTTAATGATTCCCAACATTCTGTTTGCTTTTTTGACTGCTGCTGCACGTTGAGTGGATGTTTTCAGAGAACTATCCACAATGATTCCAAGGTCTCTCTTGAGTGGTAACAGCTAATTTAGACCCCATCATTTTATAATAATAGTTGGGATTATGTTTTCCAATGTGCATTACTTTGCATTTATCCACACTGAATTTCACCTGCCATTTTGTTACCCAGTCACCCAGTTTTGTGAGATCCCTTTGTAACTCTTCGCAGTCTGCTTTGGATTTAACTTATTCATGCTGTGGCTGCATCTCGGGTACCCAGTAGGGATCTGGCCCTCTGTTGTGCCAGGGACTGCATAGGTCCTGCCCACAGAGCTCACAGGCTGATCACCCATCGCTACAGTCATGTTCACCTCACAGATCCACAAGCAGGATCAGGGCCAAAGTGGGGGGTGGGAAAGGGCGACGGCTCCCAGACAAAGGGCCTGGCGCTGCAGAGACTGAACCCCTGATCCCTTCACTCCGTTGAGTGTCCCACTGACACAAGACATGGCTCAGGGGAGTTACACACGTCTGGGGGTCTGGGGATCAGGCTGACACAGGCTGATGGCTTGTTTGGTCCTGTTAGTTCCTCAGCATCCCTGGGAGCCTTCACTCACCTGAGTAATGTTACACACAGTGTTTGCAGGATCAGGCCTTGTTCCCTAGTTCCTAATTGCCAGTTACAGACCAGAGCCCCTGCCCGTGCTGGGCGCTGGACACACACAACAGGCACAGCCCTGCCCTGGTTTATGTATGAGCTGAAGAACAGACGGATCTAATGGGGGCAGAGCTCTCCCCTTTTCTTCCCCTCAGCTCCTCCAGCTGCCAAAAGCCCTACATCCCTCCTGCCAGCACCAGCCACTGTCCATTTCACTCCTCTTCAGCCAAAATCAGAGGGCACAACCCGGTGAGCATGGCTGTTGACACTGCTCCTCCCTGGCTAACTAATTAAAGAGTCAGTGAAGCAGGGGGACTGGACCCAGGATCTCCCACCTCCTAGGTGAGGGCTCCAAACACCCAGCTACAGAGCCATTCTCACACCCCTGCTCTCTGGCCCACGTCTAGTTCTCCCCAGTGGAACAACTCCCACAGGGGTACTCTGCTGTGGAGGGGGCCCCACAGCAGAGTACCCCACAGCTCAGAGGCTAGAGCACTCCCCTGTGAGGTGGCAGAGCCCTGCTCAAATCCTTTCTCCTCACAGGCAGAGGGGGCCTGGAACCAGGAGTCTCCCACACCCCAGGTGATGCCCAAACCACTGGGCTCCTCCCACACTGTTGTGTGAGCTCATGTGTGGGTCTGAACCAGCAAGCAGCCTGAGCACACCCAGGCCCACAGACGAGTGCAGAGGACACCTGTCGTCCCTTGGTGCATGCATTGCTCTGGGGCAGGCTAGATAAAAATCAATGATTAAAAAAAATTAAAAAATCATTTTTTTTATTTAAATCAGATTTTTTTTCATAAAATGCTTTTTGAGGGAAAAACCTATCTAAAGGCAGATATGTTATAGCTCAAAGATATCTCATCATGGAATAGGGACTATATTATATACTATATTCTATAGTATGAGACAATAAATTCATGTAATGTTAAGAAAAGTTTTGTAAATGAGTTCCAATAATTCATGGATTAGGGACCAATCTTAGGCAGGGAGAAAGGGAGGGATAGCTCAGTGGTTTGAGCATTGGCCTGCTAAACCCCAGGTTGTGAGTTCAATCCTTGAGAAGGCCACTTAGGGGTCTGGGGCAAAAATTGGTCCTGCTAGTGAAGACAGGGGACTGGACTCAATAACCTTTCAAGGTCCCTTCCACTTCTAGGAGATTGGTATATCTCCAATTATTATCAGGTTCCAGAGGCTTCTATATAGATTATTTAGGTTAAGCTTTCTATTTATCCAATGGGACTCAGTGCTCAGTCTAGAAGATACCATCAAAGATGCTTAGTTTTGCAGTTCTCAAACTGTGGATTTGTCTCTCCAGGGATAACATGCTTGTTAACAGCAAAAATGTTTTTAAATAAATAAATAATATATAGAGGTGAGAAATAACAGACCTGAACCCTATTGTCCCTCTGCAAATTTGTGTACACAGAGTCAATCCCTTACCTCTCTCTAAAAGTGCAAAGTTTCAAAAGTTCAATGAATAGAAGATTGTTGGGGGCAGAATAGATCTGGACAAGAAGAAGTCTGGAGATAAACGTGAGACGGGAGGGACAGGCAGTAGAAACAAAAGTGGAATTGTCTGAGCAGCATATTCCAGAAGTCTTGAATTCTTTCTGAGTGTAGCCTTCATTGATTTGAGATCTACCATACCATTCTCTCACTAGAAGGGAAAACCTATAATGGCAGCAGGCCATAAAAGAGACCCAGTTTGGGAATATTTTAATGAATGAAACAACATCATGAGAAGTGTTCCTTCTCAGGAGGACGCTGCGTTGGAGATGAGGAAAGGAACATGTCTGAACATGCAGGATCTTCAGGCTGGTAAACTTTTTTATTTCATACTTCTTTCTTAAGGACTCCCTGTCTTCCTTCTGGACTATTCTTGAATTCTCATGTTTGAGCAAAAAAATACAGTTGTTACTCTATGGTACTATCATGTGTGATGCAGTTGTGATAAAAAATAAATAGCTGAAATAGGCAGATCTTCCTTTTACAATTTCACCTTTAAAGTAGTACTGTGTGTCAGTGAATGCAATGAGTAATATTAAATGAGCAGTATGGTAATAATAATTAAATAACTACATTGACTTATTTAGTTTAGGAGAACCCATCATAGAATCATAGAATTCTGGAAGAGACCTTAGGAGGTCATGTAGTTCAATCCCCTGTTCAAAGCAGGGCTAATCCTCAACTAAATCATCCCAGCCAGGGCTTTGTCAATCCGGGTTTAAAAACCTCTAAGGATGGAGAGTCCACCATCTCCCTAGGTAACCCATTCCAGTGCTTCACCACCCTACTAGTGAAATAGTGTTTCTAATATCCAACCTAGACCTCCCCCACTGCAACCTCAGACCATTGCTTCTTGTTCTGTCATCTGCCACCACTGAGAACAGCTGAGCTCCATCCTCTTTGGAACCCCCCTTCAGGTAGTTGAAGGCGTCTATCAAATCCCCCCTCACTTTTCTCTGCTGCAGACTAAATAAGCCCAGTTCCCTCAGCCTCTCTTCGTAAGTCATGGGCCCCAGCCCCCTAATCATTTTCATCGCCCTCTGCTGGACTCTTTCCAATTTGTCCCCATCCTTTCTGTAGAGGGAAGAACAAAACTGGCCTTCTTGGCAACAAGGGCACACTGTTGACTCATATCCAGTTACTCGCCCACTCTAATCCCCAGGTCCTTTTCTGCAGTACTGCTGCTTAGCCAGTCGGTCCCAAGCCTGTTGCAGTGCATGGGATTCTTCCGTCCTAAGTGCAGGACTCCGCATTTGTCCTTGTTGAACCTCATCAGATTTCTTCTGGCCCAATCCTCCAATTTGTCTAGGGCACTCTGGACCCTATCCCTACCCTCCAGTGTATCTACCTCTCCCACCAGCTTAATGTCATCTGTGAACTTGCTGAGGGTGCAATCCACGCCATCCTCCAGATCATTAATAAGGATGTTGAACAAAGCCGGACCCAGGACCGACCTGTGGGGCACCCCACTTGATACCGGCTACCAACTAGACATCAAGCCATTGATCACTACCCGTTGAGCCCGACAATCTAGCCAGTTTTCTATCACTGTGACAGGATCAGGCCAGAAGTCTACATGAGAGTGATAGAAGGTAGTTCCGCGCACAGGTTCAGGTAGGCAGGCAGAGCTTCAGAGTCTCAATGCATGGATGAGATGATGGTGTAGAGAGGAGGGGTTTAGATTTATGAGGAACTGGGGAAACTTTTGGGATGGGGGGAGCCTATACAGGAGGGATGAGCTCCACCTAAACCAAAGTGGAACCAGACTGCTGGCACTTAATATTAAAAAGGTTGTAGAGCAGTTTTTAAACTAAGAGATGGGGGAAAGCCGATTGCTGCAGAGGAGCATGTGGATCGGACACAGACTTCTCTTAGAGGAGAGCCTATTGATAGAGATTCTCTAGGTTATAGTCAGGAGGAGAGGATGGAAGAGGATAAAGTAGGGGCCAGATCAGACAAGAAACATTCACATAAAAAAGAATCCAACACATCAGAAAAGGGCAGAGAAATAAACAGTGACAAGTTTTTAAAGTGCTTGTACACAAATGCTAGAAGTCTAAATAATAAGATGGGTGAACTAGAGTGCCTCGTGTTAAAAGAGGATATTGATATAATAGGCATCACAGAAACCTGGTGGAGTGGGGACAATCAATGGGACACAATCATTTCGGGGTACAAAATATATCAGAAGGACAGAACAGGTCATGCGGGTGGGGAGGAGTGGCACTATATGTGAAAGAAAATGTAGAATCAAAGTAAAAATCTTTAGTGAATCCACATGTTCCATAGAATCTCTATGGATAGTAATTTCATGCTCTAACAGTAGGGATCTATTATTGACCACCTGACCAGGACAGTGATTGTGACGATGAAATGCTAAGGGAGATTAGAGAGGCTATCAAAATAAAGAACTCAATAATAGTGGGGGATTTCAATTATCCCCATATTGACTGGGAACATGTCACCTCAGGATGAAATGCAGAGACAAAATTTCTTGATACTTTAAATAACTGCTTCTTGGAGCAGCTGGTACAGGAACCCACAAAGGGAGAGGCAGTTCTCGATTTAGCCCTGAGTGGAGTGCAGGATCTGGTCCAAGAGGTAACTATAACAGGACTGCTTGGAAATAGTGACCATAATATAATAACTTTTAACATTCCTATGGTGGAAAGAACACATCAACAGCTCAATACTGTGGCATTTAATTTCAGAAAGGGGAACTATGCAAAAATGATGGGGTTAGTTAAACAGAAGTTAAAAGGTACAGTGACTAGAGTGAAATCCCTGCAAACTGCATGGACACTTTTCAAAGACACCATAATAGAGGCCCAACTTAAATGTATGCCCCAAATTAAAAAACACAGTAAAAGAACTAAAAAAGAGCCACCGTGGCTTAACAACCATGTGAGCAGTGGGAGATTGTCATAAACATACAGCTAAGGGTAGCATAAAATCCCTCCTTTACCTGTAAGAAGCTCAGATAACCTGGTTGGCACCTGACCAGAAGGACCAATGGTGAAAGAAGATACTTTCAAATCTGGGAGGGGGAAGGCTTTGTTCTGTGCTCTGTGGGTGTTCTCTCGGGAGACAAAGAAAGAGACCAAGCAAGTAATCTAGCTCCTACTGAAATATCTAATATTACAGAAATAGTAAGTAATAGCAAGGAAATGCATTAGAGTATCTTTTGTTTTAGCTTGTGAATTTTCCCTGTGCTAAGAGGGAGTTTATCCCTGTTTTTGTAACTTTAAAGTTTTGCCTAGAGGGGAAATCCTCTGTGTTTTGAATCTTCTTGTTACCTTGTAAAGTTATTTTCCATCCTGATTTTACAGAGGTGATTGTTTTATCTTTTTTCTTAAATAAACTTCTTTTAAGAACCTGATTGTTTTTCAGTGTCCTAAAGACCCAGGGGGGTTGATCTGTGCTCACTTTTTAACCAATTGGTTAGGATATTATTCTCAAGCTTCCCCAGGAAAGGGGGATTTAGGGTTTTGGGGGGGGGGGGATATTTTGGGGGAGGTAGGGCTCTAAGTGGCCCTCCCTGAATGTTTGTTTAAATCACTTGGTGGTGGCAGCAATACCAAGGGCAAGGAAGGAATTTGTGCCTTGGGGAAGTTTTAACCCTAAGCTGGTAGAAATAAGCTTCAGAGTGGAGAGGGAACCCTGACAGAGATAAAAAGGCATCTTTTAAAAAGTGGAAGTCAAATCCTAGTGAGGTAAATAGAAAGGAGCATAGACACTGCCAAATTAAGCGTAAAACTGTAATAAGAAAAGCCAAAAAGGTGTTTGAAGAACAGATAGCCAAAAACTCAAAAGGTAATAACAAAATGTTTTTTAAGTACATCAGAAGCAGGAAGCCTGCTAAACAACCAGTGGGGCCCCTGGACGATCGAGATAGAAAAGGAGCACTTAAAGTCGATAAAGTCACTGCGGAGAAACTAAATGAATTTGTGTTTGGGGGTTACTTGCTGTGTGCTGAGTTTGTGTTTGTCAGTCTGTTTGTTTGGTTGGTTGAAGGACCGTGTGCTCTGGTTGGCAGTTGGAGGCTGTGAGCTTCAAAGGAAGGTCTGAAAGCTCGAAGCCTCTGGTAATTGGCTGAGCCTTAGTCAGTGGGCGGGGCATTCACTCAGGCCAGGGCTTTATAAAGCAGCGCACAAGCGACCAGAGGCTGCTAACAGGGAGTTTCGCAAGGGAGTGGGAAGGGAGCGGGGTCCCTTGTCAGTTCTATCTGTGTCCCTTTATTCCCCTTAAAACCTATAAACCAAACTACATTCAAAATCTCTTGCTTTAAACAACCCTTCCATTAACTAGGAGACAATGCAGGCAGAAGCCCAGCTGCAGAGTGGGGGCTATCCAGTTTATTGCGCTGAGTGTAGCATGTATGATTACCTGCCCTGTGGGCGGGTGGCGTATGTGTGTGTTCGGTGCAAGGAGCTCCTGGCCCTCAGAGACCATGTACGGACTTTGGAGGCCAGGGTGGCGGAACTGGAGGAGCTAAGAAAGGCAGAGAGGTATGTGGATGAGGCTTTCCGGGACACTGTAGAATTGTCCCACCTGCGCTGTTGAGGAGGAAGAACGGCCCAGGGAAGCAGATCAGTCAATGGGAGCAGAGGGAAACCTTCCCATAGTTGGGACCCTCCTTCCAGATGGTGCTGGGGTTGCCTCTCGCACTGAGGTTACCTTTCCGGGGGAGGGAACTCCAGTTGCTAGGAAAAGGCAGGTGTCAGTAATGGGAGATTCGATCATTAGAAGCGTAGCTAGCTGGGTTTGTGATGACAGGGAGAACCGTATGGTGACTTGCCTGCCTGGTGCAAAGGTTGCGGATCTCTCGAGGCATCTAGACAGACTTATGTGTAGTACTGGGGAGGAGCCAGTGGTCATGGTATATGTAGGTACCAATGACATAGGGAAGGGTAGGAGAGATGTCCTGGAAGCCAAATTTAGGCTGCTAGGGAAGAGACTGAAATCCAGGACCTCTATGGTGGCATTCTCAGAAATGCTCCCAGTTCCGCACGCAGGGCCAGGTAGGCAGGCAGAGCTTTGGAGTCTCAAAGCATGGATGAGACGATGGTGTAGAGAGGAGGGGTTTACGTTAATTAGGAACTGGGGAAACTTTTGGGATGGGGGGAGCCTATACAGGAGAGATGGGCTCCACCTAAACCAAAGTGGAACCAGACTGCTGGCACTAAACAGTAGAGCAGTTTTTAAACTAGGAGATGGGGGAAAGCCGACTGCTGTAGAGGAGCATGTGGATCGGAAACAGACTTCTCTTAGGGGAGAGTCTAATGATAGAGAATCTCCAGGTTATAGTCAGGAGCAGAGGATGGAAGAGGATAATGTAAGGGCTGGATCAGATGATAAACAGTCACAGAAAAAAGAATCTGACACATCAGAAAATGGCAGACAAATAAAAAGGGACAAGTTTTTAAAGTGCTTGTACACAAATGTTAGAAGTCTAAATAAGAAGATGGGTGAACTAGAGTGCCTTGTGATAAAGGAGGATATTGATATAATAGGCATCACAGAAACCTGGTGGACTGAGAGCAATCAATGGGACACAATCATTCCGGGGTACAAAATATATCGGAAGGACAGAACAGGTCGTGCGGGGGGGAGTGGCACTATATGTGAAAGAAAATGTAGAATCAAATGAAGTAAAAATCTTAAGCGAATCCACATGTTCCATAGAATCTCTATGGATAGAAATTTCATGCTCTAGTAAAAATATAACATTAGGGATCTATTATCGACCACCTGACCAGGACAATAATAGTGATGATGAAATGCTAAGGGAAATTAGAGAGGCTATCAAAATTAAGAACCCAATAATACTGGGGGATTTCAATTATCCCCATATTGACTGGGAACATTTCACTTCAGGACGAAACGCAGAGATAAAATTTCTCAATACTTTAAATGACTGCTTCATGGAGCAGCTGGTACGGGAACCCACAAGGGGAGAGGCAACTCTAGATTTAATCCTGAGTGGAGCGCAGGAGCTGGTCCAAGAGGTAACTATAATAGAACTGCTTGGAAATAGGGACCATAATACAATAGCATTCAACATCTCTGTGGTGGGAAGAACACCTCAACAGCCCAACACTGTGGCATTTAATTTCAAAAGGGGGAACTACAGAAAAATGAGGGGGTTAGTTAAACAGAAGTTAAAAGATACAGTGACTAAAGTGAAATCCCTGCAAGCTGCATGGGCGCTTTTTAAAGACACCATAATAGAGGCCCAACTTCAATGTATACCCCAAATTAAGAAACACAGTAAAAGAACTAAAGAAGAGCCACTGAGGCTTAACAACCATGTAAAAGAAGCAGTGAGAGATAAAAAGACTTCCTTTAAAAAGTGGAAGTCAAATCCTAGTCAGCATAAACACTGCCAAATTAAGTGCAAGAGTGTAATAAGACAAGCCAAAGAGGAGTTTGAAGAACGGCTAGCCAGAAACTCCAAAGGTAATAACAAAATGTTTTTTAAGTACATCAGAAGCAGGAAGCCTGCTAAACAACCAGTGGGGCCCCTCAATGATCGAGATACAAAAGGAGCGCTTAAAGTAGATAAAGTCATTGCGGAGAAACTAAATGGATTCTTTGCTTCAGTCTTCACGGCTGAGGATGTTAGGGAGATTCCCAAACCTGAGCTGGCTTTTGTAGGTGACAAATCTGAGGAACTGTCACAGATTGAAGTGTCACTAGAGGAGGTTTTGGAATTAATTGATAAACTCAACATTAACAAGTCACCGGGACCAGATGGCATTCACCCAAGAGTTCTGAAAGAACTCAAATGTGAAGTTGCAGAACAATTAACTGAGGTTTGTAACCTGTCCTTTAAATTGGCTTCTGTATCCAATGACTGGAAGTTAGCTAATGTAACATCAATATTTAAAAAGGGCTCTAGAGGTGATCCCAGCAAATACAGACCGGTAAGTCTAACGTCGGTACTGGGCAAATTAGTCAAAACAATAGTTAAGAATAAAATTGTCAAACACACAGAAAAACAAACTGTTGAGCAATAGTCAACATGGTTTCTGTAAAGGGAAATAGTGTCTTACTAATCTATTAGAGCTCTTTGAAGGGGTCAACAAACATGTGGACAAGGGGGATCCAGTGGTACTTAGACTTCCAGAAAGCCTTTGACAAAGTCCCTCACCAAAGGCTGTTACGTAAATTAAGCTGTCATGGGATAAAAGGGAAAGTCCTTCCATGGATTGAGAACTGGTTAAAAGACAGAGAACAAAGGGTAGGAATTAATGGTAAATTCTCAGAATGGAGAGGGGTATCTAGTGGTGTTCCCCGAGGGTCAGTCCTAGGACCAGTCCTATTCAATTTATTCATAAATGATCTGGAGAAAGGGGTAAACAGTGAGGTGGCAAAGTTTGCAGATGATACGAAACTACTCAAGATAGTTAAGACCAAAGCAGAGTGTGAAGAACTTCAAAAAGATCTCACAAAACTAAGTGATTGGGCAACAAAATGGCAAATGAAATTTAATGTGGATAAATGTAAAGTAATGTACACTGGAAAAAATAACCCCAACTATACATACAATATGGTGGGGTCTAATTTAGCTACAATGAGTCAGGAAAAAGATCTTGTAGTCATCGTGGATAGTTCTCCGAAGATGTCCACACAGTGTGCAGAGGCAGTCAAAAAAGCAAACAGGATGTTAGGAATCATTAAAAAGGGGATAGAGAATAAGACTGAGAATATATTATTGCCCTTATATAAATCAATGGTACGCCCACATCTCGAATACTGCGTACAGATGTGGTCTCCTCACCTCAAAAAAGATACACTGGCACTAGAAAAAGGCAACTAAAATGATTAGGGGTTTGGAGAGGGTCCCATATATAGAAAGATTAAAGAGGCTAGGACTCTTCAGCTTGGAAAAGAGGAGACTAAGGGGGGATATAATAGAGGTATATAAAATCATGAGTGATGTGGAGAAAGTGGATAAGGAAAAGTTATTTACTTATTCTCATAATACAAGAACTAGGGGTCACCAAATGAAATTAATAGGAAGGAGGTTTAAAACAAATAAAAGGAAGTTCTTCTTCACGCAGCGCACAGTCAACTTGTGGAACTCCTTATCTGAGGAGGTTGTGAAGGCTAGGACTATAACAGCGTTTAAAAGAGAACTGGATAAATTCATGGTGGTTAAGTCCATAAATGGCTATTAGCCAGGATGGGTAAGAATGGTGTCCCTAGCCTCTGTTCGTCAGAGGATGGAGATGGATGGCAGGAGAGAGATCACTTGATCATTGCCTGTTAGGTTCACTCCCTCTGGGGCACCTGGCATTGGCCACTGTCGATAGACAGATACTGGGCTAGATGGACCTTTGGTCTGACCCGGTACGGCCATTTTTATGTTATGTTCTTAACTTAAATCCTAGTGAAGAAAATAGAAAGGAGCATAAACTCTGGCAAATTAAGTGTAAAAATATAATTAGGAAAGCTAAAAAAGAATTTGAAAAACCGTTTGCCAAAATCTCAAAAGGTAATAAAATGTTTTTTAAGTACATCAGAAGCAGGAAGCCTGCTAAACAATCAGTGGGGCCACTGGACGATCGAGATGCTAAAGGAGCACTCAAGGACGATAAGACCATTGCGGAGAAACTAAATTAATTCTTTCCATCAGTCTTCACGGCTGAGGATGTGAGGGAGATTCCCAAACTTGAGCCATTCTTTTTAGGTGACAAATCTGAGGAACTGTCCCAGATTGAGGTGTCACTAGAGGAGGTTTTGGAACAAACTGATGAACTAAATAGCACCATGTGGTCCTGGTGACTTAATATTCACTCAAGAGTTCTGAAGGAACTCAACTTTGAAATTGCAGAACTACTAACCATAATCTGTAACCTATCATTTAAATCAGCTTCTGTACCAAATGACTGGAGGATAGCTAATGTGACGCCAATTTTCAAAAAGGGCTCCAGAGGTGATCCCGGCAATTACAGGCCAGTAAGCCTGACTTCAGTACCGGGCAAATTGGTTGAAATTATAGTAAAGAACAAAATTGTAAAATGCATAGATGAACAAAATTTGTTGGGAAAGAGTAACCATGGTTTCTGTAAAGGGAAATCATGCCTCACCAATCTACTATAATTCTTTGAGGGAGTCAACAAGCATGTGGAAGTCATTGTGTATAGTTCTGTGAAAACATACACTCGAGGTGCAGCGACAATAAAAAAGTGAACAGAATGTTGGGAATCATTAAGAAAGGGATAGATAATAAAACAGAAAATATCATATTGCCGCTACATAAATTTTTACTCCTGTTGGAATTTTGCAATTTTACTATGGCTCCAAATGGAACAATTGCAGAAGTCTAACAGGAGTAATAAGTAATAATAAATCCATGGTAAATCTTATATACTGCATGCAGATGTGGTCGCCCCATCTCAAAATATATATATATATATCAGAACTGGAAAAGTTTCAGAAAAGGGCAACAAAAACAATTAGGGGTATGAAACAGCTTCTGTATGAAGAGATATTAATAAGACTAGAGCTTTTCAGCTTGGAAAAGAGACAATTAAGGGGGGATATAATAAAGGTCTATAAAATCATGACTGGCAAGGAGAAAGTAAATAAGTGTTATTTACTCCTTCTTATAACATAGGAACTAGTGGTGACCAAATGAAATTAATAGGCAGCAGGTTTAAAACAAACAAAAGGAAGTATTTCTTCACACAATCCACAGTCAACCTGTGGAACTCCTTGCCAGAGGATGTTGTGAAGGCCAATGATTTAAACGGGGTTTTACAGGGTTCAAAAGAGAACTAGATAAATTCATGGTCCATTGATGGCTATTAGCCAGGATAGGCAGGGATGGTGTCCCTAAGAGCGACAGGGAATGGATCACTTGATGATTACATGCGCTGTTCATCCTCTCTGGGGCACGGGGCATTGGCTACTGTCGGAAGACAGTGTACTGGGCTAGACGGACCTTTGGTCTGACCCAGTATGGCCGTTCTTATGTATGACAACACCGGTCATGTGGATCCGTGACAATGAAACATGACAGTCCTCCCCTTTCCTTCCCTTCCTCCAATTCTTACCTTCCTCTCCCTCGCAGATGTGAACATTTTTCATCTGCTCTCCTCTTAACCCCTTCACTCACCCCACAGACCCCATCCCATCTCCTGATCTACTCCCTCCCATACTTTTCTCTTTAACCTCTCACTCTCCTCGGGCTCTTTCCACCTCACAATATGAACACACTTCAGCATCTTCCATCGTAAAGACCCTTGACTCTGTTTGCCTCTCCAGCTACCGCCCCTTCTCCCTTTCATCTCTTAACTCATTGAATGTGCCTCTGCAATCGCTGTCTGGAGTTCCTGTCCTCCACTTCCCTCCTAGACCGTCCCCACCCCGGCTTCCACCCCTTGCACTCCAGGGAAATCGCTCCTGCCAAAGTCTGTAATGACTCTTCCTAACTAACACTCAGACTCAGTGCTCCAGCCTCACCCTCCTTGGCTTGCCAGCCGCCTCTGACACCATTCACCATGTTGTTCTTGATATCTTGTCCCCCTTGACTTCTTTATCCCTGTCCCCTCCTGGGTCTCCTCTGACCTCTCTAATCACTCCTTCACCGTGTCCATCAGAGGATCTTCCTCATTCCCCCTCCAGCCCTCTGTGGGGTTCTGTCCCCCCAGGGCTCTGTCCTTGGTCTCCTTCTCTTCTCCGTCTACACCTCATCTCTGGGCAAAGTCATTTGCAAAGACAAATTCAACTACCATCTCCATGCTGATGACTCACAGATCTACCTATCTACTCCAGACTTGTCTCTTCCTGCCCAAACTACAATCTTGGCCTGTCTCTCTGATGGCTCCTTGTGGTTGTCTCGTCATCAGCTCAAGCTCCATGTGGTTAAAACAGAGTTCCCAATCTTCCCCCCAAGACCTCCCTGCTACCTCCTTTGTCAGTCACTGTGGATAACGCCACCATCCTCCCTGTCACTTAGGACCGTAACCTGGGCGTCATCTTTGACTCGGATCTCTCTCTAGGTCCTCACATCCAGGTTATGTCTAAGGGCATGGCTACACTTGCAGAGGTAGAGCGCTGAGAGTTAAACCCGCCTTCAGAGAGCGCAGTAGGGAAAGTGCTGCAGTCTGTCCACATTGACAGCTGCAAGTGCACTGGCCTGGCCACATTTGTGGCACTTGCAGCGGTCCATTATGGGCAGCTATCCCACAGAGCACCTCTTCCCATTCTGGCGCTGTGGCTTGTGGGAAGGGGGCATGGACTGTGGGATATTCTGCGTCCTGTCCCAATGCTCCATGATGCATCAGTTCACCTCCCAGCATTTCCTTTGCTTCCATCCACATTTGGCGCCATCTTTCAACCTTTTTTGTACTGCGTGCTCTGTCTTCCCTTTTGGTCTGCAGGAATGGAGCCCAAACTGCTGAGGAATATGCTAATGAGTCTCGCCAGCACGTCACGTTTGGCAGTCGAGTTATTCCTTATGATCCAAAGTGACAGTGAGAGCTCCGATGATATCATCAACTCAAGTAACGCATATGACACGAGTTTGCTTGTGGCATTCACAGAGATGCTCACCACTGTGGAACGCCGCTTTTGGGCTTGGGAAACAAACACTGAATGGTGGGATCACGTCATGCAAGTCTGGGATGACAAGCAGTGGCTGCAGAACTTTCGGATGAGAAAAGCAACTTTCGTGGGACTGTGTGAGGAGCTCACCCCCACCCTGCGGCGCAAGGACACGAGATTGAGAGCTGCTCTGACGGTGGAGAAGCAGGTGGCTATTGCAATCTGGAAGCTGGCAACTCCAGACAGCTACTGATCAGTCGCTAACCTGTTTGGAATGGGAAAGTTGACGGTTGGAATCGTGTTGATGCAAGTTTGCAGGGCCATTAATTGCATCCTGCTCAGAAGAACCATGACTCTGGGTAACGTGCATGACATTGTGGCTGGCTTTGCACAAATGGGTTTCCCTAACTGAGGAGGGGAGATAGATGGCACGGATATTCCAATCCTGGCACCAGCCCACCTAGCCTCTGAGTACGTTAATCGGAAGGGCTATTTCTCTATGGTTCTCCAGGCACTTGTGGATCACCCAGACCAGAAGATCATCATGGGGAAGTTGAAATGCCTATTGTGATCCTTGGAGACCCTGCTTACGCTTTAATGCGGTGGCTCATGAAATCCTACACAGAGAGCCTTGACAGCAGCAAGAAGCGGTTCAACAACAGGCTGATCCAGTGCAGAATGACTCTGGAGTGTGCTTTTAGCCGTTTAAAGGGCCGCTGTCACTCTCTGTATGGGAAGCTGGACCTAGTCGATAACAGCATCCCCACGGTTATATCCGCATGCTGTACCCTCCATAACATTTGTGAAGGGAAGGGTGAAAGATTCACTCAGGCATGGAACTCGGAGGTTCAACACCTGGAGGCTGAATTTGAACAGTCAGAGAGCAGGGCTATTAGAGGGGCCCAGCACAGGGCTGCAAGGATTAGGGATGCCTTAAGGAAAGCCACCAGTCATGTCTGGCGTCCTGCACGGGAGTGAAGTGCAGTGGTTCCAATGTTAGTAGGAATATGGGTTTGCTATGTATAATACACTGACTTGCAGTGCCTGTTGCTTTCCTGGGCTAAGGTATCTTTTACTTTATGCAATAATAAAGTATGTTTTCAAAAGCAAAAAAATCCATTTAGTGAAAAGAAAATGCATTTATTGAAAAGAAACAACTGCTTGGGAAACAGAAAGGGCAAGGGGGTGCGGTGGGGAACGGTACAATCATAGATTTGCGTATGTCCTGTTATCATACTCAGCCTTCCTGTTTGGAGTGCTGTGCAATGAGTGCTGCACTTCAGGATGGCTGTACTGCATGGTGATGGGGGTTGAGTGCAGTGGGTAAGGGTCGTAGTTTTCCGGGCTGGATGGTGAAGCTACAGGTGTTAGAGACAGCTGGTGGCGATCTGCATTGTGTTGGCTGACCCTCCTTCCACTCTCATGCCACACCTGCACTTTTTGAGCATGTCCTCTTTGCTTCTACGTGGGCTCTTCCTGATTCTTTGCAGCCTCTTGGCTGGTGATAACACGGATGGCTGAGATCTCTAGATTGCATCTGTAAAGGCAAAATGCAACACTTAACAGAGGTAGCATTGCTCACACCAGACAGAGCAATGATTCCCCCATACTTAAGGAGGGAAAGCACAGTCTACACAATAGCATAATTTGCCCGTCCTAAAGCGAGTGCACATAATCCCTAGGAGCTCCAAAATGGTGAGAAAGCACAGGGTCAAGGGGGACTGATTGTTTCAGGGCCATACTGTCCTCTGGGTTTCTGTGCCTTGAGGAGAGCCAACAGCTCCAGTGGGCCCCTATACTGAACACTGTCCCCATATTTTCCACAGGAGTTCGTTCTGGAAGATATCTCGCTGCTGAGGGTGACCAGGGAAGCAAGGGAGGGTCTTCTACTACAATGCAGCTTCTGCCCCGGCCCATATGCAGCTTGCCTGTGTGCAGCAATGCCCCCCCCGCCCCTCACGGCACAGTGGCGCAGACATATTAGCCTGACTGGGACAAGAACCACAGTGGCTCTCTCACAAAACCTGCGCAAGTGCATTGCCCAGGTTCTGTCTGAGACCTTTGAAGAGCTCACTGAGGCCGATTACCATGATGTGAGAGAGCACATCAACGCCCTATTCCGCATCTAGGTATACATGCAGCCCTACCCCTCTTCGCCCCAAGAGCCCGCACCAAATAACTTCCTTCCCAAAATAAAAGCCGCTTACCGGGAACCTCTTCTGGTGTTTGTCCTTCCCCAAGTACCGGCCACCGCGACTGGCTACCTTCCTCCTGGCTTGAGAACAGCTCCTGGCTGCATGCATCTGGGATGCCGGGGTGTCTGCCTCCTCCTCAGCACCATCGCTCCTGCTTTGCTCCTCCTCCTTCCTTGTTGGACTGGACTCTGAAGTGTCCATAGTGGTCTTTGGAGTGCAGGTGGAGTCACCCCCAAGTATCGCGTCCAGCTCTTCGTAAAAACGGCAGGTCACGGGGGCAGAACCGGAGCAGCTGTTTGCCTCACAGGCTTTGCGGTGGGCATTCCACAGCTCCTGCATTGCTGTGCATCTCGGTCATGGCCCTTTTCCATCATGTCCCTTGATATCTGCCCGAAAGTATCATAATTCCGACGGCTGGAGCGCAGCTGGGACTGGACAGCTTCCTCCCCCCAAACACTGATGAGGTCCAGCACCTCGCCATTGCTCCATACTGAGGATCGCCTGGAGGCATGGTCACCTGGAAAGTTGTGCTGCGAGCGCTCCACGCCTTGCTGAGCAAACATAAAGGGGATTTTCAAAATTCCCAGAGAATTTAAAGGGCAAGTCTGACGATTGGTCACCTGAGGACAGGGTAATAGAGTTCAAACTGATGATCAGAGTGGCTAGAACACTTCTGGAGGCCGATCAGAGAGCATTAACAGACCAGGGCGTCCATGCTGGCACCGCGGCGCTCCAGCGGGGCACATCAAACATTATTCCACTCGCTGAGGTGGAGAACCAGGAGCGCTCCAGCTGCAGAGTCAGAGCACTCTATGTGCCTTGCCAGTGTGGACGGGTCGTGAGTTAGAGCACACTGTGCTGCTTTAATGTGCTCTAACTCGCACGTGTAGCCATGCCTTTAAGTGTGATTTAAACTGGTTTAGTTAAACCTGGGCAAGAGGCTCTGTGAACACTCCTTTTCCAGTTTAAGGGCTTGTCTACACTGGCAATTGATAGTGCTCTAACTTGCTGGCTCGGGGGTGTGAAAAATCATCCTCCCCCCGAGCACAGCAAGTTTGAGCGCTGTAAAGCGCCAATGTAGACAGGCTTCCAGTGTTCAGCGCTATTCCCCTCATCGACCTGATTTACCAGGAGCACTGGGAGAGCTCTCTCCGCAGTGCTCACGGGTGACCACACTGACAGTTCAAAGCGCTGCTGGGGGAGCACTCCCACGGCAGCACTTTGAGCCATCTAGTGTAGACTTAGCCCAAGAATGGCTTTTTTCCTGCCTTAAGTCAGTGAGGCCTTATCCACATGCAGAGTTGCACCAGTGTAACTAAAGTGATTCAGCTAATCTGGTACAAAGCTCCATGTAGACACTTGTATTCCGATGTAAGAGAAGCTTTTTTCAGTTCAGGTTAAGTTGCTGGGAATCAGTATAAGCTAAACAAAGAAAAGGCCATGGTTATGCCAAAATAAGAAGGTCCACAATTGGGGTTTGCACTGATTTATCTAAACCAGTTTAATTAAACCAGAGCAAGTTTGAAGTGTAGAAAAGGTCCTACTTAACCAAAGCACCTATGAAGCAGTAGAAAGAAAAGCTGTCCTTAGTAAGGGTTCTACACCCCATGGCCCTTCATTTGAGGACTGAGAATTCCCACCCCAGGTCTCTGCTGCTCCAAGGAGACCTCCAGCAAAACAGGGCAGACGAGACAGAATAAAACAAGGAGGGGAAAAAAACCCTTTCGGGTCTTTGCTATCCATTAGGAAGCAACAGAAATGGACACCCTATTTCCCCCTTGTCAGGTCATCTGTTATGTAATGGGCACAGAGGATTTTTCTTTCATCGAAGGCCCAGCCAGGCACCGATGGGAGCTGGTGCTGGATGTAACGCATTAAAAAAGCCAAACCAGCCAGTGAGAACGTGAGCTTGGCCCAGATCTTCTCTGATCATCATCAATGTCCTTCTCTGCCCATGCGCGCGCACACACACACTCCTGCAGGCCCCAAGCCAAAACTCTGCACCACTGGAGTTACACCAGTACTGGGTATGGTCCCCTGAGAAGACGGCCTCCTGTCTCTTTGCTGCAGGGATAACCCGACACCCCCCATCACCACCACCACTTCTCTGCTTTCGTTCCTGGCCCCTAACATGGCTCGACCCCGTAGGGCCAGGCTGCACTGGGGCCTAACCCTGTTTAGGTCAAAACAAGCCTGTTACTGAGGTGACACAAGGGCACCAATGTGCCTTAAACCACTTCAAACAAACCCCAAATCCACCCCGCAGCCTCACCCAGCTCAATACGGGCTGCTGAGCTCCCCAGGGTCTGAGCTGCAGCCTCATGGGGAACAAGGAAGATTCAAGTCCACACTAGGAAAAGCAGGATATGCCTTCCTCTCTTTTCACCCCCACCTTCATTGGGATCCGGAAGCTCTTTATCTGGCAATTACAGGAGATCTTAACTGCACAAACGCTGCAGCTGTTCTGTGCTCTGCAACGGGAGTTCATGCCCAAACTAATCTGATTAATGCACAGATCCAGGGGCTCCAAACTCTCCCCCAGCTCTAGGGTGCCAACACACCGCCAGAGACAGAGAGGGGTGATACGTTGTGTGTGACGTTGCACCCCATAAGGCTTCATGGAAATAGGCTTATGAATGTATATATGATATAATTGGAATATGTTTTATGCTACATATGCCATGTAACATGTTGTCATAAATAAACAGATCATGGTTAAGGTCTCTTTTCCCTGGAAAGGGTTAACAAGCTCAGTAACCTGAGAAACACCTGACCAGAGGACCAATCAAGGAACAGGATAATTTCAAATCTCTGTGGAGGGAAGCCTTTGTCTGTGTTCCTTGTTTGCTCAGAGCTCTCTTTGGATCTAAGAGAGGTCAGTCATGTCTCCAAGTTCTCCTGGAGTAGTTTCTACTATTTAATAGTGAGTATTAATTAGAAAGGCGGATTAGTCTTTTGAGTTGCTTTCTATATTTGCAATTGTGTGTTTGCTAAAGGAAATTCTTTATTCCGGTTTGCTGTTACTGAGAAAGAAAGGGGGAGGGGGAATGCTCTCCAGATTAATAAGTTTAGACCCTGCAATGTTCCATCTTGGTTACAGAGACAGTGACTTTTCTTTTTTTAATCTTTAATAAATTATTTTCTATTAAGGACTTGGTTAATTCCTTCTCTTGTGGAGATTCAAGGAAAGGGGAGGGGGAGGTGAGTCCCTCTTTGTGTTGAGTCAAGGATTTGACTCGGTGTGTAATCTCTCCAGAGCAGGCTGGAGAGAGGGAAGAGGGGAGGGGAACTGGCTGTTTCTCTCTCTCTCTGGTGAGATTCAAGGTGTTTGGATCTGTGTTCCCCAGGGGAAGTTTTTGGGGGAACAGGGAGTGTGTCAGACACTTAAAAACTGACTGGTGGCAGCTTTTACTAGATCTAAACTAGGATTTTAGTTTAGAGGGAAACCAAGGCAGGTCCCCACATTGGAACCCAACAGCTCCAAGTGGGGGTGAGACCTATGACACATGTCTATGTAAAAGTTATGATCTACTGAATATATTCATCCTATTTGTATGCATGTGTCTTTATTGTATTTGAAGTTATGAATATTGGCTGTGTATTTGCTTGATTTCTAAGTAGCCTTAGTAAAGGATTTGGTCAGCTTCTTGAGAAAGGAATGTGCAAATTAAGTGCCCAATCAAGAAAAATTTAAAGGACAATGAATCTTGGAAGGCTCCAAACCACATAAGAAGTCTACCTGAGGATGTTCAGGGTAGCATGTAAATAATGGCTGTTGCCTGTAAAAACTGAGTCATGCATGACAATGTGACTTGCCCATGTGACTCCAAAATCTTGGAGCTGGACTTTGCATAGGAGAGAGGAGGGGGTCTTCACCCACAAGAGAAAGTCTATTTAAACCCCTGAGAGACCCCTCCATTTTGTCTTCAGCTGGCTCAAGAGATACCCTCTCCACCCTCAAGGATACCTGAAAAACAATGGAACAAAGGACAGTAACTACAGAGGGTGTGAGTGATTGCTGGACCCAGACTAGAAGGAGACTAGTCTGTAAAAGGAAGCTTACTGGAACACCACTGAAGGTGAGATTTTGTCTGTATTCAACAAAGAATCCTGTGGCTTTCGTGGGTGAATACCCACTTCTTCGGATGCAAGAAGTGGGTCTTGCATCCGAAGAAGTGGGTATTCACCCACGAAAGCTCATGCTGCAAAACGTCTGTTAGTCTATAAGGTGCCACAGGATTCTTTGCTGCTTTTACATAACCAGACTAACACGGCTACCCCTCTGATACTTGTCTGTATTCAGTTTTCTTACTGTATTACACTTGGACTTGCGTGTTTTATTTTATTTTACTTGGTAATTCACTTTGTTCTGTCTGTTACTACTTGGAACAACTTAAATCCTACTTTCTGTATTTAATAAAATCACTTTTTATGTATAAATAACCCAGAGTATGTATTAATACCTGGCGGGGGGGGGCAAACAGCTGTGCATATCTCTCTATCAGTGTTATAGAGGGTGAACAATTTATGAGAATAAAGCTTATACAGGGTAAAACAGATTTATTTGAGGTTTGGACTCCATTGTGAGTTGAGCATCTGAGTGCTAAAGACAGGAACACTTCTTAATTTGCTTTCAGTTAAGTCTGCAGTTTGGGGCACGTGGTTCAGACCCTGGGTCTGTGTTGGAGCAGACTGGAGTGTCTGGCTCAGCAAGACAGGGTGCTGGAGTCCCAAGGTGGCAGGAAAAGCAGGGGCAGAAGTAGTCTTGGCACATCAGTTAGCAACCCCAAGGAGGTTTCTGTGATCCAACCCTTCACAAGGGAGTTAAGATCTCCTCCCTAGGATGACACCTCTAAAGACTTGCGTCCACTACAGATACAACCCATTGCCATGGGCAGGCACAGCAGGCATAATAGGCCAGGGGAGGCTCTGCCATTCCCCGGCGCTGCCGCCAGACCCCCGGTTGCAGGATTTTGGAGGGAACTTTTTTCTTTATTATGCCCCAGGCAATTCCGGGGTGGCTTCCGCTCCCTGTGTTCATCAGTAACCTCCCTGGACTCCAGGAAGCTGAGTGGCAAACAGCCTCCTCAGCTGCCCAGGAACCTACATGGGGCATAGCAAAAGCTTCTGACAGAGGAGAGTGAGAGGCCTTAGGGGTTGGGGTCTGGGGAGGGGAGTTGCTACTTGGCTGGCCCAGGGCAGCTCCGGGCAGGTAGGGGGGACAAGGTGGAGACTGGGGGCTTGGGCTGGCCCAGGACTCCTTTGGCTGAAGGGGAACTCGTGACCACGGCTGCTGGGGGAGGAGCACAAGCAGAAGGGGCAGACCTGGGGGCTACCCTCCTTTATGGAGGGGGCTCCACCCACCGCCCTGGCCCATTTCTTACTGTGGGTGCAACTAGACTGAGGCTGTCACACCTCAGCCCTTTGTAGCCAACGATAAGCCCCTCAGGAGTTCCAGGCACTGGGGTTAAAACAGAAGCATCTTCTGGGAGCCATTAAAGGTCAGAGAGACCCTTCATTTAACCCTGAGCTATCTGGGGGGTGATTTACTCCCCCTCTCGCTAACCATCAGCCAGAGCTCTGCACACAGGAATTGGGTCTGAAAGCCCCGCACTGCCCTGAGACGCTGGGAATGGAGCAGCCTGGGCAGCGCCTGGAAGCGGGATTTCCCCGCAGCCTGAGCGCCTCACAGGGCTGCCACGGGCTTGTCAGCATGTGCAGCACCCACAGGTGCTGGCCCCAACGGTGCCGCACCCCCTGGCTGGGGGCGGTTGGCATTAGATGATGGGGTCACGGTTCAGGTCAATGGCACTCAGCACCCCCCCCCACTACACACATTGTCCCAGCAGCGCCCCTGGCAGCACCTGGCACCCCGCACCCCTCGTCCCAGCCGCCCCCCGGCACCCAGCTCCCCCCTCCCCCGGCCCGGGGTCTCCCCCCGATACTCACGGGAGTGGCCCCCCCGCAGGGCTACAGCCCCCAGCAGCAGCAGCGCCAGGCCCAGCGCCGCCCCGCAGCGCGGCAGGACTCGGCCCATGGACCCGCTCTCGGCAGGTCCCGGCCCGGCCCCGGGAACCTCGCTGCGCTGCCGGCGCCCGAGTCCCAGCTACCGGCCGCGGAACCTCTGCGCTGCGGGGATTGGCTGAGAGGGGAACATCCCACCAATAGCGACGCACGGACCCGCCCGCGTCACCGGTCGCTGGGCAGAAGCGGCCGGGCGGGAGGGGGCGAAGGGGAAGCGAAAGTCCGAGGGGATTTGGCGCCGCGGAGAACGTGGCCCCGGGGCTGTGATGAGCAGAGCAGCGATTAGCGAATGTAGCCCCGCCCTTGCTAGAGGGGCCTCTGAGCTTCATTGGGCGTGTCCCAGGTGGGGAGACCCTGCGCTGCTGCCATCTAGCCCAGAGACTACAACTCCCATGGTGCCCCGGGGGGGCGTGCGGGGGCGGGGCCGTGGGCTCTGCTTTGGGGGGAGGAGCCAGGCTGCGGGGGCGGGGCTCTGGCCCTACAGGAGCTGCTGCGAGGGTGGGCGGGGTCTCAAGCCTTTGCCCTGGTGACCCCTTCCACCCAGCAGCCTCTGAGTGCCGCCCCTCAGGGCCCGCGCGTCCCCTGGCCGCCCCAGGCCGTCGCCCGCTAAGGGCGGCAGGGTTTGCGGGGCAGCCTTGCGCCGCCCTTAGCGGGGGGGTCCTTCCGCTCCAGGCCTTCCGCGGACATTGGGCGGCAGGTCCTTCCCTCGCTCCGGGACCCGCCGCTGAGGTGTCTCAAAGACAGGGAGCGGAAGGGCCCCTCGGCGCCGAATGCTCAGAGGAGCGCTGCCGCCAGGGCGCCGCATCCGCACTCCCTTGATACATGAAAAACATGCTTTTGTCTATTTAACACCATTATAAATGCTGGAGGCAAAGTGGGGTTTGGGGTGGAGGCTGACAGCTCACAACCCCCCATGTAATAACCTCGTGACCCCCTAAAGAGTCCCAACCCCCACTTTGAGACCCCCTGTGCTAGGGTGACCAGATGTCCTGAGTATATAGGGACAGTCCCGATATTTGGGGCTTTGTCTAATATAGGCACCTATTACCCCCCACCCCATGTCCCGATTTTTCACACTTCCCATCTGGTCAGGCCAGCTGCTGCTGGGCGCTGCTGGAGCCTGCTGGGGCTTCGCGCTGCAGGGAGGAGCGGTGCTCCTCAAAGGTGTTGGTGGCTTCACTGGAGTCAGAGCAGAGAGGGTTGCTGCGCTTGGAGCCTGCAGGGGAGGAAGGGTGAGTAACCCCCCTTCTGGCTTGGGAAAGTGCTGGCAAGGGAAGGGGCACAGCAGAGACTGAGTCTGAGGAGAGGCATCAGGGGCTCTGGGAGGGATGCGTTAGCCTTGGGCGTGGTGGGGAGGGGGATCCAGCAGCCAAATGGAGGGAAACACATCCCTCCATTGAACCGGGACCCAGAGCTGCTGACATTTGGTGGGGCCAATTCCTGTTGGCAGAGGGGTGTGCAGCTTGCTGCCTTGGCTGGACGGATACACAGAACCTGCAGGGTGCTGGCTCCAGCTGCAGCTCTCCAAGCGCTCCCATGCAAGTGCCTAGAACTCTGAAATCCAGAGGAGTGTGCGCCGGGGTGGGGTAAATGGGGGCAGTGTCAAGGCCAGTTATATATTTCATTTATTGCTGTAGCCTGTATTTGTGAATTGATTTTATTCAACTGTCTCCTGTGGATTTAAATTAGTAGTGACATTTAATCTTAGTCTGTTATTCCGTTTCTTTAAATTGTTAAGTAAAGGTGTGTTAAATCTAATTTAAGTACATTGGCTGTATATGATTTATAATTGGTATTTTTGAGTTAGACCAGCGCCACAGATTATTGTTAGAATAGGTTTATTCCTGGAGTGTGTGTGTACAGGGGCCCAGCCAGGTGGAGGTATCAGCAATTTTAAATTCCTTTAGGAGTAAAGGGCCTGCAGCAGAGAGGTGGAGACAGGAGTCCCACCATGGGCGGAGGGTGAAGGCTTGGGTTGGGGAGGCAAGCCCCAGACCCGCCCCTTTCACCCAAAGCCCTGCCCCTTTCATGCCCACCGGACTCCGGAGGCCAGCCCCCATTGTGGCCGCTGGCCCCTGCCCTGCGCTCCCAGTCCCCTCCATCTGGGAGGGTAACGCATCCCTCCCAGAGCCCCAGGCAGCCCCATCTTCTCCCCCCTGGCCCCCAGAGCACTGGGCAACCCCACCCCCCAGACATCTCCATCTTCACCCCCCTGGCCTCCAGAGTGCTGGGCAACCCCATCTCCCCTCCCGAGCACCTGGGCATATCCATCTTCCTGCCCCCCCGGCCCACAGAGCACCTGGCAACCCCATCTCTGCCCTAGGCCCCCACAGCAGCTTGGCAGCCCCATCTCCCCCTGCCCCTAGCCCCCAGAGCAGCTGGGCAGTCACAGATCCTCCCCCAGCCCCACTCCAGCCCCCAGAGCAAGCCAGAGCAGCCACTCAGCCCCACTCAGTCACCTACCAGAGAAGCCAGGCAGCAGTCTGGCTCTGTTTTGGGAAGGCTGGGGAGCTGGGGCTACAGCGTGGCTGGAGAGGACCAGGGGGAAGCTAGCTGGGGTTGCCTGGCACTCCAGGGACAGGGTTGTGGGGAGCTGGGGCCACGTGGCTATCTGGCACTACGGGGGGAGGCACTAACCTTGGGCAGGTGCCAGTGGCCATAATGCAGGCAGGGACCTGGGGGCATAGGACAGAGGCCAATAGCTACAATTAGGGCTGCACTCCCAGTGGCATGGAAGGTGCGGGGCCTTGGCTGGAAGGGGTGGTGCTGTGGCCAGGCCAGCCGTTCACTCACCATCCATGCCCAGCACCCTGACACCATTATCTCATCTACTCTGAGCTCCTGCTGAACGCAGGCCTGAGAACTTCCAGCGATGCCTGTATGGAGCTCAGTAACTTGTGTGTCATGAAGGCTCTCCAAGCACTTTATGAATTAGGCCTCCCAGGCTGCACCCTCTTTGTGGGGAGTGATAACACTGTAACCCCCACGGAGCTGACCTAGCCATGGGCACAGTTTGGGGGGGCAGGGAGCCATTACTCCCCAAAGGGAGATGAGGGGTTGGGGGCACAAGGAGCCACATGCCACTGCCCCACTCCCCATTTCTGCAAGCACTGGGGAGGGGGACTCTGTCCTCACACTGCACTGCCCCTCCCACAACTCTGCAGCTGGATGCCACCTCCCAGATCCTGGTGCCTGTTTTCATTGCCCTCTAGTTTGCTGGGTGCCGTGCATGGTCACATCCTTTCCCTATACAATGGGGAGGGGAGAAGGGGGTAGGGTGAAGTGGGGGAGGCTGTGGGGAAGGAAGGTGGATGGGATAGAGCAGGGGGAAGAGAATGGGAACATGAGGAGAGGAAGGGGGCTTAGGGCTACTGTATTTCAGGTTCCCAAAAAGAAGAGATTGGGGGGGGGGAGGATGGGGAAGTGGGGGAGGCACAGTTGGGGGTTCTGGAGGGTACAGAGGAGCTGGGGGTACAGTTGGGGTGTAGTTGGGTAACTGGAAGGGGGCCTGTGGTGAAGGTGGAGGGTACATTTGGGGAACTGGAGGGGAGCAGGGGGTACAGTTGGGAGCACTGAGGCAGTACCTGCGGCTGGGGGGTAGTGTTGCTCCCTGTCATGGTGGCAGGGCAGCTGGTACAAACCCAGGACCCAGTGCCAGTCCCTCAGTCAGTGCCTCCCTGTGTGACCCCTTCCCCAGGGCATGTCAGGGGCCCCATTGGCGTCGGGGAGGGTGGCAGGTGCCTGCTCGGAGGAGAGGGCAGAGTCAAACGATTGACAAAGGACAGCCCAGGAAGAAGAGCTAACCTGACCCATAGGGAGTGAGGTGCCTCTCGCCTGAGAAGCCATTTTGGAAGGGTCTGGGGCTGGCCACAGCAAGGGCAGGGTTGGCTGTGGGGGCTGGTGAGGCCCAGGCCGGAATTCAGGATCCCTCTTAGAACAGCAACACCCATCAGCCTGGCCCTTTCCCCCTCCAGGGTGATGCCCAGTTTAGAATTTTGTTGCAAAAATTCCCCATCCAGCCCGGCTGAGTTAGCCCCCCACCCCCCAGCTGAGATCAGTCACCACGTGGCCCCATTGCTCTGGCTGCTGGGGCAGGGTTGCTGCTGGCTGGGAGCGTGTCTGAATGCTGGAGTGGGAGACGAACGTTGGGCATTTAGTAGAGTTATTGTAACCTGCACCCAGAGCCCTGCACCCCTTTGGGTGAGGGGAAATCCTAGGGGCAGAAGCAGCCTGACTCCTGCGTGAAGAGGATCCCAGCCAGCAGCGATCATCAGCCCCTCTGCAGTGACTGAGGCATCCAGAGCCATCTCTAAACCTACTGTGTCACCATCCTTTATCCTTTAGTTAGCTAGTCAGGGAGAGTGTTTGTTTGGGAGACCCCCCTGCTCCCTGAACTGTGTCCTCAAGCCAGGGGGTCAGGGGGTTGCTGATTTTATTACCTGCTGCTGCCTATAAATCTGCACAGGGACTTACCACCCTATCCCACATGTGAGTCACTTGGGCAGCACTGAGCCCAGTCAGCCATCTTGCTAACAGCTGAACAGATGATATCGTGGTCACAGGTCATCAAGGGCCCCTACAAAGTACGTGTGCCAACAGGACCCGCATTTTATATTTGCTTTATCAGGTCAGGTGCTTGGGGAAATTCATCTGTATTATCAGCATGGGCACCGATGACCCTGAGAATAGTGTTTTAACCGGTTACATTATATTTACCTCCTGTTTAATATAATTACTGTGTTGAAGTGTGTGTGTGTGTGTGTGTCTTATTTCTTGGGAGTCTCCAATTATCTGGCAGGTAAGTGGGGGTTACACTGGTGTTAGAATTTCCCTCCTAAGCTGCCCTGATGATCCTGCCAGGAAGGGGCACGGGGTGTGGAGGCACCGCCAAATAAATTCATATGGGAAGAAAATAAGGAAGTTAGAGCTGGAGGCAGGACCCAGAAGAACCCAGGCCTGTCCACCAAAGCCTGTAAGGAGATTACCTCCTTTCGGGCTAGCCTGGGGGGGTGGGGGGGGGCGCTGTGGAATGTGAGACACTTTACTATAGTGTCGATACCAGTATTATAAAATTGTGATGAATTGTGCTAGATATGCCATGTGAGGTATCCGTGAAAATGTTATGATTTGCCAAGTATGATAATCTTATTTATATGTTTGTATCACCTTTGTAGTGTGAGTTATAGATATGTAGGGTATATCTGTGTTTCCAAACTTGTGCTGTTTCTGAGTGACACCTCCACACAGACTGGCATCAGCACTGCCTGGCCTGTTCAATGGCCCATCAAGGATCCTCAGCTGTACAATGAACCCACTGAAAGGCCAGAGGCTACACCTTATGACTCAGCAGGACTTGTAGGGTCATGTCTATGGACAGGGGACTCTTAAGGTTTTGTCTACACTCCCCAGCTTTTAGTGACACAACCCTGTCACTAAAACTTTGGCTGTGTGAACTTTTTTTGTTGCCACTTTTGCCAACAAAAAATTCCCACCCCCTACAAACGGGGTTCATGTTGTTGACAGGACCGGGCTCCTGCTGACAACGTGACATTCACACTGCTGCTTGTCTTGGCAAAACTTTTGTCTTTCACAGGGTTTTTTTTAAGCACCTGCGACCACCAAAGGTTGTGTCGGTCACTTGGCAGTGTAGACAAGCCCTAAGGCTTTTCCATGCCCTTGTATTTGGGGGACAGGAAGTACAAGCCACCTGGAAAAGGAATAGAAAGGGCAGCTGCATCGTCTCCATTTTGTCATCATTCCTGCTCCTTATCTCTGGAGTGAGTTTTCTACAAGCCAAAGCTCCGAACAAAGGACTGAATGACCCATCCAAGCTGTGGATGTTCCAGAGGGACTTTCAAGCCAGCGAACTCACCAATACTGCTAAGAACTTGATATATGGCCCTTGAAGTTTCGGTGTGTATCTGAGCGCTTTGTCATTTAACAACTCTCTTCTTTCTTTTTTCCTTATAATAAACCTTTAGTTTTAGACACTAAAGGATTGGCTGGCAGCATGGCATTTTGGGTAAGATCCAACCTAATACTGACCTGGCAGTGTGGCTGACCCTTTGGGGTCAACAGAATATTTTGTATAGCGAGCAGAGTTTTTAAATAATTTCTCACTGTACTGGACCTAGGTGCTGATTGGGAGCCAGAGAACTGAAACACAAGGTGATTTCTTTTTTCAGCTTCTCAGTGACCAGTATGGGGGGATGAGAAGCACAGTTTATTACTGGTTGGTGAGTTTAACCTCAGTATTAACCACCAGTTTTGCTCTCCCTTTTGCAGCCTGCCCTAACCTTGGCAGTTTCAGTGAGGGCTGTCACAGGCAACTGCAATACAATAATCCCAAGCACTTCTAGAGCATTGTTGGCTCCATTTTATAGATGGGTATAAAGGCACCTACAAAGCACTGCCTCTAGGACCACTCTCCTTTTCAGTTGGGGTAAATGGAACCAAATCTGTTCCACTGAGTGGGGTAAGGAAGGGGGATTGGGGCAGCCCCACATGGACCACACACCCCCAGGGCATGCTACAGGAGGGAAGGGGTTATTCTGCTTAGCCAGAGTAAAGGTACAAACTCCCTTCCTGTACTGGATACCCACGTCAGAGACAGCAGCAGAAGGAACAGGAACCCACGGCTGCGTCTGTATCTCACATAGGTTGGTCTACATTGTTTATGGCTCAGGTCTAGATGAAATGACTGTAAAGACTCTCAGTAGTTACTCTCACAGTGGGAAAACATTGCTAGTGGGGTCCTACAAGGGCCGGTTCTGGCTCTGACAGTTTTCGTTAATGATTTATATGCTCCAGTGGAGAATAGACTTAGAAATGCTGCAGGCACCACCAAGCTGGGAAGGGGTGCTAGCAGTTTTGAGGACAGGATTAGAATTCAAAACAATCTTGACAAATTGGAGAATTGGTCTGAAACCATCTTTGTTGAATTTATCTTAATTACTGCAAATATTTCAGCCAGGAGGACAAAATGAAATGCATTAAATGGCCTAGGTACTGATATTACAGAAAAGGAGCTGGGGTTACAGTGGACCACAAACTGAATATGCGTCAACAACGTGAGGCTATTGAGAAAAAGACAAATACCATTCTGCAGTGTATTAACAAAGGTGTCCTATGCAAGACAGGAGGTTAAAAATGGACATATTTATTCTTGAGAAATGAATACTGAGGAGGGGACCTGATAACAGGCTTCATATAAGTTAGGTTAAGGGCTGTTAGGGACAGGATGGTGAACAACTGTTCTCCAGGTGCACTGAAGATAGGAGAAAGGGGAATCGGCTTACTTTGCAGTGAGGGAGATTTAGGTTAGACATTTGGAAAAACTTTCTATGAGGATAGTTAATCTGTGGAACAGGTTGCCACAGACCCACAGGCGAATGCTCTCTTGGCTTCGACAGCCCGTGGGAGGAACCGCTCTTTAATGTATTGACTGTACTCACTGCTTGGGATTTAAGCCGTAGGCTCCTCGACCTCCCAGTACCACACCTCTGAGCCTTCAGCATGCCTCCCTCCCTGTGTGACCTCGCCTCAGTGAGTCTACTTGGACTGGACCCCTGGAGAAGGCTTCACACCCAGAGGAAGCAATGCAACCTCCATCTCTGGACTGCAGTGACTCCCTGCCCATGCAAAACAGAAGGGCTCATTGTACGTCTGAACCTAGCACAGGTAGTTCTCAGGGGCCTTGAGCAAAAACTCTCAGCACCGTCCTGCTGGGCTTGTCCCCATCCAGGTGGGCTCAGGCCGCTCTTTGTTCCCAGTCCAGCAGTGACTCCTCCTACCTGTGTCCTCTACCCTATATAACCTCCCAGGCCTCTCCTCCATCTTCCCCAGGCAAACAGATCTCCAGGGGACTCTCCTGCAGCTCTTTGTTCTCTCCATTGCCCCTAACTGGCTGGCTCCAAGTTGGGATGGGCCTTCAGGTCATCAGTTGCTAAGTTACAAAGTGTCTAGGCCATGGTTTGGGGTCCCAGCTGCTAGACTGGGTCACACCCATAGGTGCCGACTCCGTGGGTGCTCTGGGGCTGGAGCACCCATGGAAAAAAAATAGTGGGTGCTGAGCACCCACCAGCAGGGGCCCCCGCCTCGAGCCCTGCCAATCAGCTCGCCCCTGTCCCCCACAGTGCCTCCCACCGGCTGCCATCAGCTCTTTGGCAGTGTGCTGGGGGAGGAACGGGGGGCAGGCCTGGGCAACGCATGGCCCAGATGCAAGGAGTAGAAGGGGCGGATTGCAGGGGTTTGGGCACATTCATCCACATCTGCCAGGAGATGACTTGGAATTAGTCTGTGTCTTTATTACATGCATTACGGTGGCACCTAGAGGCCCCACTGTGCTAGGTGCTGCACAGACATAGTGCGAACTTACAGTCCAACAAGACAAAGAGTGGGAGGGGGACAGAGGCCAGGAGAGGGGCAGACACTCAGTAAATCAGGAGCAGCGCTGGGACTGGAACTCCCATTTCCTCATTCCCAGGCAGTCGCCCGACCCACTGAGCAGCACTGGGGAGCCAGCAGTGAAGACACAGCCAGCTCGCCCCACTTCCCGGGGCTCTGGAGACAGTCGCACCTCTGGGTGGGCAGGCGGAGCCGCTCAGACCCTCGCTCTCGTCTGCAGGACGACCGGAGAGCCGGCCTCAGCCTCCCACCCCCAGAGCTCCACCCACAGCCCCCGCACGGGACGCTCAACTGTGCAGCTGAACGGGATGCCAGGCTGGCTGCCGCGGAGGTAGCCTGGGCGACACTTACAGGTGTAACTGCCCCGTGTGTTGGTGCAGATGGAGCTGGTGCCACAGGGCAATGGGTCCCGGGAGCATTCGTCAATATCTGGGGGAGGGAATCCAGGTTGGACCCGCGTGATGCTAGAACACCAGGGTTTTACTGCCACAAGCCACCCACACCCTGAGCCAAAGCCCATTGGAGTCAGTAATTAAATTTCCACCAGCCTCAGTGGCGTTTTGGATCCATCGCTCTGCTCTGTGTCAGAGCTGGCTCAGACCAGTGACCAATCTAGCCCAGAATCCTGCTTTCAACAGTGGCTGGTACTAGATGCTTCAGACGATCATTTCAGTTGTTCTCATTATTTATATCAAAGTCGACTCCTTCTTCGAAACCTGATAAATTTGCAGCCTTCATGGGACACTGTGGCAAGCAGTTCTACAGGTTAATACTGCAACATGTAAAAAAACCAGTTTTCTTTTATCTATTTTAGGACTGGATTGTGAATGGCCCCCGACATGGGTGCACAGGAGTAGGGAGCCCACAAGGAAGCTCCCCCCAGGCCTTCGTGAGGATCACGCTTTCCTCCATATTCCTCCTGCTGGGTCATAGTGTCCCAAAAGTGGGTGGGAAGGAGGCGGGGCCTTAATATGCTCCTCCCCTCTGTACAAGGAATGGAATCAGGGCTTGAGGGGACTCTTTCTACACCCTGGGCTGCTCCAGGAGGAATTCAGCCACCCATCCCCATGATGGGATAGCTGCGCCAGGGCTGCGTCCAGACTGCACTATGGCTTTTTCCATTTGATTGGCTGTCCCGTGGTTTGGGGAGGGACAGATTGACAGGCTGGGGAAGCCAAGTCACTAAATCTCCTTGGCCACATGTATCCCCCTTAGTCACTGCATCACGCTTTCCAGTCAGTGAAATACTCGATACCGAACCTTCGCTGCAAGCGGAAGAGCCACTCCCAGTGACACTAGTGCACGCTCCTTAGCAGTGGCCCCACTGCACGGCTCCCCTTTTCCTAGCTGGGCTCAGGAGCTCACACTCACCGCTGCACGTCACTGTCGCATCAGTGAAGTGCCGCTGCCCAGAGCTAGATGCAAACCCACGTTTGCAGGTGCAGCGGTAGCTCCCGGCGACGTTGTCACAGTTTGCATAGGCAGGACAGATGAATCCGTACACCTGTCAGCTGGGAAATGAAGAAGAAACAATGTAATTAATTAACAAGCCTTTGCCCCTTTTGTCTTACGTCTTCAATGTGCTTGTAGCCGGGTGGTTACACGCTCCTGCCCTGCGGGGCTTGAAGCAGCCTAGGAGGGGACTGGGGCTGGGGCAGAGAGCAAAGCCCTGGCTGACTGGGGGAAGTGGCCAGGGTAGCCAGTAGCTCGGGTGTGGGTCCTTCTGGCCAGGCCCTCAGCACACTGAGCATCTCCCCCTGCCAACGCTGTCCTGTCCTGCACTCCTGTTGTGTAGGTATGCTCCCAGCGAGCCAACAATGGGCGCTTCACCCTGCGTGACCTGCTGATGGTGCCCATGCAACGGGTGCTGAAATACCATCTGCTCCTGCAGGTACGGCCCCTCGGCTGTAAGCTGGGGATGGGCACGAAGGACCCTGGTCAATGGGGGGTGGTCTGTGCAGAAGGGTCATGGATTGGGAGTCAGGACACCTGGGTTCTATTTTCAGCTCAGGGAGGGGAGTGGGGTCTTGTGGGGTAAAGTGGGGGTGTAGCGGGCCGGTGTGGCTCCCCTCCTCCCCGGAGAGGGTTGAGCCCCGGACACAGGAAGGGGCGGGGCTACGGAGTAGTGAGCCCGCCCCTCAGCGGGTCAGGCGGCGACCCGGAAGAATAAAAGCCAGCCCAGCCAGCTCAGTCAGGCCCCAACCACCCCAGGGAGCAGAGCTCCTGACGGGGAAGTCGCTGGAGCCTCGGCCCCTTGCCTGGACTGGCCGGAGATACCCCAGACCCGCTACTGGGAAGACCCGCCGGAGCTTCCCCGTGCTACCTATGATGAGGAGCCGCTAGGAAACTCCCCATCGCCGTGCTGCTATCCGGAGGAACCCCCGGATCCGAGTTGGCCAGCTTTCCCCGAGGACCTACCCGATCTACCCCCCAGCCCGGGGGCTGAGCAACCAATGCAGTGGGACTTCCCGGAACCCGACGCCGTGGGTCAGGTAGGACCAGAGGGGGATAGTGGAAGTGGCCCGGGGGCAGCCGACCTCAGTCAGGCTGCTGACCAGACCGAGCCTAGGTCAGTGTGTTGCGGTCAGGATCCCCACTGACCGTCAGCGGTGACGACCGCTGCCTAGGGCCCCGAACCGGGACACAGTGGAGTGGGTGGGCCTGTGTCCCCCCTGCCACCCCACTCACGGGTGGCAGTTGTTCCCCTCACGCTACTGGCTCGGCCTGCCACAAGAGGCCTGAGCCCCTGTACCGTTTGTTACTGGCTCGGCCTGCCACAAGAGGCCGGAGCCCCTGTACCGTTTGTTACTGGCTCGGCCTGCCACAAGAGGCCGGAGCCCCTGTGCCGTTTGCTACTGGCTCGGCCTGCCGCAAGAGGCCGGAGCCCCTGTGCCGTTTGCTACTGGCTCGGCCTGCCGCAAGAGGCCGGAGCCCCTGGACCGTTTGCTACTGGCTCGGCCTGCCGCAAGAGGCCGGAGCCCCTGTGCCGTTTGCTACTGGCTCGGCCTGCCGCGAGAGGCCGGAGCCCCTGGACCGTTTGCTACTGGCTCGGCCTGCCGCAAGAGGCCGGAGCCCTGGACCGCTTGCTACTGGCTCGCCTGCCGCAGAGGCCGGAGCCCTGTGCCGTTTGCTACTGGCTCGGCCTGCCGCGAGAGGCCGGAGCCCCTGGACCGTTTGCTACTGGCTCGGCCTGCCGCAAGAGGCCGGAGCCCCTGTACCGTTTGGTACTGGCTCGGCCTGCCGCAAGAGGCCGGAGCCCCTGGACCGTTTGCTACTGGCTCGGCCTGCCGCAAGAGGCCTGAGCCCCTGTACCATTTGCTACTGGCTCGGCCTGCCGCAAGAGGCCGGAGCCCCTGGACCGTTTGCTACTGGCTCGGCCTGCCGCAAGAGGCCGGAGCCCCTGGACCGTTTGCTACTGGCTCGGCCTGCCGCAAGAGGCCGGAGCCCCTGTACCGTTTGCTACTGGCTCGGCCTGCCACAAGAGGCCGGAGCCCCTGTACCGTTTGTTACTGGCTCGGCCTGCCGCAAGAGGCCGGAGCCCATGTACCGTTTGTTACTGGCTCGGCCTGCCACAAGAGGCCGGAGCCCCTGTACCGTTTGCTACTGGCTCGGCCTGCCACAAGAGGCCGGAGCCCCTGTTAGCCAAAAGGGCTCGTTTCCCCCTGGAGCTTACCTAATTACACCAAGGAGGCACGGAGACAGGAAGACGAGTACCACACCCTTTATTGATCGGTCAGCTGAGCGGGTGTTCCTCTCGGCTAGTGCCAGAGAAAGAGACACACCTTTCATGGCCAAACGGCCTACCTTTATAGCCGGTAACAAACAACTTAGCCTACGTTTGTCTACGTCATTTGGTTGACCTATAAACCCTGTGGATAATTGGGTACGCAGGATACATATATCATTTTGTGGGGGCTACAAGAGACATACAGCTGTTGAGGATACATTTGTCATTCTGAAGGGGACACAAGATACATCCGTTGACCCTTTGTACTAGATACTTTGGATGCATACATGTGAACGCAGCTGCATACACTTGGGGAGCCAACATATACTTGGGGAGCCAAACAAAACTGATAAGCGAAATAGCTGACTTAGGTAGATACACGGCCTTCAGTCTAATGAGTTCTGTAAGCTTTCCAACACAGTTTGGACAAGCATAACATAACTTTGGTTTACTCAGGCCTAATACGGAAAGGCTTCATTAGCACTATGATTTTTCCAACAACTCCCCCCTTTGAGAATACTCACCAAACCTTTTGGCTGAGTTTTCTCACACTTTGAGGCCAAAAGCAATGAAGCTCTGCAGAAATATTTACAACTGCTCTTTAAGCTTAGTCACCCCAACCCAGGAATGAATGCATGGACAAAAGAGTGGAACCTTGTTCATTGAACAACTAAGGGATTGGGGCACTGACTATAACTCAGGTAGGTATACCTAATGGTTTAATTTCCCAGATGTCTCAGTGAATAATTTAGTTCCATATGCATCCTCCCCATGGACCCGGCAGGATTCGGTATGTGGGAGCCACACCCACCCTAACCGGTCCATATGCTTGGAAGGAGCACTGTAAATGTACACACTTTCATCCAGAAAGTGTCCGAATATGTTTCCATGACCACAGATCAGATGGTACTTCAGATGTGTCTGTAAGGGCAGTGGGCCAAGTCTGGTACTCAAGATTACTCCAAATGGCCATCAGCTGGTCATTCAGGAAATCCTGGATTTCTAAACATACTAGATCCCACTGCAATGCCTTCCCAGTCTTAGTGATATTTAATACCATCTCTGTCTTCAAAAATAAGGCTAGTGGCCTTTTCTAGTTGGCCCAATTTCTTAGCATATTCTTGGCTTTGAAAAATAATTCAGATGACTGCAACACTATTGGCCCCAGCCCACAGGGATCTGGTCAATTCCCCTTTCTCCAGAGGAAATAACCCAGGCTCTTTGTTGTGCTAAGCTAATGGCAGCCCCTTGTGAGCAATCTGGGTATGTAAAAGTGATTTGAAAACTGGATAAAGACAATGTCATTTAAAATCCAATTAGGAAGGGCAATACATACTAAAGGATTTATCCAAAACACAGGGCGCAGCCTGTAGAATAAACCCCAAAATCCAAGTAATTCCACATTCCCAAACATGGGTCCCACAAGTTTTTTTCTGCCAGTGTATAATTCCTCGGGTTTCTTCACCAGGGTCAGTTCTCAATGTCCTTTTTAGTCAGGAATTCCTGGACTTTGGCAATGTCAGTGGAGTGAGTGGTTTTTTTCTTCTTTCCCCAAACAGTTGTAGTTCAGCATTCTACAGGGGAGGGATTAGGAATACACCAGCCTGTAATGGTTTTTGATTCTTCTAGAAAAGTTCAAAGGCACAGTAGGTCTGTCAGCGGACAAGGGAGAGGTTAGCTAGCACGTCACCTTGTCCTTTTTCCCTGCTGTCCAGAAGGCACAGTGGAGCTAGAAGAAGGAATAGGCTAATCATATAGGAGAGTTCTCCTTATGTGGACGGGTCTTTTTGCAGTGAGAATCATGGGTCCAAGCAGTCAGTCTTTGGCACTTCACAGCGGTGTTGGTAATCAGCAGGACTCACTAAGGGCCTTTCCCGCGTGGAGCCAAAGCAGTCTTTTGTTGGTGGACCTGTACATTGATCCGGTCTCCAGGTTCCATGGAGTGGCAGGGCTGCTAGGGTCTTCGGGTAGTGCGTCTTTACCTGTGTAAAAAGGAAACCTAACACATTGCATTAGTGTCTTTGCAGATTGTACAGCCCCCCTTTTCTGGTTGTTAGCCAAGTGTCCTTGAACGAAGTCAGTGTATTTTTTTTTTTTTTTTTTTTTTTGGACTGAGCTTGCTAGTTAAAGTTTTTCTCATTTAACTCGTTCTTTTTCCTTTTCCCCTTTTTGGCTTCCTTTTTTAACCTACAAAGGAAACTTTTACTTTTTACTTATACACCTTTTGTTAACAATGAACACATACACATTGCTGTTATACAGTACATTAGTCTTATTATTTAATGTATGCCACATGTATCCTTCTACTAAAATAACCTTATTACAGAGCTTTGGAACAACAAGCCAGGACAAGCACACCCACTTTGATGAGTTCATTTAATACAAGCTCTAGTTCAATAGCTTCCCACCATCCCCAGCCCTCTGGCTAGAAATCTGAGGTAGCCAGAAGGATCCCATGTACAATATGGGGAGTGGGTTAACTTTTTATGTCCTTGCTTCCAAAGACTGTTAGTATGCAATTTGGCCAATGCAGTTTTTTTTTCTTTTACTTAAGAAAATACATAAGACTTTAGTATATTACATTTTTCTGATGTATTCAAACACTTTGTATTTTAAGTTGAACAAAACAAATATCTGCATTTCAATTCAAGCCTTCTGCTTTATTTCAAACCAGACCATCCCATGAAAATATTAAACACATTCTGGCCACTTGAGACAGACACCACGAGACAGAACATAGAACACAAAACATAATTTTTACTCTGCCAGTAAATCATGGTATGTTGTATGCTGTTTAGCTGGCATTAGTTTTCTTTGATTATCTGAAAGACAAAAACAGAGGTCTACCCCTTCTGGGCAGTCAATTATTGCTTAAAATATACAAATACCCTTGTTGATTTTAGGCAAAACAGGGGAATTACCCCATATTTTCTTGTATATGTTTTATAGGCAGCCCAGGTTTCAGTGGCTTTTATCTTATCAGTTAGATAATTTGCATTAATACAGATGCTTTCTGGCTTGCTTTTTACTTTTAACTCCTGCTTTTAAACACTGAAAGAAAACATCACCACTGATAGTGCCTTAGAGCCTAATAAATTTTCATTTACACAGCACTGTATACATTCTTTAGCTAATTTAACAAAATTGTTCATAGCCAAATGATTGCAGTCTAATAATTTCTTTGCCTGAATTTATTTACAAACATTTAATAAAAAAAAACACCAAGAACTTTTCTCTTTAGCATTTTTACAAAGTTCAACTACTATTCCCTCCAGCAACTACAGAGTTAACTCTTCACTCTCCTTCAGATCACTTGCTCTTTCCTTATATCACTTGCTTTGTCTTTCAACAGCCACTTACCAATTCAAATCGCCATTCCAAATATCCTCCTGAGTATTTGAAATCCCCATGCTTATACTCACTTACTTCTTCCTTCCACGAGACCCTCAAAAGTTTCCAACCTGTTCTCCAAGCTCTCTGTCTGTTGCCCGCCCGCCTGGGCCCGATCCTTTTTTTTTTTTTTTTTTTTTTTTTTTGCTGAACCGTTTCTTTCATGGGCTTCTGCCCCCACCCTTCTGGTCTTTTCCCTAAAACATTTTATTCACAAGACGACCCGAGTCCTCCCTCGTGAGGCTTGCCACCTGGGCAAAACGCATGGCCCACTGGCGTTAACTATTTAATTGCCTCTTGTAGCAAACACACTGCTGTTACGGGGTATGCTGAGCACGAATGGTTACATTTTAACAAGTCCCTGAAGGACTGGTACTTGCTTAGCCAGGGCTTCCTTTTCTCCAACTACTCTATTGCCCAGTCCTGCTACGACTGGGGTAGATCCTTTCACCTGCCACCCTTCCTGGTCAACCAGGGTGGAGAGAGGAATGCTAAACCCTTCTCCAGTTCTCAGACTTACTGCAGCTGAGAATGGGCACATCTTTAATTATGCAATCCTCAACATATAACACCAACAGAACCAAATAAAACAAACATAAAACAACAAGGGTAAAACAAATAGATGGTGTAAATTCTACAGGGTTCCCCCATTCTCTATTGCTCACCAAACTGTGACAAATTTCTGTTACCAATTTATGCCTCATGTCAGGTGATCAAACTGACACTGCAGGACGTTGCAGGAGGATAGAGAAAATACACCATATAACCAAATTTTAAAGCTTCATTAAAATGATAAAACAACAATGGAGAGTGTTGGGAATGCTCCCACATCACTCAAGAAAGATATAAATGCCCCATACTTACACATATCCAGACTGGCCACGTCTGTATATAACATTCAGAAAAGGGGAATAGGTGGACGGGAGATTATCCTGTATACAGCTTGTTCAGAATTTCCAACATGCTTTCGCTCTTGGGAAGGCTGTTCTTTTACACCCTGGAATCTCCTGCGGTGTCTCTTTCAGAGATTCCAGTCCAGGTCAGCTACCTGTGGCTTCTCCAGTGTCACCAAGCCACACCAGCACCGGCATCCGTCACAAAGTCAGACTGTTGGATCTCACCAAACAGTTAAGCTTTGCAAATGTAATCTCAGTTCTGTAACTTGTACTGCCTTTGGTTTGCTTGACCTTGAGCATAAAACAACTTTCTCTTTTTATCTCTGGGCGAAGCTGAGTTTTAAATTAACCCATTTCTAGACAAATTGCTCACACTGTGTCAGAGGCTTTTCTTTGGTGATTAAAAGCTCCTCTGAGATATATGATCCTATCTAGATTAAAGGTACCTTTTAATGGGCATTGTTTAGATGGATCTTCACGTATAAAGATTCCAATTCTCTAAATACCTGCAGGTTTTAGAACCATAATGTACGTACATATAATATGCTGGGGTACCCTTAGGGGGTGAGGTGGAATGTTTAGACTGTCCCTTACCCACACGGAAAAGAAGGGGGGGGAAGAGAAGATGGGTTCACACGCTCCTAGACCCGATTACAGTTTTGGCTTCCAGCATACCAATAGAACAAGAAACAAAAGTACCCCTACCAAAAAGAAAAGCCAGCCCTGGGGCTGCTCTAAGTCCCAGTAATTGTTCAGCACGGCCCACGGACTCGTGGAGTTAATGGAATTATTCATTAGCCGTGTCTGAACCTAGGTACCTTAACCAGAAAGCTTTTACCCACACACCTTCCTATTTGTGGGTTCCTTTACCGTTAGGGCCCAAGGTCCCAACCTCACTCTTCGGGGCGTTAATCCTCAAACCCAGGAGGTAACGCACTTACCACGCCCGGAGTGGCCACGTCTGGCAGGTGGACTCCCTCTTCTGGTACTGTCTTGCCTCCGTGTCGTTTGGAGTTCTCTATGGAGGGGCGAGCTGCCCCCGGCCGATTGCGGCGACCGAGCTCGAGCAAACCAATAGCTCAAGGTGGCCACTCCTGAGCCGTCCTCGGTCGACGGTCAGCGCCCCCAACAGGGAGAGAAGTCCCGGCGTGGAGTCGCCATTTGTTAGCCAAAAGGGCTCGTTTCCCCCTGGAGCTTACCTAATTACACCAAGGAGGCACGGAGACAGGAAGACGAGTACCACACCCTTTATTGATCGGTCAGCTGAGCGGGTGTTCCTCTCGGCTAGTGCCAGAGAAAGAGACACACCTTTCATGGCCAAACGGCCTACCTTTATAGCCGGTAACAAACAACTTAGCCTACGTTTGTCTACGTCATTTGGTTGACCTATAAACCCTGTGGATAATTGGGTACGCAGGATACATATATCATTTTGTGGGGGCTACAAGAGACATACAGCTGTTGAGGATACATTTGTCATTCTGAAGGGGACACAAGATACATCCGTTGACCCTTTGTACTAGATACTTTGGATGCATACATGTGAACGCAGCTGCATACACTTGGGGAGCCAACATATACTTGGGGAGCCAAACAAAACTGATAAGCGAAATAGCTGACTTAGGTAGATACACGGCCTTCAGTCTAATGAGTTCTGTAAGCTTTCCAACACAGTTTGGACAAGCATAACATAACTTTGGTTTACTCAGGCCTAATACGGAAAGGCTTCATTAGCACTATGATTTTTCCAACACCCCTGTACCGTTTGTTACTGGCTCGGCCTGCCACAAGAGGCCGGAGCCCCTGTACCGTTTGTTACTGGCTCGGCCTGCCACAAGAGGCCGGAGCCCCTGGACCGTTTGCTACTGGCTCGGCCTGCCGCAAGAGGCCGGAGCCCCTGGACCGTTTGCTACTGGCTCGGCCTGCCGCAAGAGGCCGGAGCCCCTGGACCGTTTGCTACTGGCTCGGCCTGCCGCAAGAGGTCGGAGCCCATGTACCGTTTGTTACTGGCTCGGCCTGCCACAAGAGGCCGGAGCCCCTGGACCGTTTGCTACTGGCTCGGCCTGCCGCAAGAGGCCGGAGCCCCTGGACCGTTTGCTACTGGCTCGGCCTGCCCCAAGAGGCCGGAGCCCCTGTACCGTTTGTTACTGGCTCGGCCTGCCACAAGAGGCCTGAGCCCCTGTACCGTTTGCTACTGGCTCGGCCTGCCGCAAGAGGCCGGAGCCCCTGGACCGTTTGCTACTGGCTCGGCCTGCCGCAAGAGGCCGGAGCCCCTGGACCGTTTGTTACTGGCTCGGCCTGCCGCAAGAGGTCGGAGCCCATGTACCGTTTGTTACTGGCTCGGCCTGCCGCAAGAGACCGGAGCCCCTGTACCGTTTGCTACTGGCTCGGCCTGCCGCAAGAGGCCGGAGCCCCTGTACCGTTTGCTACTGGCTCGGCCTGCCGCAAGAGGCCGGAGCCCCTGGACCGGTTGCTACGGGCTCGGCCTGCCGCAAGAGGCCGGAGCCCTGGACCGCTTGCTACTGGCTCGGCCTGCCGCAAGAGGCCGGAGCCCTGGACCGTTGCTACTGGCTCGGCCTGCCGCAAGAGGCCGGAGCCCTGGACCGTTGCTACTGGCTCGGCCTGCCGCAAGAGGCCGGAGCCCTGGACCGTTGCTACTGGCTCGGCCTGCCGCAAGAGGCCGGAGCCCTGGACCGTCTGCTCCTGGCTCGGCCTGCCGCAAGAGGTCGGAGCCCCTGTACCGTTTGCTACTGGCTCGGCCTGCCGCAAGAGACCGGAGCCCCTGGACCGTTTGCTACTGGCTCGGCCTGCCGCAAGAGGCCGGAGCCCCTGGACCGTTTGCTACTGGCTCGGCCTGCCGCAAGAGGCCGGAGCCCCTGGACCGTTTGCTACTGGCTCGGCCTGCCGCAAGAGGCCGGAGCCCCTGGACCGTTTGCTACTGGCTCGGCCTGCCGCAAGAGGCCGGAGCCCCTGGACCGTTGCTACTGGCTCGGCCTGCCGCAAGAGGCCGGAGCCCTGGACCGTTGCTACTGGCTCGCCTGCCGCAAGAGGCCGGAGCCCTGGACCGTTGCTACTGGCTCGGCCTGCCGCAAGAGGCCGGAGCCCTGGACCGTTGCTACTGGCTCGGCCTGCCGCAAGAGGCCGGAGCCCTGGACCGCTTGCTACTGGCTCGGCCTGCCGCAAGAGGCCGGAGCCCTGGACCGTTGCTACTGGCTCGGCCTGCCGCAAGAGGCCGGAGCCCTGGACCGCTTGCTACTGGCTCGGCCTGCCGCAAGAGGCCGGAGCCCTGGACCGTTGCTACTGGCTCGGCCTGCCGCAAGAGGCCGGAGCCCTGGACCGTTGCTACTGGCTCGGCCTGCCGCAAGAGGCCGGAGCCCTGGACCGTTGCTACTGGCTCGGCCTGCCGCAAGAGGCCGGAGCCCTGGACCGCTTGCTACTGGCTCGGCCTGCCGCAGAGGCCGGAGCCCTGGACCGTTGCTACTGGCTCGGCCTGCCGCAAGAGGCCGGAGCCCTGGACCGTTTGCTACTGGCTCGGCCTGCCGCAGAGGCCGGAGCCCTGGACCGCTTGCTACTGGCTCGGCCTGCCGCAAGAGGCCGGAGCCCCTGTACTGTTTGTTTACCGCTCAGCTTGCTGCAAAAGGCCTGAGACCTATCTAACTGTTTGTCGCCCAGCCTCTGCACCAGAGGGCCTGGGCCTTTCCTAGCCTTAAAGGGACAGGACAGAACCCCTGTGAGACCAGCGGGCCGGTGTGGCTCCCCTCCTCCCCTCAGAGGGTTGAGCCCCGGACCCGCCTGTTACCGGGGGGTAGGCTGAGGTTCAAGACTCCTGGGTTCTGTTCCTGGCTGTACCATTGGCCTGCTGTGTGACCATGGGCAAGTCCTTTCCCCTCTCTGTGCCTCAGTTTCCCTGTATAAAATAGGCAGAACAATGACCACCATTGGGGGAAAAAAACAAAACCTGCAGGTGTTCGGCTTGGTTTAATCCCCTCAGTACCAGCTGGGTCTGACCGGCTCTTCCATCGAAGCCCGGCGTCAACTTCCGACTAGAAAGTCTGCTCTTCGGGGCAGGAGCCGTCTTTATGTTCTCTTTGTTTGTACAGGACGTATGTCCTGGGCCATAACTGGAGCACCTAGGTGCTACCGTAATATATCTAATAAATAACATACAGCACCCAGCACTATATGGGCTCCTGGCTCTGCCCCATGATGCTTCGCTCTGGGGAGCTGGGGAACCCTGGCACCCTCTGCTGGAGGAGCCAGAAATGCCTTTGAGTCGGTCAAATGCATCCCGGTTTATTTCCTCTCTCCAGGAGCTGGTGAAACATACGGTGGAGCCGTCAGAAAAGGAGAACTTGCGGCTGGCGCTGGATGCCATGCGGGTGAGGCCGGCTCTGCGTCTCCCGGGTGCTGTCAACTTTCAGGACAGTCATGAGGGTTTCTCAATGTTTTGGTTGGGGGGCCTCCGGGCATAGGGGTAGTTTGACTTCTATTGTGGGGGAACAAGGGCTGGCAGGGCTCGGGCCAGCTCTGCACAGCGGGTCCAGGAGGAGTCCTCCCGACTCATCTCATCAGGTCACCCACCTGTCTGGGGCTGGAGCCGGTGGCTGCTTCTAGAGGGCTCTGCCTGGGCAGCTCTGACCGGCTGCGTGAGCAGTCAAAGGAGGCTGGGAGCTGAGGAGCAGACACAACCCCAAGCGCCAGAGGCGGATGGGAGAATGCCACAGCTGCCCACTCCATGGCACCACCAGCCAGAGGAGCAGCTGCCCCGCGCTGCCTTCCTGCCTAGCATCTGGCCAGAGGGTGGGGGCTGAGGGAGAGGAGGAGGTGGGGTGGGTGAAGCTGCCCCCAGGACTACCCCACTCTGGGTAAGGTACTGCAGTTTGGGAGGCAACACCCTTGTGTTCCCTCGGGGGGTGCTGGGGCTTGGGGCACTGGGTTTCAGTGGCGGGGCTCTGCGGCCACCCTGAAAGGGCTTGTGGACCCCCAGGGGGCTGCGGACCCCCGGTTGAGAACCACTGGACTAGCGAATGGCTAGTGAAAACAGGGCTGATTTGTTGGTTGGAGGGTATTTACTTTGTGTATGCGACGGGTGATGTTCACAGGTTGTGAATCCGCTGTCAGTACCTCCTTGTCTGAGCACCTCGTAATTATCCCTAAGTGTGAACATTTAAACCAATAAAAATAGGGGAAAAAATGCTTAAAACCCAGAAGTTCGCGCACCGGTGAAAATTTAAAGCTACAAACATTAAATAAACTTTCATAGTCTCAGTTAAAATTCAAAAAAAATCTGCTAAGCCTAAATAAATACACTAGAATAAATATAATGTAACAAATATATGTTGCTTTTGGCGCCGTGAGCTGGGGAGTGGAGGAGCTAGTGCTGGTGCTGAAAGGTTGAGGTCTTGTCGGGTGGGGAAGCTGGTGCTGAGGGGAGTGGTGGGGGGTTTGTGGGCTAGGGGCTGTGGAGTGGAGGGGCTTGTCGGGTGGGGAAGCTGGGGCTGGAGCAGGCAGTCGGGAGGGGTGCTACTGGGATACTGCACTGGGGCTATTCAGTACACCCCATTGGGTGGCGGTGGGGCAGAGCAGTAATGCAGGGGTCTGGCGCCCCCTTTGCCAGCAAGGGATATCACTCTGCCCCAAGGAAACCCCCCTTTTTAATGGGCAGACATCAGATGGGGCCGTGTCCCCAGCAGCGAATGCCCCTGAAGGGAAAACCCAGCCATGGATCACACCCTCAGGCACGGCTGGTACTGACCAAGTGGTCATTGTGTTCCTCCACCCTCCATCCCTTAGGACCTGGCACAGTGCGTGAACGAGATCAAGAGAGACAATGAGACCCTGAAACGGATCACCAACTTCCAGCTCTCCATAGAGAAACTGGTGAGTCCCTGGGCCACAGCTACTGCCTTTGCTGCTTCCATCGGTCTCTTCCTTTGGGGGAGGAATAGCTCAGTGGTTTGAGCACTGGCCTGCTAAACCCAGGGTTGTGAGTTCAATCTTTGAGGAGGCCACTTAAGGATCTGGGGCAAAAATTGGTCCTGCTAGTGAAGGCAGGGGGCTGGACTCACTGAACTTTCAAGGTCCCTTCCAGTTCTAGGAGATTGGTATATCTCCAACTCTTTCTTTTTCCCTTCATCATTGTCTGTTTATTCCTTCCTTCATTCCTTCATTCATTTTTCCTCTTTCATTTGTTTATTCCTCCATTTATTTCTTCCTGCATTCATTCATTCATTCATTCTTCCTCCACCATGGTTCACGTTCGCTCCTTTATCTATTTGTTCCTTTATTTGTTCCTTCTTCCTCTTTCATTCATTCCTTTATTCAGGGCTTTGGAGCGGAGTCCAGAGCCGGAGCGCAGAGCAGCTCCAGAGCAGTGGAGCTGCAGGTTTTTGCCTGGAGCTGGAGTGGAGCCGGAGCACAGCTCCAAAGCCCTGCCTTTATTCGTTCATTCTTCCTCTTTCAATCTTGCGTTTGTTCACGCCTGTATTTGTTCATTCCTTTACTTGTTCGTTCATTTCTCCTCTCTCATCCGTTTGTTCGCTCCTTTATTTGTTTGTTCCTTCAATCATTCTTCCTCTTTTTCTTTTTTTGTTCTTTAATTCATTTTCTTTTATTCATTTGTTCTTTTTTTTCATTCATTCACCTGTTGTTGGTTGGTTCTTTCATTTGTTCTTTCATTTTTCCTCTTTCATTCTTTTTCATTGTTTTAATCTTTTCCTTTCATTTTTTTGTTCATTTCTTTTCATTTGTGCATTCTCTTTAATGAACTAATTATATCAAACGAGTGAAATTATTTTTTGAAATTATTTTTTTCCCAGCCGACTGTATCCCTTTTCTCCTTTCCCCTGGAATATGTACACCTCTACCCCGATATAACACGAATTCGGATATAACGCGGTAAAGCAGTGCTCCGGGTGGTTGGGGGGGCTGCGTGCTCTGGCGGATCAAAGCAAGTTCGATATAACGGGGTTTCACCTATAACGCAGTAAGATTTATTTGGCTCCCGAGGACAGCGTTATATCGGGGTAGAGGTGTATATACAATACAAACCTGAGTGTGTGTTATACAGGGCTGGCTCCAGGCACCAGCGCAGCAAACAGATGCTTGGGGCGGCCAACGGAGAGGGGCGGCACGTCCGGCACTTTCCTTCTCAGAGGGAAGGATGTGTTGCCGAATTGCCGCCGAAGAACAAAGCGGCGGCAGTTGAGCTGCTGCCGATTGCAGCTAATTTTTTTTTTCCCGCTGCTTGGGGCAGCAAAAATGCTGGAGCCAGCCCTGGTTTTATACACACTCAACAGCTTCCTGGCCATTGTTAGAGCTGCCTCTGTCTAGACCAGTTCCCTTTCCCCGCTCCTACTGGTCGCTGTGGTATTTCTAGAGCAGACGGTGCCAGAATTATCGCTACCACCCTTTGTTCAGCTCCAGGAAGCTTGTGCAGCCTAATATCTAATATGCCCCCCCATGGAGTGAACCCAGGACCAAGCACAGAGGTTTTCCCTCTTTAGCTATAAGAGTCACTCCATCATCCAGTAGCAGTCATAGACTCTTACCATCTTCGGGCCAGCCGCTAGGGAGGTATATGGCATCTCTTCAGCCTGCTGCTTCCACACATCTCAGACTGAATTCCTGTAAGAGGGTTTGGTTTTCTGTCTCCCTTCTCCTCTTAGTCACAGTCCCTGGCTCAGTATGGGAGGCCGAAGATTGACGGGGAGCTAAAGGTCATCAGTTCTGAGAAAAGCTCCAAGATGGACAGGTGAGCGCAGGCAGAGAGCGGAGCTGTGTGGCTTTGAGTGGCAGCCACACTGCCTAGTGGACAGAGCACTGGACTGGGACTCAGGAGACCTGGGTTCTACGATCACTGGCCTGCTGGGTGATCTGGGGCATGTCACTTAGCTGGGAATGGGGGCTGAATCGATGCTGGAGGGCTTCCCCATGCAATACAGATATGATCAATAAACTCCCTAGGTCAGTGGGCCGCAACCTTTTTCATCTGGCAGGCACCAGACGACGAGCCACGGAGGACTGTGGCGGTGGACGAGCATCTGCCGAAATTACGCCGACAAGCGGCAATGTCAATAGATGTCACCGCCGAAATGCCGCCAACAAGCAGCATCATCCAGAGGCGTCGCCACCGAAATGCCGCTGAAAATCAGCAGCATTTCGGCGGTGATGCCTCTGGATGACGCAGCTTGGCGGCGGCATTTCGGCGGATGCTCGTCTGCCGGACAGTACGCGGGCGCACTTAGACGCCCCGGCAGGCACTGCGTCGGGGACCCCTGCCCTAGGTGATGGAAGGTTTGCCATCTTGATTTAAGGTCATAGAAGTAGTTTACAAACTCTTTTCCCTCCTTGGGCTGTGGGGCCAACGCCAGGGCTAATCCCATTGCTCTTAGGCTGCTGACTTTCACCAGAAGGGACCATGATGCATCTGATCACATAACAAGAGTCTGGGACAGCGATTCCCGGGTCGGGGTCCATGGCAGCCATCTCTGCCACCAACAGAACCAACCCGGGGCTCCAGTGTGCAAGATGCTAGAGCTCTGAGCCCCCATTCAGCAACCCATTTAAGCACATGCTGAGCTTTAAGTCACAGCAACTGCTTAGCAGTCAGCACATGCTTCCGGCCTCCATTCAGGACCCCACCCCTATTCAGGAAGGGCACTTAGGCATGTGTTTAAGTGGTGTCCTGAACTGGGGTGTTAGCACCAGCGTTTTCAAGGTATAATGTGTCCTGTCGTGTGTTATTGGCGGGGTTGGTTGGATTCTTTTCCATTTCAACAACAACAAAAAAAAAGGCTTTTCATTGAAAACGAACGCGGTGGTGGGGAAATGCCCTGGCTGGACATAATGATTCCTAGACAAATGAATATTTTTCAGAAATAATTTGTATCGACAATTTAAACTGAAAAAACACAGGTTTGGGTTGATTGGGTTTTTGGTCCACATTTTGGGGGGGGAGGGGGGGAGGGAGCAGGAAAATTTTGATAAACTCCAAATTGATTTGGGGGTGGGGGGAAGAAGAGGAAATTTCCTGCAAATAAAACAAAATAAAAATAATTTGCGGTCTTGAACCACCTCCCTTCTGCCTATTTCAAGAACAAGCCCTGGGGCGGCTGCGGGAATCTAGAGCAGATATGGTCCTTAATAGTGTCATCCTGAGATCCAGAGAATAGCAAAGGATGGAGAACGTGTCCCAGGGGCCTGGCCCTTAGAGATCAGCCAGTGTTTCAGTGCAGACTCTCACCGGAGGCGTTCTCCTATCCCGTAGCTAACCCACTTCCCTGAGATGCCGTAGCTAGGTTGATGGAAGAATTGTCCCGTCAGCCTAGCGCTGTCTGCACTGGGGTTTAGATCAGCTTAAATTCCTCGCTCAGGGGTGTGGATGCCCTGAGTGACGTAGCTGGGTCGACTTCGTTGTTGCATGTAGACCTGGATTAAGTGTATGGCCTCCCACTGCATCCAGAGCAGGGCTAAAGTCTTATAATAATAGGAGATACCACTCTCCTAGAACTGGAAGGGACCTCGAAAGGTCATTGAGTCCAGCCCCCTGCCTTCATTAGCAGGGCCAAGTACTGATTTTTGCCCCAGATCCCTAAGTGGCCCCCTCAGGGATTGAACTCACAACCCTGGGTTTAGCAGGCCAATGCTCAAACCACTGAGCTATCCCTCTCCCTGCACATATGGAGCTCATATAAGCCAGATGTGCATTCCTCTCGCCACCCTCCGCCCGTGGCCCGTCTGTGGCTCATCTGCCCCGGGTTCCGTCTTCATCCCTCTCCGTGTCGGGGCCTGTTCCTTGCAGGTATGCCTTCCTCCTGGACCAAGCTCTGCTCATTTGCAAGCGGAAAGGGGACTCCTACGAGATGAGGGATTTCATCGACCTCCACACTTACCAGATCCGGGACGACTCCTTGGGAGAAAAGGACAATAAGAAGGTAATGCTGTGTGTGTGTGTGAGCCGGAGCCTCTCCCACCCTGCTAACACAACACGTGTGCACTCCCTCCTGCACATCGATACACAGCCAGACCCACACTTACACAGAACAGGTATTTCCCCCAGTAAGGGGCAGTGACCACACACATACAGAGTCTGCACCATTACCACCCAAACATTGGCCTAAGGTGTCTCCTTAGCTTGGCTGATCCCAGTATCTGCCCCTGCACTAGCTCCTCTTCCCCCCGGCTCAGCCCTTTTCTGCTCCTGGGTTGGAGCTGATGAGACCTGCCAGTTCTGGCTGCCAGGGAGAGTCAGCAAAATAACTCCCACTCCTAGTCCCGCTGTTCTAACCCTGGGCACATTCCTCCCAGCAGCCAGGAATAGAACCCAGGAGTCCTGTCTGCTAGTCCCCCTGCTTTGACTACGGGACACACTCTTCTCAACAGCCAGGAATAGAACCCAGGAGCCCTGGCTTCCACGCACACCCTGCTTTAACTACGGGTCAACGCTCCTTCCAAAAGCTGGGAGTAGAACCCTGGTAGTCCGACTCCTCCTTCCCTAGCTGTAACCACTAGACTTCATTCCCCTCCCAAGGCTGGGAATAGACCCCAGACATCCTGACTTCCCACTCCCTTGCTTTCATTTCGAGTCCACACTGCCCCCTGTGTGCTGCTGCTGGGAGTGGGATGGGGTGTGGTTTCATGTCTCTCTTTGAGTCCCCTTGTCCGATATGCAATCACTGGGAAGGTGGGACCTCTGCCCCATGAGTTCCAGGGGGACTGTTAAATATCCGTGTGCTTGTCTTTTCCAGTGGACTTACATGTTCCACTTGATCTGTAGTTCCGGGACCCAGGGCTACGAACTCTTCTTCAAGACACGAGAGCTGAAGAAGAAGTGGATGGAACAGTTTGAAATGTCCATGTAAGTTCCCCCCTCCCCCAACCCTCACTCCCATCCCTGCCCACTGATTCTCTGCAGATTCGGTGTCAAAAATCTGTCCCAGCCCTTCTCTGAAACTTCTCTGCCACGTCCTGCCCCCGCTCTCCTTGGTGGGTTATTGCTTGCTAGATTATTAGTGGTAAAGTGGCAGTGCCCCCAGGTTCTGATGAGGATCAGGGCCCTATTGTGTCAGGTGCTGCACAGACACACAGTGAGAGACGGTCCCTGCCCCAGTTGAGATCAGGGCCCATTGTGCCGGGCACTGCACAGACACACAGTGAGAGACGGTCCCTGCCCCAGTTGAGATCAGGGCCCATTGTGCCGGGCACTGCACAGACACACAGCGAGAGACGGTCCCTGCCCCAGCTGAGATCAGGGCTCCATTGTGCCGGCACTGCACAGACACACAGCGAGAGACGGTCCCTGCCCCAGCTGAGATCAGGGCCCATTGTGCCGGCACTGCACAGACACACAGCGAGAGACGGTCCCTGCCCCAGTTGAGATCAGGGCCCATTGTGCCGGGCGCTGCACAGACACACAGCGAGAGACGGTCCCTGCCCCAGCTGAGATCAGGGCTCCATTGTGCCGGGCGCTGCACAGACACAGCGAGAGACGGTCCCTGCCCCAGTTGAGATCAGGGCCCATTGTGCCGGCACTGCACAGACACACAGCGAGAGACGGTCCCTGCCCCAGCTGAGATCGGGGCCCATTGTGCCGGCACTGCACAGACACACAGCGAGAGACGGTCCCTGCCCCAGTTGAGATCAGGGCCCATTGTGCCGGGCGCTGCACAGACACACAGCGAGAGACGGTCCCTGCCCCAGTTGAGATCAGGGCCCATTGTGCCGGCACTGCACAGACACACAGCGAGAGACGGTCCCTGCCCCAGCTGAGATCAGAGTCCATTGTGCCGGGCGCTGCACAGACACACAGCGAGAGACGGTCCCTGCCCCAGTTGAGATCAGGGCCCATTGTGCCGGGCGCTGCACAGACACACGGCGAGAGCGGTCCCTGCCCCAGTTGAGATCAGGGCCCATTGTGCCGGCACTGCACAGACACACAGCGAGAGACGGTCCCTGCCCCAGCTGAGATCAGGGCTCCATTTTGCCGGGCGCTGCACAGACACACAGCGAGAGACGGTCCCTGCCCCAGTTGAGGTCAGGGCCCATTGTGCCGGGCGCTGCACAGACACACAGCGAGAGACGGTCCCTGCCCCAGTTGAGATCAGGGCTCCATTGTGCCGGGCGCTGCACAGACACACAGCGAGAGACGGTCCCTGCCCCAGCTGAGATCAGGGTCCATTGTGCCGGCACTGCACAGACACACAGCGAGAGACGGTCCCTGCCCCAGCTGAGATCAGGGCTCCATTGTGCCGGGCGCTGCACAGACACACAGCGAGAGACGGTCCCTGCCCCAGCTGAGATCAGGGTCCATTGTGCCGGCACTGCACAGACACACAGCGAGAGACGGTCCCTGCCCCAGCTGAGATCAGGGCTCCATTGTGCCGGCACTGCACAGACACACAGCGAGAGACGGTCCCTGCCCCAGCTGAGATCAGGGCCCATTGTGCCGGCACTGCACAGACACACAGCGAGAGACGGTCCCTGCCCCAGTTGAGATCAGGGCCCATTGTGCCGGGCGCTGCACAGACACACAGCGAGACGGTCCCTGCCCCAGTTGAGATCAGGGCCCATTGTGCCGGCACTGCACAGACACACAGCGAGAGACGGTCCCTGCCCCAGCTGAGATCAGGGCTCCATTGTGCCGGGCGCTGCACAGACACACAGCGAGAGACGGTCCCTGCCCCAGTTGAGATCAGGGTCCATTGTGCCGGCACTGCACAGACACACAGCGAGAGACGGTCCCTGCCCCAGTTGAGATCAGGGCTCCATTGTGCCGGGCGCTGCACAGACACACAGCGAGAGACGGTCCCTGCCCCAGCTGAGATCAGGGTCCATTGTGCCGGCACTGCACAGACACACAGTGAGAGACGGTCCCTGCCCCAGCTGAGATCAGGGCTCCATTGTGCCGGCACTGCACAGACACACAGCGAGAGACGGTCCCTGCCCCAGCTGAGATCAGGGCCCATTGTGCCGGCACTGCACAGACACACAGCGAGAGACGGTCCCTGCCCCAGTTGAGATCAGGGCCCATTGTGCCGGGCGCTGCACAGACACACAGTGAGAGACGGTCCCTGCCCCAGCTGAGATCAGGGCTCCATTGTGCCGGCACTGCACAGACACACAGCGAGAGACGGTCCCTGCCCCAGTTGAGATCAGGGTCCATTGTGCCGGCACTGCACAGACACACAGCGAGAGACGGTCCCTGCCCCAGCTGAGATCAGGGCTCCATTGTGCCGGCACTGCACAGACACACAGCGAGAGACGGTCCCTGCCCCAGCTGAGATCAGGGCCCATTGTGCCGGGCACTGCACAGACACACAGTGAGAGACGGTCCCTGCCCCAGCTGAGATCAGGGCTCCATTGTGCCGGCACTGCACAGACACACAGCGAGAGACGGTCCCTGCCCCAGTTGAGATCAGGGCCCATTGTGCCGGCACTGCACAGACACACAGCGAGAGACGGTCCCTGCCCCAGCTGAGATCAGGGCCCATTGTGCCGGCACTGCACAGACACACAGCGAGAGACGGTCCCTGCCCCAGTTGAGATCCAAAGAGTCCAAAGAGAAAACGGCCTTTGCTACCCCCTCAGGCCTTTATCAATTTAATCGAATGCCGTTCGGCCTCCATGAGGCCCCTGCGACCTTCCAGCGCTTGATGGACCACCTCTTGCCGCCCCACCAGGAGTATGCGGCCGCCTACTTGGATGACGTGGTAATCTACAGCCGCCACTGGGAAGATCACCTCAACCGGGTCGCCACGGTCCTACGAACCTTGCGAGAGGCAGGGTTGACCGCCAACCCTAAGAAATGTAGGATCGCATGGCAGGAGACCACCTATCTTGGCTACACGGTGGGAGGAGGACGAATCAGACCCCTGGTAGGCAAGGTACAGGCCCTTGCGGACTGTCCCACACCCACGACGAAACGCCAAGTGCAGCAGTTCCTGGGGCTCTCCGGGTATTATCGGCGGTTTATTCCGCAATTCGCATCAATTGCCGCACCCCTAACTGAGCTCCTCACGAAAAATAGCCCCCGACAGGTGCGCTGGACGGCCGAGTGCGAGGTGGCCTTCCAGACCCTGAAGGACCGCCTTTGCCAGGAACCAGTCCTGTACAGCCCGGACTTCGACAAGCCGTTTATTCTACAGACAGACGCGTCTAAGACCGGCGTAGGGGCGGTCCTGTCGCAAGAAGCGTGGGGGGGGGGGACCATCCAGTAATGTACCTCAGCCGGAAACTATTCCCCCGCGAGCGAAACTATTCCGTGATCAAGAAAGAAGCCCTAGCGGTGAAGTGGGCCTGTGATGCCCTCCGATTCTTCCTCCTAGGTGCCCCCTTCACCCTCGTCACGGACCATGCACCCCTCCAATGGTTAATGAGGATGAAGGATAACAACCCCCGGATCATGCGGTGGTACCTAGCCCTACAGCCCTATGCCTTTACCATCCGGCATCGGGCGGGCAAGGACCACGCAAATGCTGACTTCCTGTCCCGCCTTGAGGAGATGGAAGGACCTGGCCCCAAGGTATGGGAGCCAGGCTTGAGGGGGGGGGAATGTAGCGGGCCGGTGTGGCTCCCCTCCTCCCCGGAGAGGGTTGAGCCCCGGACACAGGAAGGGGCGGGGCTACGGAGTAGTGAGCCCGCCCCTCAGCGGGTCAGGCGGCGACCCGGAAGAATAAAAGCCAGCCCAGCCAGCTCAGTCAGGCCCCAACCACCCCAGGGAGCAGAGCTCCTGACGGGGAAGTCGCTGGAGCCTCGGCCCCTTGCCTGGACTGGCCGGAGATACCCCAGACCCGCTACTGGGAAGACCCGCCGGAGCTTCCCCGTGCTACCTATGATGAGGAGCCGCTAGGAAACTCCCCATCGCCGTGCTGCTATCCGGAGGAACCCCCGGATCCGAGTTGGCCAGCTTTCCCCGAGGACCTACCCGATCTACCCCCCAGCCCGGGGGCTGAGCAACCAATGCAGTGGGACTTCCCGGAACCCGACGCCGTGGGTCAGGTAGGACCAGAGGGGGATAGTGGAAGTGGCCCGGGGGCAGCCGACCTCAGTCAGGCTGCTGACCAGACCGAGCCTAGGTCAGTGTGTTGCGGTCAGGATCCCCACTGACCGTCAGCGGTGACGACCGCTGCCTAGGGCCCCGAACCGGGACACAGTGGAGTGGGTGGGCCTGTGTCCCCCCTGCCACCCCACTCACGGGTGGCAGTTGTTCCCCTCACGCTACTGGCTCGGCCTGCCACAAGAGGCCTGAGCCCCTGTACCGTTTGTTACTGGCTCGGCCTGCCACAAGAGGCCGGAGCCCCTGTACCGTTTGCTACTGGCTCAGCCTGCCACAAGAGGCCTGAGCCCCTGTACCGTTTGTTACTGGCTCGGCCTGCCACAAGAGGCCGGAGCCCCTGTGCCGTTTGCTACTGGCTCGGCCTGCCGCAAGAGGCCGGAGCCCCTGTGCCGTTTGCTACTGGCTCGGCCTGCCGCAAGAGGCCGGAGCCCCTGTGCCGTTTGCTACTGGCTCGGCCTGCCGCAAGAGGCCGGAGCCCCTGGACCGTTTGCTACTGGCTCGGCCTGCCGCAAGAGGCCGGAGCCCCTGGACCGTTTGCTACTGGCTCGGCCTGCCGCAAGAGGCCGGAGCCCCTGGACCGTTTGCTACTGGCTCGGCCTGCCGCAAGAGGCCGGAGCCCCTGGACCGTTTGGTACTGGCTCGGCCTGCCGCAAGAGGCCGGAGCCCGTGGACCGTTGCTACTGGCTCGGCCTGCCGCAGAGGCGGAGCCCTGGACCGCTTGCTACTGGCTCGGCCTGCCGCAAGAGGCCGGAGCCCTGGACCGTTGCTACTGGCTCGGCCTGCCGCAAGAGGCCGAGCCCTGGACCGCTTGCTACTGGCTCGGCCTGCCGCAGAGGCCGGAGCCCTGGACCGTTTGCTACTGGCTCGGCCTGCCGCAAGAGGCCGGAGCCCCTGGACCGTTTGCTACTGGCTCGGCCTGCCGCAAGAGGCCGGAGCCCCTGGACCGTTTGCTACTGGCTCGGCCTGCCGCAAGAGGCCGGAGCCCCTGGACCGTTTGCTACTGGCTCGGCCTGCCGCAAGAGGCCGGAGCCCCTGGACCGTTTGCTACTGGCTCGGCCTGCCGCAAGAGGCCGGAGCCCCTGGACCGTTTGCTACTGGCTCGGCCTGCCGCAAGAGGCCGGAGCCCCTGTACTGTTTGTTTACCGCTCAGCTTGCTGCAAAAGGCCTGAGACCTATCTAAACTGTTTGTCGCCCAGCCTCTGCACCAGAGGGCCTGGGCCTTTCCTAGCCTTAAAGGGACAGGACAGAACCCCTGTGAGACCAGCGGGCCGGTGTGGCTCCCCTCCTCCCCTCAGAGGGTTGAGCCCCGGACCCGCCTGTTACAGGGGGGTAGGCTGGGGTTCAAGACTCCTGGGTTCTGTTCCTGGCTGTACCATTGGCCTGCTGTGTGACCATGGGCAAGTCCTTTCCCCTCTCTGTGCCTCAGTTTCCCTGTATAAAATAGGCAGAACAATGACCACCATTGGGGGAAAAAACAAAACCTGCAGGTGTTCGGCTTGGTTTAATCCCCTCAGTACCAGCTGGGTCTGACCGGCTCTTCCATCGAAGCCCGGCGTCAACTTCCGACTAGAAAGTCTGCTCTTCGGGGCAGGAGCCGTCTTTATGTTCTCTTTGTTTGTACAGGATGTATGTCCTGGGCCATAACTGGAGCACCTAGGTGCTACCGTAATATATCTAATAAATAACGTACAGCACCCAGCACTATATGGGCTCCTGGCTCTGCCCCATGATGCTTCGCTCTGGGGAGCTGGGGAACCCTGGCACCCTCTGCTGGAGGAGCCAGAAATGCCTTTGAGTCGGTCAAATGCATCCCGGTTTATTTCCTCTCTCCAGGAGCTGGTGAAACATATGGTGGAGCCGTCAGAAAAGGAGAACTTGCGGCTGGCGCTGGTTGCCATGCGGGTGAGGCCGGCTCTGCGTCTCCTGGGTGCTGTCAACTTTCAGGACAGTCATGAGGGTTTCTCAATGTTTTGGTTGGGGGGCCTCCGGGCATAGGGGTAGTTTGACTTCTATTGTGGGGGAACAAGGGCTGGCAGGGCTCGGGCCAGCTCTGCACAGCGGGGTCCAGGGAGGGAGTCCCCCTCCCGACTCATCTCATCAGGTCACCCACCTGTCTGGGGCTGGAGCCGGTGGCTGCTTCTAGAGGGCTCTGCCTGGGCAGCTCTGACGGGCTGCGTGAGCAGTCAAAGGAGGCTGGGAGCTGAGGAGCAGACGCAACCCCAAGCGCCAGAGGCGGATGGGAGAATGCCACAGCTGCCCACTCCATGGCACCACCAGCCAGAGGAGCAGCTGCCCCGCGCTGCCTTCCTGCCTAGCATCTGGCCAGAGGGTGGGGGCTGAGGGAGAGGAGGAGGTGGGGTGGGTGAAGCTGCCCCCAGGACTACCCCACTCTGGGTAAGGTACTGCAGTTTGGGAGGCAACACCCTTGTGTTCCCTCGGGGGGTGCTGGGGCTTGGGGCACTGGGTTTCAGTGGCGGGGCTCTGCGGCCACCCTGAAAGGGCTTGTGGACCCCCAGGGGGCTGCGGACCCCCGGTTGAGAACCACTGGACTAGCGAATGGCTAGTGAAAACAGGGCTGATTTGTTGGTTGGAGGGTATTTACTTTGTGTATGCGACGGGTGATGTTCACAGGTTGTGAATCCGCTGTCAGTACCTCCTTGTCTGAGCACCTCGTAATTATCCCTAAGTGTGAATATTTAAACCAATAAAAATAGGGGAAAAAATGCTTAAAAGCCAGAAGTTCGTGCACCGGTGAAAATTTAAAGCTACAAACATTAAATACACTTTGATAGTCTCAGTTAAAATTCAAAATTCATCAGCTGAGATCAGGGTCCATTGTGCCGGCACTGCACAGACACAGCGAGAGATGGTCCCTGCCCCAGCTGAGATCAGGGCCCATTGTGCCGGCACTGCACAGACACACAGCGAGAGACGGTCCCTGCCCCAGTTGAGATCAGGGCCCATTGTGCCGGCACTGCACAGACACACAGCGAGAGACGGTCCCTACCCCAGTTGAGATCAGGGCCCATTGTGCCGGGCGCTGCACAGACACACAGTGAGAGACGGTCCCTGCCCCAGCTGAGATCAGGGCTCCATTGTGCCGGGCACTGCACAGACACACAGCGAGAGACGGTCCCTGCCCCAGCTGAGATCAGGGCCCATTGTGCCGGGCGCTGCACAGACACACAGCGAGAGACGGTCCCTGCTCCAGCTGAGATCAGGGCCCATTGTGCCGGCACTGCACAGACACACAGCGAGAGACGGACCCTGCCCCAGTTGAGATCAGGGCACCATTGTGCCGGGTGCTGCACAGACACACAGCGAGAGACGGTCCCTGCCCCAGCTGAGATCAGGGCCCATTGTGCCGGGCGCTGCACAGACACACAGCGAGAGACGGTCCCTGCCCCAGCTGAGATCAGGGCCCATTGTGCCGGGCGCTGCACAGACACACAGCGAGAGATGGTGCCTGCCCCAGCTGAGATCAGGGCCCATTGTGCCGGGCGCTGCACAGACACACAGCGAGAGACGGTCCCTGCCCCAGCTGAGATCAGGGCCCATTGTGCCGGGCGCTGCACAGACACACAGCGATAGACGGTCCCTGCCCCAATTGAGATCAGGGTCCCATTGTGCCGGGCACTGCACAGACACACAGCGAGAGACGGTCCCTGCCCCAGTTGAGATCAGGCCCTGCTGTGCCAGGCGCTGCACAGACACATAGGGTAAATCTACATTCTGAGCTGCAGCTGTAATGTCCAGCCCGGGCAGACGTACCTGTTCTAGGTCTGTTCAAGCCATGCACTAAAAATGGGAGTGTAGCTGTGGGGGTGTGAATGGCAGGAGGGACTTTCACTAGCTGCCCTGAGTACGATCCCGTCCTTGCCTATAGGCACATCCTCAGGGTGGCCAGCTCCTCCTGCTCCTCCCTCCACCTCGGCTACACTGCTATTTTTAATGCGCCGGCTCCATCAGAACTAGGGGACAAAGTGCTCCTGAGTACCACCATAATATTCAGTGCTTAGCACAAAGGGGAGCTGGCCAGTGACTGGGACGCCTAGGTGCTACCGTAATATACCTAATAAATAATAATAATATGCGTAACTTGGTCTCTCTCTCTCCCCTGATCCCTGTAGCTCCAATATCTACCCCGAAAACGCCACGTCCAATGGCCACGACTTCCACATGCACTCCTTCGAGGAGACTGCGTCCTGCAAATCCTGCCAGATGCTGCTCAGGTAGGAGCTGCCCGGATCCTAGTGAAACCCGCCTGGGACATGTGCATCCCCCACACCAGCTGCTGGTCTGCACTACTGCTCCCGGCTAAGGCGTCTCCTGAGTTTGGCCGATCCCGTATTTGGGGTTAATTTGTGGGGCAGGGCTGAGCTAGGGTTGGGGCATGGAGAAGTAGGGGTTAAGAGAGTAGGGCAGAAGGGTGCGGGGGGATGACTTCAAGCCCCGATTTACCACGGCGACTCTAACACACAGATGTTCTCTCTTTTGGCCGTGTGAATAGGGGCACGTTCTACCAGGGCTATCGCTGCAGCCGATGCAAAGCCCCGGCTCACAAGGAGTGTCTGGGCCGGGTATCCCCCTGCGGGAAGTTGAGCTCAGGTACGTGTCTGCGTCCAGCAGAGGTCAGCAGTGTTGGCGGGATGTACAACTCCGTTCCTGCCACCTGAGCCTGCCTGCAGCCAGCCCTCCTTAGAGCAACCCGGAAACTAATCAGCTGATTCCCAGGGCACCTTATCTGAAGGACTGGGGACAAGGGATTGTGGGATGCATCTAGGCCATGAAGTGCAATGCATTCTGGGATGCATCTGGTTCAAGTATTGCAAGGAATTGTGGGATGCAGCATGGACAAAGTGGTGCAAGGGATGCACAAAATGGTGCAAGGGATTGTGGGATGCATTTAAGCCATGAGGTGCAAGGGATTCTGGCATGCAGCTGGACAAAGTCGTGTAAGGGATGCACAAAATGATGCAAGGGATTGTGGGATGCATTTAAGCCATGAGGTGCAAGGGATTCTGGCATGCAGCTGGACAAAGTCGTGTAAGGGATGCACAAAATGGTGCAAGGGATTGTGGGATGCATTTAAGCCATGAGGTGCAAGGGATTCTGGGATGCATTTGGGCCAAGTATTGCAAGGGCTTGTGGGATGCAGCATGGACAAAGTGGTGCAAGGGACTCTGGGATGCAGCTGGGGCATGGCAGCACAAAGGATTCTGGGATACATCTGAGGAGGGGGCAATTGCAAGTGGCGGAATACAAGAGCAGAGGAAGGAAAGGGTTGGCCTACAAGCACTAGTTAACCCCTTTGCTGCTGCTGCTCTGTATCACCATCTCCGCTGCAGTCGCATGCTGCTGAGGTACCAGTGGGGTGACAAAGGGGCACCATGTGGGACAGGAGGTGAGTTTTCTAACCCAGCCTCCCTAGCACATACTGGTCACCCACAAACAGAAATACAATTCTGCTTTAATTTAGTCTGAGAACTCTTAGGGTTCGATTACAGAACTACCGAGTAATCGTTTTCCCTCTTTTCTGTTTAATCCAGATTATGGGTCTACGCTGAAAAAGGTAAACAAACCCTGAACAACCTTAAATCTCTTAGGGAGAAAACGTTCTCATCTGGGGGGTGGAGACTTTTATTGTGCTGAGCTCCGTGGGGACAAAAACACATAGTGAGAGGCTGGGTCTGTCTTTTTGCTCTGTGTCTGTACAGGTCCTAGCCCTGGGCTTGGGAGGGTGGGGTCCTACACGTACCATAATACACCTAATAAATAAGAATAATAATAATAAAGTAGGAATGTTTGGAAACTGAGGCATGGAGAGGGATGGGGATTTGGCCAGGATCACACAAGTCAGAGTTGGAAATAGAAGGCAGGTCTCTTGATTCCCAGTCCAGTGCTCTAGCCATTGGGCAATACTGCCCCTTGACGCACCAGAGACTTTTAAACAAGGTTCCCTTCACCTCAGCTCATTCGCTGCCTGGCTCTCTCTCCTTATACTGTTTATCAGACAGACATTGCACCTAATATCTCGCTCACTAGCGCCTTATTTTACACCAGTGATGCTTCAGTATAAGTGAGTGAAAAGCCAGGCCTTGTGGCTGATGGGAGAGAGCACATGGGAGATATAATCCAGCCAGGGAGCCAGGCCCATAGAAGAAAATGGGGGCACGAGGCCACTGAACTACAACTCCCATGAGGCACTTGGGCAGTACATTGACATTTTCAGGCGTGGGTGGAGGGGTTGAAGAAAAATAGACATTTTTCTGCAGAAAGCTGACACTTTTCATGAAAAATGGTGTTTCTCAGAAAAAGACCCAAATGGAAATTTTGGGGGATCCGCCCTAGTCACAGCCTAAATGGCAGCATCAGGAGATCACAGATCCCTGTCCCATGGTTAATTAGCAAGAAGTAATATGGGACAGGGGAGATCTTTACATGCTGATGGTCTAAAGATTGGATGCAAAGGAATTTGGTCCCAGTTTATGTTGTGCTGCTAAAGCCATCACCAGGAAGGGGATCAAACCTGGGATCTCTGGGTCTAAAACCTGATCTAGTAGCAGGCGCATCAGCCTCTGTCTATGGCTCAACTGCCATTAGAAGGGGATTAATTACCACATGGGAGGTTGTTATATTTGCCTTGCTGAGCCCTCCCCTAGTACCACACTCAAGCCCCACCCTCTTACTCCAGTTCTGCTCATAGTACTGCACCCCCCGCTGATGTATAGCAGGGTCTGTGCCTGCTGAACTGCAGACAGATCCCACACAGCCTCTTTATCTGAGCCAGGCTCCTTGTCTTCCCTCTGCAGAATAAATCCAACCGACACACGCAGGAGAGAAAGAAGAACGACCTTGGTAAGTCCTGTGGCAGGCATCCACTCTCATGCTTCAGGGCAGGCAGGGGAGTCAGGAAGGAATTTCCTTTCTTGTAATCAGCAATCCTGATTAGGCCAAGTGTGATGGAGACCCCTATTGATGACTCCAGGCACTGCATCCTGGAGAGAGCCGAGGGTCTTTTCTGGGTCTAATGCCTCTGTAAAGGATCCCCCTTTAAGTTCTGCTGTACTACGAGGAACTGGAATGCTATAATTCCATCCCTCTGAAGTGTGGTGCATCATGGGTCATGCAGTCCGGCTGGAGAGCCTGCCCCATAGAGGAGGACATCTGGTAACTGAGCTACCATTCCCACAGGCTGGACACTGGACTAGAGGGACCCCTGATCTGTGCTGGGATGCTGAGCTCCAGCTTAAATTCAGGGCACCTGCAGGAAAGCCCCACTGGCTCATGGGAGCTCTGGGTTGATGAGAGTTCAGGAGACAATAAGCCTTTAACATACACCATCCTGCATGCAGAATCCCTGTCCTGAAGGGGCAAATGGGGCCTGCCCTGGGGCTATCTCTCTATCCCCCTTGTAGAACACAAGGAGGATTTTCTGTCCCCCTTGCACCAGGAAGATGTGACCGTCCACATGTGTCCACGTAGCGGGTGGGAGGAGCACTGGGCGCCGATGCTGCAGGGTGGCAGGCGTTGGCTGCAGGGAGATACATTGGGTTGCCCTGTGACCGGTTCCTTGCCAATGCCCTTGTTTCCTTAGGGCTGCCCAAAATGGAGGTCTGCCAGGAGTATTACGGGCTGCCACCGCCACCTGTGGCATTTGGCCCGTCGCTGCGACTCAGCATGGGGGAGATTGTGGAGCTGACCAAAGCCAAGGTGGAGCAGCTCTGGTGGGAGGTAGGTATCTCTGCAGCCATCCACCCATCACTCCGTGTGCCCTGATGGAGACACACTGACTAGAACAGCAGTTCCTGAACGTTCAGTCCCACTGATTCCCACCACCCCATAACTACATCACTAGACCTGCTGCTGGAAGGTGAACCAAATACAGCATCTTCCATGCGGCCTGACTTCGTATGCACAAGGTCATGCTGCACAGAGGACACAATTTTGTGGAGCAGGTTCCAGACATATTTAGATTTGGTTTGGCTACTCACTTGGATTCGCACCCCAATCCGCTGATGGTGCAACCCCACTTGGGGTCGCGACCCATAGTTTGGGAACTGCTGGACTACAGGAATTGCACGTAAATTTGGTCAGCGGGGACTTGAAGCCGGGACTTCTGGTTCCAAAACCACAGGGCTCCGCCCCATGAGGACATCCCATTTTGATGCCTGGTCCATCCAGAGGGTAACAGTCTGACTACTGTTACGTTCATGGCATGCAAACCAAGAAACTAGATAAACCCAGAATATTCTTGCCGGAAGGTTGCAGTGTAACACAACTTTATTGCTCTGAATCCAGAATGATGACACACAAGAACCCCAAAACAGAGAAAGACAAAACAGGCTTCTCCCTGAGAAATAACTCACCCCACCTCAGGGCCATCCAGAGGATTCAGGGGGCCTGGGGCAAAGCGGAGGAGCAGACATAAAAAAAGGTGCCACCCGCTGCGAGCTTGTACTCACCGGGCGGTGCTCCGAGTCTCGGCGGCGGCGGGTCCTTCACTCGCCCGGCCTTCGGCAGCACTGAAGGACCCGCCACGAAGTGCTGACGAAGACCCGGAGGAGTGAAGGGCTCGCCGCTGAAGTGCCGCTGAAGACTCGGACAGCTGCCAGGTGAGTAAAATGAAAAAGGCGCCTCTAGCCAGGGAAGGGATTCTCAGCCAGGGCTCGCGGAGCCCCTGCGGGTCCCGGGGCAAATTGCCCCACTTGCCCCCCGCACTCTGGGTGGCCCTGCCCCACCTTACTCTAGGCTGGCTGGCTGCAATCTAACTATTGCTAGGCCCACATCTCAGAGCTTCCTACAGAGCTCCCTGCCCACAAGCAGGACCAGGAACACCGCCCCTACCCGCCGAGCATTTAAAGGGATAGCGTACAGTTGCAATACAGTTTTCAAGATGCTGCAAGTTAGTGCAGCTGGCTAATGGAGCTCACTTTAGCTCAAGGGAGGGGTCTGTCTGTCAGTGCGGACATTCCAGCAGTCAAGCCCTGCTGATGACCGTAGCTGGGATCATTACAGAGCTCATGGTAAGAAATGATGGTGGGGAAGGGTGTCTTTAAAATCAGCGGTCAAAGAGGAGAGCAGCATACATCAGTTAGTGCTTTAGCCTCTTGTTGTTCAGGAGGCCGGGCAGCATCAGGCACCCAATGATGAAACAGAACTGATCCAGGCCGCTTCTGAAAGTGGCTCAATTGTTGAGCCGGGTACTCAACTCTCCTGATGAGGCCAAGAGGGAGGTCGACTCCTCCTAGTGGTGATGCCAGGCTGTGAAGACCAGAGAGAACCATAGGGTCTTCCCGTCCAGCAGCCCTGGTGTCCAACCTGCCTTCAGTGTCTCTGTGTTTATACCTCGGGCTTTAGCAACAATAAGTAGCCCCCTTTGGCAGGGTCACCCAAGCCTTGTCTTCTCCCAGTTAATTCCCAGAGCCCTGATCTCAGTCGGGGTCTGTGCAGCACCTGGCGTGATGGGGCTCTGATCTCAGTCAGGGTCTGTGCAGTGGCCGGCACAATGGGGGCTCTGATCTCGGTGCTGGCTCTGATCAGAGATGCTGAGTGCTAGGCAGGGTTTGATCCAAAACCCACTGGAGCCCATGGAGAAGACTCCCATTGATTTCAGTGGGGGTTGGCTCAGGCCTTCAGGCTAGCACTGGTTGGAAAAAGGGGGATTTTTCCTTTGCAAAATGTTCAATTTTGGGGCAAAAAAAAATAAATATTCTGGTTGGGGAATGTAGCCCTGGTGCCTTGTGGGAGTTGTAGTTTGGTTGCCTCATGCTCCCATTTCTCGTCCAAACGCCAGGCTTCCTGGTCAGACTACATCTGCCATGATGCACCACAGTCTGCCCTCATGGTGAGGGGAGATGGTTGTGTCATGGGAGGCCCTGATCATGGTGCATCCTGGGAGAAGTAGTTTGGCTAGGGAGTCTGATGCAAAGCAAATGGGGTCACGAGAAAACCAAACTACAATTCCCAAGACACACCATGTCGGGATAGCCAACTTGAAATATTTCTGCTCTTGGCTTAAACATCCAGCCTACGATAGTCCCTCTGCAAACCAGGCCAAGAGTAGCCGCCTTGGCCTCTTCCCTGATAGCTCTTTACGATAGATCTGACGTGCATTGGCTTCCGCTTTGCAGGGCAGAAACACATCCACGAACGAGATCGGCTGGTTCCCATGCCAAAAAGTCAAACCGTATGTGTGTGTGTGAGTAGCGACTCCTTTCACATTTGCTCAATTAGCTGTTAAACGCTGGATGTTTTTGTAGGGTCTCTAAATTCCTTAGGCAAGTTTCGGTGGGTTGTATCTGCTCTGGGGACAAAGGGCAGATGTCAGTCTGCAATCCAGGACGCTTAGCAGCAGAAGCAAGGGTGGGTTTTGTGGGTAAGGTGCTGGAGTGGGGCTCAGAAGATGTGAGTGAAATTCTTGGCTCTGCCACAGATTGCCTCTGTGGGCCCTTGGGCAAGTCACTTCATCTCCTTGTACCTCAGCTCCTCATTTTTAAATTGGGTATAATAATTATTTCTTTGTGTACATGCTGTCTGGGGCAGGAACTGTCTTTCACTACGTGTCTGGGCAGCACCCGAGGCCCTGGGATCTTAATCTTGAGGAAGGTCTATGCAGTGCTAGGACAGTGAAGCCCTGGTCTGTGTAGCACCTGGCACAGTGGGGCCCCATTCTATGTACCATAATATAAATATTTTTAAAAAATAAATAAATTATTTGTGATGTGACCCTGGGAGAAAAATGAAACTCCAGAATAACAGAGCACTGACATCAAATCTCCTGGGCCAGACTTAACTCTTTCTTCTCTGTTTTATTTACTGCAAGAAAATAAAACTTTTCTTTCCCTCCACAGAATCCTCCCCCAGATTTTTCTGCTTATCTTTGGTAAGTAAAATGATAGAACTGAAACATTTCTGCATCCACATAATGTATTGCTGTTTAATCTGGAGTCCAGCCTTGTGAATCTATGCTCTGTGAAATCACAGACTGTCTTAAACCAGCTTGAGTTCCAGCTTTGTCTCCATTGTTTACCAGACCACACGCTTGCTGGTATGGCATACAGCCCAAAGCGATATCTAGTGGCTGAATCATAGATTCAAGTAATAACTCCTGTGTGGATGTCCCTACTTGCAGGTACGCGGGACCTATGGAGAGAGCAGAGGCGGAGCAAATCCTCACGAACCGTTCAGACGGCACGTTCCTGGTGCAGCAGAGGGTCAAGGACGCGGCCGAGTTTGCCATCAGCATCAAGTAATCCTAACTTAATAACAGCTTCTACAGAGAACATCTTTGTGTGCGTGAATAGTCTGCCTCTCAGGGAGAACTCTTTTGGGCCCTTCCCTATAATGCAAATACCAGAGGGCACTTAGCAAAATTAAATGCCCACCTGGTTAAAGTAAATATGCAACAGGTAGTTAACCTGTGGGACTCCCACCTCATGATTTTATGAAGGTAATTTGCTTCGTAAGTTAAGAAGATAGGGTTAGATATTTAAGAATAGCACCTCCAAAAGCACCAGCTCGGGGAGCAGGAAAAAGTGCCTTCTGCTCCAGTGCATACGATGATCTTCCATCTGGATGTGCTTGTCGTTTGAGGTGAGATACAAGGCCAGAGCTGTGCCATTATGGAGAATCCTGTATTCCTAGCGCCAGAGCCCCAGCTGGCATAAATCAGTGTCATTCCATTGGAGCCCCATCTTAGTGCTTTCTGAAAGACCCTATGAGAGCGAGTACAGTGTGTGCCCATCTTCTGTAACAGTCTGCATTTACCCTCCATGCACAAAGCTCTGCCCCTCCCAGAGAGCAGACAGCTAGAAATTTAAAGGTGCAATACACTGGAAAATTACAGCTGTAGAGATCGTTAGGAAACCAATGGCCCCCTGAGAGCTGGTGTCTGTGCCCCAAGGTTTAACGTAGAAATCAAACACATCAAGATCCTGACGTCGGAGGGCCTGTACCGCATCACGGAGAAGAAGGCGTTCAAAGGACTCATAGTAAGGATTGAGCGGATTTTGCATCCGATGCTTCAACTCCATCTTCACTGGAAGGCTCTGGCCATTGGGGGAATGCTTAGTGCAACACCAGCCGCTTAGCCCTCAGGATGGTGTATTGAATAGAGCAGGAGGGGGCTGAGAGCCAGGACTCTTGGGTTCTGTTCCCAGCCATGGGAGGGGAGTGGGGGCTAGTGGGTTAGAAGAGGAGGCAGCTGGGAGTCAGGACTCCTGGGTTCTATTTCTGGCTGGAGGGGCCGGGAGAGTGGGGTCCAGCTGTTACTGTCTGTGCTCCTGCTCCAGGAGAGAAGGGATCTCCGCACGCTCAGGGCCTCTCTGTGCTTCCTCCCTAGGAGCTAGTGGAGTTTTACCAGCAGAACTCCCTGAAAGACTGCTTCAAAACCCTCGACACCACGCTGCAGTTCCCATTCAAGGCGCCTGAGCAGAGGGCCATCTCCAGACCTCCCGGTAGGGTGCTTGGGGGCCAGTGCTGGAGCCAGGGCGGGGAGACCTCGAGCGCCCCCTGAGCGCTGCAGGATCTCAGCCTCCAGGGTTCTTGGGATAGATCCTCATGACCGGGCACATGTGGGATGGAAATTTCCCCTAAAACATTTTTCTTGAGGGATGGTGGCTTTTCAACCCAAATTTTTGCCTCTCCCCCCCTTCTAATTTTTGTCCGATTTCCAAAGTTTTCAACAAAAATGGGAAAATTTTGACAAAACCAGGAAAAAAATGTCAAGAGGCAAAACCTGTCATTTCCCATGCGGCCATGGCCCCCAGCAGTGGTACCCTCTTTCCTGTGGGTCATGGCTGGGGCATAGACTCCACCCTGGTGGGCTCTCGAAATTAACCCTCTGCGGCCCAAGCCCTCGGAGCCCCAGGAGGGAAGAGAGCCAGTCTTTCCCCATGCGGTCCCTGCCTCCAGCCATGTGGTGGGTGACGAGCACTTCCGGGGGCCGCTCGCTTCCCAGGATCCCACCAAAGGTGTGGATCTTTATTTCAGGGTGTCCGGTCCTGGCACAGCTGTCTCTAGCGTGGGTCTGTCCCCTTGCAGCAGGAGGACTGAAGTACTTTAGGTCGGCGAAGGCTCGCTACGATTTCTGCGCGCGGGACCGGACGGAGCTGACGCTCAAGGAGGGCGACATCATAAAGATCCTGAGCAAGAAAGGGCAGCAGGGCTGGTGGAAAGGGGAGATCTACGGCCGCGTGAGTGCACCGCTGAGTGGGGGTTGGGATTACAACCCCCTTATACAGCAGAACAGGCCTGACATAGCCTGTCCACAAGGGGGCAGTGTTACACCCACATACACGCACACAACCCGCAGGGGGCAGCGTTCTTCGCACCTCTACACATACAGCATGTAATCCCATCACACACACATTCACACATCACTCTCTAGTGTATATAGACCCATGCATGTGAGCAGTACTGACATATTCCATCCAGCAGGGGGCAGAGTTCTGTGCAAGCACCCCCCGCCCCAACACACGTGAGCTGGTGTAATCATCTCCTACTCAGCAGAGGGCAGCAATTCTGTCTTACCTCCACTCACAGTCCACACATGTACACACGCAAGCTGCACCCAAAGATGTGCTCGCGCACACACAATCACTGCACGCCTACACACGCATTCCTCTCGCTTGTGCATGCACGTGTGCACACACCCATAAACGATCTCCATACGCATGCACATGCACATGCACGAGCCGCCCCACATGCATGCACACGCATGATCGCGCCACATGCATGCACCCACGCGCTCACACATTCTGATGCTAGGGTACCAATGAACACCTAGTGCAAGTATAGGATGCCAGGAAAGCTATGGCCAACTGGCCAACTTCAGTGGCACTTTGTCTCCCCCTAGTGGTGGCTGGGACAGTAGCGGTTGATGAGCCGGCTAATGGAGCTGGGGCTTTTAGATCAAGCAGTAGAGACTGGTGCCTTTAGCTCCAGAGGTCCAAAGTTCAATCCCAGCTACTCATGCCTCATGAAAGTGGCCCCTGTGCCACGTGGCATAGCCAGCAGATCTCACCACAGCATTGGGGATAGTGCACAGATCTTCCTGCTGCAAAAACAGGCCGAGTTACAGGAGAATCCCTGTTAGCTCTTAGCAGTACAGGGCTTATGACACACAGGTGAGCAGCTCCCATCCCATCCAGAAGAGGGCAGCAGTGCATATATGGCACATGGGCCATGTTCCAATAGCTGTTTTGTGATAACAATTCAACGTCTCACTGGGTTTTCCCCTCCTAGGTTGGCTGGTTCCCAGCGAATTACGTGGAGGAATATTGCTGAGGTCTGGAACCCTGTGTAATTTTCCACCCCCCTGAGATCATGACCCACAGGATTCCCGACCCTGCATGGCACTCACACTGTGAGCTCACGCGGAGCCAGGCCCGGAAGGGGTCTCTGTAGCAGGAAGAAATGTTGTGTTGGCGGAAGTGCGGCGGGGAGTAGCGCCCCGGGACTATTAATTTATGAACTTTCAGATCCCTCTTCTCTTTCCCTTCTCTCACGCATGTAAAGGAAGTTTTGTGTTGAATAAACTGAATGGGTGGACGGGCTGGAGATGTAGCGGCCGTCACCCTGCACCCAAGAGCCCTTTTCTCTCCAGTCCATGGCATGATCCAGCTGCCCCATCAGGCACAGGTGTTTGGAGCCTAGAGGGCTGCTGCCACGTGAATCGGTAGGAGGCTGTCCCCACCTTGCCCACTGCCACCTTTATATTCCCTCCAGCATAGGCAGAAACCAGATGGCACCAGGCTCATGCGATTGTCATTAACCCTTTACTATATTGGTCAGCAGGGTGAGCTAAGGCATGAGGGGGAGCGACTTGCTGGCAAGTCACTTTATGAGCCAGGAACAGAACCCAGGAGTCCTGACAGCCACGCCCCTCTTCTAAACCACCAGACCACACTTCTTCCCAGCACTGGGGTTAGATCCAGCAGTCGTGACTTTCAGCCCTTCGCTCTAAATTAAACCTCTCTTCTCAGGGCCAGCATTAGAACTGGGAGTCTTGACTTTCAGAGCCCCCCCCCTCTAACCACTAGGCATGACTCCCCTCCCTGAGCTGGGAAGAGAATCCAGGAGTCCTGGCTCCCATTCTCCCACCATGCGTTAACATAAGGGTTCTCAACCTTTTTTGGCTGGACCCCTCTCTGAAAATATGTCAGGCTGTGATGACCCCAAAATGACAACCCCCCCATACCATGCCACCCTTACTTCTGGGCTGTTGCTGGAGGCAGCGCTGCCTTCAGAGCTGGGCGCCTGGCCAGCAGCCGCTGCTCTCCGGCCACCCATCTTTGAAAGGCTTGGGCTGTCAGCCCTGCACAGAGCCCCGGCATGCATGGGTGGTGGCAGCCTGCGACCCCCCCATGACCTTGTGACCCTCAGTTTGAGACCCCTTGCAACAGCTAGACCCCACTCCCCTCCCAGAAGAGGGAAGAGAACCCAGGAGTCCTGAATCCCATTCTCCTCTAACTCACAAGCCCTCATTCCACCCCCCGAGCTGGAAACATCACTCATCCATTTCATTGCACTGTGCTGCCTAACCCCCAGGCCACGCAGGGTTTCCTCCCCTTTGCTCCACTGGCTCTGCAGTGCATTGTCCATAGGGACAAGCTACCAGGGTAGATCCTGGGCACATGGACACCCGGGAGCATCAATTCCCAGCCACGCCAGGCCCAGTTCTGCGTTAGCATCCAAAGTAGCTACCCCTAGATGGCGCTGGTACCGCCAAGTGATGAGGTGCTGGAGGTGATAATGTGGGAAACTGAGGCACAGGGCAGGGAAGCAGCTTGTCCCACATCACCCAGCAGCACAGTCAGGCACAGAAGCCACGTTGTGGGCGTGGCAGGTCAGCGGGTTGCCCGCTAGGCCCCACAAACGCACAACACAGGGAAATGCGGTCTAGGCCCCATAGCCCTGGGGGTTGGGAAGAGAGAAATGTGGGGTGGGAGAGTGTTGGGATCAGAGCCAGAATACAGTACAGCATTTTGCTGAGCTGCTGGTAAGGTCAACCCTGGCTCAGCATTTCCTCTGGTCTTCAGTTTGTGCAATATTCCAGGAAACCCAAGGAAAACAGAAGCGCTTGGTTTCAAGAAGAACGCTGTAGTCTCGGGGGGGGGGGGGTCGGGCAGGCGGCACGGGACAGCTACCCAAGAAACCCGGCTTCTATTTCTCTGCTGCTAGGTGACCCTAGGCCAGTCCTGCCAGACTTCAAGCCAGACTTCAAGCCAGAGCTCTGCCTGGTTTTGTTGAGCACTAACCACAGGGCCCCTGGCTGCCTTGGGGAGTGAGAGGCTGAAACCCACCCTTCACCCCCCCACCCCCAACACACACACCCCATGAGATTCTGGAGATGGTTCTCAGAGAAGAGGCACATGCTCCTTCCTAGAGAAACAGGAGGACCCCAAGGAATCAGCCCTTCTCTCTGATATGCTCTGAAATTCCTGGGGGGATTGTGCTTTCAGTCACTCCCTACATCCCACCAAGGATTTTAGTAGCAGGGAAGGGCGAGGGGTCAGTCTCCTTTCTGGTGAACTGTTCAGGAATCAGGAGTTCTGGGAGGATGGGACCAGCCCCGACACCGAACCTTGTCCCAATCTAGAGAGACCCTGACAAGTTGTGACCTGCAGGATACAAGCTGCGTCCTGGGGGAAAGAATCCCCTCCTAAAGCTCTGTGATCAATGACTCAGCTATTCCCCCCTGCACATAATGTCTCAGGCCCCTGGGGTTGGCGGGGGTGGGGCTCATTTGCAAAGCACATGCACCTGCCCATTGATCCTGACCTGCCTCCTTTCCCCACAGCATGTCAACCTCTGGATCGTGTCCAGGGTGTCCCAGGAGAGAGACAGGGCCGTTAGGAGCAGCACGGCCCTGCTGAGATTTGCAGTCACCCTCCCCGAGTTTGACGTAAGTGATCTCTGACCCCAGCTTGCTGACTCCAGGCGCAGGTGGGCTGGCTGGCTCCACCGGGCTGTAGGATCTGCTGCTGCAGGGGCTGTGGGTTCGCAGTGTTCCTCTTGGGGAGGCAGAGTCAGAGCAGGGAATGAGATAGGCTTGAGTCAAGTTCTTCTTGTCCTGGTCAAGTGTCGTCCCTGGGCCTTGAAGGGGACCATGCTCCAGCCCCTGCTTGGCATCCCAAAGCAGCTCGTGGCTCCCTTGGCAGCAGAGCAAAGGAAGGGTCTATCTCAGGTTCCTCTCCCCCAGCATCTCCTGCAGAGGGGCTAAGGGAAGGAGCCTTCTGGCCCAGGGGGGACAGGGAGCTGATAGGAAAATGCTGATGGTGTCCCCTCTCCTCTCCCTTCCATTAGATCTCAGCAGATGGGTCACCACGTGGCCCAGCTGGCTCTGTTTGTGAGTGACCCAGACCAGGACATCAGCCGGCAGGCCAGGGAGGGGACTTACCGGCTCTACCAGCTGCTGCTCCAACAGAGGGGTAAGGAACCCACTGGGACACGGAACCCAACAGGGGACTGAAAGGGACCACAGGTGGATAATGGGACCCCAGACAATTTCTCTCAGCCTGAGCCCAGCTGGAGAACAAGTCTCTCTCTGCCTCTGTTCTTCTCCACTCCACTGGGCAGCTGCCAATGGGATTGGAAGGGCACAGAAACTGCAACCAGAATGATCAAAGTGTGTCTCTCTCACCCCCCAGGGCTGACCATAAAGGAGGCAGAAGATCTGTGGTGCTACGACTGGCACCGGGAAGCAGGCTCCTGGGCTATAAGAACACAGCCAGGGTGGGGGAGGTAAGGACACTGTGGCAGGGTAGGACACAGCTCAGGGAGTGAGGCTGGCTGGAGTCTCTGCAGTGGATGCTTCCTGGAGACAGGACAAGAGCCCACTCCTTATTTCCAGCTCAGAGTTCCTCACCCAGCACCCAGTGGGACAGGCTGGTGCTAAAGGTCCCACATTGGAACCTCGCTAGTTGCCGTGATTTGGATGTCTTCCATGGAGCCGTTGCTACGTGGCATAAGGCGAATCCCCGGGTGGCTGAGTTAATAGAGGATTATGGCTCTGGGTCTGTCTCTGCTCCTTGTCCCCCTGGCTGATCCCCAAGCGTCTGAGAGGAGAGCACTGGGACCCTGAAAGCCTCCTGGGGAATGAACTGCCTTGGCTACAGCAGCTCTCTTACCCTTCCTTTGGGGCACTAGATGGTGAGGCCATTCTATCTCCAGGACTTGGAGGCTGGCTCTGGGAAATCTGCTAAAGCCTCGTGTCCTCTTGGTTTTAGGTCTTTGGAAAATTTCATCTCGGAGGGGCAGAGAAGATACTTCCTCCAGACAGCAATGCTGGCGATCCACGACCCCCTGCTGCATGTCAGCCAGGCTGGGCTGCTCCTCACATACTCCCTCCTGGGGGAAGCCCAGCAGCTGATGGGGGACAAGGTGAGCAGCTGCATTCGACTCAGAAGATTGGGGCGGGGCCCAGGCCTCATTCCCATCCTATCACCATTCGCTGGCCTGGGAGCAAGGAGCCTAGTGGGGATTTCTAGACTTCCTGGACTTGTGTTCTTAGGATGTGGTGCTCTGCTCTCACTCCTGGGAAGGGCAGGAGAGTCCCCTAAGTGCCCTGTGTGAACCTTTCCTGCCCCACAGAGCTGCATCCATTTCCCCATGGCCTAGTGTCTGTGTCACCCCAGCCACCACCCAGAGTTGCTCCCATCACCTGCAGCCTGGGAGGCCAAGGACTGATGGGTGATGGCGACCAGCCAGGCAGTTCTGAGGCACATGGGTGGGGGAAGCTTGTCCTGCTGCTGGCAGGGCTGGACCCGCTCTAGAGAGAATGGGAGGATTCAGCCAGCAGGGGCTGCTGACCTGCCCCGTTCACCAGGGCTGCCATCCTCTGGCTTCAGCATTTGTCACTGGGGTGACTTGGGGAAAGGTCTCAACCTCCCCCCATCCCACTTCACTGCTGTCAGAATCCCTCCTGCCCTACCTGGGTGGGGATGGAGGCAGGGGTGGAGGAGAGGGTTCTACCAACTTGAGTGGTGTCCCCAGGTGGGTTGGAGGTGGAACAGCTGTCAGGGGCACTGAGGGGGAGGTGGCAGGAGCTAACCTTAAAGGAGGGGGGCTGGCACTGGAGGTCACTAGAGAGGACAACAAGCCTCCATCCTGGGGATCAGAAGGGTGAATCCACCACTCAGACATGAGCAGCTGCTGGGTGGAAATGGTGCTGGTTCCAGGTGCCCTTAATCCTCCCTGATTCCTGGGCAGTGTCTCAGTCTCTGACAAGTTCTCGTTCCCCTGCAGCTGGAGGATGTCACAGCCAAGGTGATGGGTCAGCTCCGCAGCATCCAGCAGCTGCACCAGGTGCCCGAGGCACTGCAAGGGCTGCGCCTCATCTGATGCCCTTAAAGGTGCCCCTCCCATGTTCAGCAACTCCCGCTCCCTGCTGCAGGTACTGCTCTGTCTCCCTGTAAATGGGGGGCTAGTGGAAGGGGAAATGGAGGCCCCTGTCACTGACAGAAACTCTCTCCCCTCTCTGTGGAGCAGGGTCCTTCCCTCTGACCCCAAACTTCCTTCATCTGGGGCATGAGCTCTTCCCCTCACTCCCATACCCTCCCCTCTTTCCTTGCTCTCAGCCCTCCCATTCCCTGGGCTCCCAAGCAAAGATCTCCCTGCCCCGTATGGCGCAGAAGGACCTTTGTGTCAGGGCTACAGATTGTCCGCCCAGCGGAAGCTCAGGAAGCTCCACATTTGAGGAGGTGAGGATGGGACAGAGGCTCAGGGCCTGCTTCACCTCCTGCCCTTTATTCTTCCTTTGGCCCTTCTATGGGCTCTTCGAAGGTGACATGAATAGGAGCCTCCTCCCCATCTGTCTGCTAGGCCCTGGGGTGTGTGACAGCCTCCCAGATGGGGGCAGGCAGAAGCTGGGCCACCTCAGGGAGCAGTGGGGACAGGTAACCTTGTCCTAGGAAACCAAGCAGTGCTAGTTCCCAAAGAGGCTGAGAGGGAAGACCCCACTCCCTCATGGAGGTAAGAGCCATTGACTTCTTTGAGCATCGGGGTCTCTTGGGGGAGAAATGGGATCCCTGCTGCATAGCCTGTCTGAGAGCTTCCCCCATCCCTGGGACAGAGACATCTCCATCAATGTGCCACTCTTGTTTTTTTCCTAGCAAGAGACTCCCCAGAGATGTCCTCAAACCTATTCTCTTGGGAGCATTTCTGGGAGGAGGCTCCCATCCCTCAGCCTCCAACTCCGTCATGCAGTCTCGTTCACAGAACATCTCCGCTCTCCAGCTCCACTTCCAGCAGCAGGACAAATGAACCTTCAGCTGCTAGAGACCCGACTCCAACCTCCTTCTGATCAGCAATGGGGTTTCACCATCCCCTCAACGAACCTGTCAGCCTCTGAATGATGAATGTCAGAGTCACCAGAACCAGCAAAACTCCAACTGCACTTTCACATTTGCCCTGGTATGAAAGTTCCTCTGAGTCAAGATATTTGATTAAAACTAAAGAAAGATCTGCATGAGCAAATTTTGTCATGCATTGCTTTAAAATATTTTGTGTATTATGACACTTCAGATGTAATTGGTAGTATGATTAAGTTGCTCATCTAGCCCACTGTTCAGATAGGAAGATGGAATGCTCCATTAAAAGTTATTGTATACAGTAGTTAAATCTGGCACAAATTAGTCCAGCACTTATGTAACTGATTGCTGTTCTATATGGGGGAGGGGGGGGGGGATGAAGTATATGTAGACAAAGGACAGACTTTGCCAGGAATGAATCACATACTAGATTCAGGAAATTCCTGTGAGCGAAACTGGGAGTACTCCTTGCTGTAATAGATTTGTAAAAAATCTTCTTATGATCACACTGTTAAATTCAGCTCTACATTATGTTCATTTTATATCTTTCCTGCTCTTAATCAGATGGTTAGTTTCAGCTAAAAGTTAATCAGGCTTCATACAGGAAATATGCATTTAAAGAATGTGCTACCAAAGAGGGAATACTCCGATTCCAAATGTTTTCAAGACAAATATTTTAACACTTTTAGCAGTGTTCAGAAGGTTCAAGGTCCTTAAGCAAACAAAACAAGCGCACAAAGGCCTCTATTTTTGTTTCTTGGCACTTATCTGAGAACTCTAGCCTTTTTTAGTATTGTTGGGAGTTAATGGGTGTTAAAAGCTCCACATAGACAAATCCTTCTTAGAAGTTGGTGATCTGAAATGTGCTCCTGCTGTTAAAAGAATTGTCAAAATGCTGGCACCTTTAGCTTGTATTTACTGAATGCCTCAATTGCCAGACTAACAAGGGCACTGGGTACACAAATACTGAAAATGTGCTTTCTGATTTTTATTGGTTTCCAAGACATGTAGCCCAGATAATTGACTCCAGCTCTTACATGATGGTTTAGCCAGTTGGAGGCATTACATTAGTCAAGGATCTCCCTGTAACATGGAGCCAGTCTATAGGAAACCAAATAAGTATCATTTTTTTACTCTATTTGCGCAGTTTGGCAATGACTAGGGGTCTTTTAAGATTGTCCCAAAGGATATAAAGTATTAGAAGACAATATTAGCAACTTTGCAAGCTATGCTCTATAGAAAAAGGTCAATGATTGCTTCACTCCCTGTAGACTAGCTCAACATTTCAGAGGTGTTTAATAGTTTGATGCTTCCTGTGGCATTATATGGTAATAGGACCACATAAAAATAGAGGATAGAGCCTAACAATAAAAATGTAACAGAGTTTTCAGTTTTGAATACCCTTGTTTAGCCTGGGTATTGGCAGAATTCAGAACATGTCGTTGCAGAATGTTGATAATTCCCTTTGCAGGGTGATTAAAATTTTGTTTTCACATTTTTAAATTAAAATGATTAAAAGCATGTACAAGTGGGAGGGGAGTTGTAATACACAGAAGCTAATATTCTGTGTTTACTTCCAGTTTGTGGGGATGTTAACATTGTCTGGTAATGACAGTCTACTGAAGCCATTCAGAAGCTCAATCCTTTTAAAGTGTAACAGTTCTATTTTAGGGGGTGATAGTCTCCAGTGAATTCTATTTCCTTCCTTCCTTCCTTGCTTTTACTGCCAAACTAATGCTATAACTTTTAGTGTGTAACATCACTCCTACAGGTCAACATCACGCAACAATTTATTTTTCATAGAAATCTTTGTGTGATGTATGAGAAGCCACTAAAATTAATACATTTCTATTGTCGGAATCTAAGATTCTCAGAAGGCAGAAAGGGTAAGCTAATGTGCAAAGATTACAGCATCCCCCCCCCCGCCAGGGACTTAGACCTTCCACCCCCCCCACACTGCAGGGCGTGAGCCCCTCCCACAGCATCCCCCGCCAGGGCTTAGACCTTCCACCCCACTGCAGGGTGTGAGCCCCTCCCCACAGCACCCCGCCAGGCTTAGACCTTCCACACACACCCGACACTGCAGGGCATGAGCCCCTCCCCACAGCACCCCTCCCGCCAGGGGCTTAGACCTTCCACCCCGACACTGCAGGGCATGAGCCCCTCCCCCACAGCACCCCCCCGCCAGGGGCTTAGACCTTCCACCTTCTTTGAATCTGATGACCCTGTAAAGTCATTTTCCATCCTGATTTTACAGAGATGATTTTTACCTTTCTTTCTTTAATTAAAAGCCTTCTTTTTAAGAACCTGATTGATTTTTCCTTGTTTTAAGAACCAAGGGTTTGGATCGGTGTTCACCAGGGAATTGGTGGAGGAGGTTATAGTATTGGGAGGGAGATATTCGGGGGTGGGGGAAAGGTAGTCAGAGATTCCCAAAGAACTCTTCAATGATTTGGGTGGTGGCAGCAAAACCAGATCTAAGCTGGTAATTAAGCTTAAAGGGTCTCATGCAGGTCCCCACATCTGTACCCTAAAGTTCAGAGTGGGGAAGGAACCTTAACAATAGGGATGCCATGAGTATTATTTGTGTGTGTGTATATGCTTATTCAGCTTGTTTAGTGTGCAGTTTAACTTCAGCTAAAAATCAGTCTGACAACAAAGCAAGCATGAATCAAACCAGAAGCAGCAATGCTTTTGCAGTTTGTTGTCCAGTAAGGCTAGGATTTTGGGGAGGCAGAGAATGGAGAAATACAGAAAACAATAGGAGTACTTGTGGCACCTTAGAGACTAACAAACTTATTAGAGCATAAGCTTTTGTGGGCTACAGCCCACTTCATCGGATGCATATAATGGAACACACAGAAAGAGGCTATTTATACATACAGAGAACATGAAAAGGTGGAAGTAGCCATACCAACCATAAGAGGCCAATCAATTGAGATGAGTTAGCAGCAGCAGGAGGGGAAAAAAACAACCTTTGAAGCGATAATCGAGATGACAATGTCCTGTTGGAAGAGTTTTCTACCACCAGAGCGGAATTTTGGTGGATTGGGGCATATATTTGAACAACACAATTCTTACTCATTTATTTTCTTGAGCTGATGATGTTCATTACTGGGTTGTAGCCACGTCTAAAGCAAAGAAGTAAAAATTGAAGAAAATGTCCTCATAACTAGGAAATGTTTGCAGATGCTACACCACGGTAAGCTACACCACGGTAAGCCACGGAAGGGCTCATGTCCTGCAGTGTCCGGGTCCATGTCCATGCTGTGGGGGAGGGGTTCACACCCTGCAGTGTTGGGGGTGGTAGTGGAAGATCTAAGCCCCTGGCGGGGGGCTTGCTGTGGGGGAGGGGCTCACGCCCTGCAGTGTGGGGGTGGAAGGTCTAAGCCCCTGGCGGGTGTGGATGCTGTGGGGAGGGCTCACGCCTGCAGTGTGGGGGTGGAAGGTCTAAGCCCCTGGTGGGGATGCTGTGGGGAGGCTCACGCCCTGCAGTGTGGGGGTGGAAGGTCTAAGCCTGGCGGGGGTGCTGTGGGGAGGGCTCACGCCCTGCAGTGTGGGGGTGGAAGGTCTAAGCCTGGCGGGGGATGCTGTGGGGAGGGGCTCATGCCCTGCAGTGTGTGGGGGTGGAAGGTCTAAGCCCTGGCGGGGTGCTGTGGGGAGGAGCTCACGCCCTGCAGTGTGGGGGTGGAAGGTCTGCCCCTGGCGGGGAGGTGCTGTGGGGAGGGGCTCACGCCCTGCAGTGTGGGGGTGGAAGGTCTAAGCCCCTGGCGGGGTGCTGTGGGGAGGGCTCACGCCCTGCAGTGTGGGGGTGGAAGGTCTAAGCCCCTGGCGGGGATGCTGTGGGGAGGGGCTCACGCCCTGCAGTGTGGGGTGGAAGGTCTAAGCCCCTGGCGGGGGAATACTGTGGGGAGGGCTCACGCCCTGCAGTGTGGGGGGGGTGGAAGGTCTAAGCCCCTGGGGGGGGGGGTGCTGTGGGGGAGGGGCACACGCCCTGCAGTGGGGGGGGGTGGAAGGTCTAAGCCCCTGGCGGGGGGATGCTGTGGGGGAGGGGCTCATGCCCTGCAGTGTGTGGGGGGGTGGAAGGTCTAAGCCCTGGCGGGGGGCTTGCTGTGGGGGAGGGGCTCACGCCCTGCAGTGTGTGGGGTGGAAGGTCTAAGCCCCTGGCGGGGGTGCTGTGGGGAGGGGCCCACCCCCTGCAGTGTGGGGGGGGTGGAAGGTCTAAGCCCCTGGTGGGGATGCTGTGGGGAGGGCTCATGCCCTGCAGTGTGGGGGTGGAAGGTCTAAGCCCCTGGTGGGGAGGATGCTGTGGGGAGGGGCTCACGCCCTGCAGTGTGTGGGGTGGAAGGTCTAAGCCCCTGGTGGGGTGCTGTGGGGAGGGGCTCACGCCCTGCAGTGTGTGTGGGGGGTGGAAGGTCTAAGCCCTGGCGGGGATGCTGTGGGGGAGGGGCTCACGCCCTGCAGTGTGGGGGGGGACAAGCCGCCCCATCGCGCAGAATCCCCCCAGGGACGCCCCGCCCCCTGGGAGCGGAGCCCGGTGCAGGCAGCGCTCGAGGTGGGGGTGGGGCAGCGCTCCACCCTCTCCAGCTCGGAGCGTGCAGCCGGCAAAGCAATCCTACAAAATTGAGGCGGGGCCTCCCTGATCCGGGGGCTCTGATTGGCTGTTCTCTGCTTACCTTTCCCTCCTCCCGGGCTCTGACTGGTCTGTTTCCCTGTCATGCCCCCACTATCTGTTCTGCGTTCTGATTGGCCGCTCGGTCCCCAGTGCCACCCAACTCCCTTGCGCAGGGCGAACGTGCGGCGCGGCTGTTGTCGGGGCAGGGCGGCCGAGGGGAACGGTTTTAACCGCCATTTGGGGCTCTACAGTTAGTGAGGGGGGAGGGGCGTTTGGCGGAGCAGCCCCAGCGCGTGGCTCAGCAGCGCCTGACTGTGGCTGTGGCTGGGTTTGGGGGCTGGCGCCGCTCGGGGAGTCGGGGTGTGGGAGCTGCCAGGAGCTGCCTTCCCCATAGGGACGGGGTGGGGGGCTGGAGTCCCCTTCGAATTGGGTTGGGGGTGGCAGGCTAAAGCTGCCTGTCCCATAGTCGGGGGATGGGGGCAAGAGTTGTCTGCCCCTGGGAACTGAGGGGCCTGGAGCTGCCTTTCCTGTAGGAACTGGGGGAACTGGCAGGGGAGTTATATGGGAGCCACGGTGTGGTTTCCCCAGGAATTGAAATTAGAGGGAGCTATCAGGACCAGGGGCGGCTCTAGACCCCAGCGCGCCAAGCAGGCGCTTGGGGCGGCCGTTTCCCGGGGGGGGGCGGCATTTGGCTCCGGTTGAGCTCCCGCCGGCATGCCTGCGGCAGGTCCGCTCGTCCCGGGCTCCGGTGGACCTGCCGCAGTCATGCCTGCGGGAGCTCAACCGGAGCCGCGGGAAGAGGGGACCCGCCGCGGGACCGGGGAAGGGCGGCGCAGCGCTCCGCGCTGCTTGGGGCAGCCCAATTTCTAGAGCCGCCCCATACATAAAAGAGATACGAATAAAGTAAATGTTTTGTTAGGATTATACAACTTTAACATAAAAATAATGCAAGTTGCATCAAAACACATAACAGGTCTAGATTTCTAAAAAAATATACATTTTTAAAAAAAGTATTGAGTTTAAATTGACTTTTGAAAAGTAAGCCATCATGGGATAAGAGTGCAGTCCTCTCATGGCTCAGTAACTGGTTAAAAGATGGGAAACAAAGGGTAGGAATAAATTATCAGTTTTCAGAATGGAGAGTGATAAATAGTGTATTCTTGAGGGGTCAGTCCTGGGACCAGTGCTGTTCAACATATTCATCTGGAAAAATGGGTAAACAGTGAGGTGGCAAAATTTGAAGATGATACAAAACTATTCAAGATAGTTAAGTCCCGGGCAGACTGGAAAGAGCTACAAAGGGATCTCACAAAACTGGGTGACTGGGCAACAAAAATGGCAGATGAAATTTAATGTTGATAAATGCAAAGTAAAGCACATTGGAAAACAATCTCAACTATACATACAAAATGAAGGAGTCTGAATTAGCTGTTAACACTCAAGAAAGATCTTGGAGTCATTATGGACAGTTCTCTGAAAACATCCACTCAATGTGCAGCAGCAGTCACAAAAGCAAACAATGTTGGGAATCATTAAGAAAGGGATAGATAATAAGACAAAATATCTTATTGCCCCTATAAATATCCATGGTATGCGCATACCTTGAATAGCGTGTGCAGATCTGGTCACCCATCCTAGAAAATATATATTGGAATTGGAAAAGGTACAGAGATGGGCAACTAAAATGATCAGGGGTATGAAACAAGAGGAGAGATTAAAATGACTGGGACTTTTCAGCTTAGAAAAGAGATGACTAATGGGGATATGATAGAGGTCTACAAAATCTTGACTGGTGTGAAGAAAGTGAATAAGGAAATTTTATATAATCCTTCACATAACACAAGAACTAGCAGTCACCCAATGAAATTAATAGGCAGCAGATTTTTAAAAAAACAAAAGGAAGTACTTCACACAGTGTAAAGTCAACCCAGGGAACTCTTTGCCAGGGGATGGTGTGAAGACCAAAACTATAACAGGATTATGAAAAGAACTAGATAAATTCCTGTAGAATAGGTCCATCAGTGGCTATTAGCCAGGATGGGGAGGGATGCAACACCATGCTCTGAGTGTCCCTAGCCTGTTTGCCAGAAGCTGAGAATGGGCAACAGGGGACGGTCACTTGATGATTACTTGTTCTGGTCATTCACCTGGCCTTGACCACTGTTGTAAGACAGGATACTGAGCTATATGGACCATTGGTCTGACCCGGTATGACCATTCTTATGTAAAAATTTATTATAATAATAAAAATGTTTAGTACAGAAACTCCCCAACATAATGACCTCCAAAGATAACAATGTGAGATAACAACCTTGGCAAATAATGCATTTTAAAAATCTTGGCCTACTAGGAAACATTTATATAAGTTTCCATTCCCAGTCACAAATCTAGCATTCTGGAGCAAAGTGACTAAAATATAGTCCAAGAAACAAATGTTTATTTAACATGCCCCTCACTTTTCCCTCCACCGCACTCCACTCACCGGTGTTGTCCTTGGTCAGTGGAGACTCAGAGTTCAGAGGTGCTTTCACATGAGTACACCTTCCAGGTGGAGGACAAGAAGGCACCTTGCTTGTTCCTCCAGCTGCTCACTGTTCGCTCTGGCCACGGCTGTTCGTTGTGCCACCGGTCACTCCACTGCTCTGTTGCCAGTGGCCCTGCGCAGTCACTTGCTGCTGCCACCTGCGACTGTGACCTCTGCGAGTTGGTCTCTTGAGGTTCCACCGGCTCTCCGTGATTTCAGCTGAGCTCTCAGTGAGGGAACCTCGCTCGCTGCTAGTGCAGTCTGGGCTGTCTCTTCCACAGAAACGCTGTCCCCACAGAAACACTGTCCCCACAACAGGACTAAGCACTTAGACCTGATTGTCAGTGATTTCAGCTGCAGTGGTCACTTAACAGAACAAAAGACTATCTATGGAGCCTAATCAGCTCTGTCTTTAAACAGTGGAGAGGGACAGGTCCCCACCCTCTCTCGATGCCTTCAAATCATCACAGGTTAAGTACAGTTCTACTGCCCTTTACATCATACAATAAGAACAACATTGCATCCTCCCTTCCCCCCACATTCAAGTGGTTTGTAACCCAATCCCAGCCATAATCTATCACTTGGACAACACAGCTCTGTGTGCTGGATATCTAGGTAGATTAGGTGTGAATGTAAATATAATCTGGCCCTGAAGCCTTTTCCTGCAGCCCCAGCTCATCACTAGCTGTCAGGGAGAGCTCATTTAGACTTTGCTTACAAATCAGCATTTGAAATTATTAGGTTGGCCAACATCACCGAAATGAATGCACTGACATCATAAAAAACAACAGCTGTATAAGGAAGCAAGGAAGTTAGTCTATGTTCATACTTTTCAAACCTATTATACTGTCATAGGTTTGTTCCCCACTTTGAACTTTAGCGTCCAAAAGGTGGGGACCTGCATGTACTCTTCTAAGCTTAAATTCTAGCTTAGATCTGAGAGCGCTGCCACCAACCAAAAATATAGTGTTTTGGTACACTTTCCATTCCCCCCAAACCTTCCCTGGGGAACCCAAGACCCAAACTCCTTGGGTCTTAACACAAAGGGAAATAGACCACTTCCCCACCTTTCCCCCTCCCAAACTTTCCCTCCCGTGGTCGTCTGGAACGACTACCCTGTTTCAAACTCCTTGAATCTAAAAACAAAGAGGGATTCACCTTCCCCCTCCTCTTTTCCCCCCACCTATCCCTGGTGAGTTAGACTAATCCCCTGAGGTCTCAGACAAGGGGGGGAAAATCAATCGGGTTCTTAAAAAGAAAAGCTTTTAATTAAAGAAAGAAAAAGTAAAAATGATCTCTGTAAAATCAGGATGGAAATGCTTACAGGGTATACAGCTTATAAAAACTAGAGGGACTCCCTCCCCCCTAGCATAAGTACAAGTACAGCAACAGAGATAAAATATCCTTCCAGCAAAATACACATTTGCAAATACAGAAAGCAAACAAAAGACTAATCCGCCTTTTTAATTAATACTATATTGAATAGAAGAGACTATTTTAGGAAGCTTGGAGAGCCTGGATGTACGTCTGGCCCCTCTTAGATCCAAGAAAGAACAACCCCCAAAACAAAGAACCCAAACAAAGACTTCCCTCCACCAAGATTTGAAAGTATCTTGTCCCTTCATTGGTCCTCTGGTCAGGTGTCAGCCAGGTTCACTGAGCTTGTTAACCCGTTACAGGTAAAAGAGACATTAACCCTTAACTATCTGTTTATGACATATACCTTTTCAGATACACATATTTTATCATACACTGTATAAGCTTTTAAAGTGTGTATTAATGTTTCAGTTCAAATTCAGATTTCTAAACAGTCACTAAATTGGTATGTAACTAGCTCATAAAACTGGGACGGGGGGTGTTGGGTAAATTCAGGGGGGGGGTGTAGGGAAATCACCACCTTCCCGATAGGAACTCAACTGGGGGGACTGGAGCTGCCTTCCCTGTAGGAACTGGATGGGGGCTGGGGAGGGGTCTGGACCCACCTTCCCCATAGGAATTGAGGTGAGGAATGGAGGGACAGTGACTGGAATTGCCTTTTCCCTAGGAACTGTTTGGGGGAAGGGACTAGAACCACCTTCCCCATAGGAATTGGGAGGTATGGGAGCTACATACACCCCCAAAGGGCCCTGTAACCACAGGCCAGGGCATAGGTGCTGAACTGCCCTGCAGGAGGAGAGGGTGACTGGTTGACATGCGCATACTGGGTACAAACCCCTTCCTTGTTGGAGGGAGAGATGTTAGATATACATGATCTGGTGCCCTTCCTCGCTCATCCTGTCCACTGGCTGATAACATGGACATTTTGAAGAGCGATAGCTAACACCTAGAGTTGACGGGGCCGGCACTATTGAAATGTGTTAGCTGGTCAAGCTGAAACTTTGGCTCTCCTCCTAAGCACGTGGTTTTCGCTTGGACCTTAGCCACGTTTTTAGAAGCACTTTGGTCCTATTTTCAGAAGCTACGGAGGTGCTTAAGAGTTTCATTGAAAGTCAATGGGACTTAGACTCTTAAGAGCCTGTCACTTTTGAAAATGGGATGTGGGCACTCAAGTCTCTTAGAAAAATACAACTTGCCTGACTACACTCGAGTTTAAAAATGTATTAGTTAAACAGGTCTAGAGTATTACCCTGACTACAATGGGACTTATGGTATAAGGTACTGTTCAGTGTGAATGAAGGGATCAAATGGACCCCTAGGTTGTACATTTTTTAGGGCAGGGACGTTCTTTTCATTATATGCATTTGCACAGTGTCTGACACATGTGGCCCTGATCCTGACTGGCCTCTGGAGGCCATTGTAATCAAAGTCATCCTAAAAAGGAGAAATTACCCTGACTGAGAAGAAGTTCCAACCTTCAGATGCATGAGGCTTGGCGGGTCCGATGTTAGGATATCATGAGATGTAGCATCCTAGTAATAAAAAGTCTTGGGTTAGGAATTGTTCATGTGACCTGCCCCTCTTTAACAACAGATGCATGTGTGATTTATTATGTATTTTCGTTATTAACAGGGGAACACAGATCTTAACTTATTCTCAGAGAAACCCATCCTCTTTTTCCTGCATCCAGATTGCTTCAGCCCCAATTTATCTCTGGTACTGAATAATCTCATGTACACACTGGGCCAGTTGAATCCCAGGAATATTTATTATTACTTACTATTTTTATTACAGTGGTGGCTTGAGGCCCAGCACTCCCTGGTGCTAGATGTTGTATGTACACATAGTAAAACACAGTCTCTGCCATGAAGATCTTACACTCTAAATAAACTAGACAAAGGGTAGAAAAAGAAAGTGTTCTTACCATTGGACAGATGGGAAACTAAGGCAGAGATTAAGGCCTGTCGGCCTTAGAAAAACTGCATTGGTTTGACTAAATTAAACTGGTGCAAATCCCTAATATAGAAGCACTTAAACTGATTTTTCATTGATTCCAAGGCCAAAAGGGACCACCATGGTTATCTAGTTTGACACAGGCTAGAGAACCTTCCCTAAATAATTCTTAGAGCAGATCTTTTAGAAAAACATCCAGTCTTGATATAAAAATTGCTAGGATGAAGAATCCACCACAACTCTTGGTGTAAATTGTTCCATTGGTTAATTACCCTCGCTGTTAAAGATTGATGTTTTATTTACAGTCTGAATTTGTCTAGCTTCAGTTTCCAGACCTTTCTCTGCTAGATTGAAGAGCCCATTATCATATATTTGTTCCCCATATAGGTACGTTTAGCTGTGATTAAGTCACCCCGTAATCTTCGCTTTGTTCAACTAAATAGATTGAGCTCCTTTAGTCTATCACTCTAAGATGTGTTTTCTAATCCTTTAATCATTCTCATGGCTCTTCTCTGAACACTCCCTAATTATCAACATCCTTGAATTTTGGACATCAGAACTGGACACAATATTCCAGTAACAGTTGCACCAGGCTGAAGATAGAAGTAAAACAACTTCTTCACTCCAACTCAAGAGTCCCTTGATTATGCATCCCAGGATGGCACTAGCCCTTTTGGCTAGTGTGTGGCCTGGAGCCCATATTCAGCTGATTATCCAATTTTCAGAGTCAACTCTTCCCAAGATAGAGTCCTCCATTGTGACCTACAGTCTTTGTTCCTAGATGTATACATTTACCCATATTAAAACATATTGTTTGCTTGCTCCCAGTTTACCAAGTGATCCAGATCATGCTGTATCAGTGACCTGTCCTTTCGCTGGTTACCTCTCCCCCAATTTTTGTGTTGTGTGCAAACTTTTATCAGTGATGATTTTGTTTTCTTCCACTGATAAAAAGGTTAACTAGCATAAGGCCAAGAACTGATCCCACTAGAAACAATCCTGTTTATTTTGATACCCAAATCCTGCTATTCCTGCACAACAGAACCACGTCAGTTCCACTGGGCCTGCGGTGTTTTGAAGCAGAAGAGGCAACTTCTGCTGTTAACTGAAGGTTGTATCATTTGTGGGTATGTGGATATACATCGGCTGGGGCAATTTTGTTCAGACTGAGGCAAATTTGTTCAGGTGCACCCATCACATGTTGCTCGATTATTTGAAGTTTGTCTACATTTTTTCTCATAAAGCCATGATGAGTTTGTATTGAACAACTCATGGCTCGCACATCTCAATAGTCAGACACCAGTTTCTACTTTAGACTTGCATTTGTCACTTATAAGTCTCAGACAGACTGCTTGCAGTATGTTGATTGTAAATGCTATTTTAATTTTTATTCTAGTTACCTGATAATGATGCAGCATTTCTCTTAGTGTTAAAATGCTTTGTTTCACTATCTTAATTCACTAACACTGACAAGGTTCCAATTTCTAGACTGGTTAATCACATAATAAACATCTGTAATAAACAAAATACATTGAATAACTCAGTGCAAATAGGTGAATGGAGTGACACTACAGATCTTCATGTACAGCGTTTCGTTTTCCGGGTATATTTACATAATAAAAAAACCCCTTTAATCTCAAGAAATTATAAAATCCTCTACTGTGCTTGAATAAAGGAATCAAAACATTTAAATCTTTGCTCCTTCCTATACAAAGAGATCAGTCTTCATTAAAAGAAAATTATTTCAGACACTCCAAAATGATACTTAAAACTCCATCTACTCAAGATAGCAATGAAAACAACAGGGGTCTGCTTTTAAACTGAATTTCTCCCATCCCAGAAGAGCTACAGCTTGAACTTGCTTGTAAGGTGGTTTTGGTACATGATTATATTCTGTTAGGAATGTTGCTGCAATTCAAAATGGAGATTAGAAATTCAAGATGAGAATCTTGGTGCCCTTCTTCATGGCATTTTCCCGCCAAAACACTGTTTCCAGGCAGAACTTGAGGGACTGAGAACTGGCTGGAACCGGTTGGGGCAGGGCCTGTCAGGGTGGGCCTCAGAAAGGCGCACCACAGTGAGCGTAGAAGGGACTGTCTGCGGTGACACAGGGGCTGTCCACCATCGAGGCAGCCACGTCCAGGTTCTTTGTGCGGCATCAGATCCAGACTTTGGCTACTAACATCTGTCAAGGTCTCTGATACTCACCTGATTCCTGTGATCCAGCAAAGGAGCCAGTGAAGGCTTTGCCGTCAGCTCAGATCTGTGATCTCCTGCTTCGGCAGCAGATCCTCCCATGTTCCAGAGCTCCTAAGATGGACCATCCGTTGCCAGTGTCCTCCCTCTGCAGTTAGAAAAGAGACAGTTCTTATTTTGGGGCATTTATTAGTTTAGCCAAGGGAGAGTTTAAGGGCCTGGGTTTTATGCTTCTTTCTTGGAATCTATTCGTGGGCAGTTGTGTTTGTAGTATTCCCCACAGTGACTCATCCCCCAGTTGTCTCTATCCCTTAATAAATCTTCTTTCTGTTTAAAGTTATATTCTTTCTGTCCTGGAGTTCAATGCAACACGGGTGGGAGGCACACAGATTTCTAATTCTCCCAATTGATAGATGCTGGTAGGAGTCTAACCTGTTGTATATGTCACCTCCTTATTATTCTACACAGAGATTTGGGGTAACAAAACTCATGTGCAGTGATAATTAGCTTTTAGTTAACTATGACTGCTCTGAACTGTCAGTTTCCTTTTCTTTTCCTTTCCTCCATCTTTGCACATTAGCTTACCCTTTCTGCCTTCTGAGAATCTTAGATTCCGACAATAGAAATGTATTAATTTTAGTGGCTTCTCATACATCACACAAAGATTTCTATGAAAAATAAATTGTTGCGCGATGTTGACCTGTAGGAGTGATGTTACACACTAAAAGTTATAGCATTAGTTTGGCAGTAAAAGCAAGCAAGGAAGGAAGGAAATAGAATTCACTGGAGACTATCACCCCCTAAAATAGAACTGTTACACTTTAAAAGGATTGAGCTTCTGAATGGCTTCAGTAGACTGTCATTACCAGACAATGTTAACATCCCCACAAACTGGAAGTAAACACAGAATATTAGCTTCTGTGTATTACAACTCCCCTCCCACTTGTACATGCTTTTAATCATTTTAATTAAAAAATGTGAAAACAAAATTTTAATCACCCTGCAAAGGGAATTATCAACATTCTGCAACGACATGTTCTGAATTCTGCCAATACCCAGGCTAAACAAGGGTATTCAAAACTGAAAACTCTGTTATATTTTTATTGTTAGGCTCTATCCTCTATTTTTATGTGGTCCTATTACAATATAATGCCACAGGAAGCATCAAACTATTAAACACCTCTGAAATGTTGAGCTAGTCTACAGGGAGTGAAGCAATCATTGACCTTTTTCTATAGAGCATAGCTTGCAAAGTTGCTAATATTGTCTTCTAATACTTTATATCCTTTGGGACAATCTTAAAAGACCCCTAGTCATTGCCAAACTGCGCAAATAGAGTAAAAAAATGATACTTATTTGGTTTCCTATAGACTGGCTCCATGTTACAGGGAGATCCTTGACTAATGTAATGCCTCCAACTGGCTAAACCATCATGTAAGAGCTGGAGTCAATTATCTGGGCTACATGTCTTGGAAACTAATAAAAATCAGAAAGCACATTTTCAGTATTTGTGTACCCAGTGCCCTTGTTAGTCTGGCAATTGAGGCATTCAGGCTATGGCTACACTTACGATTTGCAGCGCTGGTAGTTTGCAGCGCTGGTTGTCCAGCTGTGCAGGGCCAGCGCTGCAGTGTGGCCACACTGACAGCTACCAGCGCTGCAGTGTGGCCACATTGGCAGCATTTCCAGCGCTGTACTGAGAGGTGCATTGTGGGCAGCTATCCCACAGAGCACCTCATCCCGTTTTGGCGCCGTTTTGGCGCTGAGTATTGTGGGAAGGGGAAGGAAGTGTGTGGGTCATTCCGCTTCCTGTTCCAACGCCCCGTGGTGCATCGCTTCACTTCCCAGCAGTCTCAGTTTCGCCGTCCACGTTTCTTGCCATTGTCAGTTCAGCACGCTGTGAAATGGAGCCTGAGCTGCTGAGGAATTTGCTGCTGACTGTCGCCAGCACATCACGTTTGGCAGTTGAGCTATTCCTCCTTCAGCTCCAAAGTGACAGTGAGGAGTCTGATGATGATATGGATTTTCCTAAAGCGGGTGACATGAAAATGCTTGTGGCGGTAACGGAAATGCTCAGCACCGTGGAACGCCGCTTTTGGGCTCGTGAGACAAGCAGTGAGTGGTGGGATCACATTGTCATGGAAGTCTGGGATGACGAGCAGTGGCTGCAGAACTTTCGTATGAGAAAAGCCACTTTCATGGGACTGTGTGCTGAGCTCGCCCCCACTCTGCGGCGCAAGGACACAAGATTGAGAGCTGCCCTGACGGTGGAAAAGCGGGTGGCTATTGCAATCTGGAAGCTGGCAACTCCAGACAGCTACCGGTCTGTCGGGAACCAGTTTGGGGTGGGAAAGTCGACCGTTGGAATCGTGTTGATGCAAGTTTGCAGGGCCATTAATCGCATCCTGCTGAGGAGAACCGTGACTGTGGGGAACGTGCAGGACATTGTGGATGGCTTTTCAGAAATGGGTTTCCTAACTGTGGAGGGGCAATAGATGGGACGCATATTCCTATTCTGGCACCACCCCACCTAGCCTACGAGTACATTAATCGCAAGGGGTATTTCTCTATGGTTCTCCAGGCGCTTGTGGATCACCGTGGGCGTTTCATTGATATTTACACAGGCTGGCCTGGAAAAGTGCATGATGCACGCATCTTTCGGAACAGTGGCCTGTTCAGGAAGATGCAGGAAGGTACATTTTTCCCAGACCGAAAGATAACAGTAAGGGACGTTGAAATGCCCATTGTGATCCTTGGGGACCCCGCTTACCCATTAATGCCTTGGCTCATGAAACCATATACAGGGAAGCTGAACAGGAGCCAGGACCGTTTCAACTACAGGCTGAGCCGATGCCGAATGACTGTGGAGTGTGCTTTTGGCCGTTTAAAAGCTCGCTGGAGATGTTTGTATGGGAAGCTAGATTTGGGGGAAAGCAGCATCCCTGCGGTTCTATCCGCGTGCTGTACCCTCCATAATATTTGTGAAGGGAAGGGTGAAGCATTCAGCCAGGCATGGACCAACGAGGTGCAACTCCTGGAGGCTGAATTTGCACAGCCAGACAGCAGGGCTACTAGAGACGCCCACCACAGGGCAACAAGGATTAGGGATGCCTTGAGGGAGAAATTTGAGGCTGAAAGCCAACAGTAATGTTTTTTTGCCTTGACCAGGAGTGACGTGCACTGGTTACAGTGCTTTTAAGTGGCTGTGTTTTCCTTGATGTTTGTTACCTGTGTTTTCATTGGGGTTTGTTATCTTTCACTTTATGCAATAATAAAAACTGATTCATAATCAAAGAAATCATTTATTTAAAAAAAAGGAAGTACACGGGCAGGGGGGTTGGTTGTTGAACTGTACATTCATGGTTTTGCATATGTACTGCCAGGAGTGCTGTGCACCTCAGGATTGTACTGTTGCATGGTGATGGGGGTTGAGTGCAGAGGGTAAGGGTCGTAGTTCTCTGGGCTCATAGGTGACCGTACAGGTGTCAGGGGCAGCTGGTGATGGTGTAGGTAAGAACCTGGATGCTGGGGAACGGGACTTGGAGCTGACATTGGTGCATAGGGGAAAGAGGTTTGGGAGGTTGGGGGTTTGGCACGGTAGTGCTCTGCCTGCATTGCTACCATTGACTGCATACAGTCTGTTTGGCGCGCAATGAGGTTTATAAGCTGCCTCGTGGTTTTCTTCAGCGTCAACGCCTTTCTCCTGCTTTCTGTTTGCCTCCAGTGATGCATCTTTTCTCTCCATTCCTGCGCATTTTTATTCTCTGTTGCACACTGGTTCATTACTGACTTCAACAGTTCTTCTTTGCTCTTGTTAGGTTTCCTCCTCAGGTTTTGCAGCTTTCTTTCAGTCACTGATAAGACTGGCCCAGGACTACTCAAGGTCACTGTAAAAATGCAGCAAACGATACATTTTAAGAGAGCTTCCATTGTGTATAATCTGAATTTATTTTAAAGTCTCACAAGCATTCCTCACACATTTCAGCAACTGCTAGAGAATTCACAGCCTCCCAGAAATGGTAATGGTAATTAACCCTGGGGTTTTCTCCCTCAGGAATTAACCGTGGGGTTGCCTTCTGCGGTGTGCTCGAGCAGGGCGCTGCTGATTTGTTAAATGCAGCACCTCCATCTCCCTCAGGAATTAACCCTGGGGTTGCCTTCCGCGGTGTGCTCGAGCAGGGCGCTGCTGATTTGTTAAATGCAGCACCTCCATCTCCTCAGGAATTAACCCTGGGGTTGCCTTCATGGTGTGCTCGAGCAGGGCGCTGCTGATTTGTTATTTGCAGCTGGTCCTTCTCCCTCAGGAATTAACCCTGGGGTTGCCTTCCGCGGTGTGCTCGAGCAGGGCGCTGCTGATTTGTTAAATGCAGCACCTCCATCTCCTCAGGAATTAACCCTGGGGTTGCCTTCCGGTGTGCTCGAGCAGGGTGCTGCTGATTTGTTAAATGCAGCACCTCCATCTCCTCAGGAATTAACCCTGGGGTTGCCTTCTGCGGTGTGCTCGAGCAGGGCGCTGCTGATTTGTTAAACGCAGCACCTCCATCTCCCTCAGGAATTAACCCTGGGGTTGCCTTCCGCGTGTGCTCGAGCAGGGCGCTGCTGATTTGTTAAATGCAGCACCTCCATCTCCTCAGGAATTAACCCTGGGGTTGCCTTCCGCGGTGTGCTCGAGCAGGGCGCTGCTGATTTGTTAAATGCAGCACCTCCATTTCCCTCAGGAATTAACCCTGGGGTTGCCTTCCGCGGTGTGCTCGAGCAGGGTGCTTCTTGCTTCATGGCTAGGCTGCCTGTTTCGGGGCTTTGTTAACCCTGGGGTTACTGCCTGCCGCGCTATGCAGTTGGGGAAACCAGCACTGAAACACTCCCTCCATTTCCCACAGGAGTTAATACTGGAAGATATCTCCCTTCTGCGGGTTACCAAAGAAGCAAGGGAGGGTCTCCTACAACAATGCGGATTCCGCCGGGTCCGTATGCAGCGTGCCTCTGTGCAAGCATGGTTCCCCCACCCCTCCTGGAACAGTGGCGCGGACGCGTTAGCCTGAATGGGACAGGGACCACAATGGCTCTCCCTTTAAACTTGGTCACGCGAATTGCCTATGCTCTTGCAGAAACTTTTGAAGAGATTACAGAGGCAGATTACTGCGACGTGATAGACCACATCAATGGGATATTCCATGTCTAGGCATGCAGCCATACCATCCCCCTCCTCTCCCAAAACCTTTGCATTGCAATAAAAAGCTGCTTACCTGGGACCTGCTCCTGTGATTCTTCTGCAGCAAGTTCCAGGGGCTGCGACTGGCTAGCTTCCTCCTGGCTTGAGAAGAGCTCCTGACTGCATGCCTCCTCCGGGCTGGCTTCCCCCACCACAGTAGCCTCACTGTCTGCCTCCCCCTCCCCCTCCTCTACCGGCTCTGAACTGTCCATTGTGGTCCTTGGATTTACAGAGGGGTCACCCCCATAAATCGCATCCATCTCATTGTAAAACCGGCAGGTCGTGGGGGCAGCGCCGGATCTGCGGTTTCCCTCGCGTGCTTTGCAATAGGCACTCCGCAGCTCCTTTATTTTTACCCTGCACTGCACCGCGTCACGCTCATGGCCCCTTTCCATCATGGCTCTCGATACCTGGGCAAAAGTATCATAATTCTTACGGCTAGAGCGCAGCTGTGCCTGCACAGATTCCTCCCCCCAAACACTGATGAGGTCTATCAGCTCACCATTGCTCCATGCTGGGGCTCGTTTGCCACGTGGAGGCATGGTCACCTGTAAAGATTCACTGATTGCACTCCATACCTGGCTGAGCAAACAGGAAGGGGATTTTTAAAATTCCCGGGGCATTTAAAGGGCGGGTCACCTGAGGCCAGGGCAGTAGAGTCTGACCTGATGAGCAGAGTGGCTGAACAGGCATTCTGGGATACATCTTATTCCCTGGAGGCCAATCACAACCCTTATTCCCCATGCTGAGTGAGGTGTACGGCCAGCGCTGCAGCCAGGGAGTTGCAGCGCTGGAAGTGCCCTGCAGGTGTGGCCACTTACTAATTGCAGCGCTGGTGGAGGCTTTCCAGCGCTGCAAATCGCCAGTGTAGCCATACCCTGAGAACAACAAACCACAGCCTTCTCTTTACCTTGAGCCTCCGGGTATCTACATTAACTGTATATAAGTGCCTGGAGCGTGACCCTTAGCTAACCAGCAAACTGAGTATAGATCCGGCCAGCTATGCCACTGTGACGCTCCCCAGCAGCACCCAGACCCTTCACTACCACTTGCTCTTAGCGTGAGAGTCTTGTCTGTGCCTGCTGTGGATCAGCTCCGTGACTCCACCAGCCTCTGACAGCACAAGCCCGGCCTCCCAGGCCTGCCCCAGCCTCACTCTGTCTGTACAGGTCAGCGATAGGCATATACCAGCCCTGAGTCCTCTGAGCATCCCTCTGGAGGGCTCAGCCCTGATCCAGAACAATCACAGAACCCTCCGAGTCTGCTCCCCAAGGAACAGTGCACACCAGCTCAGTGGTCTGAACTCAGGATCACCACTCCGCTTAACACACCGCACCTAGCTACAGCCACAGTGAAAATGAGAACGAGTTTATTATCAGAGACTCCAATGGCAGTAGGTATGAGGACTGGAAACACAGGATTACACATAAAACTTTCTAGACCCTCAACTTAACCCACAAGACAGGCTGTCTCCTGCAGCCAAGTTTACCTCCAGGCCTTTTTAACCATCATGGCTGGGACCCCCCTTCATCAGATCGACCCTGCTGGCAGCTTCTCGTCACCAGAGTGTCTCTGCATGCCCAGAAATACCAGAGCAGAACTCGGATCTTCTCCTGAAAACAGGCCCCCATCCCCCACTGTCTACCTCTTCCTGTTCCTTTGCTTCTGAAATCTCTGCGAGCTCTTCATTAGTATTTGACTCACTTCTGGTGTGACACACACAATACACCAGGCCAGGGTGATAGGGTCTCCCACCTCCTGTCTGGAGGAGTTTGTCTCCAAGCATGACTGACCGGCTTTTAACAATAATGCTTAGAGCACATCATTTTCAGCATATACGCAGAACTCCTCACATATTTTCTGCACGTACGTCTCGTAATGATTGATGTGTGTGACAGGCTGTAAGCAGACACCTTACATGGCTTTCGTTTGGTGACCTCAGGGCAACCTTGTCCCTCTATGTCCCCCTCTGCCAGCTGGCACCAAGAGGTCCTTGGGTCACAGGGGCGGAGGGCAGGGTGGTATCTTCTCCAGGAAGGGGAGAGTTGTGGACACACTGAGATAATGGTTATTTATCACTTACGTTACAACAGTACCTAGAGGCTCAATCAAGACCAGAGCACCAGGTGCTGCACAGATGAATGCGAATCGCTGCCCCGAGGACTTTGTGGGTTAAGGAGGGGCCTAGCAGCAGTAACAGCACACTGTCAGCTCTGCACTCTAGCTGTGGCCAGGCAGCAATGTGAGGGCAGCTCTCCACCAGTCTAACAAGCACCAGCTTTCAGTTTCCTATCTGCATCATTGCAGAGCGGGGCACCGGGAGGGATTCAAAGCAGGATGAGCTGCTGGCTTTATGGATCTGCTCAGGGAATGGAGGGTGGAGGGGGCTGTGGGGAATCAGGCTAAGGAGGGGGTCTCTCTGAGCCTGTGATATGATAGTAGGTAGTGAGAAGTCGGGGCTAAGCTGTGCAGGGGGGAGGGGGGAAGGATTTGCCAGGGTGAGGGAAGAGGAGTGGCCAAGGGAGGGGTGCCGTGGCCTGGGCGATGACCCAGGCAGATGGCTTTAGCAGCAGCATTGCAAATGGACGAGGGAGTGTAGGGGAACTGCAGGCATCCAGGCCAGAAGGGGCATGTGGTAGCTGCGGCATTAGGCGAGAGTTCTGGCCGGGTGGGCAGAGAAGGAAGGTCACAGCTTGGCAATGCTGCAGCGAGACATGAGATGACACAGGAAACGCTGGTCACACATGGGGGAGGGTGAATAGCATAATCTGAACCTGGCCCACGGCAGCTCTATCTGATAGCATGAGCCTTCTCACCTTGTGTGAGAAAACAGCTGGCAGGGAGATGCCTGAAGCTAGTTCTGTCCATGCAACACGTGAGTTACCTGCAGCACCAGCGCAATGGACACCAGAACATCCCAACATCAGCTCTACCTAGGCAACTATCCAGCTCATCATCCTCGTGCGGAGCACCTGCTTAATAGCCTCTCCTCCCACCCCCCGTGAGGCGGGAACTCCTAGCCCCGTTCCACACAGAGGCACAGGATGAATTAAGTGCCCTGCATAAGGTCACGTACACAGAGTCTATGGCTAAACTGGGAATGAGCCCCAGATCTCTCAAATCTTAGTCCAAAGCCTTAACCACTTGTGGAAGGGCCCCGGAGACCGTGGTCAGGTCTATTGGGATTTCATGTTGTGACGGAGCGATTCTGGCGGGACCCAACTGAGAGTGCCAAATCAGGACCAATTGCTTAAACAGGGCAGTTACAGCCCTAGGCTGGGGTTTTTCCACCTCTAAGGCAAACCAAACCAGCCAGACAAAAAGGACTCTGGTCTCACCCCACTGGCTAACCACAAGTCACACAAGCAATTTCCTTAGACACTCCAGTCTCCCAGCATCACCACCAGTGCACTCGTCCTGGGGATGAATGGTTATGAAAACCAACACCCCAATAAAAGAAAAAGGTTCCCTCGGTCCCAAAGGACCAAGCCCCAGACCCAGGTCAATATACACATCAGATCTTACCCACAAATCACGTTGTTGCCAATCCTTTAGAATCTAAAATCTAAAGGTTTATCCATAAAAGGAAAAAGATAGAGATGAGAGGTAGAATTGGTTAAATGGAATCAATTACATACAGTAATGGCAAAGTTCTTAGTTCAGGCTTGCAGCAGTGCTGGAGTAAACTGCAGGTTCAGATTAAGTCTCTGGAACATCCCCCGCTGGGATGGGTCAACAGTCCTTCGTGCAGAGCTTCAGTTTGTAGCAAAGTCCTTCCAGAGGTCAGAAGCAGGATTGAAGACAAGATGGAGATGATGCATCAGCCTTATATAGACTTTTCCAGGTGTAAGAATCCCTTTGTCCTCACGGTGGAAACTTACAGCAAAAATGGAGTTTGCAGTCACATGGACAAGTTTCTGCATACTTTGCTGAATCACAAGGCGTGTCTGCCTTCTCTCCATGGGTCAATTGTGTAGCTGATGGCCTTTAATGGGCCATCAAGCCAGCTATGCAGGGCTGACATCAGCTTGTCTGGGACACTTCCCAGAGGCAGAGCATAATACAAAATACAGACAGTACAGAGCCAATACTTATAACTTCAACTACAAAATGATACACAGACATACAGACAGCATAATCATAACCAGCAACCCAGAACCTGGTCTTAGACACCTTATATGACCCCCTTTACTTAGGATTTGGTGCCACCACAGGACCTTGGTTGCAACCCATGTTCTATATGGTTCCCATTTATATCAATAACGTCACACATGTGTGCTCATTGAAAGGGCTCTTCAGAGCCTGTAGGATTTCCTAGATAACAAGGTTCTGTCTCAAGGATTTCAGCTCCATTTCTCTCAAATCCTACATGGTGGATCATTGTCTATTACACCCTACAGGAAAAGCAGCACTTGGGGAGCGATTGCCCATGCCGACACTAACAATGAGTAGGACTAGTGACCATCTACATCTCAAGGTCACAAAGGTCACGTGGATGGAAACTAAATGGGCAGAGCTAATGTTAGGGCTCTGTGTTCATTACCCCAGATCCCAGCTGTGTGCCCCAGTGCAGGACCAGTCCTTTGGAACACTCTGCATCTGGTCAAACACTTCTTAGCAACATTAATTAGACCACGGTAATGGGACATGACACACCAAATAAGAGACATCCCTTAAAAAACAGGACAGGTGGCCTCCCTAATTAGAACTAATGTTGGGCATTAAAGGTGACCCCGGCACAGGCAGAGTGCAGCCCTCTGGCCACATGTGGCTGGGAGAGGATTCTAGTCCTTAAAAGATCCCACTGATCCCCCATGTGCTCTGTCCTCGCTGTGGGAAGGAGGCAGGCTCCAGCCTATCCCAGAGGCCTCACCAAGAACACAGGGATCTAGGGCCATGGAGGGCTGGTGAGTCTCACCTGCTGGGAACTCTGGGAATCTTTACCTGGAGGACGGCTGCCCTTTATTTGCAATAAGCATGATAAACGGTTGAGAGGAGCAATTGACATGCCCCCCAAGGTAGAAGGAGATGCCGATCCAGCCCGGATCCAGGAGAGGTGGCACCCCTACCCAGCCCAAGGTACTTAGCCCAGCCAGGCTAACCCCCCAAGGGTGCAGCCCCTGACCCACTATGACAGCTCAGTCAGAGGGGCAGCTGCCCTCAGACTGAGATGCATAGCGGGATTCACGTCTGCTCTGCAGGGCATGACGCTGCCCAGCTCTGGCTCCCAGCACTAGGCCATTCATGACCCACCACAGCTATCACAGTCGCTGGCTGACGGAACCTTTCCAAGCCCCCGTGACGTATGGGAGTGTGCCGGAGCAGGAGCAGGAGCCGTCAGTCGTCTCCAGTCCACCAGGGCTTCGAGCCTCTGAATCCCAGCTGTCTGAGGGAAGCAGCGCGAATGGCAGGGCAATAAGTGGAAGTGGGACTCCAACTGCCTAGCGAGGAGGCTGGGACTGTATCCAAAGAGAGGGGGCAGAGAGGAAATGCCCCCCAGAGGTGACAGCCAAGGTAATGCTGGTGCCAGTTGCATCGCTCTTCTGTGCAAGCCTCCCTCTGGTAACCGGCTCGGCTCTAAGGCATCCGGAAACCTGCTGTCACCCTCATGGCAGCTGCTGAGCTGACAGGCTGTCACCGGGTAGGACACGCCAGCGACACTGGAGAGAGGAAAGGCTTGGCCCAATCAGTGCAGCTCACCAGCCAGCACCTGTCCCAGACACAGGGGCCCGGCTACACTAGGGAAATGGTGCTTTGCTGACACTGGCTGAGTGAGCTGCATTCCGTCCCTCCGTGCAGCAATGCAACTGGGCACTAGGCTGCCCCAGATTTGCCCACGGCCCATTGTGACCCACAGATCCCCTTCCCAGTAAGAAGGGGAGAGCCTAGTGTGATCTGGCCCTAGGTCCAGCCCTTGGAGGTTCCTCCCCCACCTCCATCTCTGTCAGAGGCAGCCACACGGGCTCTTTCTCCATCTGCATCATGGACCTGAGAGCCCTGCCAGGAGCTGGTACCAGAGTGTGGTGGGTAAATCCAGGGCAGTGTGGGGAGCAGGGCTGGAAGTGGGATGGGATGGAGCGGTGCAGCAGTGGTAGGATCCAGAGCTGGTGGGACATGAGTGACTCCCAGTGATCCCACAGCCCTTACTGTTGGGGGGACTGGGTCCCAGGGTCTCAGTCCAGCTTCTAGTGTCCATGGTGGTGGCCTGTGCCCACTATCTGGTCTCCTGGCTGGGATCTCAGCCTCCCTGCTGGCTATGAGCAAACCCTAATCCTCAGGGAGGAGGAGACTGATGGGGGCTGGATGGGCTGCGCCCGCTGGGGAGAAGCGGGGGACGGGGAGGAGGTCCAGGCTCCTCAAGGACAGGGCCCTGAATTCACATCACTCAGATGGGCTTGTTCTTTAGACAGGTTAAGGGAGAGATGCAGACAGCCCAGAGAGAGAGACAGACTTGACACTGAGAGAGGCAGATGGACAGCCATGACACACACACACACAGATGGACGGACAGCTCCCTTCATGTCTCAGGAGCCGAGCTCATGGTATGGAGCAAGATAATGAGCTTGCACCAATCGCTCCTTCCTTTCAGCTGCACCTACAGGAATCTGGGGCCTAGTGCTTGTGCCAGGAGGAGGGAGGCAGGACTCCTGGGTTCCATTCCTGGCTCTGCCACTGTCCGACTGGCGACCTTTGGTGAGTCACTTCCCCTCCCTCTGCGCTGCAACTTCCCCCACTGCAACCCCTCCCTGTGGGGTCATTCGCGTCCCCAAGCACCAGGCCCCTGAAGCCCAGGCTTGTCTGCACTCTGCTGCTGAGCAGCAGGTCGTCCTCGGCTAGCTCAGCTGGAGCTTCACAGCACCAGATGTGCCACGACCCCAGCGCGTACATCAGAGAGCTGATCCCCCACGTGTTCTCCAGCACAGCCCCTGCCTGGCAGCTGAGCCAGCTGCAAATTCCAGCATGACACAGACCCCTCGGCAGCTTGGCTTCCTTTGCCCCTGTGTCAAGCCCCAAGTCACACCTGGGTGGGCTGGGTTTTCCTGACCTCAACGTCCAGCTCTCAGCCTCAGCCCCGGCCACGTTATCGCCCCGCGATCTGGTAAGGCTCATTTGGCAGCGCTGAGCTGTGATTACTGTCCTTCCACGCCTGCTGGAGGTGAGTAACCCCATTACCATTCTCCTCACCCCTCCATTCTGCCGGGAACCTCCGGTTCTGCTTCCCTGTAATTGCTTTGTGGCTCTGGAGGCATTCGCTCCCTCACTACCGGTGCAAAATGAGTTGCACTCACTCCTTATCTGTGCCGCATTGCTGATAATAAAGCCATTAACTCGACAATGAAAAATCACCCTGCTTACATCCCCGCTCTCCCTTCCCCACCCACTGGCTTCACCGGGTGTGCAAATACAGGATCACTTTGTCCACCATGCTAATGCAGCCACCTCTGGGGGTTGAACACAGCAGCAACACAACAGGAGAGGACCCCTGGGCACACAAGGGAATATTGGTGAATATTGGTGATGTTGCTGAAATCAACACCCACCCCAGGACCAAACCCAAACTAAATACCAACCTAGTTACACATCCATGGGTCCGAAATGGAGAATCAGAACATCCCCGGCCCGGCCTGACATCCTAGCCCAGCGTCTCCCCGAGGAAACCCAGTTCCCTCCCATTTCCAGCTTGACTTTGTTTGAAGATCTGGCCCCACAGCGCCACCGCACAGTTCCGACCTGCCCGAAAACCCCAGGTGAGCCCAAAGGGGCCAGCATGGCAGCTTGCCGGACCCATCCCACCCTCTCCGAACACACTCCCACCCGTAACACAGTGCCCATCCCAGCTGTACAGAGGGGGGCTCCCCCCCTGCTCTGCCCCAGCAAACACAGCTCCAGACAGCCCTGTTTTTAAACTGCCATAGCACAAGGCAGCACCTAGCCAGACATCTAATGTGCTGTCTGCTACTGCCCCCTGGGGCTCATGCAGGGTATGACCACCTGACCCAATTACCCAGGTACTGATAGTCTCCCAGCTCTGCCTGGGCTCTTCCCTGCAGATAACCCCACACTGTCCAGAGACCCAACCCTCCCTAGGTGTTTCTCAGGCCTGTCCCCTGGCTGGTCCCCATCAATGGCCCTGGGAAGCACAAGCAGCAAAACAGGACAGCACCTAGATGCATCCATCCCTCCTGTCTGTGTTGGCCAAACTCCTGGGGATCCGCGGCGGTGGCGTCCATCCCCTCCAGCATGGATCAGGACACACGGCTGTGTCTCCCAGCCCCGCACACCTGGGTCTTGCTCCCAGCAATGCTCCCTGCCCATTCCCCACCACTGCTTGGACCCCAGCCGAGCGGGCGTTTGCATGCAGTGTGCTGGCAGATTCATGGCCTCTCCCTCTCCAGGTCCCTCAGTCCGGGCTGGACCCTCTGGTTGCTAGAGGCACCATCTGGGCCTCCCTGCTCTTTCTAGCCAGGTGGCTGCTGACACCACGCTAGTTCTACTGCAGCAGCCAGTTCCTTCCTCACAGGTTCTCCATGCTCTGGGGAACAGCAGAGGGCCTGGCTCTGGCTGAGGGGAGGAGGGATGGCTGGGGACAGAGCTGCCAATCCCAGGTGCTCCTGCATGTTCATCCCCTGTGACAGTGCCACAAGCCCAGCTCTCAAAGCACTGGGCCAGCCCAGTCCTGCCTGCACAAGGACAGTGGGGTCAATGGAGGACAGGACCCAACCGGCAGCCCCAGGCAGCTCTTTCCTTAGCTGTATGGTTCTTGGCTCCCCTCCATCTCTCACTGATCATCACCGGCTCCAGCCGCATTAGCCCAGCCCCATGGGCCATCTGCCAGGTGCAAGCGGCATCCAGGCCTGGAGTGACTCATTCCCAGCCCTGCTGAGCACCTCCACATCTGACAGGCCTCAGCATGACAGACTAGCTCAGCCTGCAGATGGCAGGTGTGTGCTGCCATCACAAGATCCCGTGGCCAGCGCCTGAATCTAACCAGGGTGACAGTCACCCCCGCACGGGGTGTGGCGCAGGCCAGCAGGCCACATGGCCAGATCCAATGCCCTTCTCAGAGCTGCGAAACCCATCTTGCTAAATGGAGCTGGAGTGGGGTTCCCAGCCCTCTGTCCATGGCTCTGAAAAATGGGCAAGTGCTGGCATGTGCCTCTCTGGCAGCGTGGCCACGTTCATACCCAGCCAGTCCAATGCCTGGCCACCACACCCCATTACTTGACTGGCTATGGACTGCTGTACAGTAAATACCCCATGGCACCTCTGCATTCACACCCTGCATCATTAACATACACCCTGCCCGGCATTCACACCCTGCGTCGTTAACACACACCCTGTTCTGCTCTGCATTCACACCCTGCATCATTAACATACACCCTGCCCGGCATTCACACCCTGCATCATTAAACACACCCCCCCAGCATTCATCACACCCACGCCAACAACACACACACCCTGTCACCCTGCGTCGTTAACACACACCCTGTTCTGCTCTGCATTCCAGCATTCACACCCTGCGTCGTTTAACACACACCCCAGCATCACACACCCCGCGTCGTACACACACACCTGTTCTGCTCTGCATTCACACCCTGCATCATTAACATACACCCTGCCCGGCATTCACACCCTGCGTCGTTAACACACACCCTGCCCAGCATTCACACCCTGCGTCGTTAACACACACCCTGTTCTGCTCTGCATTCACACTCTGCATCATTAACATACACCCTGCCCAGCATTCACACCCTGCATCATTAACACACACTGCTCTTCTCTGCATTCACACCGTGTGATTTAACACACATCCTGCTCTGCATTCACACCCTGCAATAACAGACTCCCTGCCCAGCTCCGCATTCACACCTTGTGTCATTAACACAGGCACAGCCCAGCTTTGCATTCACAGCCTGCATCAAGACACCCATCCTGCTCTGCTCTGCATTCACACCCTGCATCATTAACACACACCCTGCCTGTATTCACACCCTGCATCATTAACACACACCCTGCCCAGCATTCACACCCTGCGTCGTTAACACACACACTGCTCTGCTCTTAATTCCCACCATGCGTCATTAACACACACCCTACTGTCCATTCACACTTTGTGTCATTAACACATGCCTGCTCTGCTCTGCCACTACCCTCAGGCCGACCTTTCAAACATCGGTACTAAGGATGGGTCCCATCTAACAGGCATGTCCCCTGGGTTTCCACGAGGACTCCGCAAAACCAGCTCCTTTGGGCTGAAAATGGGGCCCAGCCAGGAAAGCACAATTTGAACTGAGACAACCCTGTGAGCTGCGCCCCTGGGAGGGACCCGCCACACCAGAACATGCCTGACCGCCAAAGCCAGCGGGAGCCCACTGTGCTCACACATCATGCCACCCTCCCAGGGACCAGCAGGGCAACAAGAGCAATATGGAACAGTCAGTGCCAACTGCATCTGCACATCCCAGTTCTGCCCACCTAGGAGCCGCCCGCGCCCAGCCCAGGGCAAACTCTGGCTCACAGTTTATCGAGTCTCACAATGTGCTCCAACCCCAAGGACACAGCGTGTGTTCAGGCCTCTCCACACGACAGAACATCCCCAGACCCTGCCACCCTGGCAGCGCAGCGTCCCTGTTCAGAGCTGGCCGGGCTGGGGGCACGGCGCAGGGCTGAGCACAACACGCCACACGCCTCGGCAGAGCTTGGTGCAGCTCTGCCTAGCCTGAGAGAGGCCCCCAGGTGACCTGCACGTCAGGCTGCCTGGGCACCCGCTCTCCAGAGGAGACTCCACTTCCACCCACGTCTGGAAGCCAACGAACCCGCCAGAGCCCCTGACACAAGATTGTCCGGCCAGGGCAGCCCTGGGGACTGTGGGCTGCTGAACCGCAACCCACTGATGTCAGGGGAGTTTTGCCACCGAGGCCCATGGGGCCGAGATGACACATTCCCAGAGTGCTGCTCTGGCCAGTCACCCTCTGGTAGCGGAGCCCCCTGGGGCTTATGCCCACAGAACAGCCTCCCAGCAAGGCCCCCCCAGTCCTGGCACTGGAGTGGGAGTTGGGGGTGTCTCAATTTTTTACCCTGGGTCTCTGCACCATTCGAAGCCTGGGTTCCCTCAGGGCAGGGCAGAGGATTCGCAGCAAGCTCTGAGTGCTCCTCCCCTCTGCAGCAGCCGTGACCACTGGCCCAGGCCCAGGCAGCCACTAGCCCCTGGCACTCCCCGCCTGGAGACTGCAGGGAGTGATCTGGGGAGGCTGCTGCTGGCTAGGACGATGCTGAGAGCCCTGTGGGCACTGCAGCACACTGGGCCCAGGCCCTGCAAGGCGACGGCTCGGACAGATCCAGACCCCCCTCTGTGGCAGGCAGGCATCCAGCATCGCCATCTCTGCAGCATGGGCAGGGGCTGAACTCAGGCCCAGAGTTTCCATCACGCTCATGGATAAATATTAACTCAGGTGCCGAGGAGAGAACTCTGGTTCATGCAGCAACACCCCTCACCCATCCTCGACTGGGTCTGCAGACCCCCAGTGGCTGCTCCTGAGAACCTGAGCCAGGCAGCCACATGGGGGCTAGATAGGAGGGTCAATGAGAGCTGTGCTGTGGGCTGGAGGGGAGATGGGACTTTTGTCTCCTGGGGGAAGGAGCATCTCCTATGTGGCTGGACAAACCCCCCAGCCCAGGATTAGGGCTGTGGGGCCTGGCACACACTGCCGCACTCTGGATCCCCAGCTGGGGTAAAGGCCCCTGGCAGGAGGAGAGACGCCCGGGCCAGTCACCCCGGGGCCCGGATGTGGACAGCAACAGGAGGCTGCCTGCACAGCAGCCCAGCCTGTTCTCTGATCTGCCTGCCTAGCCGCAGAGCCCACCCACAGCAGAGACAAGCACAAGGGTCGCCCCCACCTTTATGTCCGTGTCTGGGGTGACAAAGTCCTTCAAGCACTCGATGGGGCCCATCAGGAACGGGCAGCGGTTGGAGAAGACCTGCAGTGAGGAAAGAGCCAGCCCTTGAGATGGCAATGGACACAGATCGCCCCCCCCCATTTACTCTGCAGTGACGCTTCTTGTACCTAAGCTAAAGATCCCTGTAGTGCCCCAAAATACTATGGGGTTTGCTCATCAAGTGGGCAATTGTAATGTGAATGTGTGATAGGGATGTGTTAAACTTGGGGAATATTGGTGGGGGGGGGGGAGCAGCTGAAAGTGCGGCTCAATCCAGCCTATTGAGACCAGGAGCACATAAGGGTATCAGCTTGAAAGTGCTGCTTAACCCAGCCCATCGAGTACAGGAACACATGAGGGGATCAGCTGGAGAGTGCTGATTGACCTGGTCCTCTCAGACTTGCTCTGCTAGTGTGTGCGTGCACATGTTCATCTAGTTCTAGGGCTGGAGGAACCGAGGTCCTGCAGGAGAGCTCCATTGGGAGGGGACTTGCAGAAGGAAGGAGTAGAGCTCCATGTGAACACACAAGTGACTTTCACAGCACGTTAACAGAATTACAGAAGCCCCTCCCCCAGAAGAGTAACCCTCATAAATGAGCCACCCCCACAGTAACGGGCACTGCTGGGCACAGCCTGCAAAAAGCCCTTTTCCTTCCTCAGGAAAGTTGGATCCCAGATATGTTGGTTAATGCTGCTGGGAGATTGCTTTAGGTGAAAAACTGCCGTAATAATTGATTTTAGACTCTAAGCAGCATGTTATGATTTTCATTTTATATGTAACCAGTTCTGTTTCCATGATCTTGACTCACTACCTCTTAAATCTTAATCTTTGGTAATGAATTTAAGATTATTCCACTGTGGGAATAGAATGTGAGATGCTGAGATTGTTTAGGCTTCTGGGCTGGGAATTGTGTGTGAAGGGCTGGCCTTGGGCTCGTTCTCATTGGCCAGCTAATTGTGAATAGGATGATATGATAATTACCCTATGGGTTACAGCCGCGGCTGTGTGAGTTTAATTAATTAATTAGTAATTGTTTGATTGCTCACCATACTGTATATAAGAGCATGCTGGGAATGAATAAACGCATATGCATACACACACACGCTTTCTTTCTCTGCTTGGGATCACATTGAATGTTGAACTCTATTCCTGCTCTTCTGCGATGCAACAAATGGTGGAGAAGCTGTGGGCAATAGTATCGGTGGCCTGAGAAAAGGAGGCGCACCTGAGCTCAGTGCCGAGCAGCGGCCGCAGGGCGTCCGAAAAAAAAAAAAAAAAGGGGGGCGCACCTGAGTCTCAGTGTCGAGCGGCTGGGAGCCGCAGGGCGTCCGAAAAGAGGGGCGCACCTGAGCTCAGTGTTGAGCGGCAAGCTGCAGGGCGTCTGAAAAGGGAGGCATACCCGAACTCAGAGGTGAGCAGCTACCATGGGAACCGCTGTATCAGCGGAAGAAAGGACGGTGATATGCGTCGCAGAGCAGCAGGAGTTGTGACCCAGCCGCCTGCCTCCGTCCCGCCTCCCTTGTCTCCTTCCCGGCGCGGCGTAGATCTTGATCATTTTGGACTATAATCTCCATGGCGTGAAATCTGAAGATAATCTGGAGTAAGAGATTGGTTTATTTAAAGTGACTATTGTATCACGCCGAGGGGAGCAGCGCAGCGGGCTCAGAAGTAGGAGCGGGCAGTGTAGGGCGGCGGCGGCGCGTGCGGTTTGTTTATTTTTAAATGCGGTGGGCTTTTAAGAAATGTTTTATAAGGTGCCCGTGGCCCCGAGCAGGACCTGGCGCCTGTCCTCGATCACATGATGATTGAAATGCTTGTAACAACTGAAGCTCAGGAATTGCTAGAACAGCTCAATGCTCTGTTGGAACAAGAGTTAAGATATTAACCATCTGACCTGAGACTAATTGAAATTGCTCATGACAATGGCCTCTGAATGACTGCAAGGTTGTGAGACTTTGAAGTAAAAGATCTTCTCAGCTTAATTCAATTCTTTGGCAAAAATGAAGGTGCAGCCTAAACATTTGAGCTGTGTTGGACTAAGCTGCTTCTACGTGGCTGTGAAAGCAGTAGAAGAAGAAAGAAACATTCCCTTAGCTACTGACTTAATTTGAATAAGCCAGTACAGGTTCATTGTATCTGACATAATGAGAATGGAGAAAATTGGGTTAGAGAAGCTATACTGGAGAGTTAAAGTTACAACTGCCTTTCAGTTTTTACAATTCTATCACTTGTTCATTATATTTATTTGTTTGAGCAAGAAATTTTATGTTGGCTGTATAGCATTTAATGTACCATGTAATTATTATTAAGAGTTCTGTTTTGTGTTTTTGTTTTGTGATGTTTTCTGGCCAGAATTGTTGTTGTGTTAAAATTTTTATGTGGTTTTTTATGTATTTTCTCTAGGACCCCCCCTTCCCTCAGTGTCAGTTTGATCGCCTGACATCTGAGGGATGCTTTGGTGTGCTATTGGGAAAGGGGGAATCCTGCAGAGTTTGCACTATTTATTTGTTGTGTCTTGTTTTTGTTTGGTGTTATTAGGGTTATATGTTAAGGATTGCATGGTTATATGGGTTGGCTTTATAAAGTTTTAATTTTGGCTTGTGATAGATTGTGGTGTTATGTTGTTATAAGTTGGAAATGTTTGGCGAATGTTTTTTTCTTGTTTTCCTTTTCCCTCTTCTTTTGATTGTGAATAAAGGGGGGAGATGTGGGAATAGAATGTGAGATGCTGAGATTGTTTAGGCTTCTGGGCTGGGAATTGTGTGTGAAGGGCTGGCCTTGGGCTCGTTCTCATTGGCCAGCTAATTGTGAATAGGATGATATGATAATTACCCTATGGGTTACAGCCGCGGCTGTGTGAGTTTAATTAATTAATTAGTAATTGTTTGATTGCTTACCATACTGTATATAAGAGCATGCTGGGAATGAATAAACGCATATGCATACACACACACGCTTTCTTTCTCTGCTTGGGATCACATTGAATGTTGAACTCTATTCCTGCTCTTCTGCGATGCAACAATTCCACTATACATATGTCTCAGTGCTGCGAGGTTATAAAGATCTGATCCTGAGCTGTACCAATCAAGCTGTTTAGATTCTGTTCCCTGGTAATTTCTGTGAGTGTCCTGTGACAGTAACCTGATGCTACTGGGGGACACTTTCAGAGGGGCTTGGGGGCTGCAGTGCCAGTACTGTTACCGTGCTAGGCGGAGCAAGGGCTGGCAGAGCCCTGTGGAGATTGGTAGGCTGGCTAACAGACCGGTGGTGTTATGCTTGACTAGATATCAGCTCCCTGAGAACATCTTCCTCTCGCCGATGGGTAACAAAGTGACTCAGAGCCTGGGCACCCCAAGAAAGCTGCACATATACCCCTGTAACCTGCTTTCCCTCCTCCAGGTGCCTCTTTATCTTAGCCAACCTTCAAATATGTTCAAACCCTGTTCAAATATGTTAAGGACTGTTATAAAGAGGACCCTGATCAACTGTTCTCCATGTGCACCAGACGTAGGAGAAGTAGGAATCAGCTTAATCTGCAGCAAGGGAGATTTAGGTTAGATATTAGGAAAAACTCTCTCACTATAAAGATAGTTAAGTTCTGGAACAGGCTTCAAAGGGAGGTTGAGGAATCTCATCCTTAGAGGCTTTAAAGAATCCATTGGACAAAGAGCTGTCAGGGACGGTCTAAGTATAGCGCTGGATGGGATGATAGTTCTAGGACCCTTCCAGCCCTACATTTCTAGGCCTCTCTGCATTGTGGAGTTGAACTGGTGAGCCCCTCAGTGAACTGCCCCATCAGCCTTCACCCAGCTCTAGTCCAATGTGAATTATTAACAAAATGAGCTGGTCCACGATATGGAAACACCACAAGACCAGTGAGCACAGCAGGACATACCCTGTCAGAGATACCCAATGACAGTCGTTCCCTTGTAGTGCAGTGGGGGAAGCTAGGGAATCCAATGGTTCCTCTCTGCTAAAGTCTTGCAGTACACAAACAGGGACTTGGCTTAGAAAAGCAGAGATGCCTTCCCTCACACACTATTACAGGCACCGAGCCTAAGGCTATAAGTAAACAGACACTGTTCACAGATAGCCTTCTGACCCAGAAACAGGCTAGACAGGAGGGAGGATAACTCGCCAGAACACAGTGCATCCCACTTACAACCCAGAATTCATCAGCAACACTGAATGCCCAGAAAAACAAAGATGAGAATATGATTAAGAACCAGACCCCAGGTCACTAACTACAGGGATTAGATCTAGCTTTGTGGGGACTGCAGAAGAGTGGTAAGAGACCCTAGAGAGGTGCTGAGCTGAGGTCTTTGTCCAGCTCCATGGAGAAAGGGTAAGGGAGGAAGCCCCCGCATCGTGGTTACAGTGGACATTGAGGAAGCCCCAAGTTCTCTGAAAGACAAAATCAGGCCTCTGAGCAATTGAAACAGATACTTCAAACAGTTTAGTAGGAAATATGTACACAGTATATACAAAATCTGCAGCTGGGTTATTTACAGACGACCTTGTTTGTGAGATACATGGCCAGCACCTGAAAAAGAAATGTGAAGAGTCATCAGTATTTGTCCAGTGCCCCTTAATACACATAAACAGAGTGCAGAATACTAGGGAATAACTATACGAGAACATGGACTGGGAATAAGCTGCTGGATACGGTACAGAAAACAATCACCAAAACAGGAAACACTACAAGATTAGGGGAACCCATATTACTTAATAGAGTCACTTTTGAATTAGCAGAATGTGTCAATTCAACAGGGGTCTCTATTGGTTTCCTTCCAATATTCAACTGTTACAGGAACATTGTCTCCCCATTGAGAACTATAAGCAATAACACCCCAGACTCCCTCTGCCTTTCGCCAGCCTCTGCAAACTGCTGCCTGGTGAATCCTCACAAGCCCTGCACCCAAGGGGACAGTAAACTGGAGAATGAGGTGGTGATGGAGACTAGAAACCTGACCATTCAGTGACCTTTTGATAGGAGGTGAAGGATCATAGTAGCTAACTTTGGAGGATGAGTTATATCTGCTGAGCCCCTTCTCTGAAGGGCAGAGCATCCTTATCTCCCAATAACATCAGTGGGAGTTTGAGAACACTCGGCAACTCATAGGCTTGGGCAAGACAAATACAAAGGCCTTGGGTGACTAAAGTTAAGCACTAAAATCTGCAGGTAGAAGCCTAAATACTCATTATAGCCACCTGCAGAGGTGCTGATTAGGGCACTTAAATCTCCATCAGTTTTATGGTGTTTCAAATAGATATTTGAAAAACAAGGGGACTGATGTTTAAAGGCATATTTGGCCTTTGGTTGCCATCAGACAACTTTATGCCAGGTGAGTGGGTTTTCCAAACCCGGATACCTGAACTCAGACTCCTAACAACCACGGGTAGGTGCATCAATAGGGGTGGGGTTAGTTGTAAAGTCACCCTTTTGCTGCCCTATGTTGCAGTGGAGCAGGGCAAAGTAGCCATAAAGCTGCCCTAAGAGGCAGCTAGGAATTCCCCAGCATGTGCAAATCCCTAACACCCAGAGAACCAGCACAGAGAGTGTACAGTCAGTGTAGCTGGCTGCATGTCACCAACTCCTAGCTTCCCACCCAAGTATATGGGGGGTGAGCTGGGAACAGAAGCTGGCACACACAGTGTTCATTGTGCTACAGCTATCTCCAGTGCAGCAATGGCTGTTACAAGACAACATAATTTAGAACAACCCAGAGCCTAGAGCTCAGCTGTATTTGTGGATCTGGGCCAGTACTTGGCTGTTACTATAGTAATGACCCCTGAGCAAGCAGTATAATGTACATGCTTCTCACCGAGCTTGTCCAGAGGCTGCATGTCCATCAGAATGACTAGATGTCCTGATGTGTAATAAAAACGCTTGAGTAATAAAAATCAACCCAGGCTACTTTACAGGGCCTGATCCTTCTCTCACTTACAGCATCTGAGCAGTAGGACAACGGCGAATACTGCCCGGTAGTATAGTTGCCTCTGTCGTGTTCCAATTTTGGGTAGCGGGAGCGAGGAGTATAAGGGCCCTACTGTCAATCAAAACTTAACCCCATCCCTTGACCCAATAAGCCCTGCCCACCGGTCATCAGAAGCCCCACCCCATGGGGGTATTACTTCTGGGGGCAAGGCAGACACATGCCCGGAAGCAAGGTGTGTCATGTGACCCCTCTAAGAACTCCTTCCACTATACCAATCAGGATAGGTTTTGCCCCGATAGGAACGCCCTGAGAGAAGATTTAACCAGCCAGGGGGAGTTCCGGGGTTTGTGTGACCCCTCTAAGAACTCCTCTCACTGCCTTCTACCAATCGGGAGGGGCTTCAGCCACTAGAGACCACCCTGAGAGGAGATTAGACCAATTGAGGGGAATTCTGGGGCTGGGTGACCATCCAGAAGTGGTTCGTGTGACCCCTCTAGGAACTCCTCCCACCACCCTCTACCAGTCGCGATGGGTTTCGGCTGCAGAGGACTGCCCCGAAAGGAGATTTGACCAAAACAGAGCAGGTTCTGGGATGGGGTGACCACCCAGAAGAGGGTTGTGTGACCCCTGTAAGAACTCCTCCCAATGCCCTCTGCTAATCAGAGTGCAGCACCATCACCCCACAAGTCCCAAAGCTGGACAGAGGAGGCAATCTCTTACCAAGAAGACATGTTTCAGAAATTGTGGAAAGGCTGAGAGGAAACGTGGAATCCTTTACCACCCCGCTGAGAACTTCAGACTTTGTTTTAGCCCTGCGGACCTTTGGACTTGTGTGGAGAAAGTGCTACAGCAGCAACAGTTCTGAAGAGGATGAGGGAACAGCCGAGGGGATTCCTTTGGCCCAGCCATTGATGGATACACCAGAACCTGAACCCAAAGCCCAACCATTCATGAGACACACCAATGAGCATGGTGGCCTCTCGTTGTCCACCACCCTGGAGGAGGAAGACGATCATTGCTTGGGGGAGTTACCGGCAGACAAGCTGAACGGAAAAGACGTCGCTCAGGTAAATGAATGATTAAGAAGTGACAGTTGATGATGAGGTGTAATGAGGTTAGCAACCTGGGGTTGTGTAAATCTAAAAAACAAGCAGTGAGAACTTACACTTGTTTCTTGTCTGGGACAGCTCGATGATGTCTTTGTAGAGGCCCTGGAGGCCCTGGACAACGTTGCATCAAGCAGCAAAGATGAACCGGGCCTGCCTTATTTTTGCTGGACACCGCTAAAAATTGTTGAAGAGGACTTCAAGGATGAAGGTTATAAGGAGTTTAGGAGAAGGTTTGGCATGGAACTTGCTGAGCCAGTGCCACATTGTGAGCGTAAAAATTTATGTGGACTATTGTATGCATTGCTATTTATGCTGTTCTTAATAACTGTCTTAGGGTATGTCCATACTACCCGCCGGATTTGGTGAGTAGCAATCGACTTCTCGGAGTTCGATATATCGCGTCTCATCTAGACGTGATATATCGAACTCCGAACGCGCTCCCGTCGACTCCGGAACTCCACCACCATGAACAGCGGTGGCGGAGTCGACAGGGAAGCCGCAGACTTTGATCCCGCGCCGTCAGGACGGGTAAGTAGTTTGAACTAAGGTTGTTTGACTTCAGCTACGCGAATAGTTGCGTACCTTAGTTCAACCCCTAACCCCCTAGTGTAGACCAGGCCTTAGGGAAAAGCTTTTTGATGATTGTGAGGGCTATGTCATAGATGCCCCAGCCCAATGGCACCATGACTGTGTGATTTGGACTTTAACTTTATATGTAAATTTGTACATTTAAATATGTAAATTAAAAAAACATCTATTGAAAAGGGCTTTGTGACTATATGCATTTCTGTTAGAAGGTCTCTGGCCCTTAAGTGAGCTAAAAGTTTTAATGGAGCCTCTTGGTTTGTTTTCAAGAAGCTGTATGTCTTTTAAATTAAAAAAATGGTTTGTGAGAATCTAACTTTTGTGTTTTTGTGTAATAAAGACCCATTTACAGGAAAAAGCTGAAATGTATGTTGTGGGAGGAGAAAAATCCTAAAAATGTGTTTACAGTGTAACCATTCTGCCATCAGTTGGCAGCAACAAGAGCTGCGTTCACTTGCTAGGAACTCCATTCCAATAACACAATGCAAAACTGGCTCAAGCCCTCAGCCAATGGGGCACTGAGGCTCCCCTACTACAAGCTAAAATCACCACTTACTGTGTTTAGTAGGGAGGACTCAGTGCTGGTTCACCATTAGTCCAAAGTGAATTCAGCTTTGCAGGCTGTAATCAGACTTCATGGAATCAAAATTAGCACTAACATTTCACAGTGGAGACAGGAAGAAGAGATAGAATTAGTGTCTAGGGCCCACCAGGTACAAATACCTGTCCCCAGCCTCTCTCAATTTGCTGAGTTTTGGAACCCATGTCCCCTGCCTAGCGAGTGCTACTTAGTTGATGGCGAGTCCCTCTGCCATAAAAGGCCAAGTACAGGTCCACTGTCCTTGAGTCACATAATCAGGATAACAACACTTTATTCTTCCTGCCTCAATAACAGAGAAACTGGGGATCCCACAGCAGCCAAAGTGACCATTTGGGCTACTGTGGGCTCATGCTAGGTGGGGTGGGTGTGTCTGTGCAAACGAGATCAACCCCGATGTTCTTTTCCACAACTCACCACTAAATGTCAGGGTAGATCTCATCCTGACTCTGCTTACAACAGTAAAACAAACAGGGATGGTTCAGACATGTGTTTGAGTACAATAGAATTGACTCATCCTGTTGAACTGAATGGTTTTAACCACATCCCCACTGAATAGTGAAGGTAACTGTGATTACTTGTCCTTGTTGCCATAGGGATAAATTTGATTGGTGTGCACCGACAGTAAGGGAAGTGGGTGGGTGAGTTCTGATTAATATGAAATGAAATAAAACCTCAGGAATTCGCAGATGCTATTGGACAGTTTAATAATCAACTCCAGGGGTTATAGAGTGCTATTGGACAGTATAAAGGATCCAGGAGTTGGCAGAACTCTATTAGACAGTTTAAATATGACCTGGGAGTTGTTTGAATGCTATGGGTCACTCTTTCTAGCAATTCAAAGCCATTAAAAGTTTACATTAATATATTTACAACAAACAACCAACCCCCCCCCACAAGGGTCTAAACCAAAACTGAAATGTTTCAAGGGGTCACAAACCTGCACCATGCTTTAGAACAAGCATTTGCTCTAAAGACAAACAAACATTTAAAAGCTCTGGGGGGCTTATTATGGCTGTGATACAACCATTTTATTTCAACCCCCACCCCAAACTTTATGCATGAAAGAAACATGTTTAAAAAAACAAGCCCCAAAGAGATGTACTGATATCTGCCAAAAGTCCCCACTTGGGAATGGGACAGTTACATTAAGGATTGGGGATCTACTGTTTAATACTGTAAGAAGGCCCTACAGAAAAATGGATTTTAACTAAAATAAAAAATGGAGCCAATAGCAGCTCAGTTGTTCAGACAGATTAATTCCCCCACCAAAGCTCACAAAAGGGAATGTTATTAAGGGTACTAAAGTCATTAAGTCTCTAGTATTTCAGAGCTGTAACGATCAAATCAACCTGCTAGCTACTATTTTGAAGTCCTTTTGAAACAAAGGGTTAGGATGGGATGAAAACCTCAAGCATTTTGGAGACTTTTTTTCAACAGAAACTCTTGAATGGCTGCTAGGCTGCAAGAGGAGGTATGCTCCCTGTTTTAAACTCTGAAAATATATATTATATAATATCACTCATTGGCCATGCTGTCTTAGTAAATAATGGTGTCATAGGTCTCACCCCCACTTGGAGCTGTTGGGTTCCAATATGGGGACCTGCATGGACTTTCCTAAACTAAAATCCTAGTTTAGATCTGGTAAAAGCTGCCACCACCCAATAAGGTACGTGTATTGGGACACAGTCCTTCCCCAAACTTCCCCTGGGGAACACAGATTCAATCTCCCTGAATCTCTACACACAGGGAAGCAGCCCACTTCCCCTCCCTCTCCTAGCCACTCTGGAGAGATTCACACCGATTCAATTCTGTGAATCAACCTCAGGAGGAACTCACTCTTTCCCCCTCTCCTTCCCTTGAATCTCCACAAGAGAAGGAATTAACCAAGTTCAAACAAAAGAATTTATTAAAGACTAAAAGAAAGTAACTGTCTCTGTAACCAAGATGGAACAATACACAGGGTCTAAACTTATCAATCTCTGGAGAGAATTTCCCCTCCTTTCTTTCTCAGTAAAAGCAATAACAGTACAGAATTAAAGAAATTCTATAGCAAAACACAGAATTGCAAATACAGAAATAAAAAGTATAAGAATACTAGTTCCTTGCTAATACTCACTAGCTTGAATAGAAGAATTTATTGCAGAAACCTGGGAGGACTTGATTAAGATGTCTGGACTCCCTCAACTCCCAAGAGAGACTCTCCACAAAAACAAAGAACAGGAAAAAAAAACTTCCCTCCACAGGGATTTGAAAGTATCTTGTCCCTGATTGGTCCTCTGGTCAGGTGTCCACAGGTACTGCTTGTTAACCCTTTACAGGTCGAAAACAAAACCTTAACCCTTAACTAAGTGTTTATGACAAATGGTGCCTATGTTTATTGCAGTGTGATCTGTTTAGCATGGAACTAGTAACTTTAAATTGCATTTCATCACCAGGCCATGGTAAAAACCATTTTAACTGTAGTTTTGCTTAATAACTTCAGGTACTACACAGGTTGTATAGGGATTTGGGGCTAATACTAACTAACAGTTTTTGCTTGTTCTTTAATCCAAAGGCCCAAACACACATTGAGGGGGACAGAACAAGCATGTGCCTGCAACACTTTATCCTGTAGTAGAAGGTAACTTTCTGCAATTGGCTTTTAAATGTGTGTGGGTTTATTGAAAACTATTTTGTTGCAAACTGTATTTTAAACTCTCTCTGTAAAACATAGATGGGATTCTTTTTTTTAAACTATATGGCTGCAAACTGATGGTAATGGTGTGTTTCAAACTAACAGTTTAAACTAACAGTTTAAAAGACATTTTTTAGTGTGCAAAATGTGTTTTAAACTGGATTTTAAAAGTTGATTTTAAAAGCAGTTTGGTTTTTATTTTGCAAAATGAGGTGTATTTAAAAAAGTTTGTGGGTTTGTTGTTTGTTGTTTTAAAATGGTAGAAACAAACTCAAAACTCCTGTTTGTTATACAGCCTGAAGTGGATTATTTTGTTTTAAAGCTATGACTTTTTAAGTAGAAAAATACCCTAATGAATATTTTATTTTTAAGTTTACAAGACAGTTTCATGTGATTTATAATAATAATAATAATAATAATAGCAGCATCTGCTCCACAAACCTACCCAATACCAGCAGTGTGACAGACCCTGACAAACTCTTTCAGTACCTGTTTTCCCCCAACTATAAGGTTTCATCCTGCAAGATTATCGACGGTGAAACAGCATGAGTGTCTTGGAAAGACCCAAAAGACCAGTACTCTTTCTCTGGAAATACCAGTGTTTTCATAGCCTGTTTCACCACTACTTATGCCCACATAGAACTAAACAACCTGCTAGACAGGTTGCAAGAGTGGTGCCTGTACCATGACATTGACTTGGTGAAATTTGTGAAAAGGGAGGGTGACTGGAATCCTCCTCTGCGGGATTATTTAGGCAAGATCCCGCCAGATCAACACATCACCGAGTTTGTGTCGGCAGGCCCGAAAACATACAGGTATAAGCTGCCGGAAAGAAAGGCCTGCATGAAAGTCAAAGGTATTACCCTGAACGTAGCAAATTGTGAAAAGATCAACTTGGACAGTTTGAAAGATCTAGTTCTGGACTATTGCACGGGCCTGTGAGAAAACACGTCCAAAAAGATAGAGGTGCAGCAGCCCTCTATCATAAGGAACAAAAATCAGTGGCAAATAAAGACAAAAACCCTTAAGAGAAGTCATATCCACCAAGAAGGTCCTAGGAGAAGGGTTTTAAACCCTGCCCTATGGCTTTAAAAATGGATCCGAGGTGGAAACACCCCTTTTCTGCAATTCTTGCGGGGCCTAGCAACTGTGGGAAAAGTTACTTTATAAAAAATGTGTTGGAGAATGCCAAACGAACATTGTCTGTTATGCCTGAGAGTATTGGATAACATGGCTATAAAAATCATTGCAAGATACACATGTCTGGGCTTGTTGAAACATGTTTTAAGCAAGCCTAAATATGCCCCAAAATTTAAATTTAGTTTTTACACAATTCATCACCATCCGGTCGTTTTGCACTAAGTCAAAAGATTAAACCCTTGCTACGATGATGTAAGAAAAACACGCAGTGATAGCTGCAGGCGACAGACTGGGGGTCTTGTAATTGTCTATTGTGGAACACATTGTGTGTGGCATTTTTGTTTAAAAATTTTATAATGCTTTTAGGAAACAACACGCTATTCGGGGGGGGGGGGTGCCCGTATGAGTAAAAAAACTCTCCACGGTTACACTTCGCCAGATACAAGGTGAGCCAGTGTTCACCAGGTTGGTTATGTGGATGCATATTGACCACCAAACCTAAGGGTCTCTGAGACAGCTTGCTGCCAGGGAGCCAATCATAAGGGAATTCTTTTTTGTGTAAGGGGTCATTGATGAGACACGTGAGAGCTGCACGGTGTCCAGGTTCACATATAGTCAAGCAGAACATTTCTCCTCTGATTTATCTCTATGACGTTGTCAAAAACCCCATACACGATCATATTGATGGTGACGGTTAGAGCCGTCCCAAAATGTATTTCTGCTCTCAGGTTCCCGGTTTTAAACAGGGAACAGTGATTGGCACATTCCTGGTCGGGAGACAGGTCAAAGGCAAACTCCTCACGGTTGATTAACAGAGAACGATCTTTCACGTGTTTACCAGCTGTCTGTACCAGATTCATGTATTCTCTCACGCAGTGTTCTGCCTCGAAGTCTGGTTGCAGAGGCTTGGTTACGGAATATTCCACCCACGCCAGCCCCGTACATCCAGGAAGGGCATATCCCACTTGGGCTTTGTAATAGTTCCTGTAGATGGTGGGGTCGCTGTAGTTTTTTAGGATCGCCATAATGTTTTGCTTTTTAGAAACCTCGCTCTTTCCAGGGAAACAGGTGCACCTTGATGATCACCTTGCCAACGCAAAATAAGACGTGTCTGTTCTGATCTGTCTTTATTTCAATGGTAATGGTATCGATGTGGTGTTTTCTGACAGGAACGTAATGAGGTTTATCGTAGGTGATGGTGACAAACTTGTTGTTCCTTCCTTGGACAGGGACACAGCGTAACAGGGGAACAGAAAAGTCCCCCACAAATTCGTGTTCTACAATATCTGTGAACAGACACAAGAAATTAAAAGCCCTGTGATATCTGCTGAGAAGGGGAATTTTTGGATGCTGTGCTTCGGGCCCAAACCTAGAATGTTAGCTAGCTCCCCGCTGATAGAAAACATATAAGTAAAATCGGCGGACTTAAGACTAACTTTTCTACCCCTAGGGTCGTAGTTCATGACCACCTCAGGCGGTGTGGGATGATGAGCCACAGTACTGTTCATATGATCCAATAATTCGGGTATGGACGAGTAATAACCTTGTCGTAGGATAAAACTCCATGCCATATCTCCAAAGGTGATTTCAAAAGGGGTGTCTTCGTTGATAGTGTTCTGGCTGTGCGGGTATCGTATTTCCACAAACCTACCTCCCAGGCACTCCGGAGATCCTAGGGCTTAATTAGCAGTATTGTAAAGTTCAAGCTGGTGTTCTGAGGAAAAACTGCAGAGCTGGCATTGCTGGGCAAAGTAATGTAAAACCTGCTGTCGCTCATTTTTCTCTCTCTCTGTCTTTGCAGGAGCAATCTTTTTGTTTGTTTGTTTGTTTTGTTCATGTCTAAATGTCACAGAGTTGAGAAGCTTCCACCCAGCTGTTAAACTTATCGATCCCCCGAACCATTTCACCAGTAGCTGCTTTTTTCTCCCTTTTCCTTTATCCGCTAGAACTTTTTCAATCCTGTAAATCCTGTCTTGTTTGGGGTTTACTTTTTGTAATTCTTCAGGGTAAAAAGATCCAGTAACTGTCTCACCCTCGTAATCTTTTAATCAGTATACAGGTCTCTGGCTCCTGGTTAAGGCTTACTCCACTATAAATAGCTCATCAGTAAACGTCTGTTCATAACCTTTTTCAAAGGCTCCTGTTTCTTTTAAAACGTATTTGAACCAGTTTGTGTAAAGTGAAAGCATCCGATCTGAAAGCCAAGCTGTTACCTGTCTTCTATTTCAAGTTTTATTATGCTTTTTGGCCACTCGAAAAAGAGGATTCCCCCACCAAAGCTCCCAACTTCCCTGGGGATGTAATATATTTTCATTAACAGAGCTGTCTGCGGAGACAGGACTGTTCTTGGTACCGTCTTTTACTAACACAAATATGGAGGGGGATACAGTCATAGGGACACATTTAAATAAGTTTAATTAATTGCCTGGTTTAACACAACCTTTGACAGCCACCTGTAAAAATGGACGCCATGACCCCTACAACGAAGGACTCTGAGCTGGTTCATTCTTCTATTTTGTTCTTTTCTGGATTTTCCTCTTGAGAGCTGCATCTCAGACAGGAGCAAAAACAGCTGATGCACGACAGGGCTACCGATGTGTAAGTTCTCAAAGGCCTCTTGAAAGGCATCGTCAAGCTGTTGAGAGATTTTCAGACAAAAAACAGTGTAAGCAACCCCCTGCTTGTTCTTAGATTTATGAAATACCAAGTCGATTCCTAACCCCATTATACCCCCATGATCGACCATCGCTTCTTAATCATTCATTTACCTGAGCAACGTCTTTCCCGTTCACCTTGTCCACCAGTGACTCCCCCAAGTCATGATCATCTTCCAACTTTGGGGGGGGTCGTCACACTCATCGGGGTTCTTCACAAGGGTTTGGGGTTGGGTCCCGAGGTATCCATCAATGGTCGAGTCAAAGGGCCCTCCTCGGAACTGTAACTGCTATAGCGCTTTATCCATACAAGCCCAAAGGTCCTCGGGGCTAAAACAAAGTCTGAAGTTCTCCGGGGGGTGGTAAAGGAGTCCATGTCTCCTCTCAGCCTTTCCACAATTCATAAAACACATCTTCTTGGTAAGAGATGGCCTCCTCTGCCCAGCGCTGGGACTTATGAGGTGATGTGCTGCACTCTGACAGGCAGAGGGCATTGGAAGGAGTTCTTAGAGGGGTCACACGACCCTCATCTGGGAGGTTCACCCCTTCCGAGAACCTACCCTGTTTTGGTCAACTCTCCTCTTGGGGCAGTCCTCTGCAGCTGAAACCCATCGCAATTGGTAAAGGGTGGTGAGAAGAGTTCCTAGAGGGGTCACATGAAGCACTTCCGGATGGGTCACCCCACCCCAGAATTCCCCCCAGTTGGTCAAATCTCCTCTTGGAGTGATCCCCAGTGGCTGAAACCCACCCTGATCGGTAGATGGTGGCAGGAGGAGTTCTTAGAGGGGTCACACAAAAGACAGGTCACCTGCCCTGGAACTCCCCCTGATTGGTCAAGTCTTCTCTCGGGGCATTCCTATTGGGGCGAAACCCATCCTGATTGGTAGAGGAAAGTGGGAGGAGTTCTTAGAGGGGTCACATGACACATCTTGCTGCCGGGGTCAAGGGGTGGGGTTAACATTTGATTGATGGTAGGGCCCTTATACCACTGGAGCGCCTTGTTCTGTTTGTCTTCGTTCTGCTTCATTCGTCAAGCACTCCACTAGAATAGATGTCACTTAGGATTTCAGTTGCCACCAGCTGGACAGTGGGACTTGGGTCTTTCTCTAGGACCTGGAGAGCTGAAATTACAAGGGGCATCACGTTAGTGAACAGACTGTCAAATCACAGCTAAGCATGATCACAGAACCTTGAAGTACCTGAGCAGAATGATCCCATGGAAAAATGTGAAACTGGGCTCAGTCCTTCTATTGGGGTGGAAAATACATGAGAGATGAATAGGCCGCACTTTTCATATAGTCACCTGTGCCTGAACTAGCTCGAGACTTATTACTTCTGAATACCACACTACAGCAGCTCTCCAATACAAACAAAGCTTTAGGGTCCCCCATTGGGTCCCTTCCATGCTCCCAACTGTGGGGAGACCCTGACTCTACCAGAAAGTCATCCACTCCGCTGCAAATGGAAGAAGGTCCATTGTTTCAATAGCTTCCACTTTTCAGTTATTTTCCAACTCTATTCAGGAGCCACTGCCTGAGCTCAACTAAACCTGGAATTTAACTCAGGCCAGGTCCAAGCTGGTTTGCACATGATAGAGGGCACCTACTGGAAGGAAAATTGCTGGTGGGAAATTTGGGGTAGCAGAAAGTGGCTACTTCTCACTTGGGGAGTCCACAGAGAGCCAATAAAGCCCAAAGTGTGGATAGCACTGGCTGGGGAGGGGGCATTGCCAGGACAACCAGGAGATGCACTGACTCATATCACACCTTCTGCAGCTTCCTCCTTCAGGGGAAATTAAGGTTGACTTTCTACGGGGCAAGAGTGAATTTGTCCTTTGATGTGTGGCTGATGCACTTTGCACCAGTGGTATCGGTTACTGCTGCTTGTGAGCTAAATTCCTTTTTAACAACTCACTAATGAGCAGGACTTCAGCTGTATTTATCACTTACACATCAGCAGATGTTTCAGGTCCAGCCATTTCATACGCTGAATGTCTGTGTGTTCCAGGATGATGCCTAAATACACAATGTCAAATAAACAACAACAACAACAACACCACCTTTCCTAGTTGAGTGCAAAGTGATATTAGCAGCCCCTAGACAGGTCTTTGGGGTCCCCTACTGTGGGCCTAAGGGTGAGCTGTGGGCAAGAGGATGCTAGAGCAGTTTAGAGTCCACACTGAAGAGAATGAGAGAGACATTTTTTAAAAAGAAAGTTTACATAAAACCCATTTGCTTGAAACAGTCTGTGCTCCTCTTGCCACTGCAGTCAGTTATTGGAGACATACTAAGATAGTGTCTTGGTCTAGTGGTCTGAGCAAAGGACTGAGGCCAGGAATAAGTGAGTTCTAAGCAGGGATCTCACAAGGTGACTGATAGGTGAGCCACAATGCCTGCCTGTCTCACATGGGTGTGCTAGGGAGAAGAGGGCACTGGGTCAAAGAGGAGGACCCTAATGCTTCCTTGACAAGGTGCTGTGGCCAGGAAGGTGAAACAGCAGGCGCCATGGGGAGGTGGGCTGCTTGCCTCCCAGTGATGAAGTCACAGTGAGGAGCACTGAACAGCACTGGGTAGGTCTGCACTTTGAGCTAGGGGTATCACTCCCAGTTCAATGGGACGGGCCCACACTAGCTCTGACAGTGCTGGCATTAGAATGTAGCTAAGGCAGCACAAGCAGTGGGAGGAGCAGCCACTGTGAGAATGGACTTTGGGGTTTGGATGGGATCATACTTGGGGTGGTTAAACCTCCTGCTGCTCCTGCCATCGCAGCTACTCTCTATTTTTAGCACACAGGTGTGTCTCATCAAGCTGGAAATTATACCCCCAGCTCAAAGTGTCACCATGCCCTACGTGAGGGTGTCCCAGCCGCTGCTGCGAAATGACTGCACCGTGCTTCCCCTGCAACAATCCCGAAGCCCTTTATAGCAACTAATGAATTCCTCTGACCACCATCCTGGAGAGGTAGGGACATTAACATCTCCATCTATGGCTGGGAAGCTGAGGCACAGAGAGATTAATGGCAGCTCAGTGCTGCACAGTGGGAATTTTTTCTGACTCCCTCAATGGGAATATCAAAAGGGACACTGGGCATCATCTCTCACCAGCTAAGTTGGCGGCAACTGCCCGGATCTCTTCCCAGCTGTTACTGAAGTATGTGATGGTGGTGCTGTACAAGTTCTCCAGCAGCTCTGCATTCTCTTTGGCCTAGAGGAAATCAGGGACACATGAGCTCTCTCTGGCTAGAAGTGCCCTTTGACTGCCAGCACATGCTTTTATGAACCACAGGTAAATAAGGGAAAGAACAGGTGGCTGGGTAGAAGTGGGAAAAATGGGAATCTGGGGCAGATTTACATTTCCCATCACTCTCCCTCATATATCCCACCCTTACAGTTATTTACATTATCCATCAAACGTCCCCCCTCTACACCACCACAAGCCACTCCAGTCAATAATCTCATACGGTTCAACAGCTCACTCACAAGGTGTCTGCAAATGTCCACCTGGAGCTCTTCAGGCTTCAGCTCATCTGTGCCACCAAGGTGCTTATTGATCACATGTTGGAGTCTCTTCAGTCCCAAAAATGGGAAACAGAGGTGAAATGTAGCTCTGCATTCCTGAAAAAGAGCGTCACACCATTGAATTGTTCCCTACCGAGTGCTATGTTCAATCAAAGGGAAATCATCTGTGTGACTGCTCATCTATTCCAGGACAAAAAGGGATTCATCTGGATGTAATTGGCAGAAACATGCAGGAATAGAGGGGAGAGGTTCCACTGAAACCTGAAGGTAGCATCAACGTCTTTTGGGAACAGATATACCAATGAAAGCTGCTTCACCAGGCACAGCTGTGGTCTCTCCTCTGTTCTGGGGAGGCAGGGGCCTGGGGTGCAGAGACAGACAGGAACAGAGACCTGTAGGGGTCAGACCCATGACCTATCCTGGATTCTGGTGAAGCAGCCATGGACCAACCTGGCTGGAACTGACTCAGCAGGAGGGCAATGAACTGAGGGGAGAATTTGGGCCTCCATAACAGGCAGGAATAGCAGAGCTCCCCTGGCATTGGGAGGAAGATTCCTTTGGCTTAGTAAATAAGTTACTGTTGGTCTTACCATTGAAACCTTGGGGCTTGGGTCTTGCAGATGCAGCAGAAGTGTGACCCAGCTCTTTCGAACCTGCTCGGCAAAATAGGCCTTCCATTTTTTCTTTGTTAACTGAGCCAAGATGCCAAATAGGACAAAGGCCATTGAGCGAAGAGCATCGTCCTCCTACAGCCAAGAAAGCCCCACAAGTTGGTAAGTAAGGAACAATCCCATCACGCACCTCATACAGCCGTCTCTTCTACGCTAAAGTAGAGTGATTCCAACTACAGCTAGTTGGAAAAATTTTAATTAACCAACTTTTTGTTTGAATTTTCTGATTCATGAAAATATTTTAGAGACAGTTCAATTTTGATGAAATTCCTCCAGAAGCCAGGCAGGGTCCTTAGAAACCTGCCTGGTGTCTTGCCAGTGCACCCATCCAGCTCCTTGGCAGCCAGTCTAGCAGGCTGACTGGGATCATAGGCTTCCAGGCTCCCAGCTTTGGGGGGAAGGATAGCTCAGTGGTTTGAGCATTGGCCTGCTAAACCCAGGGTTGTGAGTTCAGTCCCTGAGGGCCATTTGGGAACTGGGGTAAAAATCTGGAGATTAGTCCTGCTTTGAGCAGAGAGTTGAACTAGATGACCTTCTGAGGTCCCTTCCAACCCTATGATTCTATGAGCCTGGGAGTCCTAGCTTTCAAATTTGCAACTCCTCTAGCTCCCAGAGTTTCCTGGGTTCCCAGCACCAGGATAGTCTGAGAGCAGACTGCCCCGGGCCAAGGCTTCCAACAGAGCTAGGTTGAGAATAGTAATTCTGTTTCACAAGGAGTTCTGAAGTTTGGAGAGAGGGGTTCCCACAAATAGGAACAAAACCAAAATTTGAAATTTCAAAATTCTCTGCAAAAGAGAATTATCATTCCAACCCTCTCACATAAAAACAGTATAGAGCAGGCCCAACGCTCTCTACTGCACTCTGTAATCCCCTTTTCATGGTTATCTAGCTACCTAATCTAGTATTCAGACTTTCTTTGAGGTTCTCAGTGGCAATCAAGAAGAACAGAAGGGTGAGACTGTGGGAGCAGGGATGTCATCCCCATCCTCCCAATGTTCTCCTCCTCCGTAAAACACCTCCCTTCCTTGGGGCCTAACATCTCTGCACTCTGACATGAGCAATGCCCAGGGAGTCCACATCACACATCATAAATCGAGTCTAATCAAGATCGGTTGAACTGGATTTGGAGATTTCTGTTCACATACATCGTCAAAGTAGGTCTGGATCTGTTGGGTGAGGTCTTTGAAGGAAGAACCGATGTCCTTCTCTTTCAGCTCCTTCAGGACTTTGGCCAGTGCTTTCATGCTCTCACCAATCACTTCAGAACTGGAAGTGTCATTTAAGGCCTTGATCAGTATGTCCAGAAGAAACTTCTTGTGCTTTTTCACCTGTACAAATATATTACATTAAAGAACACTTATCGCTGATCACACTCATAATAAAAGTTTTCTTTAGCAGTTATGAAGCTGTGGGAATTTCATCAACCCTCTCACCCCAGAGACCTATAGCTATATTTCAGACCAGGTGCTAGCTACAATGAGCCAAACTCGGTGCCATAATACACCTGTGTAATCCTATTATTAGATTTCTAGTTACTTAGATTCCGAGGCCAAAAGGGACCATTGTGATTATCCGGTCTGACCTCCTGCATAACATAGAACTTCTCCGAAATAGTCTCTGAACTAGAGTCTCTCTTTTAGAAAAAACATCCAATCTTGATTTTAAAATTGCTAGTGACCAAAAATCCACCACAACCTTTGGTAAATTGTTCCAATGGTTAATTAAAATTACCATTAAAAATGTCTTATTCCCAGTCTGAATTAATCTAGCTTCCTTTTTCCCCATTGAATCTTGTTATACCATTGTTTGCTAATGTGAAGAACCCATTATCAAAATTTATTCCCCATGTGAGTAGTTATAGACTGTCCTCAAGTCACTCCTTAACCTTCTCTTCGTGAAGCTAAATAGATTGAGCTCCTTGAGTCTATCACTAAAGGTATATTTTCCAATCCTTTGATAATTCTTGTGACTCTTCTCTGAATCCTCTCTAATTTATCAGCATCCTTCTTGAATTGTGGACACCTGATCTGGACACAGTATTCCAGCAGCGCTCACATGAGTGCCATATTCAGAGGGAAAATAACTTCTTTACTTTTCTTCAAGATTCCTCTGTTTATGCCTTCAATGATCATTTCTGCCCATTTGGCCACAACTTCGCATTGGGAGCTTACGTTCAACCGATTATCTGCCATGACTCAAGTGTTTTTTTCAGCGTCATTGCTTCCTGGTATAAAGTTTCCCATCCTGTAAGTATGGCCTGCATTTTTTGTTCCTAGATGTATACATTTACATATGGTCATATTAAAGTGCACATTGTTTGCTTATGCCCAGTTTATCAAAGGATCCAGCTTGCTCTGTATTGACTGCAAAGAGGTTACTAGGGTATGGGAGAGAGCAGAATTTGGCCTAGTGCATTGTGTGCAGCCTCTGTAAACTCTGAACAATTATTTCCCTTGGTTTCTCTACTTATGTTGCATCCTATTCAGTAATCTCTCATACCTTCACAGGCGCCCCATCGACTATATTTCCCAGGCCTCTTACAGCCATCTGACGGACAATGCTGTTTCTATCCTGTGACCTTTCTTCCAAGATGCGTAAGACAATCTTAAGCAACTTCTTCTCCCTGAGCATGGGATCACTCATTAGCTGAAATAAAATCAACATGTCCATTAGACCCAATATGATCATTAAGATTGGGAATAGAATTTGAGCAGACATGGAATACACGAAAAACAAGGAGTCCTCCTACAGCCACAATCTTGTAGATACAGACTAATATGGCTACCCCTCTGATACTTGGCACATAACAGGTAATTTTATCATTCCACACAAATGAGAAATGTCTTAAAAACATGGAGCTTTCCTTTTGGGCACTATAATAGGGATCGACTCACCTCTTGAGAGCCTCTTAGTGGCTGGGTCTGGTACCACAGTCCTTTTCTCACCCCTGGTGCACCCTGCCAGCCGACCTCAGTGAGTCTTCTGTGGCTCAGGCCTCTGGCTAAGTCCCAAAGGCCAAATAAACCCCTTCTGGGCTAGTCAAGAACAGTCCCATTGCTCTCACTAGGGTCTCCAGCCCCAACTCTGGGTCCTTGAAATTCTGCCCTTTGTTCAACTCTCCGTAAGCATTGTCCCCTTCCTGGGGCTTATGCCACTGTAAGTGGTAGGGGAACCAGGGCCTGCCCATAACTCTGGCTTCCAAACCATGGACCCTGTAAACAGTAGCTAGGCACTGCTTGATTTCAGTTCATTGTTGCTTCTTCCTACCGGCCACTTTTAGCTTCACCCTCACCTCAAGGTTCAAGTTCTTAAGGACTCTCTTCCTGCAAACCCAACTTAAGCAAATGCTGCCAGAATCAAACAGTGGCAATCCCCGGAATTTCTGCAGCCAGAGAGCAGCACCCTATCTTGCCCCTCCAGTTCCTGGCAGGAACTGACCTGCTAAGGCCCTGCAGCATCTTTTAGCTGAGCTTGATGGGCTCTGATTGGCTGCTTTCATGAAGCCTCTATAGACAGCCCCAGATTTGTGGCTCTTTTCCTGGGGCAGGGGGCAGTAGGACCATGAGGCCTCTTGTAAGGAGCCTCAAAGCCCAGGAACAGCCCATCCCAGGCACAGATCGATTGTTTTTCTTAGAACCAGATGAGCCCCTAAGATAGTTACTTAGCGTAAGTGGGAAATATGATGCAGATGTTAGAGGAGGGCTGTAGAAAGGGAGGATGGTCCAGCAGTTATCACACTAGCCTAGGACTTGGGAGACCCAGCTTCAATTTCCTGCTCCCTCAAAGACTTCCTGGGTGACCTTGGGCAAATCACTTAGCCCTTCTGCGCATCAGCTCCCTGCCTGTAAAATAGGAATAAAAGTGCTTCCCTACCTCCCAGGAGTGTTGTGGGGACACATACATACATTAATGAGTTTTGAGGTACTCAGATACTACAGTCATGAGAACCTACGATAGTTGTGAATGTATTTGTATGTTGCTTGTTTTATAGTATTAGGACACTAGGTTCATTCCGAAGATCTGCTGAGTGAAACCAAAACCAGGAGCTGTTGGTTAGTATCAGCACTGGGACTTGGCAGAAGAGGTCCAGTACTTCAAACTCTGTCTGTATCTCTCTCATCCAGCGCCTGTGGTTGTGTAGCTAGTATAGGCAATGGCAGCAATACAAATATCAGAGAGAGAATGACTCCGAAAGGTAGAATGAAGCTCCTTGTCAGGTTTCCATATAAAGGGGGACCCAGTCTACTATCTAAAATGACAGTTATTCCTATGAACTGAACTGTACAACTCCCTAAAAGAAAGGCAAACAGACAATTGTCTAATGGTGAAACTGCTCTTCGGAGCCCTGTGTCTTACCTGGGCAAGGAAAGCTGTGCTGGTGACTCGGAAGTTTTCCATTGGGGAATTCACCCAGGGGAGGAGGCTCTGGATGATCTCAGGTGTTATTAGTCCAGATCTTAGCAGAACACTGGAAGGCAAAAGAAACTGCTTATGGGGTCGATTGCACACTTCAAAAACTCAGCTGCTCTGAGCAGACAGCTCTGATATCTATGGGTGAGAGGTGTGTGTTTCCACCCAGGGCGCCCCACACAAAGCTATAAACTGGAGGTTCCCTCTCAGCCACTCTATTTGCTACTGATTCCCAAGGATAAAATGATGCCTCCAAGATCTCTTACCTCACCAGCAGACACACTCCCTCATGGTGAGTCTGGGGGTTTTCAAGCAGAATCCATGCTTTCTGCTTCCCAAGCACTCTCACCAGTTTCTCATTCCCAACTTTGGAAAGCACAGACTCTAACGCTTGGACAGAAAACCTGGGGAAAGAGAGGCACAGAACTGCAGCAATCGGTAGGAAGGTGCAGCCTGAACAGAGTCAGGAAGCCCAGGTTACTTGTCAGGTCTGCTGTTCATTGACAGTTCATCCATTGGCAATATCCTGGATACCAGTGTCCCTGGAAGGACTTGATGCCAGGAGGTAAGTTTCTATCTCATACATCTCATATAACTAGTTTTGCTAGGGACAAAATTTTGCAGTCATTTTTCACTTTCTGCAAGGAGTATGGGCACTAGCAGAGTACAAGGATATAGAAAAGATACATGATCAGGACCCAAAAACTGGGGGCATAGAGTGTGGTGATCACTAGTGGATATTTTGGGGTCGTATCTCCAGATATGATGTGACAGAGTGCTGAGGGTTTGCACTTGAGTCAGCACTCTGGTCACTATTAGTACTAATTCAGTTCCTTACAGAAAGCCTAATTGGACAGAGGTGTAGCTGATTACGAGGTCAGATTGGGGCTAGTGAGTCAAGGAACCAATCATTCCATTAACAGGGAAACTGTATAAAAGGACATGGGCAGGAGCCCTTTGAGGGGAACAGACAGAGAAAGAAACTTGGGTGACCAGATATCCCGATATTTGGGGCTTCATCTTATACAGGTGCCTATTACTCCCAACTCCCTGTCCTGATTTTTCACACTTTCTGTTTCTCTTTGGGTGACCAGACAGCAAGACAAAAAGCTGGGAGAGCCTGACAAACTGAGCTCTCTGAGTGGAAACAGCTTACCCCCCATTTTGGAGAAGAGTTTAGAAAGTTGAGATACAAGATAAAAAGGTGCTATGTATTGGTAGGGGGATTAAATAGACTACACGTTGGTGTTTACAAGCAAGAAAGTCTCAATGTGGTCTGTGTTTGTAGAAGGTGTGGGGTTGCAACACCCCTCCCTGTCACAGCAGGGGGCTCATCAGGGATTTCCCTGTTATCTATGCAAATGGAGAGCCCGCTGGAGAAGCCGGGGTAGAGGTTTGGCAGTCTGGGTGATGGAGGGAACACACTGAAATGAGTGGTGAAGCAGCAAAGAGAAGTATAGAACAGGGGTTCTCAACCTTTCTGTTTCTGAGCCGCCTCTCACCTCAACAAGCTATAAATACTCCATGGCCCAGTCCCAGCCCTCTGCACTGCCAGGCATCAGTTTGGGGCTCCTGGCTCTGGATTTTAACTCCACAGGGTGCAGCGGCTCAGGGCTTTAGTGCAGGTGCTGGGCTCAGAGCTTCAGCTTTCTGCCCTAAGCCCCAGCTAGTCTACTGCCAGCCCTGCTTGGCAGACCCCCTAAAACCAGCCCGGTGGAGAACTGCTGGTGTAGAAGACCCCACCGACTTTCCAACAATCTCACCAGGCAGAAAAACAGCGTTTGCTTGCCTGGTAGGTTTAACAGCAAATGAGCCTTCAGGAATTTATACGGGAGCAAGCCCAGGTCTGGCAACAACTCCCCCAAAGTCTGGCGAGTCCTGTGACAGGAAATGGAAACCAGGCACAGGAGATCAGACTCTGTAAAGTGGGACCTGCGAACAACCCTGATCTGGTTTTGGTTACTCTTAAAGGAGCAGCGGTGAGACCTCATAGGGACAGAACAGTGTGGGCCTTTCGACTGACACCCCATTTAACTGGGGAAGCACATGGCTCTTAGTGATTAGCGGGCAAGAGATTAGGACATGATTAAGGCAGCCATGCTGGACGAGGTGGGGCCTGTCCACAGAAAAGTACTGCCAGAAATGGAGAGTTGAAAGATGGATTGAGGGATTATGCCTCTGTGCATTTGGATAGAAATTGAAAGATTGCGCCACTCACTGGTAAGGCCAGGCACTCAAACTGGGGGGGGGGGAGATCATGGACTGCATGATTCTGGAAGTTTCTTCAGAGTTTCCCTGAGCATACCTGAGTATAGGTTATCCCAGAGGTAGGATCAAAACTGAATATGTACATGGGGACAATACATTTTGCCCAATGGCAGAGGTGACTCTGGAAATCAAGGGGAAGTTTAGGCAGAAACATGTAGGGGTAGTGGATGGATTGCCCCACTGCCTTCTCCTGGGCATGGACTGGGATCCCTTTCTGACAGGGACACCAAGGCATGTGTGGAGGCCCAGGAGGGTGGAAGTAAAACCTGCAGGGCCAGGTAAAGAGGAAATATATGTAAAGGGGCTGGAGGAATCTAGACACAAAAGTACAAGCCACAGAGAAGGTGAGGATGGAGAAGTCCCCTGAGAGACAAGAGAGAGGAGAAAGAAAACAAAGGTCAAGACTAAAGGTGACTTAAGATCATCCATTGGGGTCAAACAGTCAGAGCCCTTACCACCAGGATCTCAGGAGCAGGCATCCCTAGAACACTTTGGAGAGACTCAGAGCAGTCTGTGTTCATGGAAGAGGCTGGGGCACAGCATACCACCCCGTCACATAGAGGTATCTAAAATGGGCCTGCGCATAGGCCAACAGCATGAGCAGAATATACACTTGTGTCTGCAGCACCAGAATTCACATAGCTAGGTACCCATCCATGGGAACAAATTCAAGTTTTGTGGACAAAACTTAGGCACCCATGCTTGAAAACCTGACTCACTGTGGCCACCGCATAAGATCAGCCTTACTGAGTCAGTCCAATGGTTCATCTAGTCCAGTATACTGTCTTCCAACAGTGGTCAATGCCAGCTTCTTCAGAAGAAATGAACAGAACAGGGCAATCATGAAGTGATCCAATCTCTGTTGTCCAGTCTCAGCTTCTGGTGGTCAGAGGCCTAAGGACACCCAGAGCGTGGGGTTGCATCCCTGACCATCTTGCCTAATAGCCGCTGATGGACCTGTCCTCCATGAACTTATCTAATTCTTTTTTTAAACCCAGTTATACTTTTGGCCTTCACACCATCCCTTGGCAATGAGTTCCACAGGTTGACCATGTGTTGTGTGAAGTTGTACTTCCTTATGTTTATTTTATACTCGCTGCCCATCCGTGAACAGAGTTTAGATCCTGGTTTCCTAGGAAAAGTCAGAGACATTATAAAACCAGGAAGTCTGTAATTTGAGCACCTTGTTGGCACGGAGTAAAGAAACACAACAATAATAGAAACTGTTGTGAGATTGGTGGGAAATGTACATTAATGGGCTACCAGATCTGAAGTCCACTGATGACTCAGGAATCTCTTAGTGTTAACTGGTGAGGGGCACAGAGTGGGTGCCGAGGGGTGTGGTATGTACATTCTAGTTCACTAAAAGATTGCCATAGGAGTCTCAAATAAATGCTCATGTCACCAATATCATTGTGAAACACATCTAGAGATGCAGTGTAAAGAGCCATGTCTATGCATTGAAAATTACATTCTTATGATCTGTCTAGGGACTAGTCACCAGGAAAGGTGAAAAAATGGTTCTCTTTCAGGCAAGAAATGTTTCTCCATCTGTTTGTTTACATGTAAATTAAGCATGTAGGGTTCACATTCGGTTCAGAAGGACTGTGAGAACTTCAAAGAAAGAAAAGTAACAGGAAGTAGGCAGGGGGTGGGGTCCCAATTTTGGGGTACACCTCAAAGGTTTGCTCTAGTATATTTGGGCGACAAAGAAGACACCCTGGCATCTTTCACTTAGGAAGTAGATGGACAGCGAGACGGACAGCAGGGTCGCTATCAGGCTTGGTTGAGAACGTTGGGTGAGAAACATCTTTAGACAGGTTAACCTGTTGGTTAAGTTTAGTCTCTAGGAGCATGTTATGATTTCATTATACATGTAACCATTTTTGGCTTGCATTCTTACTCACTATCACTGGAATCTCTGTTCTTTGATCATCTCTGCTCTTGTTTTGGCCTTCACACCATCCCTAAGTAATAAAGTATAGAGTCTAAAGTAGAAGTAATAAACTGGTGTGTACTGTTCCATTGGGAACAGCAGGCCTGGTAATTCTGTGAGTGTTCAGTGGATAAAGGTCTGGACACTATACGGAATGGTCAGAAGACTCGGGGGTTGGTGTGTGCGTATCATTAACCTGTACAAAGAGACTGGTGTCTGAGGAGGCCTGGATGGCAGTGCTTGTTTTGCCAGAGCCTGGTCATTTTAGGGAACTGACCCACAGCAGACACAGACAAGACTTCCTCACTCTAAGGGCAGGCGATGGTAAGGTGCCTCATAACCCTGGAAATTCCTGCGGAGTGTCACACAACTCTATTGGAATTCTCTTTGTTTCTCTGCCTTCCTTCTAATTACCAGCAAGGGTTGCCCTCAGTATGTTGTCGGTCTTTTCGGAATAGGCTCTGGCTTCTTATCACTGGCAAAGGCATCTTTTGTCCTAAGGTTCGGCTGACCTGCTGCAGGAGAACAGGAAACAACTCTGGGAGCAGCTCCTGCACAGCTTCGCTCGACTGCAGTGATGACACCACCTCAAAGATGGCACATGTTGCCTGAAAGGAGAGCATGGTAAAAAATGAGATCTCCTCCCACCCTCTCTCCCCTTCTGATATCTGCTGTACTGAATTCTCACTTCTGCCAGTAACTTGAATGACTGCGAGCAACTCCCTTAACTCGTGGCTCAGTTTCCCACATCTATAAAAATGTGTATGACCTACCAAGGCATGTTGTGAGTCCTAAGGAATATTTGCAAAGCACTGTGAGAAATCTGGTTCAAAGACTTTCTAATTGCCAGATATTATTAAGTAAATGAGCCACGTACTCTGAAACTGCCGTATTTGTTCCACAGACAGCAGAGCTGGACTCAGGGAAACAGTACATCAGAGGAGAAGTGCCCACACAGCAATATTCTACCACACTTCTAGCTTTCCAGCAGCAGGATTGTCACAGGGCAGAGGAAAGCCTGAAAGGCGTGTCTGTCATCTAACTTACTGAGAGAGGTTCAGCAGCTGCCAAATGCCTGTCAGTTTCAGTCTCTGAGGTGACGCTTCCTTCTTGGCTTGTTGAAGTCTTTATTTTTTCTATTAGGACCTGTAGGACTTGAGTGGCAAGCAAGGGGTCTCCCCCCAGAGATCTCCACAGCTCAGTGGTGTCACTGCAATTTAACAGAAGTTACATGTGACCCCTGGACTCTTTTGTGGCTCAGATTGAATGTGTCCTATTTAAGTAAAGACCAAATGTTCTCCTTGCCTATGATGAGAAAGTTAGGAGTACTGTCCTCCTTTAACACCACTCGTGTTTAAATATTGAGTTTCCAGTTACAGAACTAGGTTAAGTGACCTAGTCTTACTGCAGCCTAACCATTAATACTAGACCTCAGAACGACAGGACACAGAGCGCCAACCTCAGTTCCTGTTTTCCCACTTCCCAGTAAATATGGACTCATGAGCATGTGGCTCCCAAAGATCCAGGGTTTGGAAGGCAAGTTGATGAAAGAAAAGCCACATTCCTACTAACTGGACATACAATTATGAGAACGAATATTCATGGCCATCCTAGGTCCCCTTCACAAATGGTGTCCCTACACTCTGTTTGCCAGAAGCTGGGACTGGGCAACAGGGGATGGGTCACTTGACAGTTACCTGCTCTGTTCATTCCCTCTGGGGCATGTGGCACTGGCCACTGTCGGAAGACAGGATACTGGGCTAGATGGACCTTTGGTCTGACCCACTATGGCCGTTCTTATGGTCTTAGATTCCAACACTGATAACTGATAACTCAGTTAGGGATCTTTAAATGAAATGATGGATCTGCTTCCAGTCCAGTTTTAAGTCCCAAGGACGGCAACTCTATTCTAGCAGCTACACCCTCACCGATATCAAGCGGCGGTCTGATGACAATATTGGCCCTATTCTTTGTAATCAGCCAGGGATTGGACTTGAAGCTGTCATGCTACCAGGAAACCAACAGCCACTACTAATTTCCAAAGTGAGGTCAATTCAGGTGTCTAGAGAGCCAGGCCGGTTCCAGGCACCAGCCCAGCAAGCAGCTGCTTGGGGCAGCAAAAGCCCTGGAGCCAGCCCTGCTAGAGAAGTAGATGTTTCCAACAATACACTCCAGTTATACCAGTAAAGTTAGGTCTTTAGGATGTCAAAGCAGTTATGAATTAATGGAAACAGAATGACACTTAATTTCTCTCCACACCCCACCTTAATATGCTCTTGGACCTTCCTGGAGAAAGACCCAGGCTATTAACCATCAGGAATTATCCCAAAATGTCTGCTGCTTAAATAAAGCCCTACATCTCCCGGTAAAGCGGTGGGATCCATGTTTTACCAAGATGAATGCAATAGGTAGCGGTATATACCTGTCCATCGGCAGATGGTTGCTGAGTAGGCTGGAGATCACTGCCTCTAGGTGATGGTGAGCTAGAATAGACACTGCCTCCAGCAGGAATTGCCTCAAGCTGCCCTCCTGGATAGTAGCCATGTGGCTATATATTATATCCAGAATAGCTGGCACCTGGAAGGAACAAAACCAGAAAGAAATGTCCCTTTTTCTTTCTCTCCATTCATTCTACAGAATCAAAACCTTTATTTAGACATTTGCTGCTTTTTTAGAAATTCCTCAAGAAACAAATGTTCAAATATGTCTGTGTAACTTTAACCCACAACAATTGCCCACACTTGGCTGTAAAAATTAACACTGACACACACACATACAGCGAAACCCCGCTATAACACGATGATCGGGGGTCCAAAAAATTGGATCGTGCTAAATGCGGGGTCGCAGTATAGCGGGGTCTACCATTTCAAGCTGGTCAGTTTCAAGCCAGTCGATTTCTCTTGGGCAGAAAACTGCTTTCATTTGTGAACTGCCCACAGCAGTAACTGAAAGGGTGGAGCTCCAGCAGCAGGGGCTCTCAGCCATGCAGTGAGAGAGGGAAACACTTGGGGAGAGCAGGGGAGATGTGCAAGGGGCAGAGGAAGAGAGAGGAGCAGCCGGGGAGAGAGTGGCTCTTCTCACCAAAAGGGTAAGTGGGGGCAGGTGGGAAGAGGCAGTGGGGGAAGGCACATTCCATTTTTTGCTTTTTATTTTTCCTTCTGGGGCACTCCAGCCTCTCTCCCTTCACAAAGCCTCTCTCTCTCTTTGTTTTTTTTTCTCTTTTGCGCTTCCGCAGCACTCCAGCCGCTTTATTTATTTATTTAGTTTGTGCTTCCATGGCGCTCCAGCCGCTTTTTATTGTTTTTTTTTTGGCCTGGGGCGGCCGGAGCCACCTTACAATCGTGTTATACCCGAATTTGCGTTATTGCGGGGTGCATTATAGCAGGGTCAGGGGCGGCTCTAGCCATTTCGCCGCCCCAAGCATGGTGGCACGCAGCGGGGGGCGCTCTGCCAGTTGCCGGTCCCGTGGCTCCGGTGGACCTCCCGCAGGCGACTGGCAGAGCGCCCCCTGCGGCATGCCGCCCCAAGCAAGCGCTTGGCGTGCTGGGGCCTGGAGCCGCCCCTAAGCGGGGTTTCCCTGTACATACCAGGTAATTTAATGTGGTGGTGCCCAGCTATGCATTAAATAAACCAGCTGACATGCACAAAAGAAGGCTTTGCTTGCCCAGATTTTGCAGGTGTGATTTAAGCAGCCAAATGCGACCATTTACCTCGAAGGATGCACAGTTCATAAACAACCACAAGCACAAAATATGCAAGTGCTTTAAACACAGTGTGCAAATGCCTGGGACTATGAACAGGTGACGACCTCTCATTCATTCCTAGCCCTTCACATCTTCAAAACACTGTGCAAACGTGGCAGTTCTGCTGCAAGGGTTCCCTGTCCTGAGGCCTTTCACCAGCCTTGATAGACGATTTGTGGAGTGCTCCTTTCATCTAGCCCTAACACACTGGGCTCCAGAATAAGGCATATAAATAGTGGATCCCAAAGACACTATAGTTTTCTCCCTCCCTTCTTCTATTCTTAAAGGGTACGTCTACACACCAAAAAAATCCCACAGCAGTGAGTGTCAGAGCTCAGGTCAACCTGGGCCTGAGGGGCTTGCACTATGTGACTAAAAGTGTAGCTGTTCCTGCTCGGGCTGCAGCCCAGGCTCAGAAACCTAGCAAGAGTGTGGGTCTCAGAGCCCAGGCTCCAGACTCACTGGAATGACTACAGGGCTATTTTTATCCAGGTAGCCCTTAGCCATAGGCCTCCTAAGAACTGGATGCCTGCAAGTGCCAGTCATTCTGTCTTCTTGTCTTTTCCCCAGAGTCTGTTTTTTCAAGCCTTTCTTGGCTGAATACTGTGGCAACAAGCCAGACAAATAAATAACCAACCATCTTCCTTTTCCCTTGGATTCTCTCTGTCTATTGCTATTGATTCTGCCATTGCTAGTTTAGGGTGGGAACAGAGATGGAATCGACTCTATGTCCAAGGGGGAGAAACAGCAAGATTTTTGTTCATTACACATGAGGGCAAAGATCTAAAAGCCTAGAGTTTAGGCAGAAAACCTCTCCAGTTTCCCGTTTTACCTGGTCCAGCATGGCACCTCCACACTCCTTTAGGATGATCTTTATCCACAGTCCAGCTGCCGTGGCACAGGTTGGGCTGGCAGACAGCATACCTTCCACTGTGGCCTCAATAAAGTCTGTGGCCTGTTCTGGGGAAAAGTACTCACTAACAACCTGGGAACAAAGCAAAACCAGGAGAGACTGCAATGATGTTTGGCTCCAGCACTTGTAAAAATGGAGGCCTAATCTCTCTATGGAAAAAGATCTATGCATCAGCAAATTGCATCCGACAAAGTGGGTATTCACCCACAAAAGCTCATGCTCCAATATGTCTGTTAGTCTATAAGGTGCCACAGGATTCTTTGCTGCTTTTACAGATCCAGAATAACACGGCTACCCCTCTGGTTAATTAGCCGCATGTCCAGCTAGCCATTTGGGATTAAAATTCTCTCCATAGTCTATATACTACATTTTTGTATTCTACACTAATGATATCAGGTTTGAGGCAAAGCCTCTGTTGCACAGTTAGCACAACATTGTACTGGAGATGCAGGAGGTAAGTTTCCAGTTTGTATTCTCTTAGATACACTGCATCTTTTTACAACATATACAATTAAGTCAAGAGAGGCATGCACACAAATATAGGCTAAGGCAAACCCACAAGGTGACAGAATGAAGACTGGATGGGTTCTCAGCTTGATGTTCCACTAACAGTTTTCTCTCATGGATGGCTGGATAGGTACATGTGTGTGCACCTGCGTGTGCATTTTCATGGGCGTGCAACATTCTGTGGAATCTGGATTTACATGGCATTCATAGAACACATTATGAAAAGCATCTTGCTGGTTACTAGCAACGAATGCCCCGCGCCCAACGCTTGCTCCAAGTACGGAAAGGCATCATGAAAGCGTAAATGTAAGATGAAGGGTGCCTGGTCACTAGAACATCCGCACAAGTTTTTTGAGTCAGTTACCCTGGCCATTTTGGAAGATGCCTGAAACAAAGCCTCAGGGTCTGGAGCTGTTGTTAGTTCGTCACGGAGACATCTCAGCTCCTCCTCCGCTGACCCCAGGTTCATGGGCTGGCCTGGAGTGGAGAAAAGGAGAAAAAGTACTGTAATGACTAATGAAACTGAACCTCTACTGCATGGACATTCATACAGAAGGATCCATGTGCTAGGCTGTTATCAGCATAGTGTAAAATCCTGGCCCCATCAAAGTCAATGGCAAAACTATAATGTTGACTATAATGGAGTTGGGATTACACCCTAAATGTCTGAAAGTTAACAGTAGTGGTATGTTCTTGTGACTGATACAGGATTGAACAAGCACCGTATTCAGCTTGGAGCAGCTTTCTGGGTATGTCTAGTTTCAGTAGCATCTCTGCTCTCACTATTTACATCTAATCTCATATTCAAGTACAACTCATGCAGGTAGCTGTGAGGTTCCAATGTAGAGGTGAATCCCTCCACCAAACTCTCATTGTAAAAGAGATGGGGCTGGACAAAACCTTCGGCACGAAACCCAGGCTCATCCGTCACTTCTAAACAATGCTGGGATTTCTATGTTGTACAGTCAAAGACTGGAGTCCTTTATTCTGTTTCTGAATCACCAACACTGGTTTTTAGGACTGATTAATAATAATTAGAAATAGGGTGACCAGATGTCCCGATTTTATAGGGACAGTCCCAATTTTGGGGTCTTTTTCTTATATAGACTCATATTACCCCCCACCCCCTGTTCCAGTGTTTCACATTTGCTCTCTGGTCGCCCTAATTGGAAATGGCCTTAAATGACAACCAAGCTTTATCCCTTTACATCTAACCATTAGGTGAAAAGAACATCCTACTCCAGGGGTCGGCAACCTTTCAGAAGTGCTGTGCCGAGTCTTCATTTATTCACTCTAATTTAAGGTTTTGCGTGCCAGTAAGACATTTTAACGTTTTGAGAAGGTCTCTTTCAATAAGTCTATAATATATAACTAAACTCTTGTTGTATGTAAAGTAAATAAGGCTTTTAAAATGTTTAAGAAGCTTCATTTAAAATTAAATTAAAATGCAGAGCCCCCCCCAGACTGGGACCTGGGCAGTGTGAGTGCCACTGAAAATCAGCTTGAGTGCCGCCTTCAGCACCCGTGCCATAGGTTGCCTACTCCTGTCCCACTCTTTCACAAAGGGGAAAATGGCCTACACTTACTCCAATAGCTTTGACTGCTCATGACAGAGGGCTGCTGCAAGAACTTTTTGTTTAAAGAATTATTCCAGGAAACCCCTCCAATACAGCCAGTGGCAGGGTAAAGAGAAGGAAAATGGTTAGTACCAAGGGCTTGTCTACATGGAGATAGTCAAGAAAGCTAATCCAAATTCATTTTCAAACTGCATTAGTTAAACTTCATTAAACACCTCTGGGGATACACTTATTTAGAATTAAAGGGGCCTTATTTCAGGTTAGTTTAATTCATGTAATTCACTAAAATTAAGAAGGGCCATTTTAATTCAGAATCAGAGCATCCACACGTGTTTAATGCCACTTTAAAATTTACACCTTTAGTTCATTTGGATTAACTCTCCTCAGTGTCCCTGTGTAGAGAAGCCCTAAGGAACTGAGCAGTTATCTACCTGGTGCAGACCATTTATTATTTGTACAGTTCCCAGAAGTGTGCTAGACTCTTTACACATCATAATCTTCTCTTCTAATGAGCTATTTACAAGATGCCCACCACTCTGTTATCTAAGTGCCAACAGACAGGACAGAAAGAACTAGACAGGCAGAAAAATGGACAATACAACAGTGAAAGAAGGTGAAGAATTACTTATACCTGTTAATGGTCTCCTCACCTTGTATACAGAGAAGGCAGCTGATACAGTCAACCACCCACTGACGAGATGTGGCCAGTGAATCACAGCTGTATGGTGCTATTGCTCCAATCAGAGATCCAAACTGATTAAAAGTTTCCTGAGTCTAATTAAAAAAGAATGAAGAATGAACGTTCTCCAGCAGTACTAGACTTCACTTGCCATCTTTATTGTTGATACCAGTCAGCTCTGTGTTTTGGGGGGACCAGGGCACAGTATCTAGCTTGTGTGACTCATGAAGGACACCCCCAACCCCCGTCTCTGTTTGAACCAAAACCGATCAGAGAAAAGGCTTGCAGAGAACAATGAAGGGTTTGGGGAGACACACCTAGAGGCCTCCTGACAAGGGTGACAAGATTAAGACATCTCCATTTGCATACAGAATGAAGATCAGAGACAACTCCCCTAGCCTCAACTGCATGAAAGATGGTATAGGGATTAGCATAAAGAATGAAGAACAGAGAACTGCACTGAACTCTGGGACCAGAAAGCAGGGACGCATTAAATCATGGGAATCCCTGCTCCAGATGCTAATGAACCTACGCCTGCACACACCCCACTCAGCAATTATCAGACCAATTCTAGTAATAAATCCTTGACTCATATCCCAAAATACTGAAGCAGCCTAGTTGCCTTGTGAGATCCCTGGAAGAAAACAACACCCATAGCCAAGAGTGATCAGCTCCTATTGTCTAGCCTAAAGAAAACCCTTGAGCCATCAGTTTACCCATAAACAAATCTAGTGTTCTCCCTTCAACCATTGTATTTTCTCTACAAAACCCCTACCTATGCCCAGGTAAGGGTTCTGATGTATAGACCCAAACTCTGCATCAGTTCCACTGGGATTCCACCTCCTGACTGATCGTGCTGGGGGCTCTGCCTGTCTCCAGCACTCAGGACCCTGAGCTACCACCATCACCTGGGAACCCCGACCAGTTCAAGCCTCATGGAGTGGGTGAGATCCATCTCTCTCTCTGTTTTCTTTCCTACCTCAGGTATTAACCTTTAAAATGTAGCTGTTATGTTTGTTTAGCCCTCCTGGTGTGGTTATCACTATGATTCAATCAATAACTGTTATGGTTCATCTGGTTGCTTCTCTCTCTCTCTGAATTTTACTCTTTTGTGTTTTTAGCTTCCCCCATTTACTGTGCAGCGATGCTTCTAGTACCTAAGCTAAAGATCCCTGTAGTGCCCCAAAATACGGTGGGGTTTGCTCATCAAGTGGGTTACTACCAGTACAATTGTAAGGTGAAAGTGTGATAGGAATGTGTTAAACTTGGGGAACATGGGTGGGTGGGGGGGAGCAGCTGAAAGTGCAGCTCAATCCAGCCTATTGAGACCAGGAGAACATAAGGGTACCAGCTTGACAGTGCTGCTTAACCCAGCCCACTGAACACAGGGACATATGAGGGGATCAGCTGATTGACTTGCTCTGCTAGTGTGTGCGCATGTTCGTCTAGTTCTAGTTATTAGCCCTGGGGAACCTAGGACCTGCAGGAGAGCTCCATTGGGAGGGGACTTGTGGAAGGAAGGAGTAGAACACACAAGTGACATAAGCAACACATTAATAGAATTACAGAACCGCCACTCCCCCGCACAGAAGAGTGACCCTAATTAATGATCCTCCCCAAAGTAACGGGCACGTCTGGTAACATTGTGCCCCTGATTCCTGTTCTGACCTGGGTAATGCACATTGGAAAATATAATCCCAATTGTACATACAAACAGATGGGGTCTAAATTAGCTGTTATCACTCAAAGAAGAGACCTCAGGGTCATTGTGTACAGTTCTCTGAAAGCATCTGCTCCACCTGCAAAAAAACGCTAACAAC